>NC_042619.1:140676853-141276853 GCF_901001135.1 Rhinatrema bivittatum
CCTTCACAGTGAGGGCTGAGACAGCTCCCTCCCTGCCTGCATTACGTAGTGAGAGGCTTGCTGGCTTCACAGACAGGGGGGGGGGGAGCTCAGCTGCCTGACCCTCACTCCTCCCCTCCCCCCATGTCCCTGCCACTGAACTGAATAGTGTACTGTCACTGTGAGGGTGAGGGCTGAGACAGCTCCCTCCCTGCCTCCATTACGTAGGGGGGGGGGGGAGCTCAGCTGCCTGACCCTCACTCCTCCCCTCCCCCCATGTCCCTGCCACTGAACTGAATAGTGTACTGTCACTGTGAGGGTGAGGGCTGAGACAGCTCCCTCCCTGCCTGCATTACGTAGTGAGAGGCTTGCTGGCTTCACAGACAGGGGGGGGGGGAGCTCAGCTGCCTGACCCTCACTCCTCCCCTCCCCCCATGTCCCTGCCACTGAACTGAATAGTGTACTGTCACTGTGAGGGTGAGGGCTGAGACAGGGAGGGAGGGAGCTGTCTCAGCCCTCACCCTCACAGTGACAGTACACTATTCAGTTCAGTGGCAGGGACATGGGGGGAGGGGAGGAGTGAGGGTCAGGCAGCTGAGCTCCCCCCCCCCCCCTACGTAATGCAGGCAGGGAGGGAGCTGTCTCAGCCCTCACCCTCACAGTGAGGGCTGAGACAGCTCCCTCCCTGCCTGCATTACGTAGTGAGAGGCTTGCTGGCTTCACAGACAGGGAGGGGGGGGGGAGCTCAGCTGCCTGACCCTCACTCCTCCCCTCCCCCCATGTCCCTGCCACTGAACTGCATAGTGTACTGTCACTGTGAGGGTGAGGGCTGAGACAGCTCCCTCCCTGCCTGCATTACGTAGTGAGAGGCTTGCTGGCCTATACACTATTCAGTTCAGTGAGGGTCAGGCAGCTGAGCTCCCCCCCCCCCCCTACGTAATGCAGGCAGGGAGGGAGCTGTCTCAGCCCTCACCCTCACAGTGAGGGCTGAGACAGCTCCCTCCCTGCCTGCATTACGTAGTGAGAGGCTTGCTGGCCTATACACTATTCAGTTCAGTGAGGGTCAGGCAGCTGAGCTCCCCCCCCCCCCCTACGTAATGCAGGCAGGGAGGGAGCTGTCTCAGCCCTCACCCTCACAGTGAGGGCTGAGACAGCTCCCTCCCTGCCTGCATTACGTAGTGAGAGGCTTGCTGGCCTATACACTATTCAGTTCAGTGAGGGTCAGGCAGCTGAGCTCCCCCCCCCCCCCCCTGTCTGTGAAGCCAGCCAGCCTCTCATGCACGGAGGGAGCTGTCTGACACTGACAATCTCTGTTAAACTTTTTTTTCACTAAATTAGCATAAAATTTAATGAAGTACTTTTGTGTGTTAAACTTTTAATTTCCCCTAATGTAAGTAACTTCATTTAATATTATTTTAATATTATTTTATGCTACTTCACCGAAAAAAAAAGTGCATTAACTATTTAACTTAACCAACTAAGTAGCTAACTAAAGTAATACTGTATAAAAACTAAAACAAAATCTTATATGTTTTTATTATATTATACACTTACAGTGGTAGAGTTGATGATAGGTAACGAATCAAGGATAACGTTGTGTTGATTCGAATCAACTGTTGATTTTTTGCTGTGTAGTGTGTGTGTACTGTGTGCACTGCTGCTCACTTGCTCAGCTCACTGCTCACGCTCTGTCTCAGAAACAGCACGTACTAAGAAAATAATTATTAGTGCGTGTATTTTAAGCAAAATGGCCTCCGGGGACCTCACAGAGCATGCTCAAGGTAGTGCGCACTAACCCTAGGTAGTGCGCACAACCCAGCGATAGTGCGCACTAACTACGGATGATTTAAAATACTGATTCTACATTCCCATTGGCTGTTTTCCAGGTGGTGCGAACCAGTGGGAGCAGGGAACCGTACATTTAGCTAACGAACTCCTTAAAAATTGATACGTTTTACTTAAAAGTTGCAATTTTTGGCAGTGCGCACTAACATTAGTTAATGCGCACTAACGGTAACATTGAGCGCACTAACCCCGTTAGTGCGCACTAACTACGGATGATTTAAAATACTGATTCTACATTCCCATTGCCTGTTTTCCAGGTGGTGCGAACCAGTGGGAGCAGGGAACCGTACATTTAGCTAACGAACTCCTTAAAAATTGATACGTTTACTTAAAAGTTGCAATTTTTGGCAGTGCGCACTAACATTAGTTAATGCGCACTAACGGTAACATTGAGCGCACTAACCCCGTTAGTGCGCACTAACTACGGATGATTTAAAATACTGATTCTACATTCCCATTGCCTGTTTTCCAGGTGGTGCGAACCAGTGGGAGCAGGGAACCGTACATTTAGCTAACGAACTCCTTAAAAATTGATACGTTTTACTTAAAAGTTGCAATTTTTGGCAGTGCGCACTAACATTAGTTAATGCGCACTAACGGTAACATTGAGCGCACTAACCCCGTTAGTGCGCACTAACTCCGTTCGTAAAAAAAAAACAAAACACACGTGAAAAACTAAACTTTTAAACGAATCGGTCGACCGAAGCCAGACCCGATTCCTAAAAACGAAGCACATCTCTAATAAGGATATGATTAAGGGAAAAGCATAATCAAATTTAACTTTTTTAATTCATTCTGTATAATTCCGATGATAAGTGAGACTTATATTATTGTCTCTCTGGGCTTGTAACAAGACAGCAACTTTGAGATTGTTAATGTTTCCTTTTTCAACAATAAAAGCTACAAAGAGGAAGCCCTAGTTTAATGTGAAATAAATCTATTAATGCCATTTTTATCTCTTGTAGCTGCTCCTGGAGGTAACTTCAAGGGAAGGTCTGCCTGTGGTCTTACACAGGTGGGTACCATTTTAGAAACTGGAATCCACAGCAGACATGTTGTCATGGAGACATCAGGGATGATGTATTACAGCAAAGCAATTTTCCAATCCAACCTATTCCTGCATACCAGATACAATGACTGATCATGAAGACTGAGCATATCAGAGATTTGCTGTGCATTCTTTCTGAAGGCATTGACTGTGAAGGAGTATAGTATTTGAGCACTTTCTATGTTCTATGTTAAATTTTCCCAAACAACTTTTTCACTGTGCCAGTCACACAAGAAAAGAGGAAGCAGCACAGCATCAGAAGAGATCTGTGTCAGAGAGACATGTGTTGCACTGTTCTCTTTTAACCTTGTGAGTTGGACTGGAGACTTGCCTGAAGAACTGCTACATTTTTTGTCTTTACCTGGTGAGTACTTTACACTAGTGAGTAGTGGGCACAAGGTGAGCACTGAGGGCATGGCAGAGTGTAGTATGTCAGTGTCACAGAACTAGTGCATAGGCACACAATATGACAATCAGCGCAGCAATGTCTCTATGTTCCCCGAACCCACACATTAGCATGGGTCTGGCACAGTCAGTGGGCATTATGTACCACTTTGAAATATTAAATTATTTAAATTTACATCCCTATTGACAGAATTAATCATGTCAGGGATTACAAAAGGCAGAGCAAGTAAAGTACATGTTTCCAAAATTTGCCAGCTTGGCATTGCCACTTGAAATGTCATCAAGGGCTCATATGACTCTTGCTGATGCCCTCTTTTAGAGCCTTGGGTTGTTTTTTTTTTGTTGAAGAGGTGGCCCCTTGAGCCAAGATGAGGTTGTCACTACCACCAGGAGAGGGCACCTGTTGGTCCTTGTCGTCAGGAGGTGGTACAGGAGGAGAAGACCCAACTGGACCTTCACCTATACCAGCCCTCATTGCCCGCAGGTTGATCCCTTGGGTACTGGGGCCGGCAGGACAGGTCTCTCAAGGTATGGAACCAGAAGAAAAAGCTGAAGCAGTGTTGGATGAGCCAAAGGTCGAAGCAGGCAGTGGACAAGCAAAAACAGGGACAAGGCAGAGGTCAGGCCAGGCAGTGAACAAGCAGAGAAAAGAAGCCAGGCTGAGGGTCAGGGCAGGCGGAGATCAAGCAGAGTCGAGATACCAGGCAAGAGTCAAGGCAGGCAGAGGTCAAACAGAGTCAGGCGAAGCTGGGTCAGAACCAGATCAATCCGTAGGGATGAGGAAAGAGGCAAGAACTGGAGACAAGGAACAGGAATGCTGGAATCAGGAATCAGGAACAGGAGGCAAGGCAGGAATGCTGGAAACAAGGCAGACATCAGGAATGCAGACAACTCGCACTCACGAATGGGCAGGACCTGTTGCTCAGGTGAAGTTCTGGGAGCAGGACAGGGTATATATACCCACTCTGCCTGACGTCATCTTCATGGGCCGCGGGGAACTTTTCCCGCCGCTGGCCCTTTAAATTCACAGCAGAGGCATGCATCCACGCCTAAGGAGCTGGGCGTGGAGCTTGATGTCGGTGGCATGTGGAGGCGCCGGTGTGAGCAGCCCGCTGCTGCAGTGGTCAACGTCGGCAGCAGGAGCCAGCGATGGGGGGGAATCAGGAATGGGCTGCCTGCCTGAACAGGTAAGAAGACCCGGTCAGAGTCTCCCACAGCCGGTGATACTAACAGTAACCCCCCCCCCCCCCCTTATGCCCCCTCTTAGAGGTCCAGGTTTTCCCGGATGGGCGGTGTGGAAATGCTGGAGCAGTGCTTGGTCGAGTATATTGGAGGCGGGTTTCCACATATTTTCATCAGGTCCAAGCCCTTCCCAGGCAATTAAGTATTCCCATCTTTTGTGATGGCATATTACATCCAGGACCTCCTTCACTTAGTATACCTGTTCCTCTTCTGCCGCCATGTCCTGTGGTTCAGGAAGCTTTTGCTGTGGCCAGGATAAGACTAGAGGTTTCAAGAGGGATACATGGAACGTATTGTGTATCTTCAGAGAATGAAGCAATCTTAGATGATATGTAACAGGTTCTTGTGGCTTGGTTTGGCCTCTGTTGGAAACAGGATGCTGGGATTGATGGACCCTTGGTCAGACCCAGCATGGCAATTTCTTATGTTCTTATGTTCTTAAGGGACCAATGTATCTGGAGGCCAGTCTCATAGAAGGTACCCGGAGGTGGATGCGGTGGGTACTCAGCCATACTCGGTTCTAGGTTTAAAGAGGGGTGTGGGCTGCCGATGTCTATTGACTCCTTTCTTTGCTTCTTCAGCCACCCATCGGAGATTATTCTGTGTGCTGGTCCAGAGGGAAAGCAGTTGTAGTGCGTTGAGCTGAGCCACAGGAGGGGGTCCCTCTGCATGTAGACCCTACCTGAGACATCCTGACCACCACCTGACTTCCATTAGGCTCCCTGACCCCTCCCAGGAATAACTTTAGCATCCATGGTGGCCTAATGGTGTCCAGAGCATCTCCCCTCTGAGCCATCTGACCCAAAATGACACTGGCCTATCACATTAGTACTTATGCCTGATCATATGATGACACAGGGCACAGAGTCTAGTAGGTTTTCCAGGCCCCACTAGGCCATCAAGGATGCTAAAGGTATAGCCAGGAATAGTCAGGTTGTGGGTTTTGTATACCATGGGGGGATCAGGATGCTTAACGGTGGGGTCCAAGTTGCTGAAAGGAGAAAAAATGTTAAAGAAGCAGTGTTGGGAAGGAGACAGGAGCTTCGCCATTTGAATTTTAATACTTTTTAAATAATTTTGTATCCAGAGTCTGCCTCTAGAGGTGGAAGGGTGGTGAGAAGGTACCACCGGAATGGATGATAGTCATGGGAGCTGTGCACTGGGGAGCAGGATTAGTTTAGCCCAGGGTCATCTCCCCACTGACGCCTGGGCTCTGAATTTTCCCAGCCTCTTGGGACATTATGCAAGCATGCACCCCTTACCAGTGCAGTAGAGGCACAGCCCTAAGGTTCATTACCGTTTTTTCTCTTCCAGAGTAAGGCGGCTCCAGCCAAGCTGTATGGGCTCCTCTCCCCGGGGCTGGCTTGGTTCAGCTAGTGAGGAAAGAATCAAGGGCCGGGAGAAAGATGGGGCCAGTGGCACTGCCTTATTGGCAGGTTTCACCTCCCAAAGGCACTGTTGAAGGTGGCGATCAATATGACGGGAGAGGTCGTTAAGGCCCTCCAAGTCTTAAGGAAATTCCCAAGCAGCCAGTTCATCCTTAATCCTCGACGACTGTCTCTCTAAGAAAATGCTCCTGAGACTATCCTCTCACTACCCCAGCTCAGAGGCTAGGGTACGGAACTCCACTGCATATTCCGTAAGTGGGTGCGACCCGTGACGGAGATGGAGGAGATCAAAGGTGGCTGTGGACTGTCGCCCTGATTCATCAAATACTTGCTTAAATGTCTGTACAAAACATGGGAGGTCCTGTAGCAGAGGGTCTCCATGCTCCCACAAGATCAACAGAATGAATTTTGTCCTGACCTGGTCGCTAATGAAATGCATAAAACAGTGGTTTAGGAACCCGCAACACAGCTGGGGGTTCCCAGCATAAGGAGGAGGTGCTGGAAGGTGAAGAGCCACTGCGGAAATGGGTGGAGTCACCAAAGCAGGTGGATGGACGCTGGTCATAGGAGTGGCATCAAGCCGGCACACCAGCCATTTCACCGTAGTGGCTAGCATATCTAGGCACTGCTGTTGCTGCTGTAGCCTCTGGGCCAGTCCGGAGATAGCCTGGAGGCCGGTCAGGTCCGCCGGGTCCATGGCCTCAGCAACCTGTTAGAGTGGTGGACTCTTGACCCAAGACGAGGTTGTCGCTACCTCCAGGAGAGGGGCCCTGTTGGTCCTTGTCATCATGAGGTGGTACAGGAAGAGAAGACCCAATTGGACCTTCACCTATACCAGCCTTCGTTCCCCGCAGGTTGAGCCTTTGGGTACCAGGGCTGGCAGGACTTAGGTGTGAGTCTCTCAAGATGTGTAACCAGAAGACAAAGCTGAAGAAGTGTTGGATGAGCCAAGGTTCAAGGCAGGCAGTGGACAAATGGAAACAGTGACAGGCCAGAGGTCTGGACAGGCAGCAAACAGCAAAGATGAGAAGCCAGGCCGAGGGTCAGGGCAGGCGGAGATCAAGCAGAGTTGAAATACCAGACAAGAGTCAAAGCAGGCAGAGGTCAAGCAGAGTCAGGTGAAACAGGGTCAGAACCAGAAGATCAATCCGTAGGGATGAGGAGCAAGGCAGGGACTGGAAACAAGGAACAGGAATGCTGGAACCAGGAATCAGGAAGAGGAGGCAAGGCAGGAATGCTGGAAACAAGGCAGGGATCAGGAATGCAGACAGCTTGTACTCACGAATGAGCAGGACCCGTTGCTGAGAAGAAGTGCTGGTAGCTGAACAGGGTATATATACCCACCGTGGCTGACATCATTTTTGCGGGACGCAGGGAATTTTCTCACTGCTGGCCCTTTAAATTCACAGCAGAGGCGCATGCACACCCCTAAGGAGCTGGGCATGGAGCTTGGCGTCAGT
Source organism: Rhinatrema bivittatum (assembly GCF_901001135.1). Classification (NCBI taxonomy): domain Eukaryota; kingdom Metazoa; phylum Chordata; class Amphibia; order Gymnophiona; family Rhinatrematidae; genus Rhinatrema; species Rhinatrema bivittatum. The sequence goes on from NC_042619.1 coordinate 140,684,221, forward strand.
GGTGTGTGGAGCCACCATGTGAGCAGGCCACTGCTGCTGCGGTCAGTGTCGGCAGCAGGAGCCAGTGACGGGGGGAAGCAGGAATGGGCCACCTGTCTGTCCAGGTAAGGGGACCCAGTCGCGGTATCCCGCACGGGGGATCCTAACATTTTTCCACACTTTCTCACTTCTTGGTTTGTAATACAAACATTATAAAAGAAGTTTTAAAAAAGATGCATCTTACTACCAGAGCACACAACCTGTTCAATAGCTCTTCCTTTCCTCAAACAATCTCAGGCTGATTCTCCCATTCTGTTGTATTGTTGACTACATTGGGCTGATTTGTGTAAAAAAGCCCTCATTCAAAGGAAGAATTACTGGGACTAAACAAAAAATGCTCAAGAGAAACTATTTCCTGTACTTTATGTCATAAGAGGTAAAAGTATTAAGAGGAAGCTCATGCAAAACAACTAAATCAGGAAGTGTAACCACCAGAGTATAGGTACAGGATGTGGGAAGGTTTTCTTTTTTGGCTCAAGCAACCTTTTGAATGTGATAACAGATCAGTGACAGAGATTTCAAGGAGAACCAGAAAATCAGAAAATGGAACAGTCTGAGGACAGCTAAATGAAATGGGAAATTGTTTCTTAATAAACTTATCTATGTTCCATTGCATTTGGCAGGTCAACCCTGGGTTGAATACATCCAATTCCCTCAATGAGGCCTATGGCTTGTTAGAATTTCTAAGTTTATTGCAAATCTGACATTTTTTGGTCTATTTTAATTTCTGTTTGAATTATGATTTTATTATGAATGTTTTTACCATGAAAACTGCTTAGACACACTCCCACTGTATAAGCGGTATAGAAAAAAATGTTAAATACATTAAAAAAAACATAAATAAATAAATAATTTGTGAAATAATGAAATAAAGAAGCTCTCCTCACTTTCCAGGAAAACCATACCACAATCATTAGAGAAACTATTTCTATATACTGAATGTGATATCTTTTACATTTGGAAAGCCCAGTCTACAAGAAAATCTAAATTCCACCCTTCACCATGGGGTCTTTCTACCACTCAGCCTTGCTTCCATGCCCAGATCTTACATCTTGGAGTTTACTTTGCCACTGTCCTACCTAACACTTTGCTAGTCTGGGGGGTGTGCTGCTTTGGTCCTTTTATGGTGCTCTGGAATCTTGAAGCCATTCTTTTTGCTGCTTGGCCCCTTTATCAGTCCCTGCCTTGAAAGGTTTTCTGCTATCTTTTCCGCTTTATTCCCCTCCTCATGCTGCCTTAGGATGCTAATGCCATTTTGGGTGCCAGTTTGCCAGTGTCACTTGGGATGCCATGAAGAGTTCATGTCATTCTTGCTGGTGTTCTCTTTTGGAGCATTGGGATGTTCTTACCACTTTCATGCTTCTTTGCTTCTCTCACAGTGACTTGGTAAAATTCTGCCGTGCTGGAACCCCTTTTCCCTTTTACAGAATCATAAGCTATTCATGCCACTTTTGGTGCCACTATCCAGTCTCCTCAGTCTTTCTAAGTACCTTGGAGTTCTTTTCCCCTTCTGTTGATTTCTTCACATATGTTTTAAAACAATTGCTAAGAAAACCCCAATTCTGAAGCCCAATATAGGTTGAATATTACCTATAATGCTTCCCCCATTGACTTTAATGCAAATGAAAATGATTCAAAGTAAAAAATGATATTTTTTTGTTTGAAACTAAAGAAACAAATTGGGGTCCCCATGAAATGAATTTTGAAGTGAAACAAATGTTTTCCTGCTGCACATGCCTATCAAGTGAATTCTATAAAGCAATGTTTCCCAACCCTCTCCTGAAGGCACACCAATCCAATCAGGGTTTTAGGATTGCCACAATGAACATACTTGAGTTAGATTTGCATACCTGGGTCTCCAATTCATTACGGATATCCTGAAAACTCAATTGGTTAGGTGTGCCTCCAGGAAAGGGTTTGAAACACTGCTTTAAGGTTACATAATAAGTAAAAAAAAAAAAACCCAGTAAAATCAAGTTGTGGTCTCTAGCCCCCTCATTTATCAAAATGCGCTAAGGTGTTTTTGCATGCGTTAAGGGCTTATCGTATGCGAAAAGCGCCATTAACACATGCGATAATAGCACCATATTGTATGGTGCGATGCGAATCTGAAAAAGAGGAGTTAGGGGTGGGTTTACTGTTTTGTAAAGCCCTATTACATGGCTTTAATGCTGATTTTAGCTCCAACTTTTGTCAGGAGTGTTAAGCTGTGCAATAGCTTGTGTTATGGCTGTATCACCTGTTGCAATGTTTTTCCACAGATGCTGGTTTGAAGCTCCCAGAGTGTCTACTTAGGAGAGAGAGAGCAAGAGAGCACTTAGCCGTAATACCATCACCCTAGATAAGTATTTATATCTCTATGGGAGGTCCACCTAGTAACTTGAGGTGAGATTTAGGTAGTAGTGTAGGAGTTATGGGGCCACTTTGACATTCAATGTGAGATGTACGAACAGAACAGTGCTCTCTTGTGAACATTTGATGACCCTCGGAGTGAGGAAACTCACCCAAAGATGACATTTGTGCAATGTTCTCTCAGGTAGAGAGTCCATCAAGCTAGGTTGAGAGAACATTGCACAAATGTCATCTTTGGGTGAGTTTCCTCACTCCGAGGGTCATCAAATGTTCACAAGAGAGCACTGTTCTGTTCGTATGTCTCACATTGAATGTCAAAGTGGCCCCTAACCCCTACACTAATACCTAAACCTCACCACTTATCTCAAAGTGTGAAAATGTTATTGCAATTTGGGGTAACTTAGCTCTTCGCATAGGTATTATTGCAATAAACTCCCTATTACCATAAAACACACCCCTTTTCCCATCGCATGTGATATTTACTGCATTTTGATAAGTCCAGGACTAGGTTTGCAGTTTTCTATTATAAAACCACAATTCCATACAGATATGTACATTACCTGTTGAAAACAATTTTCTGCTGAATTTGTTACAGTCTTCACCAGCCTTCCTTGGATTAATATGTACCTTAATTTTCTATTATCATCAATAAGGCATGCATAGTGTCTTAAGAATTTTAAGGCAGCCAATGTTTCATGAACAAAATTCACATATGTTTTGCTATAAATCCACAAACTGCAAGCTGCTTTTTCAGCATACTTGATATACTCAAACATATTTTATTATGAAATTCCTCATTTGGGTACTGACATTATGAAGTTAGAAGTGAATAACAATCATGCTATAAATGGAACTCATATGCTGATCTGTAAATGAGTACCATATATTGGAAATTATTATTCATAATTCAGAAGATAAAGATAAAAATCTTTGCACTGTTTCATATTCCCACTCTAGATGAACATAAGAGTTCTATAATAATCCTCAGTGGGGAATGTAATACTAAAACATGGATGTGCATTGCAATACACAAAAAAATAAGGTTTTTTTAAATCCCAGAATGGAAACATTATAATGCAGAATATTAATGCATATGATTCTCTATGGTACCGTTACTCAAGTAATACAAGAGAAATGTGTAACCTAATGGTATGTAAAACTAGTAGCATAGTAAAAAATAAATTATTCTAACAGTTCTTTAAAATGGTTTTCTTAATGACAAAGGAAAGGATTTATAATTATATAGGGCTTTTATTTTTAAGTATTTATAAACTGTAAATTTAAGTGTTTATTTTCTAGCTAATTAGGTGTTCTTTGAGAGAAGAAAAATTATGTTTAATGGCATTTTATCTGAACTTCCCCTCTCAAGGGAGGAACCTTCCCACTATCAGTGGCCAAATGTGCTGTGGTCAGTAGTAATATTTTTTCAAATGATCCCTATGTGATAATTCCATGGGAATAACTCCTGGAATATCCCTCTTTCTTTCCCAGTTAATAAGGAAAAAGGGCCTGTAACCCACACAGCATTGTCTTCCAATAGTAGAAAGAGAAAGTAGGGATGTTAAAGTGTATTTTAATAAGCACAAAATAAATATTAATCATAGATTGATGTGTCTGAGTATAATTATTTAAATTATAAGGAGGTCAATATTCAAAGCCATTTAGATAAAAATATACTTGTAAAATAATTCTTGCACCCCTCATACTGTATATAGCTTAATAAATTGGTTAGTCTATAAGGTGCCACTTGACTCCTATCATTTTTAAACAGTACGGGGGTCCATATTCAGTAGGACGTTTATCCTGTATATTCAGCAGGATACATGTCCCACTGAATATACTTGCTTAAAGTTATCCAACTAACCATAGCCAGATAATGGATATTCTTTTTGAATATCACCGGTTATGGATAATGTTTTTCATCTATGGTTAGCTGTATAGCTTGAGACTTAACTGAATATATTCAAAAAAATAATATATTCAGTTAAGTTACACTCCAGAAACAAAAAGTCCCAATGCGGCCTGTCTCCCTGCCTCCCTCCTTCCCGAGTTGTAAGGGCCCTCTGGGCTGCCCTTTCCACCCCCACAGAAACAGCTCATTTAAATAAAATAAAAATATAATAGCACCAGGAGACTTCCCTCCCCCACTCGCTGCACCAACTTCCCTTTAAATGCATACAATTTTAATTTAGTGGCACACCCACCCCCATCCCTTTCCCTTCTTCCACCCCCCACCCCCCTGCTCAGTGTCTTTATTTAAAACCTGATGGCCAAGATCGTGGTATCCTGCTACCGTGTTCCAGGCCTGGCTCTTCTGGGGACGCTTCTGCAATTTCTAGGCAACTAGGATGGAAGCCTTTAAGGCGGGTGCAGCAGGTGGGGGAGGGAGGGGGGGTTTCTACCGGCACTACTAATTTTTATTTTATTTAAATGGGCCATTTCCGGGGGGGGGGGGAAAAGCAGACCTGGAGGACCTTTTCAACTTGGGTGGGAGGGTGGCAGGGGGGACAGGTAGCATTGGGATATCTTTTTTTCTTGAGCGCAACTTAACCAGATATATACTTGTTTGAATATCACCTGTTAAGTCTCAAGCCATACAGCCCCACAAGGCTGGATAACTTTAGACCTGCTTCCATATTAAGTCTCAAGTGATACGAACCCATGAGGCTGGATAACTTTCGACCTGTTATCCAGGTAACTTACCCAAAATTTCCCCTTTATATTTGGCTGAATTATAGCCGACTATATCTGACTATGATTTAGAAGGATAAGAGGCTCAATGTGCCATTTAAGCCATTTATTTATTTATAGATTTTTCTATACCGGGGTACGTAAATAACATCACCTCGGTTTACATACAAACAGTAATTCAGCATTGCGCTTTACAATATAACATGGTAACTTGAGTACAATACAATATATAACTTTGTATAAATAGCATATAAACAATATATGATAGATTGTGGATGTTAGGAAGAGTAGATGAGGATTCAGATTATTGATAGTAGGCTTTTTTAAATAGCCAGGTTTTAAGGTTTTGTTTAAATTTTTTGTGACAGAGTTCCTGGTGTAATTTAGGTGGATAACTTGTGAGTTATCCATCTAAATGGCTTTTAAATATCTATCTCTATTACTGAATGTAAGTTGAGAACAGAGGAGTTGCGTAGTAGGTTTGTAGGATCCTTCCTCCCTCATCAAGTGAGGTTATTCTGTGTGTTGCGTTTGGCCATCCACAGGCTCCTCCCATGGCCGGTCACCCTCTCCTCTTGCCTGGAACAGAAGGGGTTCCTCTGACGCTGTGACGGCTCTTGGAGCAAAAACGCTGCAGGCTGTCACTCAGGCCAAGCCATGCCATATGGGGGATGCCGCTCTGCTGAGTGGACATTTCTAGGTGTCAATCTAAGCACTTCAGCAGAATTTAAAGGGCCCGCAGTGGGAAATCCACCGTGGCACCCACCAATGATGTCCTCAGTGCCTCCTTACTTAAGGACAGCCTGGGCCAGTCTCAACTTCCTCAGCAACAGTTCAAAACCTGTGGGTAGCTAGTTGCTTCGTGTTCCTGCTCCAGCCTTGTTCCCGTGATCACTCCTAGTTCCTGGTTCCGGACCTGTGCCTTGCTCCTTCTCCTGTGATTCCTGCTCCGTTGCCTCTTCGGTTCCCTCTTTCTAAATTGACTCTTTGGTTTGGACCTCGGTTTGTTTTTGACTCTGTCTTCTTCTTGGATTGTCACCTGGCTGACCTTGGACCTCCTCTCGACCTCACTTGATCTGCTGCCTTCCCTGACCATGGCTTGTCTTTGTCTCTGCTGTCTTACCTCAGCCTATACTAACATGTCCTTCTCATCTGCTCTCTTATTTATGGATACCTCACCATCAAGTATAGTATAGCTGTGTTTAAAAAAGGATTGGATAAATTCTTGGAGGAGAAGACCATTACCTGCTATTAAGTTCACTTAGAGAATAGCCACTGCCATTAGCAATGGTAACATGGAATAGACTTAGCTTTTGGGTACTTGCCAGTTTCTTGTGGCCTGGATTGGCCGCTGTTGGAGACAGGATGCTGGGCTTGATGGACCCTTGGTCTGACCCAGTATAGCATTTTCTTATGTTCTTAAGAGGAATGCGTCTAGATCCAGCTAGCCCTGGCACCCAAGAGATCACCCTGTGGGGAATATGGCCTGGTATTGGTGAAGTTCTTTTTAGGCCTCTATATCAGCCAGTTCTGCCTGCCAAAAGTGAGGCCCTCAAGGGCTCCTCCTTGCAGGTGCAGTCAATCTCACTACAGCTCAAGGGTCCACTGGTGCAACAGTTTGCTGAGGCCATGGACCTGGCAGATCTCTCGGGCCTCCAAGCCTTTCCCAGTCTGGCATAGAAGTTTCAGCAGCAGCAACAATATTTGGAAGCACTGGTGGGCTTTGTGGAATGCCTCAGTGCCTTTCTTGTTGCCACTACTGCCATGATGAGTCCCATAGGCCCAGCTGGCTCAGCAGCTCCAGCTGCCACACCTTTATTTAACGGTTTTATATACCGACATTCATCAAAGATATCACATCGGTTCACAGCGTAACAAGAAAAACACCTATGGTGCACCTCACGGTACCCCTTTGGTGTGCAGGGGATCCTAAGCACTGATGCAGATTTCTAAACCAGTGCTTCATGCACTTTTTGCTCCAACCAGAACAGTTCTCCAGTGACACCATCAAGACTACCTTTATCTTATCTCTGCTGGATGGGAGGCCTTGGCTTGGGCTTCCCCCTTATGGGAACGTGGGGACGTCCTGCTCAAGGATATACCGCAGTTCATCAAGGCCTTCAAGCAGGTATTTGACGAGCCTGGTTTTTCAGCCACCATCAAGTCCAAGCTTCTAAACCTCTGACAGAGCACTCAACCTTTGATAGACTAGACCAGTGGTCCCCAAACCTGTCCTGGAAGGCCACCAGCCAGTCGGGTTTTTGGGATATCCACAATGAATATGCATGAGAGAAAATTTGCATGTTATGGAGGCAGTGCATGCAATTTTCTCTCATGCATATTCATTGAGGATATCCCAAAAACCCGACTGGCTGGTGGCCCTCCAGGCCAGGTTTGGGGACCACTGCACTAGACCATCAAGTTGCTTACCATGGCAACTGAACTAAATTGGTGGGAGAACAGCCTTCACAGCATTTTTTTGGAAGGACTCTCCTTACGGATTAAAAATGAACTGGCCGCATGGGAGCTGACCAAGTTGCTTGATGACCTCATTGACCTGGCTGAAAGGATCAACAGCCATCTAAGGCAGCTGGTCAGGGAGCTATAAACCCTTCCAAGGCAAGTGATACTGGCCCAGTCTTTTTCACGCCCCCTTGCCTTGACATCAATGGCAACCTCTTTTCCTGCCTGGCCCGAATATCCCATGTAGCTGGGAAAGAGTCATCTCTTGGAGGCGGAGAGACTCTGATTCCATACTCTGGGCCTATGTTTCAATTGTGATGAGAAGGGGCACCTTCTGGCTCATTGCTTCCTGAAGCAGGGAAACAAAAAAGCCTAGAAGCCATTGGGGAGATGGTCCTAGGCTATACCACCCCTTCTCACCAGTATCTATCCAGTAGCAATTACCATGGATAATCACAAGTTCACCACCCTCATGTTGGTAGACTTCATCGCAGGAGTAAACTTCATTATGAAGGCTCTTACGGACCACCTGAAACTGTTGATGGTTCCTCGGGAGGTGCCCTAATTATCTCAACTATATACGGAGAACCACTTCCTGGTCAGATAACCATGGTGACTGCTCTGCTGCATCTCCACACCAGTTTTCTCCACATGGAAGAGATAACCTTCCACATTATCGACAAGACAGGGCACACCATAGAATTGGGAATGCCCTGGCTACAAATCCACTCCCCGCAATTTGACTGGGGAATCCATCACCTCACCCATTGGGGTCCTCACTATCATGACTCATGCCGCCTCCAAGTCATGCCTCCAACATCCATTTTCCTGGTTGTGACTTCTTAGGGGCTGCCACTGCAGTATGCAGACTTCACGGATGTGTTCCCCAAGAGTAGAGCAGAAATTGTACCAGAGCAACAATCTTTCGATTGCGCCATCAATTTAATACCCAGAACCATTCTGCCATGAGGTAGAGTTTATCCCTTATCCCTTCCAAAGACCAAAGCCATGTCTCAGTATATTCAGGAAAACCTTGACAGAGAATTGATCAGACTCTCCACATTGCCAGTAGGGGCAGGGTTCTTCTTTGTGTCCAAGAAAAATGGTATATTGCATCCCTATATAGACTACCGGGGCTTGAATGTGATAATGAAGAAAGATCACTCTCCTTTCCCCTTATTTCAGAACTTCTTGATTGTCTTCAAGGAGCCATGATAGTTATGAAGTTGGACCTCTGAGAGGCCTAGAACCTCATTCAAGTCAAGCAAGACAAGTGGAAGACAGCATTCAACATGTGGGATGGCCATTATGAATATCCAGTTATGCTCTTTGGACTCTGCAATGCCCCTTCAGTCTTACAAAACATGATGAATAAGATCTTTAGAGATCTCCTGAATGTGTGTGTAGTGTTCTAACTTGATAGTCATTCTTATTTTTTCCAGACATCTCCAATCACATCTGTGGGACGTTGTCCAAGTCCTCCAGTGTCACAATCCCATAAGCTATATGCCAAGCTTGAGAAATGCACTTTTGAAAAAAAGAGCTTACCTTTCCTGGGGTACATAATTTCCAGCAGTGGCTTTTACATGGATCAGGAAAAAGAAAACTATATTTAGAATTGGGTGCAACCTTCCAGACTTTAAGCTTTGCAGAGGTTCCTGGAATTCGCAATCTTCTACTGGCACTTCATTCCCAACTACTCTCAAATCACTGCCCCCTCAAGGCACTTACCAGGAAGGGGGCCAATACTAAGGTCTGGGCCCCCTGAGGCAGTCGCCACCTTCCACGAGTTAAAACAGGCTTTCCTCCAAGAATCGTATCTCCACCATCCGAACCCTACACGTTCCTTCATTCTAGAGGTCAACACCTCTTCCTTGGGTGTGGGGCCAATGTTTTCTCAACACTATGATATAAGAGTTCTTCAGCCTTGTTCTTTCTTCTCACAAAAATTCTCCCCTGCCAAACCGCATTGGGGACAAGGAGCTGCTAGCCACTAAGATGACACTAGAAGAATGGCAGCAGTGGCTGGTGAGTGCGTAACACCAAATTATGATATACCTCAACCATAAGAACCTGGAACACCTCCATCAGGCCCGATGTTTGAATGCTCACCAAGCTTTGAGCTGAGATACTAGCCAGTGGCCAAAAATACCCAGGCGGATGCCTTTTTTCATTCCTTTGAAGGAAAAGACATGCCTGACTCTCCGGGTCACATCATTGAACCTGCTCTTTTCCTCATGGCCATATCTATGTCCGTCCCTCCATCCGTTCCACTCCAACTCCATCAGAATGTTTTGGAAGGGACCCAAGACTCTCATTTCGCAGGGCATCCTGGTCAGACTGGACTCTCACACTGCACCAGCAGTACTTCTGGTGGACCCAGATGCAGAGTGACGCCAAGGCCTATGTGGACTCTGTTCCTACCTGTGCTCAGCAAAAGCCTTTGGTTGGATGATCTTGGGGAGTGTTACAGCCATTTACAGCCCCCAAGCAACCCTGGACCTGCCTATCCAGCAACTTTGTTGCTATGAAAGTGGACCCTTGTTTCGAGGTAGATGGCTATCGTCGAAGGGCGAGGTATCGTGGACTGTAGAGACTTGCTAGAAGACTTCACCCTGGAAGCACGCAACCCCCTAGGAAGAGCCCATAGGGGTCCAGCCGCTGGGACTTAGGTGACTCTTCTGAAGACTGTAGAAGGTCTGGATGCAGGCGCCTCCTGCAGGTCGTGGATTCCAGACGGCTGGTGCCTCCAGCAGGTCGAGACAGTCTGAGGACGGAGTAGAGAACGAGTCCAAAGCCTGTCCAAGAATCAATATACCAGCGGGGTCTGAGTCCAGTCCAAGGTCAAGCCAGGAGAAGGCTTCAACGCCGTACCGGGGGCAACCCAGGAGAAGGGTCCAACGTCGTACCAGGGTCAAGCCATGAGAAGACACGTCCACCAGTCCAGAGGTCAGAAGCCAAGAATCAATCCAAGGAGCAGAGAGGAAGAGCGGGACGAAGAACCAAGAACCAGGAGCCAGGAAAACACTCAGGCAGGAACCTCAATACCAAGGCAAGAACTGAATGCTCAGCCCTTGCCTTAAGTACAGGAAGTCGGGGGAGGAGCTTCAGGTGGAGCCATGACACTTCCTGTCATGGCTCCTTTAAGAATTTTCTTCAGCCGCGCGTGCGGCCCTAAGGGGCAGAGGAGGAGGAGGTGGATCGTCTGAGCCACGCTGCCGACTAAGCGATGGCAGCGGCCAATAGAGGGAAACGAAGAAGGGCTGCCTGCCCCCGCAGGCACCCTCAACCATACCCGGCGATCCGGGTGAGTTAGTTTAACTGCGCCCGTCGGCCTTGCCTCAGTCGCGGCCGACCACGGCCGGCGGCCATGACACCTGGTCCAGGTCGCGGTCTGCCACGGCCGACGCCGCTAACATTTGTGGTGAATCTTCTTCTCTCTAATGGCCGCCATACTATCTGGGATGTTATCAACTGTTTCTCCAAAATGGCCCACTTTTTTGCTCTTCCAGGTCTTCCTTCTGCACCCAAATTGGCACAGTTATTCACCACTCACATTTTTCACCTGCACAGCTTGCCCCAACCAATTGTCTCCGATCAGGGGATCCAATTTACAGCTAAATACTGGCATGCACTACAGGAAATTCAACATTATGTTGGATTACACCATTGCCCACCATCCACAAGCCCAATGGTCAGGCAGAATGGACAAATCACACACTGAAGACTTTCTTGAGAGCATTCATTAATGAACATCAGGATAACTGTTCCTATCTTCTTCCATGGGTAGAATTCTCTCACAATTCCCATATTAACTCCGCTATGGGGTCCTCTCCATTTCTGCTTGTAATATGGGAGACAGCCTGCACCTCCTTTACCAGTCCCACTCTCTGTTTCTTCCCCAACAGCACAATTTACAGTGCATGAACGCCAAGAAATCTGGGTATGAAAAGAGGATATGATTCAAAAGGCCATTCAAAGAGCCAAGAAAGCAATGGACATCCACCGGCAACTTACTCCTCAATTCAAACCTGGAAGCAATGTCTGGCTCAGCACCCATCACATTCGGCTCAGGTTGTCCTCCATAAGGCTCATTCCCCATTATATCAGACCCTTTTCCATTGCCTGCCAAATAAGGCTGGTTACCTACCGGTTGTGGCTACCCACTTCACTGAAGATCCACCACATGTTCTACATTTCCCTTCTCAAGCCCTTAATTTTCACTTGGTTCTCCTGAAGAGTGCCAGAACCACCAGACTTATCTACAGAAGAGGATCATGTTTATCATGTCAGAGAAATACTGGACGTATGATGGTGGAACAGAAGGTGGGAATATTTGATTTCCTGGAGGGTTATGGTTGAGAAGAAAACACAAGGAAACCTGCCTTAAATATCTTGGACAAGAGCCTCCTAAAAGCATTCTATGCCTCTCACCCCGGTAAACTCAGGCCATCTGGGGGGAGGTCTTAGAATTGGGCTGGCCTGTTTCCTGGTTCCAGTCCTGTGCCTTGCTCTTTCTCCTGTGATTCATGATCCATCACCTCTTCAGTTCCATCCTTCTGGATTAACTCTTTGGTTTGGACCTCAGCTTGTTTTTGACTCAGTCTTCTTCTTGGATTGTCTCCCAGCTGAGCTTGGACCTTCTCTTGACCTTGCTTGATCTGCTGCCTGCCCCAACCAGAGTTTGACTTCATCTCTGTTGTGCTGCCTGCCCTGACCTTGACCTGTACTGTCTTGTCCTTCTTATCTCTCTCTTCTTCACGGATACCTTGCCATCCAGAGGCTTGGTGAAGGTCCTGTTAGGCATCTGCATCAGCCAGTTCCACCCACCAATGGTGAGGACCTGCAGGGCTCCTCCCTGCAGATGGCACCAATCTCACTTTGGCTCAAGGGTCCAACGATGCAACTCTATGTCTGTTGAGTTAATAGTGATTTGTCATTCCATATTTCCCTTCCTAGTAAGGAATCATGGAGTGTTTGTGTTTAACCTTATTCCCCTGAAATTTGTTTGGTAAAAAAAAAAAAGCATTAAACAGTAACACACTGGGGGGAGGGGGCTTATTTCTACAGATACATTCTATTTTTCAGAATCCTCGTTTATTTGCTCTGCAGTGTGGCCATAATCTTAGAGAATGCTTAGTTTGATCTGCTTTCAGTTCTACCGATCTGATTTTTATTTTGCATCATGTGGACAGTGTTCAGTGTTCAGTCTGTCCACTGTCATTTCATGGTGACAGGTTGCCTTTTCTTGATCTCTCCAATCATGTTTTGCGAGTATAAACATCATCTGTTACAGTGGCCATGTTTGAAATTGTGGTATTGATGCTGAAGGTGTGTATGATAGAACATGGTAGTAGTATTAGAACTCGCCACAAATTTCAAGAACAAAATATCAAACTTACTGGCCACGCCTATAAATAATAAGGTTCTTGCCTCACCCCATCCAGTCACCGCCTCTCCTCCTCTCAACTCCAATCTAATCACCGCCTCTCCTCCTCTCAACTCCAATCCTACTCAACATTTCACCGCCTCTCCGCTCCAAACTGCAAGCTTGGAGGATTTTGAACTTATCTCCACCATAGAGATAGAAAATGTGCTAAAGAGACTCAAACCAGCATCTCACCCTCTGGATGCGATTCCATCCAACCTTCTTATAGCATGTGCCAAAGATTTTGCCAAGCCTATCGCTCAGATCATCAATGCCTCCTTATCTCAGGGCCTAGTCCCGGACCCCCTCAAACTAGCCATCTTAAAACCCTTATTAAATAAACCTAATCTCTCCACTGACAACCCAGCTAACTTTCGCCCGATCGCAAATCTCCCGATTATCACCAAAATCATGGAAAGAATAGTTAATAAACAACTCTCCGAGTTCCTGGACAACAACAACATCCTCTCTCCAGAGCAACTTGGATTCCATAAATCCCGAAACACAGAATCTCTGCTATTATCACTGTCAGATAACATCCTCATGAACTTAGAAAATAAACAACCCAATCTGATCATCCTACTCGACTTAACGGCTGCATTTGACACAGTGAACCATGAGATTCTTACAGAGCGTTTAACCGAGATCGGCTTTAAAAACACTGCTCTAAGCTGGTTCAAATCCTTTCTCCAGAACAGGTACTATAAAGTCAAGATCAACAGCATAGAGTCTACACCTTTCAGTTCCTCCCGAGGAGTCCCTCATCATTATCCCCAACTTTATTCAACATCTACCTGCTACCACTATGTCAGCTACTGTCCGATCTGAAGTTAACCCATTACATATACGCAGATGACGTCCAAATCCTCATACCGATTACCGACTCACTGCACAAGACCCTACTCTTTTGGAATTCCTGCCTTCTCTCCATCAATAACCTACTTTCAAACCTCAACCTAATACTAAACACGGACAAGACAGAGTTCCTACTGATCTCACAAGATGGCAATGTCCTGGTCAATAACTCACTCCTAGCAACACTCCCAGCCTTATCCCCCCGGGTCAGAAATCTCGGGGTAATCATGGATAATCAACTGAACTACAGAGGTGTTATCAACAACACTGTAAAGGAATGCTACTTTAAACTCCAAGTCTTAAAAAGGTTAAGACCCCTCCTCCATTTCCACGATTTTAGGTCAGTTTTACAATCAATCATTTTTTCAAAAATTGATTATTGTAACTCACTTTTACATGGACTTCCAGACAACTCATTAAAACCTCTTCAGATGCTACAAAACTCAACAGCACGGATTCTAACAAAGTCCAACAAAAGAGACCATATAACACCCATTCTAAAGAATCTCCACTGGCTCCCAATCAAATTCAGAATCCGCTACAAACTATTATCAATCATCCACAAAGTCATTCACAACATCACTCCACTGGACCTCAGGATTCCTCTACAACTTCACGTCTCCTCCCATCCGCTGAGATTAGCACAGAGAGGCACTCTAAAGGCACCACCTATCAAAACAACATTAAGAAAAAGAGCTCTTTCCACCGCTGGTCCCAAACAGTGGAACTCGCTCCCACCTGACCTTAGGCTGGAACAATGCCCAATCACATTCAAAAAAGACTCAAGACTTGGTTGTTCTGTCAAGCCTTCTCTTAACAATACTCAGCTTACACAGCTCCCATGGACCACCCTCACCCAGGGCAACCCCATTAAGTACCCTTTACCATATTTAATAAAGCTATAATTGCATTTTCCCTCTACCCCCCTCTTAGTCAACCTCCCAGTTCTAGTAGGCTTTAGGCCATACTAGTCCAACTCCCCCACCTTGTACACCCTGTTCTACCATGTTATTTGTTTCCAAGTTGTTTTCTACCTTGTTCATTGTAAGACATATCTCATGTCATTTGTTTTATGTTTAAATGTAAACCGAAGTGATTAGTAACTCTGTTACCTGAACCTCGGTATATAAAAGCTTTAAATAAATAAATAAATAAAGAAAGAAAGAAAGAAAGAAAGAAAGAAAGAAAGAAATAGTATTAATAGGCTGAGACTGGATGCTGCCCTTGTAGAGTATTTTGTTCAACTTGGTTATTCTTTCAAAGATTTTCTTTTCATGATTTTAGATGTCTCTAGACTTGAATAATGTGCGAGAAATCTGAATTCTTTACTTTTATGCTCTGAACAATAGTGGTTTTACACTTTACAGACTGTTTCACCTCTCTATTTGAACAGGGAAGTGGAGTGGAATGTATGTTGACTGATGCTCTCCAATAGGTATGCACCAAGTTTCTCTGAGTGACTGTTGACAAGGATTATGTTCCCTTCAAAAGTTTGTGTTTGAGTTAGTGAGTCTGGTGAATGAGTGAGATTAGTTGTATGGATGAAATAAGGTATCATCAGATAATTACTCACCTCCTTGTTTAAGTATTTTCCTTACTCTGTTGAGATTTGTTTTATCTTTATTTTTGTCTTCAGAGCCACTGAGCGTATTCCCTTGAAGTAGGCATATAAGTGCCGAAATGCCATCAGTGTCAGGTTTTATGTGGCAGAAGCATGGATACATGATCCTGTAATACAAGCACTCGCAATTGCAGGCATATATTTTGAGATTGTTTGAAGATTTTTCTAGAGGAAGATACAATCTTTTGGTAAGTGATAATACTTAAAGTGCAGAGACAGATAAAATCTATAGCCCATAGTGGGCAAAAGATTGTAGCTTGAACATTTAGCAATATTTGTGTTGATACACACTTATTTTGTTTTGGAAGCAACTTTATTCTCTGGCTTCATGTCTCTTTTGGTTGACTACTTTAACATTTGAAGCAGAGCATTCAAGTAAAATTTCTATTTAATTAGTAGTGGATCATTCCTTGCATGCAGTTTTAACAATATGATTATGAGGTGACTTTCATTTATTTTTGGCCATGATTCAGAAGTATTTTGCAGAAGGTATCATTTCAAATCTTTTACTCCAGAAGCTTATATACAAACAGCTCTTTCTTTCTCCTCTTTATCTAGGAACCAGCATACAATATTTCTCCAATTAATCCAAGAACTGCTTCATGGGATAACATAGATGTTCTTAGAACTGCCTTGTCATTATTTTAATACTGTAAAACTGAACCTTCCATTCAGTGTCAATAGCAACCACTGCCTACATTCCAAGCCCAGCTCCTATTATTCCCCTCCCTTAAAAGTGAATTGTAAAAGCTTGCTGCATGCCAAAACCAGGAGATAAGCAAATATGTTGGGCTGGCACACGTGACTCTACAGATTTTAAAAGGTACCCACGTAGATGCATATCTCCCGTAATACACACAAATTAAAAGTTCTGAAAAGGGGAGGGACATGGTTGTGGTCTGGGCAGAGCATGGGCATTTCTGGATTTCAACTTCAAATTTGTGTGTAAATGCTCAAGAGCACAGGCACGCAACAGAGTCCTCTGCCATGTAAATTTACTTCTGCTATGGATGTCATTTAAGTAATAAAATAAAAAAATATAGGCATGTCAGAAGGGTTTTCAATGTCAGGGCTAACATTGGAAAAGGGAGACTATTAAACTGGGGGGGGGGGGGGGAGGGTGTTGGGAGGGATGAACTGGAAAACTGGTAATTGCTTGGATGAACTGGGAAAGTCCCTTGTTTGGATGAAGTGGGAAAACTGGTAATTGCATCTGTGCACATGTCTATTAAAATCCCCACCACCACCACATACATGGTAGAAATGGCATTTGCATACATAGGCACACACCCACTTAAAATTGTGTAGACATGTGTGTGTGGTCAGCTTATTTTATAAACTTAGATTTTAAGCCCTCTGTGGAGAAGGAAATACCTGTAGTACCTGGATATAATCCGCTTTGAAGTGCTAAAAAAAAAGTGCAAAAAGTGGAATATAAAAATCTAAATAAATAGTAAAATAAAATAAATTTAAAAAATAGCATGCGTACATATACGTGCGTATGTTATAAAATGGCGTGTACCTGGGTGTGAACTGGCAAACATGTGTACCTGGGAGTCTGCTTAAAAGTTACCGTGCCCATCTGGTTCCTCAAAATATGTCTATAGGTTCTAATCAAATCTTTTTCAAACAGTAACACTTTCTGAATATTTCACTCACCCATCAAAAAAGGAGCAGAATAAAATTCTTCACAGATCTACTTCACTGAGTTTTACTTTTAACTGCCTTCTTTTTTATTTCCTCACCTTTTCTGTTGAAGGGAAAGACTATTAATTTTATATACTTTCAACTTTTTCCTCCTATTTCTGGATTTTCAATTTTTAATCTTACTCACACTTTCATTCCCTCACTTTAACCACTTTTAAAAATTGATAAAACAGCTCTCCCCTGTGTAAGTGCATTTTTACTGTTAAGGTGACATGAACCCTTAACGATTTTCTCTCTGGAAAAATCAATAAAAGGCAGTTTCTCTGCTTCTGTCTCTACTAGCTTGTACTTTCCTCAGTGATATTCCTTAACTGAAACAACTGTAAAAACAACCAAATTATCTCTAGAATTATTGCTCCTGTGACCTCATCAAAACAGTTTCTCTTTTTCAACCTATGCTTAAAATAGATTATAATCTGAGAAAGATCCCAATAATCTTCCCCAAGTGGCTAACTTTTATATATTTTAATAATTCCATTTAACATTTTCAGAATTCCCTTTACTCAAGTTTTACCATTTAAAGGATGACTTCTAGGGTATATCTCTGCCTCTACAGTTTCAGGAAAACAATTTTTAAACCCAGCATGAGGATTCCAGCACATTAAAAGTCTATGCAAATTAGGGGGGCGCTCTCGAGCAGCGCACAAGATGGCCGCCCACTGCTAAAGCTCTGAGCACCCTCGCTCCCTTATTCTTATTTTGGACGAATCAACCCACTATTTTTTCGGTGAAACAGGGCTTTGTTTAATGTTAAACATGGCTACAGGTAAATCGGGGAAAATTGAAGCAGCTTTCGCCTCCGCTGCCGGCACAAAACGCCAGAAACAGGATCCTCCGACACCAGATAAGGTAAATCCTGCAAAAAACATGGCGTCGGCAGACTTGGTGCTTGCGGAACTAAAACAACTAAAAGACATGCTTCAGCTAAATATAGAAACCACTACAGCGGTGCGATCTGATTTACAAACATTATCAACCCGAATGGATAGTTTTCAAGCACGGCTAGATGACACAGAAACGCAGGTATCTTCTTTAATCCTCACCACTACGTCACTCCCCGGGCTCGCTAAAGAAATGGCGCAGCTTAAGAGTAATATTGAAGATCTTTCTAACAGAAATCGCCGCAACAACATACGGATCCTGGGGATACCAGAGGGTCAGGAAGGTAATGATCTTCTTGCTTTTTTGGGGACATTAATACCAGCTTGTTTACAAATAACTTTCGAACCCCCCTTGGAATTGGAACGCGCACACCGCATCCCTTCTAGGCCTCTCAAAAATTCTAAATACCCTAGGCCGATCATCTTCAAAGTTTTGAGATACCCCCAGGTCCTGCAAATCTTCAATGCGGCTCGGACTACTGCTCCTGTAACCTATCAAGGTTCCACCATTCTGTTTATTCCGGATCTTGCCAAAAATACAGCGACTAGACGCAAACTCCTATTGGGCATGCGGCCGCGCTTACAAGCGGTGGGAGCAAGATATGGGCTTCTCTATCCGGCCCAAATGAGGGTCACCCACAATAATCGCAGCAAGATTTTTCAGGATCCTCAGGAGTTGGATGTTTTTTTATCCTCTTGTGATGCCGCGTCATCTATGGTAACCTGAGAGGCTTAACACGGCCCTGTTGTTTTCCTCCTTAGATGGCCGGCATGTTGGTGTGACCAACCCGTGGGTCAATACTCAGACTGTTCAAACATTCCCACTTATTGGGCATTTGACTGACTCTTGCTCTGTCTCATATTTTTCTTTGCTCTTTTTTTTATATGGCTACCCGCTTAGGCATATGGTGACGTAATTGCTTTGTGTTAGATAGGGAGCGAGGGATGTGGGCTGCTTTTTGGCCTGCCTTGAGGCTCAATTTATTTATCCAGAAGGCAGTGTGTATTAACACTGTCCCCTATTGCATTATTTTGAGGTCCCTTTACACAGTAGAGATGGGACGTTGTTCCTTTTTGTTTTTACTTCTAATTTTTTTCTTCTTCTATATGTTTTCTTCCTTCAAGGGGATACCACTCTCTTTTTCCTACATGGAACATATCATCTACACCCGAGAGAAAGGCAGTGAGGACATTAATGGACTTCCTATTTTTTCTCATCTATAATGGCGTCCAAAATCTCCTCATTCAAACTCGTCTCTTTAAATGTCAACGGTTTCTCACATCCAATCAAACGGCGGAAGATTCTCACGTACCTACAATCGATAAAAACGGACATTGCTCTGTTGCAAGAGACCCATTTATCGGCTGCGGAATCGCTCAAACTCAAGCAGTAGTGGGTAGAACAAATTTAATACAGTTCTGCTGTCAAAAAAAAGAGGGGCACAGCTATTCTTATAAATAAGAATCTTGCAGCTTCGGTTTCTGAGCAACTATCAGATCCAGACGGACGCTGGAACCTTATTCACCTTACTGTACAAGACGAGGAATTTGTTCTTCTCAACATTTATGCGCCTAATACTGATGACCCAAAATTTTTCCAGGATGTTTTCGGCAATTTGTTAAAGATTGCTGCTGTCCCATACATAATTGGTGGAGATTTCAACCAGCCTTTGGACCCCGTATTGGATAGGAAATCGGAGGTACGGCCCTCTGCTTCTAAAGCAACTAGGGCCCTACAACATCTTATCTCCACCTATGGTCTTGTGGAACCCTGGCGTTTGATCAATCCTACTGGAAGAGATTTTACTTTTTTCTCGCCACCTCATTCCTCGTACTCCCATATAGACTTTTTTCTACTAAATAAGTCTCTCATGTCTCGGATTATGGATGTAACTATTCACTCTATCCTCATTTCTGATCACGCGGCTGTCTCCTTAACTTGTGATTTAACTCACCCTAAACTGGTCCATAAACAATGGCGTTTCAATTCTGCTCTCCTGGAGGATCCTGAATTCAAACCCCTAATAGAGCAGCAGATAAAGGAATATTTCCATCTTAATTCTACCAACGATGTCTCTGCCGCTACCATATGGGAAGCATCTAAAGCAACGATTCGAGGAGGAATCATTAGTTTCTCTATCAGGCGTGCTAAACGGCTTAAGGCCGAGTTGCAGTCCCTTCAGCAACGAGTGGCATCTTTGGAATCAGACCATATCCGGCTTTCAACATCTGCTTCTCTTACGGCTTTAATTCAGGCACGATACCAGTATAACCGTTTGCTTAGCTCTCAAGTTCAATTACATATTTCTCACTCCAAGGCACAATATTACGCTGGCAACAACAAATGTGGACATTTATTAGCTTCTTACCTAAAGAAGAAGTCAGAAACCAAACGTATCACCAAGATATTATCTCCGTCTAACAACCCTTTAACTCAGGATTCTGACATCTTACAAGCCTTCAGCGACTTTTATGCCAATTTATATCAATCTGAAGTTTCTCCGACAGCTGACATGTTTCAAGCTTTCTTTTCCAATCTTGGCCATACAACTTTGACTCAGTTGCAAATGGAACAACTGGATTTGCCTCTTACTACTGAAGAGATTGAATCAGCAATTAATTCACTAGCCCAGAAAAAGGCGCCCGGACCAGATGGATTCACTGCGGATTTTTACCGATCCTTTCAGAAGACTCTTATTCCGCACTTATTTGACTATTTCTCTATCTTTCTTCTCAATGAGGCCTCTGCTACATCTTTCTCTCAAGCCTGTGTAGTGGTGCTTCCAAAGCCGGGAAGAGATGATACCAATATAGAAAATTACCGACCCATTTCCTTATTAAACACTGATTATAAAATCTTTATAAAAATATTGGCTACTAGGCTGTCAAAGCTTATGGGCATCTTAGTTGATCTGGACCAATCAGGTTTCATTAAAGACCGTCTGATCTCTAATAATACTAGGCTTTTTTTTCATATACAACAAATAGTTTTCTCCTCCTCTACGCCAGCGGTGGCGGTCTCTTTAGACGCTGAAAAAGCCTTTGATCGTGTGGAGTGGCCCTTTTTATTCGCCTGAATTAAAGCCTGAATTAAAGCCGTAAGAGAAGCAGATGTTGAAAGCCGGATATGGTCTGATTCCAAAGATGCCACTCGTTGCTGAAGGGACTGCAACTCGGCCTTAAGCCGTTTAGCACGCCTGATAGAGAAACTAATGATTCCTCCTCGAATCGTTGCTTTAGATGCTTCCCATATGGTAGCGGCAGAGACATCGTTGGTAGAATTAAGATGGAAATATTCCTTTATCTGCTGCTCTATTAGGGGTTTGAATTCAGGATCCTCCAGGGGAGCAGAATTGAAACGCCATTGTTTATGGACCAGTTTAGGGTGAGTTAAATCACAAGTTAAGGAGACAGCCGCGTGATCAGAAATGAGGATAGAGTGAATAGTTTGCAATGGTATGGCTTAGGTCCCATCTTTCTAAATTGGATTAAATATTTGTATACCGCCCCACAGGCATACCTTTACCTCAATCAGCAACTATCCCCCATATTTTCTCTTCACAGAGGTACGTGACAGGGTTGCCCCCTGTCGCCATTACTCTTCAACCTGGCTTTGGAACCTCTACTCCTGGCTATTAGACAGTCTAATACTATCCAAGGTATAACAGTTGGCTCTGTTGAATTTAAACTCTCAGCATATGCAGACTATGTCTTGTTATTTTTATGAGAGCTGGAGAGTTCACTCCCTCATCTTTTTGACCTAATTTCCACCTATTCGTCTTTATCGGGCTACAAAATTCATTGGCATAAAACAGAATTATTACCACTTAATTATTTGGCCTCCACTTTGGACTATACGAGTCTCCCTGTGCAAACGAAATCCTCGAAACTTAAATATTTAGGGGTCTTTTTTTTTATGGATCCTCAGGAGACGATACTAAATGGTGAATTGAATATATTACGTTCCCTTCAGGATCTTATGTCACGATGGTCTCCCCTTCACCTTACTTGGTGGGGCAGACTAGATACAATCAAGATGATATTAGCTCCTAAAATCACATATACTTTAAATATCTTGCCGGGTTTTTTTTCACCTGACTTTTATAAACAGGTTGACAGACTATTATCGAAATTCTTATGGAATAACAAAGCTCCCCGTATAGCTCTTGTTAAACTTAAGAGAGTCAAGGACCAAGGTGGAGTGAACTTTCCGGATTTTTACTCTTATCACTTAGCATTTATGTTACAGCAAGGCTCTCATTACTTTGAATCTGCAAGGGAGAGGCCCACTCCTCGCTGGTTACTTATTGAACAGGAACTTATGGCTCCTTTCCCTCTATTTTGTTTTCCTAGTATGACATTGCATAAGACTCATATGGCTAATCATATTTTGAGGTCCTTGCACAGGGCCTTTCTGGAACTAGACACCTTGCGGCCGGCTGCCTCAGTGGGATGGAAGCTGTCTCATCATACTCCTATATGGAGCAACTCACTTCTAACAATAGATAATAAAACCCTTAACTGGCGCATATGGCAACAGAGGGATATTTGGTTAGTTTCTGCTGTGGTTCGTGATGGCAAAGTGTTATCTTTTTCTCATATATGCGAAACATTTGGACTCCCACACACTCAACAATTTGCTTACTGTCAATTGCATGCCGCTCTACATGACACTATCTTACGATCCGCCTGGTCTGATCGACCATCCTACTGGTGGACTTTTTACCAAAAATATGGTGATCAAGGGCACTTGGCATCTCGTTTATATAAGTCCATAATACATTTCTCTTTTCCAGCGAAGGACTCTTTACGATCGACATGGTCCTCTGATCTTGGTGTGGACATAACTCCCTTAATGTGGAAGTATATTTGGTCAATTTCCAACCGCATTTCGCTTTCCTCCAGTTTGACACAATCATCCTTTTTTGCCCTTCACAGGGTTAACTGGACCCCCTGGAAACTCTATAGAGCTGGCCTTTTAGACTCTCATAAATGCTGGTCCTGCGCAACCCCAAACGCTGCATTATCGCACATGTTATATGATTGTCCCTATGTCATCACCTTTTGGAAACGGATATGGGAGAGGATCTCGTCTATATTGACATTGGAGATCCCTATTTCTTACTCCCTTGTAGTCCTAAGGGGAGCACATCCTTTACTTCAACTATCTTTACCACATCGGAAACTTTTGGATTTTTTACTCATAATTGGCCAATATAATATCTTGTCAAACTGGAAACGTAGCGATCTGCTATCTGAACCTTTATGGTGGAATACTGTTAGTCTATATTCTAAGTATGAACGGGCTATGGCTCTCAAATATGGTAGACTTGGTAAATGGTCCCAAGTGTGGAAACTGTTAGACATCTACATAAATTCTATGTGAAGTTCTTATGTACCTTGCTTATGTATGCATATTACCTTTTCTCTCGGTTTGTAGTATGTTACTTCTTCCAGCCTGTCAGTTTTCTGACGATCAGTATCTCTTTTCTTCTAGGGTATCCTCTTCTCTTTCTCCGATTCACCTCTCTCTTTTCTTCTCCCTTTCTTCTGAGTCCTTTCAAGGATGTCTTGCTCCACACTTTGTTTCTTTTTCTTTTTATTCTTCATGCTTTTTCTCTTTTCTTTTTTCTTATTTTTGCAGTCTATGGTGGTTACTGGACTATAAAATGTTATGTTTCAGCTACAAGGATGCACGTTTCTATGATGTTGTAATAGTAACTGTATACAATTGTTTACATTTGGCTTTGTGTATTGTACTGCCATAAAGCTGCTCGGAAATTTAATAAAAGTGGGTAAACTAAAAAAAAAAAAAAAAGTCTATGCAAATTAGAGTGCTACAGAGGATCTAAGCTTATGCGGAACTCTGATGCTCCTAGTCAGTGACTATCATGGCATAATAGGCTTCCTGTTTAAGGGACCTCTCAACTGCTCATTGTATCTTTCTTAAAATTGCTCATTTTAATTGTAACACTATATCAGAGACTTCTTCTCACATTTAGCCTGGCCTATGTTTTAATTTCTTAAGGTGGCGTTTCTCATGGTAATGTCATTACTTGGACACATCTCTATCACTTCCTGTCCCTGGTGGATAGAAGTTATTGACAACTCAATCCTTAATTTGCTTTTAAAAACCACCACAGATGCTGACACTGGGCAGAAGGAACTTCCCAAAGGCTCCCCTTTCTTTCTTTATGTCTCTTTCATAAAGAAAATGCTCTCTGGTGGCTCTTAGTAATAACATTAAGGATCTGGTGGTCCTTCTGGGTCTATGACATCATCAATGATGTCAGTGATGGCCCCCACAGTCTGAAAACACAAGTGGGAGCTCCCCACTGCTTGAATTATTCGATTGAAACTTCAACTCAGTGGCAAGTGCTTACCAATACTCCCTGCCACTTGTTCTACCTCTCTTGTACTGACTGTAATGAATAGCCACAATTAACCAAGTCAAATATTGCTGCTGCACTGCTCCCAATCAGTGTCTATTTCCCCTTTTCAGCAGCAGCAGAAGACCTGAAACAGCTTCCTGCTGCTGTCTGTACTGGCCTCGCACGCTGCACCTCAATGGCAGACAAACCTCCCATCTGTTCTTTTCTCTGCTGTCTCACTGTACGGCAAAAAAAAAAAAAGGATATTTTTATATTTTTAAAAGGTCCTCTATTCCTTTCAATCCAGCACTGGCCTCAGTCAACCACTTATTGATACCAGACACTGCCAAATCCCCTTGATCCTCTGTGCCATTCAGCTCTCCTTATCACTATGAGCATTATTTCACGTGTCCATGTAACAGATTTAAAAAAAAATAATAAACAATATATTGCCTGAACCCTTGAAAAATGAATCTGAGAAATAGAGTTTTATTAACTCAAACAGAGAAAGCCTCTGCTTTTTTTTTTAATTGATGGGGATGGTACCACTTGAAGGTACCAACGTAAGGCTCCAAAAGAGTGCACTAGCAGCACAAACAGTGACTTGAAGAATTCAAAGCACCATGAGAGGTTCAAAGTAGCCCTCCCAGACTGGCAAGGTGTTAGGAATGGGGTACGACAGCGAGGAACTATGACAAGCAGAATACTAAGATGTAAGTTCTGGGCATGGAAGCAAGGCAGAGTGGCAGAAAGATCCCCAAGGTACAGAGTGGAATATAGATTTTCTTGTAGAATGGGCTTTCCATATGTAATGGATATCATATTTAATAAATGGAAATAGATTCTCTAAAAATTGTGGTGTGGTTTTCCAGGAAAGTGGTGAGGGCTGCTTTATTTAGAAACTATTTCCCATATAATTTAACTCCCCTCAACCTGTCACATTTTGCTGATTTATTGGTTTTGCATGAAATCTCTGGCACTACTCTAAGTGTAATCACATTCAGAACATCAAAATGGTTATTCTTGTGACAGTATTTTGTTCTTCGGAATGTGAGCTTTTTGTACAAAAAAACCTTCCCACATCCTGTACCTGAACTCTGGCTCTTGCACTTCCTGATTTAGTGCTTTTGCATAAATTCCCTCTTCCTATTTTAACCTCATATGTCATTCAGTACAGGAAATGGTTTCTCTTGAGCATCTTTTGTCTTGTGTCAGTTCTTCTTCTGATTGAGGACTTTTTTTTTTTTTAAATACTATCTCAGAGTAGCCATCCATAAAACAGGTTCAACTTAGGTACAGGAATACATTTTTGGTACTTTTTAGAACTGCCAACCCGGTCAATTCTTGAAACATTTTCTTTACCTGTTCTGTCTTCCCCTATCCTTAACATGATTGATTCTGTCACTGGGAATGTGAAAATTAAATGATTAAATATTTTTCTGTGGAATCAAAATGCCCAGTGACTGTGGCGGTCCCACACTAATGTGTGTGTGTGGGAAGCACAGAGATACTGCTGCACTGAGAGAGTGCCTGTGCACTAGCCCTTTGTCACTGACAGGCTTAACAACACAGCCTGGCATGTTTCAATCTATAACAAATGAAATTGAAAACCAAAATCCCTCTTTTACCATCCACATAAGTTGAAATGACGTCAATAATTTTTAAATGTGATGAATGACCTCATATAGGTGATTTTTTCGTTTCTTTGTAACATGTGGCAAAGACTTTAGCCTTAATAAGAGTGAATATGCTGAATAGCAAGTAGTATTATTTCACTACCACTCTTTGTATAATCATCGGTCATTTGTATTTTTTTGTGTCAGCACACCTTTGTGAAATTCTTAAATATTTTTTCATAATAATAGTACAATAATGATATAATCCCAGCTACAATTTTTCATAATAATAGTACAATAATGATATAATCCCAGCTATTTAGCTTGTAACATTGAAGAAACTGCCTGACTCTGTGCCATGAGGTTATTTTCTGCCCGACACGGTCCGTGTTTCGGTTTACACCTTCTTCATAGGGCCATCTGTGAAAGGTATATAAAAAACGCTTCTGTAATAGATATAGAACGTGTCTTTTTGTATGACTTTTACCTTTAGCAATCACAGTGGTACTAACGATGTATTTTAGTCTAGCGTTGGTTCCGTGCTCCGGTAATATGTTTCTCCAACCGGAGGAGGAACTAGCTAGGTGCCATATTTAAAGGGATGAATTAGCCAATGAGCTACCGCCACGTAAGAGATATCTAGACGCGGGAATCAGCTTATAATTTAAAATCCAATAATGTTGAATTAGATTAAAGAGTACCAGTCTATCTCAGCATTAAGTCCCTCAGGATGTATGCATTTTAAATTGTATATCCACCGTTGCTCATGTAAATTCAATAAATATTGTGGATCGCCCCCCCCTGCTCATCATCAAAATTTTGTCAATGACCCTCCACTTTAGATCCACAAACAAATGATTATATTCTACACAATGTGCAACCATAGGTGCCTGCAATTTTTTCATGGTCAGGCAACTGCGATGTGTTGTGATTGACCAATCCGGAAGTGGATCCTTGGGCCGACCGCCGGAGGGAGACGGACGGGAGGCAGACTAGATGAAACGATGAATCTTCACCTGGGAACCCGTGACCCCTCCAGAGGAGCTGTAGAGGCCCGGGTCACTAGGGCTTAGGAGTCTTCGCCCTGGAAGCCCGAGATCCCCCCAGGAGGAGCCTGTAGGGACCCGGACCGCTGGGTCTTAGGTGATAACAGAAGAATCCAAGGAAGCGATACGAACCGGGGTACAAGCAGGCAGAGAGCGGAGTCAGGCAGGCAGAGATCAGGAACCAGGCTGGCAAACGATACCGGAGTCAGGCAGGCAGAAGTCAGGAACCAGGCAGGCAGATAAACGATACCAGAGTCAGGCAGGCAGAAGTCAGGAACCAGGCAGGCAGATAAACGATACCAGAGTCAGGCAGGCAGAAGTCAGGAACCAGGCAGGCAGATAAACGATACCAGAGTCAGGCAGGCTGAAGTCAGGAACCAGGCAGGCAGATGAACGATACCAGAGTCAGGCAGGCTGAAGTCAGGAACCAGGCAGGCAGATGAACGATGGCAACTAGCACTCCGAAGAGAAACCTCGTTGCAAGGCGAATTGCAACTTCAAAAGTCCCGGCTTAAATCCCCTGCTCAATCAGCTGACGTCAAAAGAGGCGTGTCTGCACATCCGAGTGCAGACGCCTTAAAACACGGCTCTTCGCGCGCGCGTACCAGGGCTGGGGGGAGGAGTTTCTGACGACGTCTCCACGAGGAGACGCCGCTGCCATGCGGCCCTGGAGGCCAGAAACCCGGCGGTTCACGGCGCCACGGAGGAAGGTAAGAGCCCGGTCACTAGGCTAGTGACCGGGATCGTAACAGTACCCCCCACTTTACGCCCCCCTCTTTGAAGGACTGGGCCTTCCAGGGTTGTCCAAGTGAAATTGGGACAGCAGAGTCTTATCCAGGATATTCCGCGCAGGTTCCCAGGAATCCTCCTCAGGACCACAGCCTTCCCAGGCTAGCAAATATTCCCACCGACGATTGTGAAATCGTACATCCCGTACCTCGTGTACTTGATAGACCGGATCCCCAGAAGATGATGCTGAGACATCATCCGGAGTGAGGTGATGATAACGGGAGTGGACCACAGGTTTTAACAGGGACACATGAAATACATTGTGAATGCGCAATGATGATGGCAGTCGAAGTCTGTAGGATACCAATCCAATACGTTCTGCCACTGGAAATGGACCACAGAATTTAGGAGCCAACTTGCGAGAGTAGCCTGAAAGGTGCAAATTTTTGGTACTTAACCATACTTTAGTACCAGGTAGTAGTGTCGGAGCAGCCCGTCTATGACGATTCGCTGTTGTCTGTGCTTTCCGTGCTGCAGACGAAAGACGATGCTGAAGTGATTGCCATAGGTGACGAAATTGAGTCGCTGCTGACTGAGCCGCAGGAGATGCCACCTCCACTGGAACTGGGACAGGAGGTTTGAGATGACGACCAAAAACCGTTTGAAAAGGTGATTGGCCCGTGACAGAGTGTTCATGGTTATTATATGCAAATTCTGCCCAAGGCAACAACGCCACCCAATTATCTCTTTTCTCAGAAATGAAACTGCGGAGAAAAGACTTGAGAGACCGATTCATTCTTTCCGTCTGTCCATTACTTTGGGGGTGAAAAGCAGTGGAGAAATTTAACTGAACCCCGAACTGTTTGCAAAGGGCTCGCCAATAGCGAGCTGTAAACTGAGGTCCACGGTCAGAGACTATACTTTGTGGAAGACCATGGACTCGAAAGATGTGTTGTACGAACAGCTGTGCTAACTCAGGTGCAGAAGGCAGTTTGTCCAGTGGTACGAGATGTACTATTTTAGAAAAACGGTCCACAATAACCCAAATTACAGTCTTACCCTCTGAAGGAGGGAGATCTACCACAAAGTCTGTGGCAATATGTGTCCATGGTTCTGTGGCAATGGGTAACGGTTGTAGCAGACCCCAAGGTCGACCCGAAAGTGGCTTTTGCCTGGCACATACTGGGCAAGATGCCACGTATTCCTGAACGTCCTGACGTACCCGAGGCCACCAGTAGAATCGATTCAAGAGAGTGAGAGTTCTTACTCGGCCGGCATGACCTCCTGTAAGGGAGTCGTGAGCCCACTCCAGAACCTTCCTTCGGTCTCGTCGAGGTACTACTACTCGTCCTTGCTGAGATACACTAGTGCAGTCAAGAGAAATCCTGGCTGGGTCAATGATATACTGTGGAGAGTCACTCCTTTCCTCAAGGATGGTGTTACGGGACAGAGCATCGGCTCGGATGTTCTTAGCGGCGGGTCGGTACTTGAGGATAAAATCGAACCGACTAAAGAACAATGACCATCTCGCCTGCCTGGGATTGAGGCGTTGGGCTTGGGAAAGAAACTCCAGGTTCTTATGGTCAGTGTACACCGTGATTTGGTGCTGAGCTCCTTCTAGCCACTGCCTCCATGCCTCAAACGCCAACTTGATGGCGAGAAGTTCTTTATCGCCGATACCGTAATTGTTTTCGGCAGGAGTGAATCTCTTCGAGAAATACGAGCATGGGAGTAAAGTTCCTGCACTAGAGTGCTGAGAAAGTACTGCACCTACCGCCACACTGGACGCATCTACCTCCACTATGAAGGGACGTGACGGATCAGGGTGTCGTAGGCAAGTATCCAACAGAAACGCGTCCTTTAAATCTTGAAACGCTTTACAAGCCTCTGCAGACCAGTGGCGAACATCCGCTCCTTTCCTTGTTAAGGCTGTCAAAGGTGCCACCAGCCAGGAGTATCCTGGAATAAAGTGTCTGTAAAAGTTGGCGAAGCCCAGAAAGCGTTGCAACACCTTTAATCCTGTAGGCTGAGGCCACTTCTTGATGGCCGAAACCTTCTCTGGGTCCATGCGAAATCCTGTGGCAGACACGATATACCCTAAGAAAGGCAAAGAGTCCTGCTCAAAGAGACATTTTTCCAGTTTGGCGTAAAGGTGCTGGTCTCGGAGAATTTGAAGAACTTGCCGGACCTGTCGGCGATGAGAATCCAAATCTTGCGAAAATACGAGAACATCATCCAGGTAGACAATGACACAAGTGTTTAGCAGTTCCCTAAGAATCTCATTCATGAGATGCTGGAATACGGCAGGAGCATTGCACAAGCCGAATGGCATAACCAGATATTCGTAGTGCCCGTCCCGGGTGTTGAAAGCAGTCTTCCACTCATCCCCGGGACGGATGCGCACTAGATTGTAGGCTCCTCTTAGGTCCAGTTTGGTAAAAACTCGAGCCCCCTGGAGTCTGTCCAAAAGTTCTGGGATCAAGGGTAACGGGTAGCGGTTCTTTTTAGTAATCCTATTTAAACCACGGTAGTCGATGCAAGGACGTAAAGATCCGTCCTTTTTGGCTACAAAAAAGAATCCTGCCCCTGCAGAAGACTTAGACTGACGTATAAACCCCTTAGCGAGGTTCTCCTTAATATAATCGGACATGGCTTTAGTCTCTGGTTGGGATAACGGATACACCCTACCCCGGGGTGGTGTAGTACCGGGAAGAAGCTCGATGGCACAGTCGAAGGGACGGTGTTGTGGCAGCAACTCCGCCTTTTCCTTAGAAAATACATCGGAGAACTCACTGTACACCGCCGGAAGAATTGGCCCCGCATGTGCCAGAGTGATGGGAGAACTCCCAGTAGTAGTAATGCAGGACTGGAAGCACTGTGGACTCCATTGAGCAATCTGTAAATTGTCCCAGTGAATTATGGGAGAGTGTTGCTGTAACCACGGTAGGCCAAGAACTATAGGATGTACCGACTTTTCCAAGACCAGGAAAGAGATCACCTCACTGTGGAATAGGCCGGTCTGGAGAGAAATCGGAGCTGTAACCAAGGAGATACTCCCGGCCAATGGAGTCCCTTGAATGGAGGTGACTCGCAAGGAGGGCTCCCGAGGTTGAGTAGTTATTTGCAGGCGCTCAACCAGAGACTGAGCAATGAAGTTCCCTCCAGCCCCTGAGTCGATCAGAGCCCGAGTTTCAAAAGACTCCTCGGGAAATTTTAAAGTTACCGGTACCGTACATTGAGGAGCAGCGTTCAAACAGCCCAGGGAACACTCCTCCCTTACTCCTAGGCGTGAGCGTTTCCCGGCCGTTCTTTGCAATTAGACAGGAAATGTCCTTTCCCGCCGCAATACAAACACAGACCTTGTGTCCTGCGGCGGTGCTTCTCCTCCTCAGTCAGGGTAGTTCTTCCCAGCTGCATTGGCTCATCAGAAGATGGTGTTGCGGTAGCCCCCGTAGACCGGGGAACAGAGGCAAGAGGTCTAGACGAGACCGGCGCTAGTGGCGACATGCGCCGTAGTGGGCGTACCTCTCTAGCCCGCTGTTGCAACCGCTGATCAATGCGTCCAGCAAGCTCTATGAGAGCATTGAGATCTTCAGGGAGCTCTCTGGCAGCAAGAATGTCTTTAATCCGGCCTGCTAGACCTTCAAGAAAAATCCCCCGAAGGGCATCATCTCGCCACCCCACCTCAAGCGCCAGGGTGCGGAACTCCAGAGCGTACTCTGCCAGTGTACGTGGTCCTTGGCGAATTTGCAAGAGCTCCGAAGTCGCTGAAGTTTGGCGAGCAGGCTCATCGAACGCGGCTCTGAACTCAGCCACAAAGAGGTCCAGACTCGAGAGAGCGGCATCATTCTTCTCCCACATAGGAGATGCCCAATTCAGCGCCTTGTCATCCAGCAGGGAGAAAATGTACGCCACCTTGACTGCATCAGTAGGAAACTGATTGGGAAGTAGAGCGAACCGCACATAGCACTGATTGAGAAAACCACGACAAGCTTTGGCATCCCCAGCATAACGAGAAGGAGCAGGCAGCTGGGTCTGAGTCTGGAATGTGACTACTGGAGCCGGAACCGGAGGCGGAGCCTGTCCAGGAGGTTCATTGTCCATTCGAGTAGCCATGCGCTCAACCGTGGCTACTAACGAATCCAACACCTGTTGCTGCTGCACCAGGCGTTGTGCCAACCCAGGAATGGCCTGAAGCCCAGCGAGATCTGCCGGATCCATGGCCTTGCAAACTGTTGTGATTGACCAATCCGGAAGTGGATCCTTGGGCCGACCGCCGGAGGGAGACGGACGGGAGGCAGACTAGATGAAACGATGAATCTTCACCTGGGAACCCGTGACCCCTCCAGAGGAGCTGTAGAGGCCCGGGTCACTAGGGCTTAGGAGTCTTCGCCCTGGAAGCCCGAGATCCCCCCAGGAGGAGCCTGTAGGGACCCGGACCGCTGGGTCTTAGGTGATAACAGAAGAATCCAAGGAAGCGATACGAACCGGGGTACAAGCAGGCAGAGAGCGGAGTCAGGCAGGCAGAGATCAGGAACCAGGCTGGCAAACGATACCGGAGTCAGGCAGGCAGAAGTCAGGAACCAGGCAGGCAGATAAACGATACCAGAGTCAGGCAGGCAGAAGTCAGGAACCAGGCAGGCAGATAAACGATACCAGAGGCAGGCAGGCAGAAGTCAGGAACCAGGCAGGCAGATAAACGATACCAGAGTCAGGCAGGCTGAAGTCAGGAACCAGGCAGGCAGATGAACGATACCAGAGTCAGGCAGGCTGAAGTCAGGAACCAGGCAGGCAGATGAACGATGGCAACTAGCACTCCGAAGAGAAACCTCGTTGCAAGGCGAATTGCAACTTCAAAAGTCCCGGCTTAAATCCCCTGCTCAATCAGCTGACGTCAAAAGAGGCGTGTCTGCACATCCGGGTGCAGACGCCTTAAAACACGGCTCTTCGCGCGCGCGCGTACCAGGGCTGGGGGGAGGAGTTTCTGACGACATCTCCACGAGGAGACGCCGCTGCCATGCGGCCCTGGAGGCCAGAAACCCGGCGGTTCGCGGCGCCACGGAGGAAGGTAAGAGCCCGGTCACTAGGCTAGTGACCGGGATCGTAACACGATGTTCAATTAATCTCGTCCGTATGGTTCTCTTTGTCCTGCCCACGTAATATTTGTTACAAGGACAGACTATAAGATAAACAATGTAGGAAGATGTGCAATCGGTGTTCATTTGTGCATGATGGATAATGCCATTGTTGTCGGTCCATGACGGACCACTGATAGTTTGAATACATAAAGAACAGTTATTACAGGGCAAATGACCTACAATTTGTGAAGTGGTATGACTGCTTTCTGGACGCAAAAATGAATGGCTCAACAGATCTCTTAAATTCTTACCCCTGCTGTACGTGATTACCGGTAACTCTTTGAAAATGGATAAAGTTGTAATATATGCCAATGTTTTCGAATAATGGCTGCAATCAAAATTGCTTTTGTTGAAAATCTTAGTGTACAAACAAGGGTCGGGTCTTGGGCAACATCATTTTTCTCCAAAAGTAACCATGTACGTTGGGCATTGTAAGCTCTTTTAAAAGCTCTACGAATAGTTTTAGATGGATAACCCCTGCTAAGCAATCGCGTAGCCAGTGCTTGTGCTTGTGTATTATAATCATCTTTATTAGAACATAAGCGGCGTAACCGCAGAAATTGACCAATTGGTAAATTGTTCTTCAAATGATATGGGTGGAAACTAGAAAAGTGTAATAAAACATTTTTATCCGTCAATTTTTTTACAGTGAAGTAACAAATTGATTGTCCAACACTTGAATAGAGACATCCAAAAAAATTAATCATTGACCTACTGTAATGAATAGTAAAGTGTAAATTTGGATCCAGAGAATTTATCCATGTTGAAAAAGTCAAAAGAGCTAGTTCCCCTCCATGCCACAAAAAGAAAATGTCGTCTATGTAACAACACCAATGTGTAATATTGGCAAACATGGCCGTATGGTACAACAATTGTTCTTCAAAATTCGCCATGTATAAATTAGCCAAACTGGGGGCCATAGTGGCCCCCATGGCAGTACCGTGTATTTGCTGGTAGTAATGATCTTGAAAAATAAAATAATTCTTTTTCAAGGCAATTGTGGCAATAGCCAATAAGAATGTAGTTGGAACTTGATGGGGTCGACTTCTGGAATCCAATGCTTGTTGTAAGATTGATAATGCCTGATCCTGTGGGATGCTGGTGTACAAAGCCCTAATATCCAGGGTAACCATAATGGTATCCGAGAAAGGTCGAATGGAAATCAATTTGTTCAACATGGCTTTGGTATCTCTGATATAAGATTTGATTTCTGGAATTAAGGGTTGCAAAAATTTGTCAATGAAAATTGACAACGGTTCCAATAAAGATCCAATGGTGCTCACGATAGGTCTACCAGGAGGGTGAACCAAATCTTTGTGAATTTTTGGAATCATATAAATAGTAGGTGGTCGATATGTTGTGTTGATCAAATTTTTTTTTTCTTTATTGGACAAAATACCGATTGCAAAGGCATCTTCAACTATTTCAGTGATTTCTTCACACAATTCCGGACCCGGATCCAGTGGTAAAGCTCTATAATTGTCTGGTTCGGTGATATGCTCCATAACAGTGTTGATGTAAATGCTTCTGTCCTGTAAAACTATGGCTCCCCCTTTGTCCGCAGGTTTTATAATTAAAGTAGTATTTTCCTTTAAAGATTGTAAAGCCAGATGTTGTGACTTGGTCAAATTATAATGTGGCATGTCCTTCTGCGATTCAACACATTGTAGATCCTGTAAGACCAAATCAATAAATGTTTTGATATGAGAGTCCATTGATCCGGGAGGAATCCATACTGATTTTGGAAACACTAATGAAGTATGTAAAGGTGGAGGTAATAGTGAAAAATATAAGGTGATCTGTATTTTGCGAAAAAAAATATATAAATTACGTCGTGATTGGAAAGAATCATACTTGTAAAAAGGTATGAAAGACAATCCTTTTTCCAAAACGGATAGTTCTGTCGTGGTTAAAGTTATAGATGATAAATTGACTACTATTGAGGTCCGGCACTCTGGGACCGGGTTTGTGGACGATTCTCTATATCTGGCCATATCGAACCCCGGTGCCGAAAAAAACGGTGTCCCTGATGTCGGTTTGATGATCTTAAATTGTTATAACAAAATTGTTCAGATGGCTGATTGACATTAGTTGTGCTAGTAGAAGATGTAGTAGAGTAATCCTCATCGGATCCTGATAATGTATCATCTGAGTTAGCAAAGGCAACCCTCCTCAGTTTTGTAATCTGATGACGTTGCCACGAGTATATTGCGCCAGCCGTATAATCTTTTTCGTCTCGCTTGAATTTTGAAATCTTACTCTGGCGTAGCTCGATACGAAATTTCTCAATGGTTCCGTTGTGTTCATGTAATTTTTTGTCATACTCCTCTATTGTCTCCGTAGTTTGCAGGGATGTTTTTATTTCTTCACAGTTGTTTCTTACTGTCTCTGCCAATTTCCCAGTAGTTTCCACTATAAGAAGCATGATATCCAGGGAATACTTGTTAAGGATTGCAATCCATTTATTGACAAAGGTCTCATCTTCTGGATATAATGATGGTTCCAAATTAACTCGTAATCCTTTTGGGATTCTTTCAGTTTTTATATATTGCAATAAAGTGGAGACATGTAGATCTGAGTGAATCAAATGCATATGTGTGTCCATGAGAGAATTCCAAGTATTTTTTTCAGATGATTCAGGTTCATTGAGTAATAGGGTGCCTTGAAGAGCTTGTGCCACTTGTTGCTCAGTATAGCTGAACACGTTAGACCACATGGTTAGTAGTTTGAGAAGAAAACTAAGAATTACAGATATCCAAAATTCTCTGACTTTTTTTGCGAGGATTCAGCCGTAATAATAGTAACAAATGAAATTGAAAACCAAAATCCCTCTATTACCATCCACATCAGTTGAAATGACGTCAATAATTTTTAAATGTGATGAATGGCCTCATATAGGCGATTTTTTCATTTCTTTGTAACATGTGGCAAAGACTTTAGCCTTAATAAGAGTGAATATGCTGAATAGCAAATAGTTTTATTTCACTACCACTCTTTGTATAATCATCGGTCATTTGTATTTTTTTGTGTCAGCACACCTTTGTGAAATTTTTAAATATTTCTACAATTTTTTCATAATAATAGTACAATAATGATATAATCCCAGCTACTTAGCTTGTAACATTGAAGAAACTGCCCGACTCTGTGCCATGAGGTTTTTTTCTGCCCGACACGGTCCGTGTTTCGGTTTATACCTTCTTCATAGGGCCATCTGTGAAAGGTGTATAAAAAACGCTTCTGTAATAGATATAGAACATGTCTTTTTGTATGACTTTTACCTTTAGCAATCACAGTGGTACTAATGATGTATTTTAATCCAGCGTTGGTTCCGTGCTCCGGTAATATGTTTCTCCAACCGGAGGAGGAACTAGCTAGGTGCCATATTTAAAGGGATTAATTAGCCAATGAGCTACCGCCACGTAAGAGATATCTAGACGCGGGAAACAGCTTATAATTTAAAATCCAATAATGTTGAATTAGATTAAAGAGTACCAGTCTATCTCAGCATTAAGTCCCTCAGGATGTATGCATTTTAAATTGTATATCCACCGTTGATCATGTAAATTCAATAAATATTGTGGATCCCCCCCCCCCCTGCTCATCATCAAAATTTTGTCAATGACCCTCCACTTTAGATCCACAAACAAATGATTATATTCTACACAATGTGCAACCATAGGTGCCTGCAATTTTTTCATGGTCAGGCAACTGCGATGTTCAATTAATCTCGTCCGTATGGTTCTCTTTGTCCTGCCCACGTAATATTTGTTACAAGGACAGACTATAAGATAAACAATGTAGGAAGATGTGCAATTGGTGTTCATTTGTGCATGATGGATAATGCCATTGTTGTCGGTCCATGATGGACCACTGATAGTTTGAATACATAAAGAACAGTTATTACAGGGCAAATGACCTACAATTTGTGAAGTGGTATGACTGCTTTCTGGACGCAAAAATGAATGGCTCAACAGATCTCTTAAATTCTTACCCCTGCTGTACGTGATCACCGGTAACTCTTTGAAAATAGGATAAAGTTGATATATATGGCAATGTTTTCGAATAATGGCTGCAATCAAAATTGCTTTTGTCTTTGCCACAAGTTACAAAGAAATGAAAAAATCGCCTATATGAGGTCATTCATCACATTTAAAAATTATTGACGTCATTTCAACTTATGTGGATGGTAATAGAGGGATTTTAATTAATAGTCAGCAGTTGTGAGAACAGAGATAATTGTGCTCTCTTTTACCCCAAACTTTGTTATGGTCCTCATCAGAAGGGGTTGAGAATGGAGTGGTCCCACTGGTGAGAGAAAAAGAGGCCATGAGGGAATGGGGCTGCAGAGATACTTGCTATGTGAGGAAAAGGAATGCCAGTCAGATTTAATACTGCAATTAACAGAAATGTAATCCAAATACAAACCTTAGGGAACTAAATAAAACTGTGTATCTAAGTGGATGATTAATCTTGTAGGTGCAGTAATAGAGATATAAATAATTCTAATAACTGAAAGTGTAGGCAGAATCTGTATACTGTAAACTCCACATATAGGGGTTGATTTTAAAAGGTGTGTGCACGGGTCCATGGGTGCACACTTCTTAGCATGCATATATGGACGTGCCGATTTTATAACATGCGTGCGCCACCACGCGCATGTTATAAAATCCATGGGCAGCGAGCATATGCGTGCCAGATTTTATAATCCGCATGCGCAGGGGGACCTAATTTTCTAAAAGTATGTGCGGTGACGAGATCGTGCCTCTCTCAGTTCCATCCCAGTCTGCTCCAATTAACCCAGTATCCAATAGGTTGCATTTCATTGGTGGGAAGAAAACTGGGATCATACTGCTTCCTAGCAGTGGGGCCGATGCAATACAGTGTGCTCAGCTGAGTGCACTGTTTAACCCTCTGTTGGACATGGGTTAAATAGGCACTAATCCACCCCTATTGCAGTAGGGTGATTAGAGCCTATTTAACACACGTCCGGCGCAGAGTGAATGAGTTAGCACTCATCACGGTGATTTGTGGTACTTTAGCCTTCTTACTATTTTATACATGGCTACTACCTGTCCATAAATTTTGAGAGAGCGGTTATTTGCTTATATTTAAATTGCTAACATCTCAAAATGTTTTTTTATTTTGTTGTCTGATCTTTGTATTTTTCTAATCAGTTGGTCCTGGTCTCTTTTTCCCATTTTTTCCCTTGTCGCTCATTTCCTAATTCCTTTTTAGTGTCTTCCTTCTATTACTGTCTTCTTCCCTTCCACACACACACACATACACGCTTTCTCTCACAGATTCCCCCTCACACACTTACGCTCTCACTCTCATATGCTCTTCCCCACACACACACAAGCTCACATTCTCTGCAGACACACAAACAAGCTCTCACTTTCTCAACCCTCCCCAGGCTTATATTCTTATGCTCGCACAGACACACATCCAGACACCCATACTCACCCACACACACATAAACCCAGACTCCCATTCTCACCCACAAACCCATGCTCCCAGTCTCACCCACACATACACATATTCAAGCTCCCATTCTCACCCATACATACACACATTTAAGGTCCCATTCTCACCCATACATACACACATTCAAGCACCCATTCTTACCCTCATATTCAAGCTTCCATTCTCACTCACCCATACAAACCCAGACTCCCATTCTCACCCACACACAAACCCAGGCTCCCATTCTCACCCATATATACACACATTCAAGCTCCCATTCTCAACTATACACAAACCCAGACTCCCATTCTCCTCCACACATACACACATTCAAGCTCCCATTCACCCATGTATTCAAACTTCCATTCTCACCCACACACACACACACCCAGACTCCCATTCTCATCCACACATACACATTCAAGCACATGCACAGCTTCCGCTTCCTCCGCCCAAAGCAGGAAGATCAGCTGGCCTCTCCTGCTGCCACCGACCCTCCTGCTATCTTTGGGGTTGGGCCGTATGGCCTGCCGATCTTCCTGCTTGGGGGGGAGGTGGAGGAAGCGGAAATTGTGTGCTGCGTTTCCGCTCCCCCCCCCCCCAAACAGGAAGTTTGGTGGGCCGTACGGCCCGAAGATAGTAGGAGGCCGGTGGCAGCAGGACAGGCCAGCCGATCTTCATGCTTTGGGGGGAGGAAGTGGAAGCTGTGTGCAGCGCTTCCCACTCCCCCCCCCCCCCCCAAACAGGAAGATTGGTTGGCCATACGGCCGCAGCAGTGCTTCCCCATGTGTGCAGTGATGGCGCGCGAGACGTGGGTTCTCTTGTTCGCTGTCGCGGGGATGGAATCCCGCAACAGCCTTGCATTTTTGGTGCCAGTTGGGTGGGCCTGGGTCTAAGTTGGGTGGGCAGCTGCCCACCCAGGCCCACCCATGGCTACGCCACTGGGGTGCACCCACTGCTTCAGCTCCAGTGCCAGCATCCACCCCCAAGGCTATACAGAAGGGAGGATCACGAAAGACATCTGCGATCTGGAGCCACTTTAAAGTGATGGAGGACCCACATTTTGCTCGGTGTAATTACTGTGTCAGGGCTATTAGCAGAGGCAAGCAAATAGGACATATATCTAATTTTGGCATGACGCATCATATGAAGAGGCAACACCCAACAACAGTACTGCCATCTGGGGATGGTGGCAGCACCAGTCAGGGGAACCCTTCCAAGTATCGTAAAGTGGTTGAAAAGAAACAGAGTCAGCCCACGCCCTCAAGCCTCTTCTAGCAGTCAGGTGGCAGGCCAGCAACCCCCTGACATGTGGCAGAAGTGACAACCCACCATGGAGGAAATGGGGTGGAGTGCGGTAACACTATCCCGCGGTAGGAGGCAGGCAGCCTCAAAAGTTGTAACCAGGAGCATTGGGGAAATGATTGCCCTTGATGACCAGTCCTTTCAGTTAGTGGAGAATGTGGATTTGAAGCATTTTCTGAAGGTTGTAGTTCCAAATTACAAAGTCCCCTCCAGAACCACATTTAGCAGAAAGGTCCTCCCCAGCCTATACAAGCAGTGTCGCAGTCGCATCCAAGCACTGCTAGCTAAGGCACAGGGGAGTGTGCATTTCACCTGCAATATCTGCACCACCATGAATGCTGCACACTCTTACCTCTCCCTGACAGCACACTGGTGGGACCTAGCTAAGGCAGGGGCAGCCAGCAGCTCTATTACTGAACAAGTATCAGGGTGGAGGTGGGCTTTACTGCACATCCACATGACGAACCAGGCCCATACCACAGCCAATATTCTAGCATGCATCAGACAGATGCTGGAGGGCTGGCAACTACACCAGCGAGACAGGAATCCTCATGCAGGGTTCTTTGTCACAGATAATGGTGCAAACATGGTTAAGGCAATAACGGACGGACGATTTAAGAAATCCAATGTTTTGTACACACTCTGCAGCTGGTAGTGAAGTCAGCTCTTGGGTTGGAGTCAAATGACCAAGAGAATGAATACCTGCATAGCTTAATTCAGAAGTGCAGGAACATAGCAGTGCACTTCCACAGAAGTGTGAAGGCGGGGCAGGCTCTCCAACAAAAGAAGACTGATTTGGACATGCCTCACGAGCGTCTCATTCAAGATATTACCACCCTGTGGAATTCCACCTTTATGATGCCGCAGATGTTAACGGAGCTGCAGATACCCCTTCATGAACTTTCTGGTTCAATGGACATTGGTGTGCAGAATTCCCTAGGGCATCAAGATTGGTTAGTCATGAGTCAGCTGGTAAAAATCCTGCAGCCCTTCAAGGATGTCATGGAGGAGCTGAGTTCCAGAAGTGCCACCTTGGCTGACATCATCCCTATTGTTAATTTCCTGGATGAAAATTTGGAGGCCTTTAAACAGGAAGAGGAATGACAGTTGAGGTACTACCTTGTCTGGACATTTTGCAGCAGCAGGTGGAAGACAGATTAAGGCCTTTAACAGAACAGAACACATACATGCTCGCCATAGTCTATGATCCCCTTGTGAAAGGGAAACTCGCCCTACAGTACGATTGTCTCCTATTGGTGAAGGACCTGCTGTTACCAAAAGTCCATGAACAGGAGCGCCATAGGCATAGACAGATTAGGTGTGAAGCAGAGGAGGAAACAGCGGGCACTTCCGAGAGTTGTGCTAGCTCAAGCAGGAGCAGCACTCTGTCAGCGACAGCTAGTACCTCCTCCTCCTCCTCCATTTCAGAATGCAAAAGGCATTTTGCCCATAAAGATTCATCTTTTGTGCTATGGGCTAGAGAAAAACAGCTGGCATGAGTGACTCTCAGCCCACCCAAGCAAAGGAGACACCAGCACAGCTGTCAGTGACACGGTATCTCTCAGAGCCCACAGAGAACATGCAGACAGATCCTCTGGCATATTGGGCACACAAGTCCACTGTCTGGCCACACCTAGCCAAAGTGGCTCAGCGATATCTGTCATGTCCACAAACCAGTGTGCCCAGTGAACGTGTCTTTCAATGACAGGGGATATCATGAGCCCTCACTGCTCAAGGCTGGCACTAGAGTTGATGGAAATGCTAGTGTTTTTGAAAGTAAACTTGCCTTTGCTTGGGTTTCCAAATTTTCCCTGTAAATGGCAAGATGAATAAAAGCAATTGAGAGCCTTGCAGCAGCTCCAACTGCCTCCTATTCTCCAGATAATATAAGCACTGCAGCACATGTACCTGACCTGAAATGCTGTGCCTGCCATCTACTGTCCAGGCCGTACATCTCTAAAAGGGCCTGACCTGAAACGCTGTGCCTGTCCGACCACATTTGGAATGTAAGAACATAAAAAGCTGACGTAAGATGTTTAGAGCTTGCATATTTCATATGCTCAATATTTTTCGTGACCTTGCCAACAGTATTGTTTCCAGTACTATCGAAAACTGTGGTAGTTGAACTCTAGCTCATCCTCTGTGTTCCCATTGTTTACAGAGGCACTGGTAAACCACAAAGTCAACTTAGGTTGATATTGTAGATTTGGACTTGAGTAGCAGTTTTCTTATTACTGAGAGCTCTTCATGTCCTCGAATGCTGTGCCTGTCCATCCAGGCCTTATGTCCCTATGTGGGCTTGACCTCTGTCCTCGATTGCTGTGCCTGTCTGTCCAGGCCTAATGTCCCTATGTGGGTTTGACCTCTGTCCTCGAATGCTGTGCCTGTCTGTCCAGGCCTTATGTCCCTACATGGATTTCCGTTTCACCTCTGTCCTCAATTGCTGTGCCTGTCCGTCCAGGCCTAATGTCCCTACAAGGGCTTGACCTCTGTCCTCGAATGTTGTGCATGCCTATCCATCCAGGCCTAATGTCCCTACGTGGGCTTGACCTCTGTCCTCGAATACTGTGCCTGTCCGTCTAAGCCTTATGTCCCTATGTAGGCTTGACCTCTGTCCTCAAATGTTGTGCCTGTCCATCCAAGCCTAATGTCCCTACAAGGGCTTGACCTCTGTCCTCAAGTGCTGTGCTTATGTCCAGTCTTATTGGCTGAAGCCTCATTGCAAAGGGAAACCTCAGTCTCTGGAAATTCAAACTAGTAATCCTTCACAGCATGGATCCATAAATAAAACAAACAGTTTTCTTTAGTTTCAAGGCAGAGAAGAGAACTTCCTCTGTCTTGCTTATGAAGTCATGATCTGTTTGCAAATGCTTAAATCCTAACAATTTGTACCATTATACACTCTAGGGGCCAACCCATTCCAGAGAGCCTTTTCCTGCTCAAAGGAAAGGGAACTCTCCCCAGATGTAGCAGCCTATCTCTTAGTACCTGTTGACCCATGTTGAACCACTGTTCACATGGCACCCTGCTCCACATCATCACACTTTGAAGGCTCATGCTCCACTCTAGGGGTCAACCCATTCCAAGGAAGCCCCTTTCCTGCTCAAGGAAAGGGAACTATCCCCGGTGTTGCAGCCTATCTCTTAGTACCTGTTGACCCATGTTGAACCGCTGTTCACAGTGATACCTCCTCCTCGTCACCACAATTTGAAGGCTCATGCTCCAATCTAGGGGCCAACCCATTCTGCGGAGCCCTTTCCTGCTCAAAGGAAAGGCAACTCTCCCCTGTGTAGCAACCTATCTCTTAGCACCTGTTGACCCATGTTCAGAACGAGAAAAGAGCTCCAAGGTACTTAGACTGTGGCAAACACAGTGAGACCATGCTCACAGTAAGACCCTGCTCCACGTTGCCACACTTTGAAGGCTCGTGTTCCACTCTAGGGGCCAACTCATTCCAAGGAAGCCCTTTCCTGATCAA
This sequence comes from Rhinatrema bivittatum, assembly GCF_901001135.1. Lineage (NCBI taxonomy): Eukaryota > Metazoa > Chordata > Amphibia > Gymnophiona > Rhinatrematidae > Rhinatrema > Rhinatrema bivittatum. The sequence goes on from NC_042619.1 coordinate 140,727,404, forward strand.
AGGAAAGGGAACTCTCCCTGTGTGCACTCAGGTGATAAGTTCCTTAGGTAGCCCCATTTTAGACCTCAGTGAGATTAGCCTCCAAGGTCAGAGCCCCTGGGCAGAATGCCAGAGTGCACGCTCTGAACTGTCTAATTCTTCCAAAATGAATGCACATCCCTAATAATTAATGCAGGAGAAGTTATCTTCTCCCCAGTTGGCAGAAGATAGACAAAGCTATAGGCAGTAGGGATGTGCAGACAAAAAGTTTATGTTCATAAGTCCATAAGTCGAAAAGGGGGGTCAATTTCAGTCAATATGGACATATGGAGAATTCCATAAGTTGAGTCTATGTCCATACGTGCACCGGTTCCCTAAATAAAAATTTAAACCCCTCACCCTCCTTAATACCCCCCCAAGACTTACCAAAATTCCCTGGTGGTCCAGCGGGGAGTCAGGAAGCCATTCCTCTATTCCTTTGCGAGGAGCATGTGACGTCCGTGTCACGTCGGAGTGACGCGTCCGTCACGTGGTCCACCGCGGTTCCGCTCCCAGACCCCTCGTTGGACACAAATGGAACTTTTGGCCAGCTTGGGGGGGCCTCCTGACCCCCCCAAGCTGGCCAAAAGTTCCATTTGTGTCCAACGAGGGGTCCGGGAGTGGAACCGCAGTGGGCCACGTGATCCCCCCAAGCTGGTTCCGCTCCCGGACCCCTCGTTGGACACAAACGGAACTTTTGGCCAGCTTGGGGGGGTCAGGAGGCCCCCCCAAGCTGGCCAAAAGTTCCGTTTGTGTCCAACGAGGGGTCCGGGAGCGGAACCGCGGTGGACCACGTGACGGCCGCGTCACTCCGACACAGCCGTCACGTGCTCCTCGCAAAGGAATAGAGGAATGGCTTCCTGACTCCCTGCTGGACCACCAGGGAGTTTTGGTAAGTCTTGGGGGGGATTAAGGAGGGTGAGGGGTTTAAATTTTTATTTAGGATCAACGATCGCGATTTCCAACGTATTCAACATAGCTATGTTGAATAAGTTGGAAATCCGATCGTTTTCGCCTCATCACTTTTTTAAGTTAAAAAAAAAAAAAGTAGCGTTTTACATATAAGTTCAAAACGAATGCACACCCCTAATAGGCAGTGTGAGCTGATTTAATTGAAAAGCTAAAAATTGCTAGTATCCATAATGAGGCTTTAAAGTCTGAAATTACTTGTTTAAATAAACAATTACTTGATAAAGATAAAGAATTAGAAATTATTTGGGAACATTGACAACCCTAATCTCCCTCTAATTATGTGAATGAAAAAGAAGGTGATGTAAAAACCACTGGGGAGAGGGGAGCAAATGATCCAGAGGAGAGAGGGAGTGAAGATGTAATCACTATATGCCTCCTCTGCAACAGGACTTTAACCTGTGGTCCTGCATTTAATCAGAAGCATGAACTAGCATCTCAGTCAGTGAAGCTTCATGGCATTTGTTTTCAATATAAGAGAAAAGGCCATACAGCCAAAAATTGTTAAAAACCCTATATTACACATTCAGTATTTGCCTCCCACTTCCAGCATGCCTGGGAATTAAGTTGTGATTGGCTGAAACCATTCCTTCTACTATCTATGTGGCACATACAACACTTACACAGTGGGGAGTCTTGCCTCAGCTGATAACCTAACCTTGATTTTTGTGAATCCGGCAGACTACAGGGCTAGACCAAAATTAAATGTTTTAAAAGTTTCTGTTTTTCTTCATGCATAGTTTTTTTCTTTTCCAGGAAATTAGCTTCATCTTTTTACTGGTTTAGGGCCTCATTTTCTAAAGTATCACAGGCCTGCGATACTTTAGGTAATGAGGGGCGGAGGGCCGAAATGGGGGGCGGTCCTGCGCTAGCCGGCAGTGATCGCACCGCCACGTGCGATCGCTGCCGGTTTCGCACCCAATAGCGCCACCATAGAAGGTGGCGCTATTGGGCGCGAAATAGGATGTGAAAAGGCCCTTACCTTTTCGTCATCCGTGGCATCTTCGCGGAGTCAGCCCCAGTGATGCCCCGACTCCTCCTCTTCCGGGGCCTACTCCGCCCCCATCTTGGTATCGCACGCGATAAGGGACTTTTTGCATGCGAAACGTCCCTTATCGCATGCGATCCGTCTGGTAAATGACCCCCTTAGGTTGCTAACAAAGGAGATGTGTATGCTTTTTATATGTGCTAACCCCTAGTTTAAAGTTTGCATTATTTTAATTGTGCAGCTATTGTTTTAGCTAAAAGTTTCATATAGCTGGGATAGGAGAGATGGGTAGTAATCTGTTTCATGAGCTTTTTTTTTTCACTCTCCTTCCTTCCTTCTCACATGAAAGGAATGTAAACTGTTCTGGTTCTTGTGCTTAAGCATTCAAAATCACTTAGAAAAGAATGAGATTTTTTTTATTGTGTAAATTAATCAAAGAAGTGGTTTTCTACTTTATTTGTGTAATTCAATTGCTTACCTTTTGATATGATTTAAAAGATTAAATTAACCTCTCTTCTTATGTGAGATTTTCTTTTTTTACAAATTGAAAAGAATGAAGACTGCTCTGCTGAATAAAGTGCAAAACCTGAGTTTTTTTTAAATCTCTCTGAGATTTTTTTTGTTTTTCTTTTAACAGATCTGTTTTAAAAATTCTGATATTTTTGCTTAATTCTGGAGCCAAAGAATTGTTCTTTTTTTTGCTTTTAAAAGGCCTACTTTTTGAGTTCTAATGTTCTATATTTGTTTATTGTTTGTAGTTCCTTCTCATTATATGTTCTGTTGTTTGTCATTATATGTTGTACATGTTACATTGTGTACAGATAATGACAGCGTTTACTGAGTGTAGAACAATAGCTTCTGAAGTCATTTAAGTGAAACAGACTCTGCTGAAATTTTTATGCTAAGGGTTGATAATTGAATTGTTTTTTCATTTTCCATGTTAACCTTTGTTTCAATTCAGTCACAATCCATGAACCTTCAGGCAAGGAAGTACTGTGGGAGTTGTTTTATTTTTACTACTGGGTTTCGTTTTCTTTTCCCCTTCCTCTTTTCCTCCTTCTTTTTGGGGTTTATTTACATTATATGTCATAATCTTATATGTACCGTTTGAATGAATGGATGAATGAGCACCTAGGTTGCTTTTGCCTGAATATTGTGTGTTATTTTATAGAAAAGTAGGGAAAGAAGTGAAAGATTGGACATTAAGTAGCTGATTCTTTGAACTATGACAAAACAATATTGGATATCCACATCAATAGTGTATATAGGGATTATTACATATAAGAAGTTATTGATGTTTTTTCTAGAGTTTCTTATTTACTTAATTTCAGTTTTTATTCCTCTCATATTAGGTAGTAATCCATAAACACAAACATCTGAATTAGTGATGAGAGTGCAGAGGCTGTACTTTGAGGACAGCTTCCAAAGTGCAGTGCTGCAAGACTTGTACGCATCATTTGTCATTGACCTGATAACTTGAAATCATCCCATCCTTTCCCACAGAAGACATCTTGAATCCTTCATTTTATGGACTGAAGTGCTCAGAATATCCTTATTCCAAGAAAGTGGCCTTACCTATATCTTTTTGAAATATTATAACTGATTATTATGATGAAACATTTTATGATTCACTTAGAGGTAGATCTTCGAAAGCTACGCGAGCGCATACTTTTGTTCGCACAGCAGGCACGAACAAAAGTACGCTGGATTTTATAAGATACGCACGTAGCCATGCATATCTTATAAAATCCGGGGTCGACGCACGCAAGGCTGCGCAAAATCGGCAGCCTGTGCGCGCTGAGCCGCGCAGCCTGCCTCCGTTCCCTCCGAGGCCGCTCCGATTTCAGAGCGGCCCCCCAGCCCTATCTAAACCCCCCCGCTTACCTTTGTCGGCCGGCAGCCCCGCTCCGTCCTCCGGTCCCGGGGGCTGGTTCGGAGGCCTCAACCACGCCCCCAGGCTGGCGCCACCCCCCCGGGCCCGCCCCCGAAACGCCGCGGTACGCCCCCGAAATGCCGCATCATTTCGGGAATGCCCCCGGACACGCCCCCTCCCTCCCCTTTTCGAAAGTCCCGGGACTTACGCGCGTCCCGGGGCTTTACGCGCGCCGGCAGCCTATGCAAAATAGGCGCGCCGGCGAGCAGGGCTTTTAAAATCCGCCCCTTAGGTAATACCTAGTCATATTGTTATTTGAAGATGTTAATATTTTGATTCTCATATTAATGATACAGTCTGAATTGATGCACTTTTACTGCTCCATAGTTGCTTTTCTCTGTGTTAATGGGTTGTGCAGAAAATGCTATCTTTATATTAATCTGACATCCAGATTGGATTTTTTTTTTTTGTAGAAAGAACTAGAATAGATTTTTGAAACAGGAATTTTGTTTTTGTTTTTTTGCTCCACCAGTGGGTGGGGGAGTATGTGCTACATCTGAGTTTATCTGTTCCAGATACCTAAAAGATAAGGAGATTAGTAGGTTGTATGCTACCAGAGGAGAGGCCATTGAGCAAAGACCTGAGACAATAGTTCATTGCGGGCTGGAGAGGCACCCAGATTACTGCACAAGTGGTTGCAGGCTATACTGAGCGTAGTAGACCTGATATTGGATTATCTGATGAGCTGGGTATCCCCCAGAAGTCAGAGGGGCCAACCATACACAACAACCAGCAAGGAGATCGCAATGGATGATGGAAGATACTGAGACCAATTGTTGTGGATACTCCAGGCAGGCCAGAGTCACACCTTGCTATTGTTTTAAATTGGCCAACCTCAGGGTCAATTAAACTCCAGGTGCCATGAAGCTTATATGGGGCTTAGGTATTATTGATAAGGGTATTCTGACGAATTGTACAGAGGTAGCAATGAGTTAATGGATTTAGCTTTTCTTGCAAATATTGTAGTAGTCCTGGTCTTCTATATTTGCTAGTCCTAAGGGAACCAGTGTTTAATGCATGTATATATCCAACAAATAATACACATTGCTCTGATTAATGCTGACACCAATATAACTATAGATTAGGAAACTTTTCATCTAGCAGGTATCAGTGTGAATCCTCTGAATCCAGGGGTGGATTATGTTGGAGTCATTTTTTTGTTACTTTTGCTGAGGATATATTTAGAGGTTAGGCTGTATGGATTCAGTGTTTTCACCAAGGCATAGACTAGTTTGAAGGCCACAGGCCAAACTCTGATTGAACCCATATTTACTGTTTTGTACTGTGAAATGTTTATGAACAGGCAAGAGTCTTTTTATTTAGTTATTTCAGTAGGTCTATGATGAGAAAGCAAGGAATTAACTTATAATAAAGCCTGAGAGAGAGTGAAGGCCACACTGCTGTGCATGAGATTGATAAGAATTCAGAGAAAAGGGTACATCACTGCTTTCTCAAGCATTTTTAGTGAATAAGGAATAGCAACAGCTAGAGAGAGGGAGAGCGCGCTCCAGATGTGATAACACAGGCTGATCTTTTTGAAATATGTAAGCGTTTTCTATATATGTAACAACTGTCATTATCTACCATTACTTCTTCTATATGATCTGATTGTATTTGTTCTATCCTCCTATTGCTCAAATAAACTTACTATCCTAAGAACCTGGAACCATGATGTACTGAATCAAGGTTTGTGTAGGGAATAAGCTCCTGGTTTCAAGCTTCCAGGTATAATCCTAGTAATTATGTAGGGAATAAGCTCCTGGGTTCAAGCCCCCAGGTATTATCCCAGTAATTGTATGTATTTATATTGGGTAAGTCCCTGAGGTAGTCCTGTGTGCACACAGGCGATATGCCCCTCAGGTAGCCCCCAGTGTAGACCTCAGTGGGATTAGCCCCCCAGGTCAGAGCCCCCCTGGCAGAATGCCAATGGGCACAGTTTAAATCCTCAACACAAGGTAAATATATACAGTACCTTGCTGTAACTCTCCTTGACCTACCAATTATAAAGTTGTGTGCTATTTCCAAAAATAAATAAAGAAATTTGCCATACTCACTGGTAAAGGGGAGTCTTAAGCTCTTATCTCAGGACTTTTTCTGTATTACAGCCATCTGCTCTACATGCTGCAGTACATTTCCTCCCAAATGTCATACTTTATTCTTTACATTCCTCAAACATTTTAATTAATATATAGAAATATATATATATTTTTTATAATGACTTTGAAAAATGATGTCCTCTAAACTGCTGGTAAATCAGAAGGAGCATTTTCTGTAGAGAGGTTCTAACAGGCATATTGATTCTAGAGAAAACTTGAGTCTCAGTAAGTTGCAAAATCTGTTAATGGACTAACAGTTTTGTACTACATGAACTTGCATGAGCATGTGGATCTCTTCTGCAGATATATCTGAAGAAGGGATATGCATTTTCCTCATAAACTCATTTACTATAGAATTTCTTTTTTCATGGCTTGATTTAGTGAACCTGTAACACCTGCACAGTTTTGTTGAATCTGTTTAATAAACTGTTTTTAATGAAAGGTTCTAAGAAGATCCCAGCATATCACAGGACAATTTGAGTTTCTCATCAAAATATAAGCAGGCTGAAATCTGCCTAATTTGAGCTCAGCGTCTTTATATCCGTACATATCAATAGATCTGAATTCACTATTCTTCAGGAACAAAATGTGAGTTGTATCACTATACCACTGTATTACTAATTATTATAAACTTTCCTGTTTTCAAGGCTACAAAGAGGTTTGAGAGATATGTTAAAAATGATTATAAACTGAGATATTAAATACTCATGAACTCTAGACAAACTGCTGTATAGTAATTCTAATACAACTGAGTATCCTTCACAGCTTGTCCAACATATTTTTACATTAATCGCTCAGCCTCATTTAAGAAAAATATTAATCTGCCACATTTAGAATTGATTTCATGGCTAGTTATTAACCACTATAGGGCTAAACATAATAGTGTTAATTATGATTTAAATTCATATTTACAATGAATTTCATTCAGCCCTTCCTTTGACGTTCTCTCACAATGAAATCTGTCAAACTGCATATGCAACTATTTTATAGTCTGTGTGTGTTATTACCACATGGAGGTTTGAAAATCCCACATACTGATATCCATCTCTCCTGTACATATTCTGATTTTTTTTTGTTCCTTTCAGGAGGATCTAGTATACACTATATATAGTCTAATTTACCCAAATTCATTTTGACTTCTAAAGGGTGAACAGCAGGAATATATTTGGAAATTGACAAATAGCAAATGTCATAAAAGAAAGATATTTATGAGATAGTAGACACACACACACTCACAAATAATATTCATCATAACCTGAAAAGAAATGTGTTAGGGCTCTTTTATGGCAGGAATGTGGTGGATACCACCTCCAGAGTGGCACAGGAAGGCATGACGAGGCTAGGGCTAGACTTCAGTGGTCCGGTGAAGCTGGAGTAAGGCTTGGACTGAAATGGCTTGGCTGAGGCTGGAGCTGAAACTGAAGACAAAGCTGTAGCTGTGGCTCTGGCTTAAGCTGAAGACAAGGCTGTGGCTGAAGCTGAAACTCAGGAAGAGACTGGAACTGCGTGGAGCTAAGAGTGAACTGGAAGTCAGGAACAGACTGGAGCTGCATGGAGGTAAGAGAGAATTGGAGCTCAGGAACAGACTGGAGCCACATGGAGGTGAGAGTGAACTGGAGCTCAGGAACAAGCAAGATGGGCCCAAAGGCTTCAAAGCAAGGAAAGAACTGGAAGGCCCTATGGTCACAGAGCAAGGTTAAAGTGGAAGGCCAGAGAGCTAAGGCTATAGCTATAGCTAAGGCACCTATGGCTAAGGCCAAGGCTATAGCTATTAGGGATGTGAATCGTTTTAGGACGATTAAAATTATCGTCCGATAATTTTAATATCGTCTTAAACCGTTATGGAACACAATACAATACAGATTCTAACGATTTATCGTTATAAATCGTTAGAATCGTGAGCCGGCACACTAAAACCCCCTAAAACCCACCCCCGACCCTTTAAATTAAATCCCCCACCCTCCCGAACCCCCCCCAAATAACTTAAATAACCTGCGGGTCCAGCGGCGGTCCGGAACGGCAGCGGTCCGGAACGGGCTCCTGCTCCTGCATCTTGTCGTCTTCGGCCGGCGCCATTTTCCAAAATGGCGCCGAAAAATGGCGGCGGCCATAGACGAAAAAGATTGGACGGCAGGAGGTCCTTCCGGACCCCCGCTGGACTTTTGGCAAGTCTCGTGGGGGTCAGGAGGCCCCCCACAAGCTGGCCAAAAGTTCCTGGAGGTCCAGCGGGGGTCAGGGAGCGATTTCCCGCCGCGAATCGTTTTCGTACGGAAAATGGCGCCGGCAGGAGATCGACTGCAGGAGGTCGTTCAGCGAGGGTTCCGGCGCCTCGCTGAACGACCTCCTGCAGTCGATCTCCTGCCGGCGCCATTTTCCGTACGAAAACGATTCGCGGCGGGAAATCGCTCCCTGACCCCCGCTGGACCTCCAGGAACTTTTGGCCAGCTTGTGGGGGGCCTCCTGACCCCCACGAGACTTGCCAAAAGTCCAGCGGGGGTCCGGAAGGACCTCCTGCCGTCCAATTTTTTTCGTCTATGGCCGCCGCCATTTTTCGGCGCCATTTTGGAAAATGGCGCCGGCCGAAGACGACAAGATGCAGGAGTAGGAGCCCGTTCCGGACCGCTGCCGTTCCGGACCGCCGCTGGACCCGCAGGTTATTTAAGTTATTTGGGGGTGGGGGATTTAATTTAAAGGGTCGGGGGTGGGTTTTAGGGGGTTTTAATGTGCCGGGTTTTTCGATTTTTCGATTTTTTAACGATTTTTCACGATTTTTCACGATATTTTACCCCCCCAAACGGCAACAATATGATTCCCTCCCCCTCCCAGCCGAAATCGATCGTTAAGACGATCGAGGACACGATTCACATCCCTAATAGCTATTAGGGATGTGAATCGTGCTTCTGACGATTGAAAATATCGTACGATATTTTCAAAATCGTCAGAAATCGGAGGCTCCCCGAAACTGATAGGAAAACCCCACAAAATTGTTCGTGGGGTTCTCTTATCATTTTGGGGGAGGGCGGGAAAAATGGCACACCAAAACAATCCCTAAACCCACCCTGACCCTTTAAAACTGATCCCTTAGCTTCGCCCACCCTCCCAAACCCCCCAAAAACTTTTTACAAGTACCTGGTGGTCCAGTGGGAATCCCAGGAGCGATCTTCCGCTCTCGGGCCGTAAGCTGCTACTAATCAAAATGGCGCCGATGGCCCTTTGCCCTTACGATGTGACAGGGTATCCGTGCCATTGGCTGGCCCCTGTCACATGGTAGGAGCACTGGATGGCCCCCGCCAAAAATGGCGCCGGCCAGCGGGAGATCACTCCTGGGACTCCCACTGGACCACTAGGTACTGTAAAAAGTTTTGGGGGGGTTTGAGAGGGTGGGTGTAAGGGATCAGTTTTAAAGGGTCGGGTGGGTTTTTTTGTTTATCGGCTCGGGCGAAGCCGATAAACAAAACCCCGATTGGGCCGCACAAAAACAAATTAACAATGTGAATTGGAACCGGAATCGGAACCAATTCCGGTTCCGATTCACATCTCTAATAGCTATGACTAAGGCTACTATGGCTGTCTAAGGCTATGGCTAAAGCTACGGCTATGGCTACTATGGCTAAGTCTGGCTAATCCTACTATGGCTAAAGCTAAGACTAAGACTGTGGCTAAGGCTAAGGCTACTAAGGACAGGAAGCCCAAAGGTCAATGGACAGAATGGAAAAAGGCTGAGAAGGTCCCAAAGCATAAGTGGCTAGAGCAATGAGCCAACTAGAACTCTATGCCAAAGCATTGAGGCAAAGAACACACTGGATTAAGTAATGCTGGAGTTTGGGTGTGGTGCGGGAAGGTAAAAGGAGCTTGGCCAGCCAAAGGAGGTCCCCTGAGGGGCAGAGGCTACATGACTGGCTGAGACAAGAAAACAGAGATGTGCAGGAGAGTATAGTTCAGAACAAGGCTCACCAGAGTCCTCTGGAGAGGAGAGGCTCTGCAGCAGCCGGAACCATAACAAAATGTATTTGGGAAAACTCAGGACATAGAACTACCACTGTTCCTCCATTAATGTTTAACATTCCACCTACAAATATGCCCATAAAAAAGTTTATACTGTAATACAAAAGTATTCTTTATTTATCTTTTTCAGCCCTGAACAAAGAATATATTTACTTTTGCTCCAGGTTGGCATATGTCTAGAACTGAGAACTACAGAGCTCATACAGCTTTTAATGATTATTCTGTGAATGTGAGAAACTAGGATTCAAATTCTAGTTCTCCAATTGACATTCTTTATGTCTTAGGTACCCACTAAAAGGTGAATTTTAAGTGTTAGACATGCAAATATTAGTATATATGCTCGTATATGCATATTACATATGTTAAAAATTCCTCAAGAATGCAAGTATATTCACTTTCACATACATTTATATATGTAAGAAAAAGGGCAGGGTAGAGGCATTCTGAGGCAGGGCCAACACATATATGTGTACATTGCTGTTTTAAAAGATATATATGCATGTTTCTTTTCCAACATACATATGTTTACACCTGTTAATTATCTGATTAATTATCGTATAGTAAAGATTGGGGGAGTAGGTCTGGGTAAACTGTGGGGAGTTTAAGCTGAAGAGTCAGGAAGCACTCAATGGCCTGAGCAAACTGACAGACTAATTGGTAAAACTGATAATGTTCTTGGTGCATGCATGTTATAAAATTGGCTGAGTTATGCACGCAAATCAGAACTTACACAAGCAAGTCCTCATTTACTTTTGCAGGTCTCTGTATATGTTTAAAATAGATGGATAAAGTATGCATATTCAATACATTGAAATACATGGTTTCAATGCATCATATGTGTTCATGTGTAGGCCTACATACGTTCACATGTTGCATAGCAAGCATAATTATATTTTATATGCACTTATGTGAAATGCTATAGTAAAAATGTATGTGCCAATATACATGTGTATGAGTGCACACATGCATGTTGAAAAGTTATCATCCTCAATTATAAGCTCATTTGAAAAGGAACTTATTGTACCAGAAAAAATACCGCTAACATTGGAAAAGTGATTTAGAGAAATAAAATATTATTTTTAATATATTATTGCTCTTTTATTAGCAATTAAAATATATTAGCTATCATATCCTGTTTTAAACCACTGGCTAAATTTTTTCCAAGAAAAAGCAGGTTTTAAATATTCAGTACCACTTTTCCCAACAGGTATCATAATTCTCACCTTTCATGTAGTGATTTGGCATACCCAAAAACTAGAATCTCATTTACTGTATTACATCCATGTTATCTCTATTATCTTAATATAAAACATATTTTTCTTTTATCATGAACTTTACTCCCTCTTTTTTCTCTCAATTATTCAATTTCAATTCAAGTGCTTGCATAATATGCATTCTGCATATCCCTTGAAACATAAATAAATGCAAAGAAAAACTGCTCTAAATGTAAAAGACATCTCTTTTATTTTACTTCCAATATAACAGTGGCTCAGATTCTAAAGGTGGAATTGTGGCAGTGAGTCTTCATTCTGCTGAATTATATATTACAAGCCGTTAAGCCCGTTAAAACGGGCTACATCCCTCTGTCTCTCACCTCCCCCTCTTTCTCTCTCCCCTCACTCTTCACCACCCCCTCCCTCCCTCACCCACTCCTCCCCACCCTCCCTCTCCTATCACTCAGTCCCTCCCTCCCACTCAGTCTCACTCACTCCCTCCCCCCTCTCTCCCTCCCTCTCACTCAGTCCCACTCTCACTCAGTCCCCACTCCCTCCGTCTTCTCCCTCAGTCCCTCCCCCTCACTCAATCCCTCCCTCCCACTCAGTCACTCCCTCCCCCCTCCCTCTCACTCACTCAGTCCCACTCACTCTCCCTCAGTCCCACTCCCTCCCTCTCTCTCCCAGTCCCACTCCCTCCCTCAGTCCCCCCTCTCCCTCTCACTCAGTCCCACTCCCTCCCCCTCACTCAATCCCTCCCCCTCACTCAATCCCTCCCTCTCACTCAGTCACTCCCTCCCACTCTCTCTCTCCGTCCCTCCCTCCCACTCAGTCCGTCCCTCCCTCTCTCTCTCTTCTCCCTCCCTCGCTACCGCCCGCTACCGCCGCCGCCGCTCGCTACCGCCGTCGCCGCTACCGCCACCGCCGTCGCTCGCTACCGCCGTCGCCACCCGCTGCCGGTACCGCCGCTGCTGCCACTGGACGCCGCCATTTTTTTTTCTTTCTGAAGCTGCCTCAGAGCGACGTGCTCGCCCGCACATGCGCGGTAGAGCTGGTCTCTACTGCGCATTTGCGGGCCGTCGGTCACAGGCCATTTATAAGGTAGATACCTGTAGCACCTGTATGCTACAGAAGGTGTGTAGCATTTTCAGATGATGGACATTTTTCTCCTTAGGGAAATCTGTAAAGGTTGAAATAAGTTACTGTGGGAAGGTTCCATTGATTAAAGGTCATCTCTTTGTCTCAGGTTGTTGCAAACTGCTCTTTGACAGACAGTTTGCTACAGCCCCTAAGGGCATGATTTAAGAGAAGGAGGGAAAAACCATGACTACACTTGATCTGGGTCTTCTCCAGAAAAACCCAGAAAGAACAGGAGGTAGCTGTCACCCTCTCCTGGGGTGATTGGAGAGAAACAAGAGGTCAGGCAGAGATAATCTATTAGTGTCTCAGGAAGCCTGATTGGGTGTTTTGAAAAGTGAAGGAAAAAAAAGTATCTTAACTGTGGTAGGATCTTTCTTGAGCCAGGAGGCAAAACTGTTCCAGCAGGAACTTGCTATAGGGATCGAATGATTCCTGTCTGGAGATTAAGAGGGATTTCTTCCTTGAGCTAATCAGGACACTATGAGTAACTAAATCTGGAGTAAGTGGTGGCCTTAATGGTGTTATATTATGCCATAGAACACACAACACAATCTGGTAAAAGCAAATAGTTTACTAAATGTGGTAAAATATGGTATAAATCAGCAAAAACAAGCTGTATCACAGAAACATTACAAAGTTTAATACAGGTAAATAGGATTATAATAATAAAGAGAGAAATAAATAAAGATTTTAAAACTCCTTAAAGAGGATATAGCCTTACCAATTGCCAAATTATTAATTCTTCTTTATCCTCTGGCATTCTCTTAAATTCTTTAAAAATCAACACTGTTATCTGATTATAAAGAGGCCCACAACATACAATCTAGATTTCTGTGATTTTCGGCCCATCACCTCCCTTCCTTTTTTATCCAAAATCATTGAGTCAGATGTATTAAAACAACTCACAACCTATCTAAATGAACACTTCTTACTAGACCAAAATCAGTTTGGCTTTAGGCCTTACTATAGCACAGAAATGCTCTTATCATCTAGCATTGACATAATTCACCATGGTTCTAAGACAGGTACATTGTATGTATTTATCTTTTTAGATCTCTCTGCCATCTTTGATATAGTTAACCATAAAATATTGCTTTCCAGGCTCTCCAAATTGGGCATATCTGGAACAGTTCACTCCTGGTTCAATTCTTATGTATCAAACATATCTCAACAGGTGCACATAAATCATATCAGTTCATCTCAATTTCCTTAAAAGGCAGTAGTCCCGCAGGGCTTCTCCCTTTTGGCTGCTTATTCAATATATACCTTACTCCTATTTGCCAACTATTTTCTACCCTTGGAGATCCCTTGGAAATCCATATGCTTATGATATTCAATTCTAATTCCCTGCTTGGCACAACTCGAAATCTACTTTTCAATTAAGTGAACTTTGTCTTTCGTCAGTCAAAACCTGGTGTCTCATAACAAACTCAGCTTACATTTATCAAAAATTGAAATAATGATCTTTGGAAATCCTCAATTTGAAAATATTCCCAAATTTATCCATTAATATCTCTAATAAACCTATTAATATCTCTAAGCAAGTTTGCAGCCTTGGCATCATATTTGACCCCAAATTATATATGCTAAAACATTTCAAGTCTATGGTTAAATCATAATTTTACAAACTCTGCCTTCTGAAGCACATCATTTTATTTTACTTTTATGTCTTTTTTTAGGTTATATTAATTTTAAGACTACTTTTATCTCTTATGTTATTTACTGTTTTAATATGTGTCCTTGAATCAATTATGAGTGTATTATTGTAACCCGCCCTAAACTTTGGAGGGTGTGGGTAATAAATACTTTCAAATAAATAAACATACTTCCCTCATAGGTCTTTTCTTTTTATGAGACAGTGTATCCTCGGAAATGAAAGAATACAGGCCTGGATATCCCATGAACTGGCTACCAGCTCTTGTCCGTGGTTCATCTAAAGAATATTTGCAATTGCCATTCACTTATACTCTTGTTCTTTGGCTCTAATCCAGATCTTTTGCAAGTTTTAGGTGTTCTAATTTGCACTCACAACTTTGACAAGATTTATGCCTAGCTATAGCTCGTTAGGCTATGGCTTGTTAGAAATCCTAGTACTGCCTGACTTTAAGCACTGACCTTCACCGGCCTTATCAATTAGAAGAACAGATATTTCCTGCCTTATCTCAGCTCATTAATACTAGGCATACTAGGGAAGGAAAGAGAAAAAAAAACAAGTTTCAGCAGTATTGTGTTTAAAAATGTCTTAAGAAACCCTTTGCTAAGCTGTGTACTATGTATTGATCCACATTCATTGAGTATTGGTGATTGCTTTGATTCATTATTAATCTCATCTTTGATCATAATGCTCTTTAGATTCACTAAACTAGCTCCCTATATTTTCAATCATGTGTGTTTATGGACTATATATAGGCAGAAGCAAAGAGAAAGAATTGTAAATGTAATATGAAGTTTTTGGGTTTAAAAATGTTTTAGATACATTCTTGGATGAGAAGTCCATTAACTGCTATTAATCAGGTTGACTTAGGGAATAACCATTGCTTTTACTGGCATCAGTAGCATGGGACCTACTTAGGGTTTGGGTATTTGCCAGGTACTTGTAGCCTGGATTGACCACAGTTAGAAACAGGATGCTGAGCTTGATGGTGTTCTGGTATGGTTGTGGGCCCTGGATCGTAGTGAGAGCTAATTCTACCAACAGGGAGGAGACCTGTGGGGACTCACCACGATAGGCATGGCCTCAGCTGAGATGGACACAGGTAGTAACGAGCCTGGAACGTAGGTGAAGTACCCATCGAATGGGAAGAAAGGCACAGTCCAGAATAGTGAGGTAGCTCAGTGATTATACCCCTGGTAGTGGCCCGCGGATCAAGGTATGCCGGGGAACTCCTCCTCTAGATGATGTACTTCTCAGGGTAGATCTGGTAGTGGCTCGCAGCGCGGCGTACACCGAGAATCAGCACTGTAGTTGTTAAGAGAAGTGCAGGAGGTCAGCAGAGCAGGATAGATGATGGTACTCCCTCTGAGGTGTAGAAGATGGTTTGCTGAGGCGAGCACGGTAGTGGCCCAAGGCTCGGGGTACACTGGAGGTTCTGTCAGCAAGATGGTAGCAAGTGAGTAGTGTACTCACAAGGCTGAACAAGGCTGAGTCCCAAACAAGAGTAGATGGATTCTCCAGGCAGGAAGGCCCTCCGATGAGCAAATAGCCAGACCGCGACAAGGCCCCCGAGGAGCAGATACCTAAAGCGTTCAAGTCCCGGAATGCAGGAACGGGTTCAGAATAGCGAAGCGTCTCCAAGAGGAATGGAATTCAGCAGGAAGAAAGTCCTTGCTAACTTGTAGGAAGTAGTCTGAATAGCTTAAATACACTGGCGGGTGACGTAATGCAGAGGAGACGCCCCCGAGATTCCTGCCATGACATGTTTAAGAGAGGGCCTGGGGCGCGTGTGCCCTAGGTAATCCCCGATTCAAGATGGTGGACTGGATCGCCCACGCCGTCCCGGGGACACTGGAGAAGGCGACGTTTGCAGGTGGAGGCTGCCATTCTTCCAAATATCGCTGGTGCAGGAAAAAAAGAGGTGAGCATCAGAAGTTGCAGCTGTCTGCGACCAACGGGTGCACCAGATGGACCCTTGGTCTGACCCAGTAAGGCAATTTCTTATGTTCTTATGTCCTTGATGCAATTTGGCCCTGCAAGTTATCCTTCCACCAGCCCCAGCAAAGAGAAACTTTGTTTTCCCTCACTTTGTGTGGGTTAACCCCATGACCCCCAGAGCCGAGAAGGTGGCCCTGATGGACCAAGGGATATTCACCTAATATATGAGGTAAGATTCCAGATACAAGCAGGCGAAAAATCCATGTAGGCTGAAGTGCTAAGTTGCAGAAAAATGTTGTTATCAGAAAGAGAGCAATTATTAACAGGCACGTTCATTTGTTTGAAACAAATGGGTAAAAAAATGAATGAGACCATTTTTGTTTCTTTTGTGGATTCACAAAATGAATTTAGGGCACTATTTATGTATTTATTTATCTATCTTTCTGTCTATTTATTTATTGATTTAAAATATGTATATCCCACATTTTCCACAGTTTGGGGTAGGTTACAATTGTATATACATTAAGTGGTGTAAAAATTAATCACATTTTTAATTTCATTCATTTGCTTCCTATTCAAGTCTATGGCCCGTTGAAAAGTTCTGCAGTGAGACTGGTAGATAAAGTAACCATGAATTTCCTGATGTCAGTTAGTACCTATGACAGAACCAAGGCAGAAGAAGAGGGCAAGTTGACAGGGTGAAGGATCAATCAAGGTGAATCTACCTGCTCCTGACGATACACCTTGGAGGATCTGCCTTAATCTGTTACTGCTGGTACCCTTTTCCTCCTTTACGGTGCCTTATGCTATTCATGCCACTTTTTGTGCCACTTTGAAGCACTGTTGGTGCCTTAGAGTTCTTGTCCTCCTTCTGATGAAGTTTATCCACCTGTTTCATTAGAAACAATTAGAAAACCACAATTTTTAAATTTAAGATAGGATGCATTGCTTCCCCCATTGATTTTAATGGGAAGCAAGAAAATGAATGGAATGAAAAAAACATTTTTTTTTTCATTTGAAGCAAAACAATGAATGGAGGTAACCTACAAAATGAATAATTGGAACAGAAACAAAAGTCTTGCCAAGGCACATCCCTAAATATTAACTATATCAGCCTAAAACTACAGCTTCTGCAAGAACATGTAGGTTTGCAAACTTGCTCTCCTGGTCTCTCAAACAAGAAATGTGGCTATTGAAGACTCACTTTCTAAGTAGACAATCACAGTTACTCTGTCTCTAGTGCATGCATTATTATCAATGCTGGCATCACCCAAGACTTACAGAGACATGTTTCCCAAAATGTATAATAAAATTGGATTATACAGCTTAGAAATATTTTAAGTAAATAAACAAGACAAAAGAACTTTAGAGAAATTGTCACTCATTGTCATTCTTCAAGAAGCAACATGGGAACATATTTTTCATCCAATGAAGTCCCCTCTCATCTCATCTAGAAGAAGCAGTTATGGCCTAACTGATGTGATCAGTCTTAATGCATACGCTTACAAACAGGGCTGGTGCTAGCTTTCTTGCTGCCCTGTGAGAAAAGGTATTGTGCTGCTTTCCCCCCCCCCCCCCCTCCCATACCGGATTCATTCAGTGCCTGTCCTGAGTCCATCAAATAAAGTCCAGCTCCATCCTGTAATCTATATTTTTAAAAACTGACACCCCCCTCCCCCCAGAACCCATGGATAGGGAAGGGTTTTAGGTACCCAAAGCAAACCTCACAGCCTTGCACACCCCCCCCCCCCACACACACACACATACACACACATATTCCCACATCCTTTAGATGACACAAATTATGCATTCATAACAAATTTTACATGGAAAAAAACATTTAAAAGTACAGCCTTCTGAGACAAAATATCACTTCCAACATGCATATTATATTTATATGCATTCCTGTGGTGCCAACCAGAAAACTCTGGAACTATGGAATTAGACTTTTTGTAATGTGTGTTGGTTGTGGTCTTGGCCTTCAGAAAGCCATGAATAAACAGAATTACCATTACAATATAATAATCCTCCCATATCAAAACAATAGGGATGTGCAGCAGGGACGGATTCTCCCATTCGGTATTCATATTCGTCGGGACCCAAATCCATTGCATCCGTATTCGGGGGGCCTCGGTCCATTCATTAGTTACATATGTATTTGTTTCCTAAAAAAACCCCGCATCCCAACTCTTTAAATTTAATTAACTACAACCCCCCACCTTCCTGCCCCCTCAAGACTTGCCAAAAGTCCCTGGTGGTCCAGCAGGGGTCCTGGAGCGATCTCCTGCACTCGGGCCGTCAGCTGCCGGTATTCAAAATGGCACCGATAGCCTTTACCCTTACTATGTCACAGGGACTACCGATGCCATTGGTCGGCCCCTGTTACATGGTAGGAGCACAAGATGGCGTCGGCCATTGGGATCTTCTGATTTCCAGTCACCCTGAGATTGTTGTGGATTGGAGGAGGTAGTGCAGCACAAATTTTATCTTCTTTCTCCCACACATGCACAATAACATATTCAATCTCTCACACACTCCCTCTCTCTAACATATACAGGCTCCCTCTCCCTCTACCTCACCCTCACATATACATTATGTGTGTGTGCGTGCCTGTGAGAGCCTATATGTGACACATAGGCTCTCAGAAGCACACAAACATACAGCTCTCTCACACACACATTCACACACACACATAGGATTTCACAAAGACACATACTCACACACATTCTCTTAGACATACACAGGCTCTCACTTTCACATGCATACAAGCTCACACACATGGTCTACTGTTGTTGTTGGGCCGTGGTGGGATGAACTCCTCTACAGTTCTGTGGGCCTCCTGCTGTCTTTGGGCCATTGTGGAATGAGCTCCTCCATAACCCTGCTGGCCTCCTGCAATCTTCATGCCGTGGTAGGATGAGCTCTACCATGGCTCATGGGCCTCCTGCTGTCTTCAGGCTGTGGTGGAATGTGCTCCTCCAAAGCCCCTCTGGCCTCATGCTATCTTTGGTTCAAGGTGGGGTGAGCTCCACCATAGCCCAGCGATCTTCCTGCATGGAAGAGAGAACGGAAGTTGTATGTAGGCATGTGCACTTGCATGCAAATGGAAAATGGGTACTCCTTCTTGAGCTGTCTGCAGGTTGAGTACCGGCAGCCTGCAGCTTCTTTCCTTATTTGTACACTAGTGGGTTATGCTCTGCCAGTGGTCCCGCTGCCTCTCCTGCTGCTGCCAGCCTGTCGCACCCCTCCCTGGGTGTGCCACCCCATGCAAATGCTCAGTATGCATATCCAGACACACAGGGCCGGCTTGCAAAGATCATCAATTAGATCCTGACTCTCTTTATTCAAATTCTATGAGTTTTCACGTATATGCAGACTTGCAAATATTTTAATTTATGTGTGTGTAGTCCAATTGTATGTGGAAAGTTATTTTAATCACAAATCACACCTCTCCTCTACTAGGGACCGTGCACTATCCATTGCAGGCCCTAAACAATGGAACGCCCTCCCTACCACTCTCAGGCTAGAGCCATGTTACGCCAAGTTCAGAAAAAAACTTAAAACATGGCTCTTCCGACAAGCCTACCCTGATTAAGTACACCGACTTCTGCAAGTATCTTGCCTTCGCCTTGTATATTCCTGTAAATAGTCCGTTGCAGTTTTTATTTATTGCTTTAATTCCTCCACCTCCTGCTCTTTGTATACTCCTCCTTGTTCGCCCTCCCTGTTCATTGTAATTTCTACCTTTAAAGTTACATTGTAAACCGGTATGATGTATGCATACTAATACCGGTATATAAAAGTTTTTTAAATAAATAAATAAATAAATAAATAAATAAATAAATATCTAAATTACGGTGTATATGTGTAGGTCTTTTTATCTGTCTATTTGAGTGACCTTCAAGAATTATTTGGTTTTCTTTGGAAGTCTATTGCTAATTTTCCTTAGAAACTGGCTAATACCAGCAAACAAAATGGGTTCTTAACAAAAATAGTATATGTATCTGACCCAAAGAAAAACTCTTAACAAGTTCCAACATCACAAGATAAGCATAAAGCCCAACAAAAACTGTTAAAGACATGCCCACATAGAAAAATCACAGTCCGAAAAACTATTGTATACACAATATTAAAATCTGCTATAATTTTTTAAAGGCTTAGGTGACCTAATGCAAGGAAAGATTACTGATGTCTTTTTTAGTCCATGAGTTTTGCCACTGTCGCAGTCAAACTGAAATAAAAATAAAATAAAACCCTCCATCCTCTGACAGATACTGTATAAATGATTGGCAAAGTAGGTTCAATCATAGCACATATTGTTGCAGATCAATCTCATGAATTACAAAGCAGAATACTCAGCAGCTGATCATGGTTATAATCACAGGTTACTGTCTGTACTCCATCTCTCCTGTCATTTGAGGATTTGTGCAATAAAGAGCAATAATGGATACTTTCTATTTAAACATGAGTTTAGGCTTGAAAATTGCACTGAAGGGTTACCATACTCCTTTTTCCCACCTACCAGCATATTTTAGGAGATCTGATCAAGGCACAAAAGTGTTTATCTGTGCTGACTTAATAATAAGCCTTAACACTATTTAGTACAGCCATTTTAGGACACTTTGGGATCAGTTTGAGAAATCTTGGAAGGGTAAAGATGTCTACGTTTTTCACACTGGTGGGGCCTCACAGCTTCACCCAGATGGAGTTTCAGTTATAAGTGGTACCTCATCGTGTACTCCCTGCCAGAGAGTCCTTATTCTAATTTACAAAAGAGGGAGATTTTTATGCCTGATATCCTTCTGGGGCGAAAGGGCTCTAAACCTTAGGTGGGCAAGCACCAGTGCGTGGGTCCTGCTGGGAGAGACAGTGAGGGCAGAAGATGTATCCAGTTTTAACTTTAGAAGTATTTTTTGAACAGTGTGGGAAGGCTTTTGGATCTCCCCTCTCCTCACCGGGATTGCAGTGCTGAAGTAGCCTGATCCCACTTGACTTTCACCCATGAGAAGTACCCTCTGAAATATCAACTAGGGCAGGTTGGGTCTCCAGGAAGAAGATGACCTAAGGTAGGACTTTTTGCTGTGAAGTTTGGGATTCCTCCATTAGGATTCCCGGTTAGCCAATGGGTGAGCTTTGAAGAGTAAATATCACCATGGGGCTTTACTCAAAGGTCTGAATAAAGGACACCTACCTACAGTGGAAAATCATTCATGTATCATAGTCAGATGTAACTTCAACATTATGGACAAATGGACTTTATTTATTATCAAATCAGTAAGCTTTAATTTAACACCCAGAGCCTGGTCATGTCTGATTTATCACAGCCTCTCAACTCATGAGATACATCTACAGTCTACACACACACTGGAAACAAGATACCAAAGCCCGGGCCACAAGCAAAATATTTTCCCCATAAAAAGAATCCCTCCTAGGTTTAAGAGTTTGAGCATAGGTGTACAATGCTGGCTGGAGCAGCCCAAAAGAAATAAATAAGTTTGAGTGCCCTTGGGATTAAAATCCCAGTAAGGGTGGCACAAGAACTAAAATGGATGCTTCATCTACATATAGTAAAACTATCAGGGTTAAATGCTGAGATAGATTCTGTTTCTTTTTTTTTTTTTAATAGAATTGCAAATCTGTTTCCTTTGTCTGCTCAATTATTCAAGTAGTGATTTAAAAATGAAACAACTCATAGTAGAAGCAGGTAAAAATTCAAAGATTTACAGTGCAAGAAATCCAGCTGATTTTAGTCAGTTATTGTTAAGAAAAGATTCAACTCTGGTAGAGTAGGCAAGGAGTGAGACCTTCTTGGAGGATGTAATCTCCTGTATTGATATCAGCAAGAGTTTCCAGGAGTAGTATAGAACTACACCACTATAAGTTAAAAAGGTTTGCTTCTGATACCCATTATGCAGTACAGAGTAGAAGGGCGAGGTATTCAATTTCACCCTGTGCCTCTACCCCACCTTCCTCTGCTGGAATAATGCACTCTGGGGCTCTGTGATTTGAATACACCCTCCTTCCTCCATCTGTTTTTTCTTTTGCAGCAGTGAATAGGGACAATTTTAACATGAGTAAGCTCACCTCATCCTTCCTTTCTGTTGCTAGACTAATGAAGAAGCCAGCGATGGAACAGAAATCACAACCCATCTTGCCCTTCCTTTCTCCTGCCAGATTAATGTAGAGGCCACAAAATGCAATGCATAAAGTTTTACAGAAACAAATTCAACCTTGGAAAGTAAAAGAGAACAAAAATACATTGAAAAAAGTAAATAACAAGCAGTTAAATCAATGCCAGTTCTCAATTTCACTATGTACTAGAGATGTGCATTCATTTATCACGAATTAGGCAATTTCAACGAAATTGCCTAATTCGTCGTGGGTCGGGGACCCCGAACCCCGAAACTGATTTTCCCCGAACTACGAGGAAAATTAGTTTTTCGGGTTTGTATGGGGGGGAGGGACACATTTTATTTTTTTTTAAATAAAAAACCACCCCAAGCATTAAAATTTACTGTAATACAACCCCCTCTCCACCATCCCGATCCCTCCCCAAGACTTACTAACATCCCTCGTGGTCCAGCGGGGTCCCGCGAGGGATTTCTCCCTCCGTGCCATCGGGCTTTCCGGCCTGCCTCACAACAAAATGGCACCGATAGCATTTGACCTACTATGTCACAGGGGCTACCGGTGCCATTGGTCAGCCCCTGTCACATGGTAGGAGCAATGGATGGCCAGCACCATCTTGTGCTCCTACCATGTGACAGGGGCTGAGCAATGGCATTGGTAGCCCCTGTGACATAGTAAGGGCAAAGGCTATTGGCGCCATTTTGATTACTGGCAGCTGACGGCTCGAATGCATGAGATCGCTCCCGGACCCCCGCTGCACTACCAGGGACTTTTGGCAAGTCTTGGGGGACCCTTCTGACCCCCACAAGACTTGCCAAAAGTCCAGCAGAGGTCCAGGAGCGACCTCTTGCACTCGGGCCATGAAGCACCAAAGGTGGTAGCATCGAATGCCAAATAAGAAGAGTTGTACCAACAATCCTGGGTGGGCCTCACTACAGAGTTCCTGTACTGGCTAGTAGAAGGGATGGTCCACTGTCAGATATTGTGGTCCTGCAGCCTAACTCTAAAACTCTCCTTGATGTTCGGCCCATATTACATCCTCCTTGATGCGGCATCCAGTGAAAGTCCAGCTGCTGCCTCTTCTCATCATATCTCATCTCCTGTTCCTGATGCTGGAGTCTCATCTCATCTCAATTTGCTGATGGTTCCTCCATGCTGTTGTGCCTTCTCCTGGGCCTCCTACTTCCAAGCTGCGCTCTTTGGACCTGCTCCTGCTGCTTTCTTGCTGAAATCTGCTGCCTTGGCCCTTAAGCTGTCCCCTTGAGTTCACTTTTTCATCACGGACTGTCTGGGGCCTTCACTTGAACTTTGCTGTCTTGGCCCTTAGGCTGTTCCCTTAAAGGCTGATTTCTCTGTGCACATGCCTTAAAGTCTGATTTCATCTCAACCCTGTGCACATGCCACATTGTTCTGCCCCAGTACACGTGCAGGATAGCAGTAGCCAAATGTAGCTCTGTACTTCTAGACTACTAAATCACATCTGGGGATTCCAACAAATGCATGCCAGGCCCTTGTTACAGAGCTAAGGATACTGGTATGTAATAGTCAACCAACCCTGAAGCCGTACATAAGAATTGCCACACCTGTGCTAGCCAAAAAAACGCTACCTCATGGTGTGATTGGGCAAGTGGCTACCTGCTCTGCAGTATGTCCTCCAGAGAAACCAACTTGTGAACCCTGACACAGGGAATATGCCTTGTCTCCAAAATTAATAGGACATTGTGGCTGGTTTAACTGTGTGAGGGTCAATCCAAAATGTGCCCCAGTGAATTTCCATTGCTCCCAATGGGAACTGAGCAATTTTGAAAGTGAACACATAGAAAGTGTATAGTGCCTGCTCACACCCCATCTTTAGGGCAAGTACATTGTTTGCCCTCACAAGATTAGCAGGCTTGTTCAGCATGGGGAGAAAAAGGCAGGCCCTGGGGCAATGGCCTGCAGATATATGTGTACAAGTCACTTGTCATGGCAGTGATGCTTTTACATCCCCCACAGCTCCCGCCACCCATGTCCATGCAATTTGCCATCAGCACATAGCCAGAGATGGAATAGAGAAAGAAACGTCTATGGGCCAACCTTGACCATACAGACCATCCTCAAAATTTTAACACAGGCCCAATTGCCTAAATATAAAGTAATCATGGGCAGCTCCAGGATACCTGGCCACCACGTCGAGGATTCACATTTTAGCATCACAGACCACTTGAAAGTTGATGGAGTGGAAGAGTTTTCTGTCATGGGATGGAAGTAAGGCCACATGAGTGCAATCAATAGGTCCTAGAACACTGGGAAAGTTTGCCAAGGCATAAAAGCTTCTCTTCAAGTCCATCAAGTCCTGCCTGTCCTGAGGAAATGCTATGTAGCTCAGAGACTGATGGCACAACTTTGAAATATTACTCTAGACAAAGGGTCCTTTATTTCACCCAGATGGATTTTAAATGAGAACAAACTGGACCAGTTATACTAAAAAATAAATAAAGCATCCTATTAAGAAACACCTTTTTGCAAATGTTTCAAATAAAATAATTAGAATAAAGCAACAAAACATTTCTAATCTTCCTTGTACAACTGTGTGCTGTAAACTTCAGCATTCTTAAGCCTTCAACTTATTTCTGTAATAAAAGACTTTAAAAGTTCTCTACTAAAATTAATCATGCAATTGAGAACAGAATAATCTCATATATTGTTACACATGTCGTCTGCGGCATACCTGTGGCATGGCCCCCTCACCTCTCTGCAGTAACTCCAGTGCCTGTTTCCTTGCCCCTGGAAATGGTAGGCCACCAGCTCTGTCCTC
This sequence comes from Rhinatrema bivittatum, assembly GCF_901001135.1. Classification (NCBI taxonomy): domain Eukaryota; kingdom Metazoa; phylum Chordata; class Amphibia; order Gymnophiona; family Rhinatrematidae; genus Rhinatrema; species Rhinatrema bivittatum. The sequence goes on from NC_042619.1 coordinate 140,752,285, forward strand.
GGGCCACTCCTGGTACCTCCGGCTCAGCTACAGACCCTGATGCTCCCAGTCCAGCTACCACTTCCACTGCTCCACGTTGGGCCTGTCCACGTGGCCCGTGGAGACACACTGCTACTCAGTGCTGCACCCCTCCCTAGGCGCGTGCGCGCATCACTAAATCTTAAGTAGGGCCCGTGGCTGGAACCGAGCTGCAGCCCCAGATGATGATGTCAGTGGAGTACCGGTACTTAAGCCCGGGCTCCGCTCCCTAGCTTTGCCTTTGCAACAGGCTCCTCGCTGGTTGAGTACTTGTTGCCTCCTAAGAGATTTGTCTCGCTCCTGTGTTCCTGTTCCTCGCTGATCCTGGTTCCTGATTCTTTTGCTCCTTCATTCCTGCTCTTCACCCTTCCTCAGATTTCCTACATGGACTTTGACTTTGCTTCGCCTGACCACGCCGTTGACTCTCTCCAGACCCAGACCTCTGCATTGCCTGGCTACGTCATTGCCTCTTTCCAGACACAGATCTCTGCATTGCCTGACTACGTCGTTGCCTCTCTCCAGACCCAGATCTCTGTATTGCCTGACTATGTTGTTGCCTCTCTCCAGACCTCTGCATTTCCCGACTACTCCATTGCCTCTCTCTAGGCCAGACCTCAACCTTGCTTGCCACTGCTTCCAGATTGCCGCCAGCCCTAACTCGAGTTTGTTCCATGTCACCTCTTCAGCCTACTTCCTGGACTTGGCCTATTCAGGCTTTGACCTGTTTTTGCTCGGGCGCCCCCTTTTTGACTTTGTTCCTTTGGTGCCCGAGTCTCTGGGACACTACCTCGTCCAGTATGAGACTGTACCATCTTTCTCCTGCTGTGTCTGGGCTAACCTCGATCTCTTAATCGACGACGACATACGGAGGCCCACCTAAGTCCAGCCAGCCCCGGCACTCAAAGACATAACCTGTGGGGAACGAGGGCTGGTATTGGTGAAGCGCCAGCTGGCCTCCGTTCATCAGCGCACTCTGCCTGCCAACGGTGGGGACCCGTAGGTCCCTACCTACGGGTTGCATCAATCCCACCTTGACCCAAGGGTCCACCTCCAGCGCAACACATTTAAGTTTTTTGTCATATTAAATTTAAATAAGTGAGAAGCAAAATTGTTTGAGCAATTGGATCTGGTTTGGAACATCTTTCCAAATTTATTGATTCTTTTCTCCATCCATTGGTTCCTTGCAACCAATCATACATTAGAGAGTCTTCCCATTTTTTACAGATTTTGCAATCTAACCCTTCATGGGATAAATCTTGGTTTCTTGCCACTGCTAATATTATATCTTTGTATACAAATATACCTCAGCACACAGCAATAGTGGTCAAAAGGGATACTTTATCCGCTCATCAGTTTTCTTCAGACTTATGTGATTTTGTAATATCTCTGGCAATGATTGCACTCAAAGAAAACTTTTTTCTATTCAATGACCAGTATTATAGACAAATTAAAGGTATAGTTAGTCCTGTGGGAATTATGCCCTACTACAGAATGCAGAATTTGCTCAGATGTGCAAATGGAGTGCACTCTGCTCACAGCGAAGAAGGAAGGCCCCTGTGTGCTGCGAATGAAGTGTGCTCCACTCGCGGTGAAGATGGAAGGCCCCGGTGAAAGAGAGAATGTGTATGTGTATGAGACAGGGGAGGGGAGGGTGTGAGAGAGAGCATGGGAGGCAAGAGAGTAGGAAGGATGCTTGAGTGTGGGTTTCAGAGAGAGGGAGCCTATATGAGGGGAGGGGGTGTGGGGGATGGGAGGGTGAGAGAGAGCAGAAGGGTGAAAGAGAGAGCATGGGAGGTAAGAGAGGGGGGATGCTTGAGTGTGGGTTTCAGAGAGAGGGAGCCTATATGAGGAGATTGTGAAGGAGTGTGTATGTGTGTGAGAGACTGGGTGCTCATGTGTATGAAAAAGGGTGTGTGTGTGTGTGCATGAGAGTGAGGGAGCCTGTATGAGGGCTTCAGAGAGAGGGAGCATGTTGAGGGGCAGTACTGAGAATGGGGTCAAACTCTGGGACTGGAAATAGAGTGGAAAGGTTTGAGCCTGGAGGTGGAGGGGAGAGATACTGGCAGGTGGAAGAATTGGGGCTTGAGAGGGCAAAGTGGCCAGGGGAGTAGGGAGAACAAGTGGAAGGGACACTCTTACAGTGAATTTCTAGGGAAATTCTGCTCAAAATATTTAAAATTTGGCATCTATAAGTAATTATCTTTTTCTGTATTAATTTAAAATGTAATTACTTAAAGATTGTCATGTAAATTGAATTATTCTGACCAATATAAAGTTTGCAGAATTTTGCAGAATTTTACGTTTTTGTGACAGAATTTTAAATTTTTTTGCTCAGAATTCCCTCAGGAGTAGGTATAGAAATGGGATCCACTATAGCCCCTTCATTGGCCAATCTATATGTAGCCCAGTTTGAATGTGCTTTCATTTTCACATCGGAATACTGGAACCACATTCAAATGTGGATGAGGTTTATTGATGATATTTTTTTATATGAACAGGTATGGAATTTCAGTTGCACAATTTTATAATATGGATTTATTTATTTTATTTATTTATTTAACACTTTTATATACCGACATTCATTTGCACATCGGTTTACAGTAAAACAGAAGAAATATGGAAGAAAATTACATGTTAATGTTTTGAGTAACTATGCCTTAACAATATAAGAATATAAGAGCATAAGAGCATGCCATACTGGGTCAGACCAAGGGTCCATCAAGCCCAGCATCCTGTTTCCAACAGTGGCCAATCCAGGCCATAAGAACCTGGCAAGTACCCAAAAACTAAGTCTATTCCATCTTACCGTTGCTAGTAATAGCAGTGGTTATTATCTAAGTCAACTGAATTAATATCAGGTAATGGACTTCTCCTCCAAGAACTTATCCAATCCTTTTTTAAACACAACTATACTAACTGCACTAACCACATCTTCTGACAACAAATTCCAGAGTTTAATTGTGTGCTGAGAGAAAAAGTACTTTCTCCTATTAGTTTTAAATGTGCCACATGCTAACTTCATGGAGTGCCCCCTAGTCTTTCTATTATCCGAAAGAGTAAAAAAACGATTCACATCTACCCGTTCTAGACTTCTCATGATTTTAAACACCTCTATCATATCCCCCCTCAGTCGTCTCTTCTCCAAACTGAAAAGTCCTAACCTATTTAGTCTTTCCTCATAGGGGAGCTGTTCCATTCCCTTTATCATTTTGGTCGCCCTTCTCTGTGCCTTCTCCATCGCAATTATATCTTTTTTGAGATGCGGCGACAAGAATTATATACAGTATTCAAGGTGCAGTATCACCATGGAGCGATACAGAGGCATTATGACATTTTCCATTTTATTCACCATTCCCTTTCTAATAATTCCCAACATTCTGTTTGCTTTTTCTGACTGCCGCAACACACTGAACCGACAATTTCAATGTATTATCCACTATGACGCCTAGATCTCTTTCTTGGGTAGTAACACCTAATATGGAACCTAACATTGTGTAACTATAGCATGGGTTATTTTTCCCTATATGCATCACCTTGCACTTGTCCACATTAAATCTCATTTGCTATTTTGATGCCCAATTTTCCAGCCTCACAAGGTCTTCCTGCAATTTATCACAATCTGCTTGTGATTTAACTACTCTGAACAATTTTGTATCATCTGCAAATTTGATTACCTCACTTGTCATATTTCTTTCAGATAATAGAAAGACAATGTGTTTATAAATATATTGAAAAATAAGGGTCCCAATACAGATCCCTGAGGCACTCCACTGCCCACACAATTTCTACTGAGAAAATTGTCCATTTAATCCTACTCTCTGTTTCCTGTCTTTTAGCCAGTTTGTAATCCACGAAAGGACATCGCCACCTAAAGAGTTTAAGAGGCAAAAGGAGGTAGGAACACAAGAGAGCAAAACAGAAAGGAACAAGTAACCATAACAATTGTAACTGTAGAGGTCAGCAAGTTGTAGAAGGTGAAGAGGGTTTCAGGAACACGATTTAGTAGGGGGAGGAGCTTGAATGTCAGCATCAATAGTATGTGATGATTATTGGTAGGCTTGTTTAAAGAGCCAGGTTTTAAATTTTTTTTTTTAATTTTGGTTGTTAGTTTCAAGCCTTAAGTCAGGGGGCATAGTGTTCCAGATGGTAGGGCCAGCAAGGGAGATTGCACATTCCCGGGTTGAGGATAGGTGAGTGAGTTTGGGAGAGGTTATTGGTAAAGTGCCATTATTGACAGATCTCGTGTATCTTCGGGTTGGTTGGAAGTGGAAGAAGGAGTTGAACCAGTTTAAATTTTGGTTGTATAGTGTTTTGTGGATAAAAGTGAGACACTTGAAGCACATTCTGAGTTGAATGGGGAGCCAATGAAGGTTTTTTAGTATAGGGGTGATGTGTTTGTTTCTTCTGGTGCTTGTGAGGATTCTGGTGGTGGCGTTTTGTAGCATTTGCAGAGGTTTTAGGGAGATTGCTGGGAGTCCTAAAAGTAGAGAGTTGCAATAGTCTATTTTGGATAGGATGAGGGCCTGAAGGACTGTTCTTAAATCATTTTGATGAAGGAGGGGCCTTAATTTTTTTACCACGTGGAGTTTGTAAAAGCAGTCTTTTATTGTTGAGTTTATTAATTTTTTTATGTTAAATTCATTGTCTAGTGTGATGCCTAGGTTTCTGACTTCTTTTGTAGGTGGGGATTTTGATTGGTGAGGGGAAGCTACTGGAGGGAATAAGTCATTAGATTTGTGGCTTATTATTAGGAGTTCAGTTTTGTTGGTATTTAGTGCTAGGTACATGTGATTGAGGAGTTGCTTAATGGTGGTGAAGTGGCTTTCCCAAAGATAAAGGGATTTGGTAATTGATTCAGGGATGGGGATGAGGATTTGGATGTCATCAGCGTATATGAAGAAGGTGAGTCCTAGATTGGTTAGGAGTTTGCATAAGGGGAACATGTATATATTGAAGAGCATAGATGAATAGGGAAGAGCCTTGTGGGACGCCTTGGGTTAGTTTGATGGGTTTGGATTTATTATTGCCAATTTTGACTTTGTAGTGTCTGTTCTCTGCATATGAGATGAACCATTGTAGTGCGATGCCAGATAGTCCAATTTCAATAAGTCGGTCGATAAGGATGTTGTGGCTAATGGTGTCGAATGCAGCTGAGATATCTAGCATGGCTAGGATGAAGGATTGTCCTTGATCAAGACCTCAGAGGATGGTATCAGTGAGGGAGATTAATAGTGTTTCCATGCTGAAAAATTTACAGAAGCCAAATTGGGAGGGGTGTAGTATACTATGTTTTTCTATGTGTTCATTTAGTTGATTGTTTACAACTTTTTCCAAAATTTTTGAAAGGAATGGGAGAATGGATATGGGTCTGAAATTGTTTAGATCTGAGAGGTTCAGTTGTTTTATGTGTTTTTTAATGGGTTTGACTATGGCTCCTTTTATGCCTGTGGGTACATGTCCCTGAGACAGTGATGTGTTGGCTATAATGTTAGGGATAGATTTCAGATGTTTAACTGGGATTGCGTTGGCAGGATTAATGAACAAAATCAAAATGAACTATTTACTATTAATTAACATAAAAACAAATACCATTTTAAATGTTTAATAGTAGACTTCACACCATTATCTATGCTCAGTCTACAGATAGAAATACAACTCTACACTTTAATAGCTATCACCTCTATAATCACCTATAGTCACTGAGCCAATATTCCCTATTGGTCAATTTTTACTTTTAAGAAAGCTATGTACATCCAGGTCAGAGTACAGGTGTGCAGAAAATGCTGGGAGAGAAGTTCCCCTGCCAAAGTTATCGAAAGGGCGTACAAACAGAGCTTGTATGTCAATAGAGATTTCCTATTACAAGCAGGAGGAAGAACTCCCACTAATAGACAAGTATGTGTTCTTCCTTTCTCTACAAGATTTGGTACAATACAGAAGATAATCACACAGCATTGGCATGTACTCAAATTGTACAAGGAATTTGAGGATGAATCCTTATTTGCACAAACTTGGGGCTCCAATCTTCGTGATAAATTAATACAGACTGTACCTCATATTGAGATGAATAGTATGCACTTATGTATGCTTCTGATGTACATCACTCAGGCCAATTTTGTGTTGAGTGATTCATAAATCCAATAAATGTAAATGTAACTGTAATGGGCAATTCATTTGCACGCACTATGAGGTCTGTCAAAATGTACTTCGGATTTCCATTTTTGTACACCCTCCTCAAATGATTTGACACATGCTCCAGGGTCATTTTGACTGTGAAACATCACAGGTATTGTATGCACTCATTTCCCCTGGCCAAAAAAATATATGTTGGCCAAACTAACAGGGTCATTCATCAAAGTGTGTTAGGTCATTCTCGCGGGCTTTAGAGCCCTAATACCCATGATAATGCCACAACACATGCATTATTTATTGCATCATGAAATGTTTATGCAAATTTGTAGTTTTTAGTCAAAGCGGGGGAGTTTAGGTGGGGCTTATGAAAATGAGGGTCATCAACACTCCATGTGATAGTGTAATGCATGTTACCAATGCTGGAAATAACTACTCCTGTTTTCTTGGTGTTAAGCTGTGTGATGTGCCTGAAATGGGATGTGTGATAAATATTGTGAATTCTGTGTTGGACAGGGAGAAGGAGTGGAGTGAAGTGGAGAGAGAGAGAGAAAGTAAGAACCTCTGGAGTAGCACACATAACTGCCATCTATTTATACCTCTATAGGAGGGTCATCTAGTACCTCGAGGTTAATGTAATCTAATAAGTTTGAATATCACTACTTATGTGGCTAAGTTACCTGGATAAATAGCTCCTCCCTGGAATACCCATTTCCCACCACCATTTATCCAGCTAACTACTTATCCAGATAAGTCCCTACTTATTTGAATATGTAATGCTGAAAATCAACCTCATAAGGTTTTATTATACAAGTTAATCACATTCATTGCTTATCATTATAGCTATTCAGATAATCCTAAACAGAAATAACTAACCCCATGTAAGAATTATATCACCTGAATTTCATCAACTTTAGAAATTGTTGGCCTCATCAAAGAATTATTTAGCAGGGCATATCTCTGTGCTGCTGGGATCCTCTGTGATGTCTTGGGTTCTCAGCATTTCTTGTTGTCCTTTTCAATCTTACTAGTTTAAACTTCTGTGTTGGTGATTTTGTATGAATTCATCATAGTTGGATATTAGCTTGTCATCGTGGGTATCTAGCTCATATGTAGCTAAAATTTGGTTGCTATCCAGTTCCTAGGGATGTGCAGCAGGGATGGATTCGTCCCATTCAGTATTCGTATTTGTCGGGACCCAAATCCGTTGCATCTGTTCTCAGGGGACCCCGATCCGTTCATTAATTACATATGTATTTGTTTCCCAAAAATCCCCTCATCTCAACTCTTTAAATTTAATTTACTACAACCCCCAACCCTCCTGACCCCCCCAAGACTTGCCAAAAGTCCCTGGTGGTCCAGTGGGAGTCCTGGAGCGATCTTCTGCACTCGGGCTGTCAGCTGCCGGTAATCAAAATGGCGCCGATAGCCTTTGCCCTTACTATGTCACAGGGGTTACCGGTGCCATTGGTTGGCCCCTGTGACATAGTAAAGGCAAAGGCTATCGGTGCCATTTTGAATACCGGCAGCCGACGGCCTGAGTGAAGGAGATTGCTCCAGGACCCCCGCTGGACCACCAGGGATTTTTGGCAAGTCTTGGGGGGGGGGTCAGGAGGAGGGGGTTTATTCATTAGTGATACGTTGTATTCGTGGAGGTTCGCCATACGTTTCGTGACCTCCATGAATACAACAAATATGGCATATATGTTGCAGATTGCTAATACGTTGCAAACGAATGCACACCCCTACCAGTTCCTAGACATCTGGTTGGTTGACATCATGTTCAGATATCTCTTTGGGTATGACTGAGTCTTGACAATCAAAGAAAAACTATGTAATGTCAGCAATTCATTTTCAATTGACTAAAGTTAATTTCAAATCTGATTGGATGGCAAAGCTGTCAATGTCAGATCTTATTTGGTCATCATGGCCTGTTTAACAAAAGTGCGTAGTACTTTCCTGAGTTTCATATCTGTAGTTAATTGTACAGATGTCTTCCCATGCTGTGCTGAGTTCTAATATAGGTCTCAGGTCCTTGATTGTCAGTGTCTAATTCTGGCATTTCACACCTTGCTACAATATATTTGTATATGATATCTAAAACAGGTAAACTCAAGTCGATCTTATTCACTCATTCCACCCCACCCCTTCCAGTTTCCTGCTTTTTCTTCTAACTTCTGAAATAGTTACATGGAGAGGTACAATATATATAAAACAAAAATAAAATATATATTTTGCAAAGCGTCTCTTACACACTTACAACTTCAGCATTATACATGAGCACTTACTTGAGCAGTATGATGCAAGGATGTACAGTAAAAGCTAAGAAACTATAGGTTTGATTCCTCTTCTGTCCATACTCCTCCTATGCAAAATGTATGCCACTCAGGTCTTTGCTCCTCTAAATTCATGGATGTCTTTCTTCCTAGATTATTCTTAAAAAGAAACTGCCTGTTCTTCAAAATTCACTTTCAATAAAGCTGAGGGCCATAGAAATCCACACCCCATAGGAAGTCTGATCCCTGTGACTAACTCTGATGGAACAATCCCAAATCCTACCCTTTGTGTAGTGCAAGATTGGCCAACTCCAGTCCTCAAGAGCCACAAACATGCCAGATTTTCAGGATATCCATAATGAACATGCATGAGATCGATTTTCATACAATGGAAGCAGTGCATGCAAATCTAACTCATGATTATTAATTATGGATATCCTGAAAACCAGGCCTGTTTGTGGCTCTCCATTACCAGAGTTGGCCACCCCTGGTTTTACGCGCCCCGCTCGCGGCCGTCCCGCACACTGCCTTGCTCACCTTCATGGTTCCACAGCAGGTCCCGGACGACCTCCCTCGCGGTAGTTGCCAGCCCTGCCAGGCCCCGGCATCCCGCAGTGGTGGTCGCCGGACCTTCCACTGTGCGCCAGGCTTCACCCCGAGGCTAAGCATCCTCTGCCATGTTAGCCACGCCCCTACGCACGTGTGCGCGGACCGCCCAGACTCATGTAGGGCCTAGGGCCGGTCTTAGCTCCATGGCATGCCCTGATTGATCCCATGATATAAGGAAGTTCCTGTCTCAGCTTCCTTGCCTTGGCAATCAGGTCGGTTGTTCTAAGATTGCCTCTGTGCTTGCACTGCTCTTGTATGTTCCTAGTCTCATTCCAGGATCCTTCTGTTCCAGTTCCATTCCTGATCTGTTCCTGCATCCTAGTTCCTGCATCCTGCTTGTTCCTGTGTTCGTCTGTCTGTCTACCCAGGTAGTACCCTCAGACTGTCTTACTGGTACTGATCTCAGCTTACTCCTGACATGCCTGCCTGCCTGCCACCTGCCTCAACGATCTCAGCTTGCTCCTGACCTACCTGCCTGCCGGCCGCCTGCCTCAAGACTTCAGCCTTCCCTTGATCTCGTCTGACCTCCCGTACCTGACCCCTGCTTTGCTGACCATTCCTCTAACTGACTTCTGGATCTTGATCTTTGCCTGCCTGACCTTGTCTCCAGATTCTGACTGTTCTTCGCCTTGTCATCACCACCTCTGTTCTGGTTCCCCTTGCTCCAACCAGTCTCCAACTTCGAATCTGATCGTGCTCCCCCTGTCCCCGTGTGCACACCAGACTTTCATTCTCTCAGGAGTCCCTGCGAGGCCCACCTAATTCCAAGCGGCCCAGGTCCCTACGGGCTCCTCTCGGAGGGACCTCAGGCTTCCAGTGGTGAAGCTCTTCACAGCCTCTGTCTCCTCCAGTGCTCCTCCCCCTGGGGGCAATTACCTCCTGTTCCCTTTCAGGATAACTCCATCTACTGTCCCAGGACAAGGGTCCACCCCCAAGCGCAACACTTGGTGTAGTGCTAAGGCCTTATTTAATGCTTAATCATGATATGGTACTCCTGCTAGCTATGTTGTCTTACTTACAAGTTAGGTACTATAAACTGTTACCAGTAAACAAAAAACTGTGATAAAACTGTAATTTTAATTATAATTATAAATTTGAATGTAATCTGTCTTGAGACTATCTTAGGAAAAGGCAGAATACCAAATGTTTATAAGTAAATAAAAATAAATATAACCACTAGATACAAGACAAGTGTTGCACATTCTAGAGGTTTCTTTTCCTGAGAATATCATGCTGTGTTTTACATTTCTACATGCATAGGATCACAGACTAAGTTAATTTTCACTGGTTTAAAGAGGCTGTAATTGTTGTTTTCATTTTAGATAAAATTGTAAATCAAGCACAGTAGTCAATAAATAAAATTTGTTTCAATCTAAATATAGCACTGTTCTCTAGGTTTTGTTTTATTTATTTTATTAATTTGATTTTTATAATCTATCTTTTTGGCACTTCAAAGCATATTACACAGGTTCCAGAATGTGTCATTTAACATATCTTGTTTAATGTGGCAACCACCAGGAGTTTGATTAGCCTAGAAGGCTTTGTTGACGGCTTGTCAAGCCTTGAGCAGTTTATGTAGCCTTCTCTCCCAACAATAATTAATTTAAGACAATTTAAATTTTTAATGAACAGTTGTTTTCAGTTTACTACTATTTAACATTTTGTAACAGCAAAAGAAAAAAAAAAGTCTAGGCATCCTTCTTAAAGTAAATAATGAAATATCTTGCCTGTAAGAAAACACGCCACACACATGCACCCATAGAATACAAAAGGTATCTGACAGGCTGATGAAATTCCAATCACAAACTCAGAAATACAAATACAAGCAAAATGATAATTTATATTCTTGCCTTGAGTCACCTCTCATGCAAAATCAGACCCATGCTGTTAGCATTATTTTTTAGCTACTTTTAACAGATCCTCTCATTCTCTTTCTAGCAATTTGAAAAAAGCTGTTCACAAGAAAGTTGAAATCTTTTCACAATGGTCTTACTACCTCAGGGATTTCACTTAGAGCAGTAATAAAAAAGGTTTAAATTTAAAAACAGAAGGAAAAGAATTTTAATTAAATATATGTGAATCATAAAAGTATATTTCTATTTGAGCTTGTCGGCAAATTTTCACTAAGCTGTTCCTAATTAAGACAATGGATTACTAATGAATACTTTACAAGGAAGCTTTTGAAGTATCTAATGAGAATGCTTTCAGAACATAAGGGTACATGTTCCAAAGGATCTAGCCAACTAATAACAGAGAATGGTAACCCAAACGCCAAAGGGGATGAAACGGCTCCCCTATGAGGAAAGACTAAAGAGGTTAGGTTGTTCAGCTTGGAGAAAAGATGGCTGAGGGGGATATGAAAGGACTTGAACGAGAATTGGTTATTTATTATTTCAGATAATACAAGGACTAGGGTGCACTCCATGAAGTTAGGAGCTGACCCACCCCAGGTAAGGCGGGGAGGCCGCAACTGAAAAGGTGCTTTGCCTCTGAGCAAGGGAGGGGGGGCAGAGGCTGGGGATAGGCCAGTGAACAAGTTGGGTCAGCCCACCCTCCAGCCACTTTTTCAACTTTTTTTTTTTTTTTACCACCCAGCCTGCTCACTTGGGGATGGCTTGCATGGTTTTGATTTGATTGGTGGATGTGGAGAATTGCATAGGGGTGTGGGTTGACCACGACCCGGGGTGTAAGGCATGTGCAATTCCTAAAAGCTGGAAGTGTAGAGAATATCAAGTAGTGTGTGCTATTCCTTTTCCTATGTTGCATCAGTGGGTGACAGTGAGATGAATTTCCTATCAAGCCTTGAGCTTTGATGGCAGGGATTCACCTGTGCATCACCAAAATTGTGTTGGCATGCTTTATGAGTGACATCTGCTCTTTTACGAAGCAGAACTTCTTTGGATCAAATTGCAGGATAACCTGAAGAGCGAGGCTTCAATGGCCCTGCATCCCACAACAGCGCTACATGAGAACAGAAGGGTAAAAAGGAACTTTGATCAGCAGTAAAAAGGGAATGTGAAAAAAGTAACAAATCACTGATTAAGGCAGGTTAATGAGAGGAAAAGTAAAAAAAAAAAAGGAAAGTGATTTATTTCTCTAAAGGGATAGAACTGGGGTGACAATATTCAAAGGGATTCTTTGTGGTTAAACCTCCTATTGAGCAAGAGAACACAGTGGGTTCCACTCTGGTGAAAATAATGTGATCAGTGGGATACAATGGGGTACATCGCTTCGAGAGATTTATCTGTTAAGTGATTAATAAATGATTTTAAATAAGTAAACCCGGGCTTGGTGAATGATCCAGTTTTTTTAATGGCTTTATTAGAGCATTGCAAATGTTATCCAACTTGTTTGCAGATGATATTAACATGTGAAAGAGAGTGCATATTTTAAGGTGAATTTTAAAAGCTCAGCCCCTGCCAAAATTGGGAGATGGGCATGCTTGTAGGACATGTATTTGTCCACCCAATTTTAAAAGTCACCAACATGCGCACAAGTCCTGATGCATGAATATCTCACATCGCAGAAAAAAGGGGCAGAGTCTGGGCATAGTGTAGGTGGGCATAGGTGTTCTGGGGTAAGGCCAAGAGATATGCACACAAGTTCCCATGCTCCTGGGTGTGCATCCAGGTCCAGTACCACATAAGTTTACTTCTGCTAGGGAGAAGATGAAAGTCTAAAACAAAAAATTGTAGGCATTTGGGAGATTTTTGAAGGATCTGGATTAACTGCAGGCTAAAGTACTAGTAGGGAGGACCTAGATGAACACTGGGCAAACTGGTGGATGAACTGGTGAAATTGGTCATCAGCGGGATGCACATCTGTCATAAAATACCCTCGGTTGTGGAACCATAAGCCAACTTAAGCTGCTAGTCATTCACAAGCTTAAAATTAGGCGCACAGATATGCACACCTAGGACATTTTATAACCCAGATGTGGCAAAATGTGTGCAGTTGATATAAAATTGCTGCATCTTTGGGCATGCTCTTACACATGTGTATATGTGTGTCTGTATGCCCATTGGAAAGTTATCATCCCTAGAATGAGGAGACTTCTGAGGAGACTTAGGAGGAGAGGCTGAAGGATCTGAATATGTATATTCTGAAAGAGAGGAGGCGCAGGGGTGATATGGTACAGACATTCAGATACCTGAATAGTTCTAATGATGTACAATCATCAAACCTTTAATATTGGAAAGAAATCAGTAGAAATAGGGGTCACAAAATGAAACTCCAGGGACGATGACTCAGGACAAATGTCAGGAAATATTTCTTCATGGAGAAGGTGGTGAATGCCTGGAATGCCTTTCTGGAAGAGGTGATGAAGATAAAAATAGTGAAAGGATTCAAAGGGGCTTGGGATAAACTCTGTGGATTCCTAAAGGCTAGAGTATGGAAATGAAGAAAAGAGTGCATGGTGGTAGTGTAGGAAGGGAGGAGTAGATTAGTGGTTAGAGCAGTAGGCTACAAACCAGGAGACCAGCGTTCAAGTTCTGTTGTCGCTCCTTGTGATTTTGGGCAAATTGCTTTACCATCCATTGCCTCCGGTACAAACTTAGGCCTGGATTTATCAAAAAGCACTAAATATCAGCTCACTTGGCCCCAAACTCCTCCCCTTTTTCTAATTTGCATCACACTGTGCGTTATGACATTTTTCATGCGTTAAAGGCGTTTTTTGCATGCAAAAATGCCATATAGCAGTTTGATAAATGACCCCCTTAGATTGTAATCCCTCTTGGGATAGGGAAATACCTACAGTACCTGAATGTAATCTACTTTGAAGCACTGAAAAAAGTGTGAAAAGCAGAAATAAATAAATAGTGTGGTGGTTACTACCAATAAGCCATGATACTGTTGATTCAACTCCATTATTGTGCACTGACTGAAAAAAAAAATACTTTCTATGATTTGTTTTAAAATTGCTGAATGTTACTCATGTTAGTATTATATAAAATGTTAAGAAGCTGCCCCCATTTATGCATTCCACCCCATTTATGATTTTATAAATATTCATATCCCCTCTCTGATGCTTTCCTATATAAGACAACCATTCCATCATTTTGTTGTCCTCTGTAATTTTTCTACTTCTGCTATGTTTTTTTTTTTTTTAGATGGGGCAACTAGAAATATACACAGGGCCAGATTTTAAGATTTAGGCGCAGGCGTAGATTTGTGTGTGCAACCTGGCACGCACAAATCTACGCCCAATTTTATAACATGTGCACGCAGCCGCACATATGTTATAAAATCCGGGGTCGGTGCATGCAAGAGGGTGCACACTTATGCACCTTGCGCATGCCGAGCCGCGCAGCCTTCCTCCATTCCACCCCCCCACCTTCCCCTCCCTAACCCGCCCCCCAGCACTACCTAACCCCCCCTTACCTTTAACTAAGAAGTTGTGCCTGCCTCTGGGCAGGCGTCGGTTGTGTGTGCCAGCCGATGGCCGGCCCGTGATCCCGGGCACAGTAGCAAATGGCCGCTGTGCCTGAAGGCTCCAGCCCCACCCCACCCATGCCCTGCCCCCCTTTTCAAGCCCCGGGACATACGTATGTCCCGGGGCTTGTGCGCATTACTAGGCCTATGCAAAATAGGCTCGGCACGCACAGGAGGGGTTTTAAAGGGTTACTCACGTATATCACGTGCGTAACCCTTTTAAAATCTGCCCCACAATGCTTAAGGTGTAGGTGCACTGTGGATCAATACTGAAACATTATATAAACTCCTCTATCTATGGTAAGGGCCAAATAAATATCTTCACCTCTCAGCTGGATAATTTAGAATGGGCATATATAACATGCCTATACAATTAATATCTCATTCATCCAGTTAGAGTTTGGGATATCTGCCTTGTTCCTCCCCCAGGACAATCATCCAATCTTTGACAGCCTTGTAGACATTTTAGGGATTATTTTATTTTGGCTTAAGTCTGCTGGCTGCCTTTTGAGCAGTGTAGGGCAGAGTTCTGGCTAACACATCACCAAACAAAGCAGGCTATCTGAGAGCTTAACAAAAAATAAACAAAAAAATGAACAGCAAAAAAAAAAAGAGCACACAAGACTCAGTGTACCCATGTTTTCTAGTACATAGCAAAACCCGTGGCTCCTTTACCCCAGTTCTAGCCCCTGCAAGGGGCTCCTCTCATACTTTGGGGTTTTTCCGTCTTTCTCATCTCCCAGTTCTATGACCCTGTTTGATTTGTTACTCATCCTCTAGCATGCTCTCTGCCTCCAACTGTTTCTTTCTCCTGTCTTTTGTTTCCCCAAGGTCTCTGTGCCATGGTCACTGGGGATGAACTCCTACCCTATCCCAACCAGGGCATATCCCCAGGACCACCCTTTTGTCCTCTTTCTACTTGTTGGCCTCTTCTTGACCTTATCAGATTTTTTTCTTCTCCATGGGGTTGGGTTGCAGCTCTGCTGGCTGCCATTATTTTTCGGTTAGCCCTGTTTGGTTTGATTGTGCAAAAACATGGGCCCCCATATCATACAGTTTACACCATTTCTTAAATTAAATTCAAACAAGCAATTTTTGCAAGAAAATATTAGAAAGCTTCTTAGCTTTAGAAAACTGCAGGAATAAAACAAAAAGTAGGCAGGCTATATCTTAAATGCTAATGCTAGCCCTTAACTGTCCAGTTGTCTAAGGCTACACATACAAAGCCTATCCAGATAATTAAAGAAATGATTACCAAAAGTAGAGTAATAATTAGATCAATAGTCAGTGTTAACTCTGCAACCAATCACATCCTACAATATTATAAAAGAGTGAAAAAAGCTAATAGGAATTCAGTGAATACATGGAAATTTATAACACCAACTGTCTTATTAATATGATTTATTTTTTTAATATGATTGAGGTCAACAAATATGTTTTTCTCTTTATCCTTAATTTAGATTTGGATAAAACAAGCCCAAAATTATTTGAAGCACATTCTACAAAATATCCCAGGAAATGAATTGCCAAGATCTTTGCAATGTATTTAGTTTGCCATTTCACATACTGGTGTGTGAAAATCATTTTACTCTTTTTTGTAGAGAAGCTTGGCCTAGCATATGCTACAAATAGATTTACAAGATGTTTGCTTTCAAAATACGGTCTCACAAATATTGTATTAATATCAACTTGGAAAAAGAAATCAACAGTTTTCTAATGTATACAACTAGTCTACAAGTAAAAGTTACAACCAAAAGCAAAGAAAAAGTATATATTCCATAGAACAGATAGCTTTTTCAAACTAAAAGAAACATTTGACACATACATTTTTTCTATTGCACATATTGAGGTAAATATTGCAGAATGATGGCCCATGGGAAAAAAAAGAACGGAGGGAGATAGTGTGTAGCTGACCGCATCTTGGCAGTGTGGTTTCGCTGCTGTGGTATGGTTGCACCGCACACTATTATTCCCTTAGTGCAACGGGAAAAGTTGGTGTTATTCCCCGCAAAGCTGCTAGCAATAATGTGTAAAACTTTATCACCCTGTTGCGGAGCGCTTAGAGAGCGATCCCACTTCCTGAGAGAGGTGTGTCCTTGGGCCGCGGCTCGACCCCAGAGGATTCCGAAGAGGGCCGCGGGAGGCATGGCATGCCCGAGCATGGGTAGGACGGAAGCAAGACTGGAGTGATGACCAGGCGACAGGCCCTCCTCCGGACCTGCATGCTTCGGAAGACCCAACAACGCAATGTTGGTCTTGTGAACAGTCCTCCGACCATTCCCAGCCCTTTCGGACCTGCCGCAGGGTACGGCATGAAGCGGCAGGCCGGACGGAGGCCAGGACAGCGAAGACTGGAACATAGATTCAGACGAGACTCAGAAGCAGGGTACTGGAAGTGCAGACGTAGACTCAGAAGCAGTGTACTGGGAGTGCAGACGTAGACTCAGAAGCAAGGTACTGGGAGTGCAGACGTAGACTCAGAAGCAAGGTACTGGACGTGCTGACGTAGACTCAGAAGCAAGATACTGGAAGTGCAGACGAAGACTCAGAAGCAAGGTACTGAAGGTGCAGAGGTAGATTCAGAAGCGAGGTATTGAAGATGCAGGGGTAGGTTCAGAAGTGAGGTACTGAAGGTGCAGATGTAGACTCAGGAACAAGGACTGAAGGAAGACATGAGCACTGCCCCTCAGGGCACCCCGCTCAGACCACTCCTGGGACTGAGTCACGGGCCACCCTGTCCCACGTGTCCCCAACACTGCCTTGGAGGGCAGGTCACGGACCACGCTGAGAACGGGAGAATGCAGGAGAGATCCAGGCGAAGCGAACTCCGATGCTGGGATACTGACATCCGAAGCCCCGTCGGCTGGCAGGAAGGGAAGCTCCAAAGCACAGGGACGAATCCCACCTGTTGGCCACTCCAGGGCCCAACAGGCCAGAAGGCTCAGGAGCCAGACAAGACGAAGGGCAGAACATATGGGACTGGATCAGGAACTGGATCTGGCACCGACATCAAGGTAACAGGGAAGAAGCTGGTTGCTGCACACCGGCAGCCAAAGCAGGATTGCTGCACACCGGCAGCCAAGGCAGGAGACAGGGTCAGGAACAAGGACTTCTCAGAGACTTAGAAACGAGGTACATGGCTTGCGTCACAGATGGTCCTAAACAGCCCGCCCCGAGGGCTGGTCACGGACCACGGCGTGGCTTGCCGTGAGGTACCAGGACATTGGAGGACACAGGATCAAGGTGCTAGCTTTCAAGAGATTCAAGAGCAAGGTACTTAGCTTTCAGGCAAGTTTCAGGATCAAGGTGCAAGGCTTGTAATATCTGGGCTGGACCATGGATACCGGATTAGGAATCAGACCTCAAGGCAGGAACAGGAACAAGCGAACATCAGGACTGGAACAACTGAAGACATCAGAACTGGAACAACTGGAAACATCAGGACTGGAACAACTGGAAACATGGAACACTGGACCTTGCAGAAGGCTGGAACTCAAGGCAGCTCCTGGAACGAGGATCTCAGGAGTGGCCAACTCCTTGCGAAGGCAAAGACAGACTGAACGCAGAGCTCTTTAGTAGCGCTGAAGTGGACTATGCCCAGGGAGGGGTCAGCAGGGGGCCACACCTGGCTGACCCTTGAAGAGGAGCAGAGAGGCGCGCGCTCGCGCCCTAGGAGACTGGAAAGCTGGTGCTGGAAGCTGGTGGCGTCCTCAGCCACGTGGAGGACCCATGGAAGCCAGGCAAGCATGGGGGCAGCCCTGCCCTGAAGCTGGAGAAGTGGCAGGCTGCTGGAGCGGCTTCCAGCTGCAAGGACTGAAGCAGGAAGAAGCAGAAAGAGGTAAGACTGGCTGCAGGGGAAGCAGGGGGCTGTAGCAGACTGCAGGCACTGCTCCACGCTGCAAGGCTGAAGAGAGAAGTGCTGGCTGCAGGGAGCTGGAAAGGCTGCAGGCACCGGCAGGGACGGCTCCCTGCCGGGTGAGGACCCGGGCTGAAGCAGGCGCTGGGAGGGACGGCCTCCCTCTGGCTGAAGGTCCCGGGATCGCAGCAGCACGTCGGGGGAAGGCAGAAACAGGAGCAGAGGAGCTGGCCGCATGGCAACAGCTGCGGGGATGGCCCAGCTGATTCAGGAAAAGAGAAGCAGCAGCGTCAGCAGCCCGACTGGCTGTGAGAAGGTAAGAGCCTGCCCGCGCTCCTCGCGGGCAGGCTCTTACCTACGCAGGCCTTAATACTGCCCAAACCCTGCCCACACCCCTCCCCTTCCCCTGATTTAAATAGCACCACCGCAATAAGGCCAGTATCACGTAAGTTAGGGCCTTATCGCTTGAGATATCAGCACATCATAGTTTAATAAATGACCCTCTATGAAAGTTAGCTGGATAAACATATCCAGCTAACAGAGTCATTCATCAAAATGTGTTTTTTACTAAAAAAAAACCAAAACACCGATCCACAGGAAAACGAGATTTTCCCGCAACCATACAAACCTGAAAGCGCAAACGATCGGGTTCCCTATGCACATCCCTAGGATTTACATTCAGACAACATTCAAATGTATCAACATTTATCAACATTCATTGATCTGTGCAGTCTGGGTAAACAAGCATCAGGGTAACTTGCTTGATGCATCGGTTACTACTCTTAACCATTAAGCCGTTTGCTCACCTTTGATGCAACTCCAACATTACTCTCTGCATCAATGGCAGGGGGTGGCAGGAAATTTGAATCAAACAGTTACCAACAAAGGCCCTGAACTTGGTGGTTGATGAAATAGATAAGTATGGGAAAATAAGTGTGGAAGCTTGCTGGGCAGACAAGGTGGGCCGATTGGTCTTTTTCTGCCATCATTTCTATGTTTCTATGTATGTATATATTTACTATGAACAAGCCAAAATATCACAATGTGTTATTATTATTGAAAATCATATGATACTAACAGTAAAGAAACCACAGTTGTCACAGACTGTACAATCAAAATTTAGAAATAATTTGACAAAATGGTTAACTCTTGTCTGTACTTACTATAGAATACCAATTTTTACATGAATATTACACTTTGTCTTTCAATTATAGAGCCTAAAATATAGATATATGAAAACATGCACATTGGTTATTCCAGAGTACAGACAATGTTGGTGGGTCTAGTGATAAGCCCAGCTTATCCAGCTCAGTGACTTGTAATCTTCAACATGCTATGAACTTCTCTTGTAATATTTGCATTGATGAATTGACTTTTGGCTAACACATTTATACCATGCAAGTCAAGAGATTGTATAAAGTAGATATAATGTAAAACATAGCTATTATTTTCTCACACTGTATTTATTTTTTTTGACAACTTTTATATACCGACATTCATGGGTACATCATATCGGTTTACAAAGAGCTAAGGGAAATACAGAGAACAGGGAGAGGGGGAGCAACAATAACAGGAGCTTAACAAGGCAAACACAAAAGGTGCAAAAAAATTAAATAGATGCAAGAAATAACATTATATAACATTATATAAAGTGGTATAGAATACATTAAATAAATAACATAATGATAATAACATGTAGATTGTTTGGGCGGAAGACCTGGGAGACCTATGCTGGGAATGCCTGCTTAAAAAGCCAGGTCTTTAGCTTTTTCCTAAATTTGTACAGGCAGGGCTTGCCCATATGCCTTAACCATATCTAATGTCTCTATTACTGCCAAATAAGTGAACCCTATATAACATAAAGTATGCATTTATTTAATTTTCATTTAGAAAATTATTTTGGAAGACTTTACTGTCAATTACTGTTAACGGTAGCATGGAATCTACTTAGTGTTTGGGTACTTGCCAGGTACTTGTAGCCTGGATTGGCCACAGTTAGAAACAGTTTGCTGGGCTTGATGGACCCTTGGTCTGACCCAGTATGGCAATTTCTTATGTTCTTATATTGTATTCTTGCTAAATGTCATAATAACACTTATGCATAATATAAAATTAATCATTTTTTTATTAATTATATATATTTTAATTAATGTATTTCTACTTATAACAAGTAGACAAAGCATGCACATGCATGGCTTTAAGAATGCTTTCATACATTAGTTTTCAGACGGGTGTAGTGGGCTTCTTACATTTTACGCAGTGTACTTACTGGGGCGGATTTTCAGAGCCCTGCTCGCGTAAATCCGCCCAAAACCGGGCGGATTTACGCGAGCAGGGCCCTGCGCGCCGGTGAGCCTATTTTACATAGGCTCACCGGCGCGCACAGAACCCCGGGACTCGCGTAAGTCCCGGGGTTTTCGGAGTGGGCGTGTCGGGGGGCGTGTCGGGGGGCGTGTCGGGGGCGGGGCCGGAGCGTGCGGCGTTGCGGGGGCGTGTCGGCAGCGTTTGGGGGCGGGTACGGGGGCGTGGCTACGGCCCGGGGCAGTCCAGGGGCGTGGCCGCGCCCTCCGTACCCGCCCCCAGGTCGCGGCCCGGCGCACAGGAGTCCCGCTCGCGCGCGGGGATTTACGCCTCCCTCCGGGAGGCGTAAATCCCCTGACAAAGGTAGGATGGGGGTTTAGACAGGGCCGGGTGGGTGGGTTAGGGGAGGGGAAGGGAGGGGAAGGTGAGGGGAGGGCAAAGGAAAGTTCCCTTCTAGGCCGCTCCGATTTCGGAGCGGCCTAGGAGGGAACGGGGGTAGGCTGCGCGGCTCGGCGCGCGCAGGCTATACGAAATCGATAGCCTTGCGCGCGCCGATCCAGGATTTTAGCCGATACGCGCGACTACGCGCGTATCTACTAAAATCCAGCGTACTTTTGTTTGCGCCTGGAGCGCAAACAAAAGTAGGCTATTCGCGCTCGTCTGAAAATCTACCCCACTATGTTCAATATGAGGTAAATTTTAATTTTGAGGCTCCAGTTCAGGTGGAATGTAGGGAACACCACCTCCAGAGTGGTGTTAGACAGCATGACGAGGCTGGAGCAAAGCTAATGTAGTCCTGTAAGGCTGGAGCAAGGCTTGGACTGTCAAGTGCAGAGTGCAGGCAATGTTGGAACCAGGGCTTGGGCTGGAACACCATGGAGGTAGGACTGGAATTCAGGTAAGGTATGCAGGCAGGCAAGACTGAAACTCTGGAACAGTGTGCAGGTAAGACGGGAACTAGAACTCTAGAACAGAGTGCTGGTAAGACAAACTCAGTAAGAGAGTGTTGGTAAGACGGGAACTGTGACTTGACTGGGAACAGACTAAGCCTAGACAAGAAAGGTCAAGACAAGGACAACACAGTACATGGAATATAAAGCCTGAAGGCAGCAGTACCAGAAAGCCCCAAGGGGCAAGATAGGGAGAGGCCTACAAAAGCCACAGAGAGATGCAATGCCTGGATAGGCCTGAGGTCATGGAAAGGCCTAGAAGACTGTAAAGCAAGGTAGAGAGAATGAAGGCTCTAAGGCCTCAAGGCAAGGCATGAATGAGGTAAGGAGGCCCAGAGGCCAAGAAGCAAGGTAAGGCAAAGCTAAGATCAGAAGGCCCAGATGTTGCGAGACAAGGCAAGGCAAGACTGGGATCAAAAGGCCCGGAGGCCATGAGGCAAAGCAAGTTTAGACCTGAGAAAGCTGCAAAGTAAAGGTGGCTTAGGTAGGGAGCCAAGAGAGACTCAATGCAGAAGCATTGAGGCAAGGGACAGACAGTGTTAAGTAGGGCTGGAGTCTGGGTATGATGCAGACATGAAGGAAAAGCCTATAGAGTATGCTCACTGGGGTCCCTTTGTGAAGTGCAGGCTGCACCACAGCCCAAACCATCACATTTAAAAGCCTGTTTTTTGCCAAAATCAGGAGATTTGCCCATATGTAGGACATGCGTGCACCGTACAGATTTTAAAAGTTGCCTACATGCACACACTTCTACCAATGCATGAATATCTCCAACTGAATCAAATAGGAGCATGGTGTGGGTGTAGTTTATGTGGAGTGTGGGTATTTCTGGGTGGGGCCAAGATATGTGTATGCAAATATTTATGTGCCTGGGCACATGCCCAGGTCCAGTGCCATATAACTTTACTTATGCTTTGGAGGTGTAAGTTTTAAAAAAATCAGCCATCCTTGAGAGGTTTTAAGGGTCTGGGATAACTGGGCATAGTGCAAGCTATTAAACCAAGGGGGTTTGGAGGACCTAGCTCTATACTGGGTGAACTAGTGGAAGAACTGATGAAACTGATCATAGCATGGATGCACGCCAGTTATAAAATTCCCCCACTTATGTGGCTTATACCCAGATGTGTGTGGCTATGCATGGTCATTTGTAAATTAGGGTGCACACATACGTGCATCCAGGCTATTTTATAAGTAGCATAACGCATATGTGCACTTATATTATAAAATTGCCACCTCCCTGGGTACGTGCCGACATGCATGTATCAATGTGCTTCCATGGGACTCTTTTAAATTTACCACCTATACTTTTTTCCACTTGTTGCAATGTGTTCAAAATTGTGTGTCATGATTACAAAAGAAAGAAAACCTCCTGGAAAAGTGGCAATAGGACTATTTAAAAAGAAAACATTTTATTTAACGCCTTATAGGGACAGTAACATTGAAACCGATGCACAGATGCACATTTGCACTCATGCGTTGGCCCGCACCCAGGGACGTGGCTATTTTGTAACTTTTACAGATATATGGGTGCTTTTTAGAATACGGTCGGCATGTGTAAGCCTGACTTCTTCACACATCCCGTAACTGATGTGCACATCAGGCATTTAAAATTCACCTTAAAATGTCTTGAAAATCTGCATCAAAGTTGCCAACTCTGTTGGATTATGCTATGTTTATGCCCTTTCTCCCAGAATTCTAGGTTAGATTGACGTTTGGCATGTGCTTTGATGTCACATGCTTGATGCTTCTCCAGGAATTCTTCCTTGGATTTGTCCTTGCTTTTCATTTATTTATTTTGTTGTAGTTGAGTTGGACTTTTTCTCTTTTGCCTTGGCATGTTACATGAGAGGTATATCATTTCTTCTAAATCTAGATTTTGATATTACTGATTTATTCTAAGTTTTTTGTAACTTTATCTTGAAAAACAAATTATTTATATATTTATATCTGTACCCACAGGAAACAGAATGCTCTAAGGGGCGGATTTTAAAAGCCCTGCGCGCGTAAATACGGAAGGATTTACGCGCGCAGGGCACTCGCGCGCCGGCGCACCTATTTTGCATAGGCCGCCGGCACGCGTAAAACCCCGGGATGCACATAAGTTACGGGGCTTTCTAAAAGGGGCGTGTAGGGGGCGTGTCGGGGGCATGGCCGGAGTGACGCGGCATTTCGGGGGCGGGGACGCGGGCGTGGTTTCGGCCCGGGGGTGTTCCGGGGGCATGGCCGCAGCCTCCGGACCAGCCCCCAGGACCGGAACACGGAGCGGGGCTGCCGGCCAGCGTGCACAAAGTTAGGGGGGGGGTTTAGATAGGGCCGGGGGGTGGGTTAGGTAGGGGAAAGGAGGGGAAGGTGGGGGGATGGCGAAGGAAAGTTCCCTCCTTGCGCATGCCGACCCCGGATTTTATAAGATATGCGCGGCTACACACGTATTTTATAAAATCCAGCGTACTTTTGTTCGCGCCTGGTGCGCGAACAAAAGTACGCGATCGCGCAATTTTTTTAAAATCTACCCCTTTGAGGGTAATTTTCAAAGGGGCTTCTGATGGTAAAGTATTACCGTACTTTACATGTAGAAATGGCCCTTTAGAAAATTGTGGAACTGATATGAACATAAAATTATGTGCATATATACTATAAGTGCACACTTTTATATGCATAAGAGAGAGAGAGGTGTTTCAGGAGGTAGAGTCTGGATAGAGTTGGGACTTACGTGAATACTTGTTTTTATTTTAACTTACACTTGTAAGTTTGCTTTGAAACCTGGTGCAATTTGAATGTATTACAGCCCATATATTTTAGCAGCCTGTTATAAAATTATCTCCAAAAAGGGGAACAAGTATATTAAAATCCCAAAAGAAGGCATAAAAAATGCATTCATTACTTTATACATTTTAACAGAGATAAATATCCATAACCTATCATAAAAGACAGATGAGAAACTGATATGATAATTAAAAAACACACTAATAATAAAATCAGTAATTTGAAATGCAATGAAAGTTTTTAATTAAGATAATTTAGAAAAAATGCTAGATGAAAAAACTAAGATGTTGAAAAACCATCCAAATTAAAAGAATATAACACTGGAACACAGCTTTAATATTGTCAAAGAGAAACAAAGAGATAAGACACATCCCTAACACCTAAGTCATTCACAGAGAGGATAATTTTATAACTGTGTGCGTAGGAAACATGTCTGCATGTACCTGTTATGCATAGAATTTACTTGAATTTTCAAAGAAAATGTATGTGCATAAATTCACTTTGAAAATTCTTGTGTAAGTGGGACACCTCAGCGTGAGAGACTTGAAAAGCACAAGTTGACGGCATAATTTCTATGCTTGAGTATAGATGTCTACTTTCTAAAATATAAATGTATGCAAAGTCCCAATTCTGCTCTAACCTCACCCCCCCCCCCCCCCCCCCGAATGCTTTTCCCTAGTGCATGTAAAAGTAGATGCAAAATTGGGTTACACATGTACTTTTATACACATTGAGCCCCTGGCAAATTTATAACATCCATTAAAGTGTAAAAAATCATGTTTTTTGCAATTAAATGACTTTGGAAATTCAGTCTTAAAAGCACATTCAAATAACCAAGTTTTAACTGCCTTATGAAAGGGAAGATATTATTGTATGTTTTGAATTTCCAAAGGTATTTTATTCCACAGTGTTAGGCCTCTACATCTGTTGGCCTATGCTCAAGCTGCAACCAAAGTTCTTCCTTTAAGAAAGGTACAGAGAAGAGATGGCCCTGCAGAGATCACATGAGATAGATAGAACAAATAACCATGGTGTTCCTTCAGAAAGGTTGCCTTTTTCCCTTTCAGATATTTTAAAGCAATGCAAAGAACTTTACACTGAATGTTGAATAATATTGGCAGATAAAATGCAAATAGTATAACAGAGGAGTTACCCTGTCCTTGTATTTAGCATCAATATTTATGTGAGCTGTCACATTCTGAACTAGCAGAAAAAAAATAAAGATATTTTTGAGGAAAATCCACCAAATGCCTATACTATCAGTCAAATTTACTGACTACTAATGCTAGTATCCCCTTAATTAAATGGGCTCTATCAAGAGACTGTAAGAGTTGCTTGAAGTGAGGCCAAGTATGCCAGCCCAGAAGATATTGTGTCATGTCCTTAAATTGAAGCTGGAAGTGTTATGTTCGTGGACCCTTGGGCCGGCCTAGACTGCAGATGTTATCCTGTGGGAACCCACAGGGAGCGTCACAGCCGGGAGGCAGCACTGAAGAGATTCCAGAGAAGACTTCACCACTGGAAGTCCGAGGTCCCCCCAGGAGAAGTCCGTAGGAACCCTTAACTCTTGGACTTAGGCGGGACCCTATGCGACCAAGGATCCGGGCAGCAGCCGAAGAGATGGATGAAGAGGATGGCTGGGCCCCAGGATGCTGGAAGAATCTTCACCCTCGGAAGCCCACGGCTCCCCCGGGAGGAGCCCGTGAGAGCCTAAGTCGCTGGGACTTAGGAGAATCCTCTGGGCCAGCAAGTACCGGATACCTGAGGTGGTGGAAGAGGCTGAAGTCAGAGTCCAAGAATGAAGCCGTGTCAGAAGCCAGAAGTCAGGGGTCCGAAGCCAGAGCCAGGGGCGGAAGCTGGCATCAGAGTCGTAGGACGGAGCCGAGTCAGAAGCCAGAAGTCAGAAGTCAAAACCAAAAGCAGGGGCGGAAGCTAAAGACGTAGTCAGGAGACGAAGCCGGGTCAGAAGCCAGAAGACAGAAGAGATGATCCAAGGTCCAAACGCAGCAACTAGTAATTCACGGGACTGAGTGAACCTCATTGCAAGGCACTGAAAATGTCCAGAAGCAGGGTTTAAATACCCTGATAGCGTCTGACATCATCCAAGGCAGGGCTTGAGATTCCCGCGCTGGCCCCTTTAAGAGGGACTCCTCCTCACGTGCGCGCATCTAGGCGGCGGGGCCAGCCACGGCGGATCGTCGGCAACTCTCCTGAGGAGGGAGAGACGCGCTGGAGGCCGTGCAGGCCCAAGGAGGCCTCGAAATGGCCTGGGCTATCCCCGAGGTAGGTGGAGGGACCGGGGCACGGCCCGGGACCGTAACAGGAAGTGCCAGTCCAGAAGAGTCTGTGCCAAGCATGAAAAAGTGGCTGCTGCCCCAGTCTATAAGTTCTGTTTCATCCAAAGGGAATCCTTTGTCACACTAGACTTTCCAGTCTTCAGACTCGCTTGGTAAATAGCTGTTCATCTGTAAGATGTTCTTTTCCTGCATCTCCATAAATTCTAAATCATTTCTAAGGGATAATGCCAGAGAACTGTTTGCCGATCAACCTTTTTTTTTCTTTGTAAGAAATGTATGTCCTATTTCTGAAGGCCTTACTTCACATCCATTTGCATATGAAGTGTGAATACCTCAAGATCACCTGCAAGAGATTAAACATAGAAACATATCTCTTTACAGTTAGCCTGTATCTGATGGACTGCCTCAATGCTATGTTCTCTGGAGAAGTAGCTCATGGACTGCTAGCATCTAATAGAGATGTGAATGGTGTGATCGATCGTCTTAACGATCAATTTCGGCTGGGGGGGGAGGGAATCGGATCGTCGCGGTTTTGTTTTTTTAAATATTGTTAAATCGTAAATCGGGGGAGGGTGGGAAAACCGGCACACTAAAACATCCCTAAAACCCACCCCGACCCTTTAAAATAAATCCCCCACCCTCCCGAACCCCCCCAAAATGCCTTAAATTACCTGGGGTCCAGAGGGGGGTCCCGGTGTGATTTTTTACTCTCGGGCCTCCGGTGTGTTGTAGAAATGGCGCCGGCGCTACCTTTGCCCTGTCATATGACAGGGCAAAGGTAGCACCGGCGCCATTTTGTTTTATGTCCCCCGACGTCAGGAGCGTAGGAGATCGCTCCCGGACCCCCGCTGGACCCCCAGGGACTTTTGGCCAGCTTGGGGGGCCTCCTGACCCCACAAGTCTTGCCAAAAGTCCAGCGGGGGTCCGGGAGCGGCCTCCTGCACTCGAATCATTTTGCCGTACAAAATGGCGCCGGCCATATGCCGTATGACCGGCGCCATTTTGTACGGCAAAACGATTTTGTACGGTAAAACGATTCGAGTGCAGGAGGTCGCTCCCGGACCCCCGCTGGACTTTTGGCAAGTCTTGTGGGGGTCAGGAGGCCCCCGCAAGCTGGCCAAAAGTCCCTGGGGGTCCAGCGGGGGTAGCGCCGGCGCTATTTCTACAACGCACAGGAGGTCCGAGAGTAAAAGATCACACTGGGACCCTTCCTCTGGACCCCAGGTAATTTAAGGCATTTTGGGGGGGTTCGGGAGGGTGGGGGATTTATTTTAAAGGGTCGGGGTGGGTTTTAGGGTTGTGTTAGTGTGCCGGTTTTCCCGCCCTCCCCCTTCCCCTCCCCCCCACTGGACCCCAGGTAATTTAAGGCATTTTGGGGGGGTTCGGGAGGGTGGGGGATTTATTTTAAAGGGTCGGGGTGGGTTTTATGGATGTTTTAGTGTGCCGGTTTTCGATTTACACGATTTACACGATATTTAAAAAACCCAAACTGTGTTTTTTCCCTCCCCCTCCCCCTCCCAGCCGAAATTGATCGTTAAGACGATCAATCACATGATTCACATCTGAGGTGGCCTCACAAAAAAGGATATAATTGATATCAGATTGAAGATATGGAGCTTATGGAATGTTATGCAAAATAAGTGCATTTTTATGTATTTTATTGAGTATATCCTGTTTGAAATGTATTTTTTAATGATAAACTATGGATTTTGTGTATGTTACCCAACCTTACAGTTGTGAATTGTGTGGGATATAAATCCTTTAAAATAAATAAAGTAGTGGCTTGCTTTTTTTTTTTTTTTGTGGTATAACAACATTGGGACATAATGCTGTTGTGTACATACCCCATCTGTTTCTTTCAATATTTGATTATGTCATTGTTTGCACAGCCTCTAATACAGGAATGGTGAGCTCCAATCCTCGAGAGCCACAAACATGTCAGGTTTTCAGGATATCCACAATGAATATGCATGAGATAGATTTTCATGAATTGCTTCCCTTGTATACAAATCTATCTCATGCATACTTATTGTGGATATCCTGAAAAGGTGGTCTGTTTGTAGCTCTTGAGGACCAAAGTTGGCCACCCTTACTGTAAGGAGTCCAGTTGGATGCTGGATGCTGCCTGCCTCAGGGGGATCTGTGGAGCTTTAACAGAGCTGTGTTATGACTTGTAGATGTGTGGGCCCTGGGCCGAGGTGAGAGATGGTACCGCCCACATGGAGGAGCCCTGTGAGCCTCACTGTCAGGAGGCATGGTCTCAGTGGACATCAGACACAGCTGTGGAGTAGAGTCTTTGTTATAAAAGTAGAAAGGGCACAGCCCACGGAGCAGGGGTGCCGGAGGAGGAGATAAGGTCTGAGAAGGGGGTACACCCAGAGGGAATGCCTCAGACATGAATATCCGGTAATGGTCCGCAGAGCGGGGTACACTGAAGTAGTCTCTCCAAAGTGGTGATGCAGTTGTGGCCTGCAGCGCAGGGTACACCGAGGGATTCCTCACTCAGAGATGATGTAGTAGTGACCCGGGTTTGGGTACACCAGCAAGGAACCTGTAGCGATGATGTGGCAATGGCCTGCCGCGCAGAGTACACCAAGGCGGTTCCACACTAGAGCTGGCACGGTATTGGTATGGGGTACACCGGAGAGGATCTCACAATAAATCTGGTTCAGTAGTAGTCCGTGGAGTCAAGGTACTCACAGAGAGATAGTTCCAGAAGAGGTCCCAAGGTATGGGAACAGACTGCAGTCCAAGACAGAAGGCCCTCCGAGAAGCGGACAGCCAGAGATGAGGAAGGTCCCAGAGCAGCGGGTACCCAGAGCGTCTCACGCCGAAGTGCAGGAACTGGAACATGATTATACTTTTTTCTTTAGGCGTGTAAAAGAGCTAAATTTGTAACAAATAAGGTATTTGAATTTATTTCTAATTTTGTGGGTAATGTGAACTTCTAAATTATTGAATAGATATTGAAAAGCAAGACTGTAAGTACACGAGAAGTGGATTCAGCAATGAGGGAACTCCTTGCTAACTCATTGATAGGTAGGGCCAGGCAGCTTAAGCACAGCAGAGTGTAGACGTCATCGGGAGGGGACGCCCCCGAGGTTCCCACCATGACTTGGTTAATACTGGCCCGTGTGCGTGCGCGTGCCTAAGTGATCTCATGCTGTCCTGGGAACGCCAGGGAGGTCGGCGGAAGCTGGCGGAGGCCGCCACTTTCCTCAGTGATGTCAGGGCTACATAAAAAGAGGTGAGCATTAGTGGTCACAGCCATCTGCGACAAAGTAACAAGCTGAGCTAGTGTTTTCCAGCCCTCTCTGGGAGGCACAATAATCCAGTCGAGTTTTTGGGATTGCAACAATCGATATGCATCATATAGATTTTCATATCCTGGGTCTACTTTGTATGCAAATCTATCTCATACATGTTCATTATGTGACCTCCCTTGATAGGCAAATGTTATCTGACCAATGGAGTTTAGGGTCACCAACTGGCTCCAGATTTTCTGGACAGGTTGATCCAGTCCTGTTTTTACACCATTGCATGCTGAGACTTATTCTGATTTCCCTATTGCATTCTCTAAGAAAAGCAAAACTGTAAGTACCTGCATGCAGGGGAGTAAAACCCAGATGGCACCAACCTGTCCTGAAAATCTGGCGTCAGTTAACAACCCTGATGGGGTTCAATATCTATTCAATAATTTAGAAGTTCACATTACCCACAAAATTAGAAATAAATTCAAATACTTTGTTACAATTTTAGCTCTCTTAGACGCCTAAAGAAAAAAGTATAATCATGTTCAGTATTGCTTATACTTTTAAACAGTTGTCTTTTAAAAATACAAATCCTTAGGAACTAATAAGCTAATTTAAAAAAAGTTTTATGAAAGCAAGTTTTGAACTTGAAACTTGTCAAATTTTAAAACATTTTTTACTTTCTAGATATTACTTTTAAACCAGTTCCTTTATTAAAAAAAATACCTAAAATAGATTAAAGAAAATAATTGCCTCTTTATCTGTCACTTTCTTCTTCTCCATAAAATACAATGGACTGCTAGCAACTTTATTCTGTACCTTTAAAATTTCTCACATTTTTTCTCTAAAAAGCTCCAATATCTCACCTCATCAGAATTATGTTCAAATTATTTTTTCTCACCATATTTTAACTAAATTATCTCAGAAGGAAAGCTACTTTTGAAGAGTTTCCTCATAATAAACTTCTATGTGCTAATTCAAAATGAGAGCTCTCAAGGGCATGAAAATTATCCAAAACTGCCAAACTTTGGTGTCTTCTTGAAAGGCTTGGGTAATGAGTATAGAGCTAGTCCCATCATTACGCATACTAGGTAATCAACTGGAGTGCAGCAGTTTGGGGGACAAAGCCAGGGACTTTGTTATGTATGAACACACAGAGCTCTGCCCAATGATTTCATAAGCCAATGTGTCAGGCAGCAAACTGCCCTGTCTTTCCTGTTCTACTCCTTTTCATCTAAGACAGACTACAGGAAACAGAAGGGGAGGGGGTGAGGCTAGAGGGAATACAGTAGAGCAAAGAAGAATCATTCTGCTCCCTAATCCATCCTCTCCATTCCTGATGTCCCCGTCCCCCCCCTTTTCCCCCTGCATGGAACAGGAGGGACAATGACATCTCTAGACATAAGTTTATGTATTTGTTTTTTGAAAGGGAGGGATTAATAGGGGGGAAAGTTAGATACAGAAAGGGGTAAGCCCTATAAAAGACATTACAATAAAAAATCCCAAGGGTCTTCTATGTAATAAATAAACCCCTGACTTATTTCCACAAGCCAGTAAAACTAACATTAGAATTCTTTGAGGCCAATGTAATAAAGGTGCGTAGAAAGCGGGCGCTGAACAGTCAGCGCCCGCTCTCATAACACACACATGGCACCCCAAAGGGGGGCGCCATGCAATATTTATTGGTTTTTAGTAGTCACGAAAACCAATGCCGGGTTTATCAGCATCGGTTTTCCTTAGCAGAGGACAGCCACGAAAACCGATGCTGATAAATTCGGTGTCGGTTTTTGTGATGGGCCCACTCGTCAGTTTTTTTCTTTTATTTCTTTTCTTTTATTCTTTTTTCGATGCACACATCTATTAACGCCTGCTCCTGGCAGGCATTAATAGATGACAGTTAAATGTGCGTCAAAGACGCACATTATTCTTTTTGCATCAGGAGTGAATGCCTAATTGCCTCATTCACACGCATTTGCATGTGAAGAGCGCTATTGCATTCACTCTGACTTAGACGTGCGTTAAATAATAGGTGCTAATCCCCTTATTGCATTAGGGGATTGATTAGCGCCTATTTTACCCATGTCTAACTGCTCATCAACAGTGTGCTGGGCATATTGCATTGGCCCCTTTGATAGCATAATTCAACCAATTATTCTGGCAGTGAAGTCTGGAGTCAGGGTCAAAATCTCAATATAAACTCTGTATCTCTAGTTCTCTAACACACACTGCACATCTACAGAAATTTCCTCAAAAAGGGGTACAGGGTGTTACCCTTTACAAATTCACCATACATAAAAATGTATTCAAATTGCAGTGTTACCTCAGTGACACAACACATATTGCCAGACAGTTATGAAATAACACAAAAAACCTCCACAAAAGGCCTATGCAGAAAACCTGTCATATCATAACAGCACTAACTCTCAGGTCTCAAGCAGCCACAACCCTGCCTTTGAAAAAGCAGCACTACAAATACTGGGGTAGATTTTATAAATTTGCGCGCGCGCGTACTTTTGTGCGTGCACCAGGCGCGCCATCACCGACCTGGGGGCTGGTCCAGAGGCCTCGACCATGCCCCCGGGCCAGCGCCACGCCCCGGACATGCCCCCTCCCCGCCCCTTTTACGAAGCCCAGGGACTTACGTGCGTCCCGGCGGCCTATACAAAACAGGCGCGCCGGCGCACGAGTGCCCTGCGCGCGTAAATCCGGCCGGATTTACGCGCGCAGGGCTTTTAAAATCCGGCCCACTATGTCAAATGCTGGAACACCAGCATATGTCTTATTGGAAAACAGAGCAATTCAAACCACTATATATTCCTATACAAAACACATATGCTAGCAGAATTTCTCACTTTAGCCATCAACATAGAACATAAACTGACCCTCGCTTAATGCAAAAATGGAACTGCAAATCTGAAATACATGCAGATAAAAACTGCAATGGAAATCCTGAGAACACAGGTTCTGAATGCAGTTCAGCACAAGAGAAATAAAATATACTTACATATCTACACATATTGAGGAAAAAAACAAAAATATAAGAAATACACATTCCCAAAGCTGACATATTCCATTCACAAACACTGAAAATATTGTTTTCTACCTTTGTTGCCTGCGCATTTTATTTTTTTTAATCAGGTTGGCCCTTGTCTTTCTTTTTCACTTTCCGTTCGTCACTATTTTAAATCTGAATTCAGGGTCTCCTCCTTTACACATTTTCTCTCTCCCCCTTTCTTCTTCTTTTCCTTCCCTACATCTAATGCTGACATAAATATTTCCTTTTAATCTTTTTTCTCCATTTCTCTCATCTGCCTCTCATTCCACTGACAGCTAGATTTCACCCCTTTTCTTCCTCTCTCTAATCATCCATTCTGATTCCTCAGTTCGTGTCTTTTCATATCTCACTCATCTACCAGCATTACATCTCACACTCTCAGTCACTCCTCAGTCCTCCTCTGTCTCTCACTCCTTTTCCAGCATCCTATGTCCCCTTTGTCTTTCACGTTTCTCCTAGTTTCCAACAACTTCACCATGTCCCCAGTTTCATCCTTGGTACTCACCTCTTACTCAACCCTCATCTAACTTCTTCTACCTCTCATCCCCTGAAGAGTTCCAACTCCTTCCCAGTTACTCATCATAGCATACAACCCCTTTCTTCTATCTTCTACCCCACCCAGCTTTCAATTCCCCCTCTTACATTTTCCTCTCCAGATTAACCATTTTCCCCCTTTCTCACTCCTTTCACAGATGTATTGCTTCCCTCTTTCTCTCACCTTCTCCACATTTCCCTGTTACTTTCTACTGCCTCTCAACCTACTCCCTACTCCTTCAAATCCTTCACACCATCTCTCTGCCCCTCCCAACATTCTGCACCCAGTCTTACTCCCCCAGTTCATCTAACACAGCCCCATTCACACCCTCCTCCAACACCAAATCTCTGAGATCCCATTCAGTATCTCAATATTTGCTCTCCTCCCACCCAATCCCAAAGTCCTCACTCACTATCCCACCCAAATATTTATTTTTACAGTCCATGATGTTCCCCTCTCCTGCCCAGTCCATAAATTCACACTTTCCTATTCAGTCCCTGTGTTCACATCTGTGTTAGTCTTGATCTGCATGTTGGATTATTTCCTAGCTGTGAACTTTTAGCAGAATCCTTTCATTGAAAAGTATCTGTAGTTCAATTGCAGCTTATAAAGGATAATGATAAGTTGGCACAGATAAGGCAGGAGGAAAAGCTCTTAGATCAGAAATGGTCTACTTTTGCCATGGTGACATTTAAATCAGTGAATGGACAGTTGAGATTAATTTATTCTAAATTAGATCCTTGTTCATTTGCTGTTATAAAAGGGCTTAACGATTCTACATATAAGACTATTCAAGTGATTGTTAATAAGTCCTTAATAGAAGGTTGTATGCTAGCTAGAAAAAAAAAGCAACTGTAAGACCGATGCAATGAATTCCAGCTTGCCATTGCAGCAATTATCCAATTTTTGCCCTATGTCAAATTTACCAAACTAGGGAAAATTATTGAAAAGTGTGTACTCATAACAGCTGGATGATTTTGTAGTTGATCATGGGGCTTTAAATGCCCATTGCACAATAGTATGCATTCTGGAAAAGTCATAGCAATGGAAACACTCATTATCAGATGTTTTATTTGTTAAACTAGAGAATGGTGTATCAGGGATCTTAGTCCAGTTAGACATAGCATCAGCATTCAACATTGTGATCCATGCTTTTTTCTTGGCTCATCTTCAACAGATTGGCCTGGGAGGTGTAGTTATATCCTGGTTTAGGTCATTCTTGCAGGTAGGATGCAGTGTGTACAATTGGGCAATTCTTGTTTTAGTTGGAGGCAGGTTAACTGCAAAAAACCTTAGGGCTCTGCTCTGTGTTCAATTTTATTCACGATGTATCTGTGTCTAATTGCAACTGTTTTTAAGACCCTGGAACTGCTATGTTTTATTTATGCTGATGATGTACAGTTTTTTTTATACCTTGTAATGTAGTTTCCCAGAGTTTTTTTTAAGGATTGCCTGAATGCAATTAGGGGTTGGCTACTTACTAATTAGCTGGTATTAAATTTGACAAAAACTATTCTATTATGGATTAGTAAGATATGTCCCCCACTTCATTTAACAGGATTACAATGTGATAATATGCATTTGAAAATCAGTTTTGAGGCAATGAATCTAGAAGTAATGTTGAACTCAAAACTAACCCTTACAGCATACCTTAAATAGGTGATTAAGGTATCATTTTTCAAGCTAAATATCCTAATACCACTTATTGTTATTGTTGCTACCTTATGAGCTTTTTAGATCTGTTATGCAAGCTCTTCTATTAGGACAGTTGGACTACTATAAGAGCTTATCTGTTGGCTTGCCTCAAAAAAAAAATGTGGGCACTGCAGATGCTCAGTCAACTGATCATCATATCACACTTGTTTTGCGTTGAACTCCATTGGCTGCCCATTAAATATAGAGTGAGATTTAAGATGCTAGTGGTTATGCATTAACTCTTTTATGGAGAGTGTTCTTGCTCTTTGGTGCACAGTTTACAGCATTATACTCTAGCATGCATGCTAAGGTCATTAGGTTCAAATTTATTGTCAGTCCTGCTATGGTACACTTGTTATGTTCGTGGACCCTTGGGCCGGTTGGAACAGTAGATGGAGTGCTGTAGAGATCCACAGCGATTGTCCCAACCAGGAGGCGGTTTGGAGACTCGGAGCAAGCTGACACACTGGACTATGGTGAAGTCCTATGCGACCAAGGACTAAGTACCCACTGGAAGGATGGACGATGTTGGACCTAGGTGATAGAAGACTCTTCACCCTGGAGGCTGGCACTCCCCCGGGAGGAGCCCTTAGGAGTCCAGCCGCTGGGACTTTTGGAGATTCACCCTGGAAGCCGAAGTCCCCCCAGGAGGGGCCCCTAGGGACACGGCTGCTGGGACTTAGGCGACTTCCTGAAGGTTGAAGATGGTCCGGATGCAGGCGCCTCCTGCAGGTCGTAGTTCCGGACGGCTGGCGCCTCCAGCAGGTCGTAGGTAATCCAGAAGTTGGTCCAGGAGTCAGAGTCCAAGAGCGGTCCGCAGCCAGTCCAGGGGTCAGTATCCTGAGAGCGGTGCAAAGCCAGTCCACGGGTCAAAGCCAGAGAGCGATCCAAAGCCAGTCCAAGGGTTGAAGCCTGAGCGCGGTCCAAATCCAGTCCAAGGGTCAGAGTCCAGAAGAATCAAGCAGCGGAGGGAAGGCAGAAGCAGGATGAAGAACAAACCAGGAACGCAGCAACAACAAACCAAGACCAGGAACCTTGTTGCAAGGCACTGGAGAGGTGTAGGTGCAGGGTACTAATACCCTGGGGCATCTGACGTCATCCCAGGCACTTCCTGTCATTTCCCGCGCTGGCCCCTTTAAGAGCTTAGCCCCCCTGCGCGCGCGCGTCTAGGGGGCGGGGCCAGTGACGGGAGTCGGCAGCGTCTCTGACACTGTGCAGGAGCTGCGGCAGGCTGCGATTCCGGCTCCGGGGGTCGAGAAGCTCCTCTACCGGGCCGGGCCGGCCTCGAGGTAGGCGGAGGAGCCGGGGCACGGCCCGGTTTTGTAACAACACTTTAGGCTTGAATTGAGTCAGATACAAGTTTTCACTTATGCGGGGCCCTGTCTATGGAATGCATTCCAAGAAGAACATTTTAGGAAGAGGGATATACAATTTTTTAGGAAAATGGGAAATGCCTATTATTTTATTAAAGCATTTAAGTAATGTTTTAACTAATATTACCTTTGTTGGTGTTCTGTGCTTTAATTGTCTATTGAATTATATGGTCTCACATGTTTTATATTTTATGTATGTAAGCATTGTAATCCGCTCTGAAAAGCTGCTTGTAAGTAGCAGAATATAAGAATGTTTAAATTAATGAATTCATTAATTAAATCCCTGAGTTTTTGCTCCCACCTTGCCCAGTACTCACCTAATATATGAGCCCTTGTTCAACTTCTTCCCTGAGCATCAATCAAATTAAGAATATAAGAAGAATATAAGAAAGGAAAATTCCTTTCTTACCTGATAGTTTTTGTTCCTGTAGTACCACAGATCAGTCCAGACACCTGGGTTTTGCCTCCCCTCTAGCAGATGGAGACAGAGAAGTTTTTTCAAAACAACCCTGCCATATATACTAGGGATGTGAATCGTTTTTTGACGATTTAAAAAAATCATCAGATATTTTTTAAATCGTCAAAAATCATTAAGAGTCGCGATACAATAGAAATTCCCCCGATTTTTCATGAAAAATCGTAAATCGGGGAGGGCGGGGAATACCGGCACATCAAAACATCCCCTAAACCCACCCCAACCCTATAAAACTAATCCCTTACCTTCCCCCACCCTCCCGAACCCCTCCAAAACTTTTTACAAGTACCTGGTGATCCAGTGGGGGTGCGGGGACCGATCTCCCGCTCTCGGTCCATCGGCGCCATTTTGGCTGCCACTCAAAAATGGCGCCGATGGCCCAATAAAAAAACAACCTATCCGACCCTTTAA
Source organism: Rhinatrema bivittatum (assembly GCF_901001135.1). Lineage (NCBI taxonomy): Eukaryota > Metazoa > Chordata > Amphibia > Gymnophiona > Rhinatrematidae > Rhinatrema > Rhinatrema bivittatum. The sequence goes on from NC_042619.1 coordinate 140,789,712, forward strand.
AAACGACCCCTTAGCTTCCCCCACACTCCTATTCCCCCCAAAACATTTTAAAATTACCTGGTGGTCTAGTAGTGGTCCCGGGAGCAATCTCCCGTTCTCGGGCCATCGGCTGCCACTCATAAAGTTGGCGCCGATGGCCCTTTACCCTTACCATATGACAGGGTTTCCGTGCCATTGGCCGGCCCCTGTCACATGGTAGGAGCACTGGCTGGCCGGCGCCATCTTTAAAGATGGCCACCGCCATCTTTAAAGATTGTCTTAACGATCGGGTACGGCTAGAGGGGGAAAAAAATCTGATCGGTGGTGATGTGAATCGGAATCGGTTCCGATTCACATCGTTATTTTTTTTTTTAGTGAGGCCCGACCCTTTAAAATTGACCCCTTGCCTTCCCCCACCCTCCCGAACCTCCCAAATCTTTTTACGATTACCTAGTGGTCCAATGGGGGTGCGGGGACCGATCTCCCGCTCTTGGGCCATTGGCGCAATTTTAGCTGCCACTCAAAAATGGTGCCGATGGCCCTTTGCCCTTACCATATGACAGGGTTTCCGTGCCATTGGCCGGCCCCTGTCACATGGTAGGAGCACTGGCTGGCCGGCGCCATCTTTAAAGATGGCCACCGCCATCTTTAAAGATGGCCGCCACCATCGTAAAGATGGCCACTGCCGTCTTTAAAGATGGCCGCCGCCATCGTAAAGATGGCCAGCGCCATCTTTAAAGATGGCGCTGGCCATCCAGTGCTCCTACCATGTGACAGGAGCCAGCCAATGGCACGGATACCCTGTCACATGGTAAGGGCAAAGGGCCATCGGCACCATTTTTGAGTGGCAGCTAAAATTGCGCCAATGGCCCAAGAGCGGGAGATCGGTCCCCGCACCCCCATTGGACCACTAGGTAATCGTAAAAAGATTTGGGAGGTTCGGGAGGGTGGGGGAAGGCAAGGGGTCAATTTTAAAGGGTCGGGCCTCACTAAAAAAAAAAATAACGATGTGAATCGGAACCGATTCTGATTCACATCACCACCGATCAGATTTTTTTCCCCCTCTAGCCGTACCCGATCGTTAAGACAATCGGGTACACAATTCACATCCCTAATATATACCAAGGTGCCACCCACAGTCCCTCAGTCTTATGCAACGTCAAAGCAGAATGGAATAAAACCAAACTATACAAGTAACTATCTTTCCATCAATAATAAGGCTAAGTCAAACCCCCAACTGGGAACAGAACCAATAGAACAAGCAATAGGACAAGCGATAAGGTAGTATAAATATCCAGAAAAACATTATACGAGCGGACTCTCCGCTACTTTAGTGTACACAGCCGCAGGCAGGCTCTGGACTAATCCGTGGTACTACAGGAACGAAAATTATCAGGTACGAAACTAATTTTCCTTTCCCTGTTTGTACCCGGATCAGTCCAGATACCTGGGATGTACCAGAGCTAACTTACCTAGGGTGGGAGCTGGAGAGGCCCGCTCAGAGCACTCCTTCTCCAAATCCCCCGGAATCCAAAGCTTGAACATCCAATCTGTAATGCCTTGAAAACGTGTGCAAAGATTTCCAAGTAGCCGCCCTGCAAATTTCCTGGGGCGAGACTTGATGACATTCCGCACAAGAAGTGGCTTGTGCCCACGTAGAATGGGCACGAAGTCCCACCGGTACCGTCTTACCAGGCAGGAAATATGCTGAACTGATAGCTTCCTTCAGCCAACAAGCTATCATAGTTTTTGAGGCCATACTACCTCTTTTTGGACCACACCACAACACAAAGAGATGGTCTGACACACGGAAAGGATTTGTAACCTCTAGATATCATAGCAGAGCCCTGCATACACCCAGTTTCAGTAAATCCTTTGCAACAGGATCCGATCGGTCCACATCCGAAAATGACGGAAGCAAGATCGACTGATTCAAGTGAAAAGAAGACACCACCTTCGGGAGAAAGGAGGGAACCATCCACAAGGACACACCTGAATCAGAAATCCACAAGAAAGGTTCCCTGCATGACAATGCCTGCAATTCCAACACCCGAAAGGCCGAAGAAATCCCTACCAAAAATACCACTTTCAGCATGAGATCCTTCAGCGTCGTCCACTTTATAGGCTCAAAAGGTAGAGCACATAAGGACGAAAGTACCAAATTGAGGTTCCAGGAAGGACATGGGTGGTGAAGCAGAGGACGCAAGTACTTTGCCCCTCGAAGAAAACGAGCCACATCTGGGTGCAATGCCAACGCTACCCCCTGGACCTTACCTCTGAGACAACCGAGCGCCACAACCTATACCCTGAGTGAACTACAGGAAAGACCCTTAGAAGGTCCGTCTTGAAGGAAACCTAGAATGTCTGATACTGACAATCATATAGGATCCACCGTACGATCCCTACACCAGGCTTCAAAAACTTTCCAGACTCTGACATAAGCTAGGGAAGTAGACGGTTTTCACGACCTCAGCAACGTGGCCACCACCGCGTCAGAATAACCTTTATCCTTCAACCGCTGCTTCTCAAAAGCCATGCCGCTAGACAGAAGTGATCTGCCTCTTCCAAACAGACGGGGCCTTGATGAAGAAGAACCGCGGACTCCCGAAACTGTAGAGGCTCCGAGGCGGACAGATTGAGCAGATCCACAAACCAGGGACACCTAGGCCACTCGGGAGCTACCAGAATCATCTCTGCTGGATGTAGCTCTATTCGCCACATCACCTTGCCTATCAGAGACCAGGGAAGAAAGATGTACAGTAAGATGTTCGTTGGCCAAGGAAGGACCAGGGCATCGATGCCCTCGGCGCTTGTCTCGCTGCACCTACTATAGAAGCGTGGAGTCTTGGCATTCTTGGATGTGGCCATCAGATCCATGCATGGCATGCCCCACCAATTGCAGATGAGCTGAAAAGCCTTGTCAGCCAACTCTCATTCCCCAGGATCGAGATGGTGATGACTGAGGAAGTTTGCCTGTACATTGTCTATGCCGGCAATGTGAGATGCCGCAATGCTAACGAGGTGCTGTTCCACCCATTTCATCAACTGTTGTGCCTCCATTGCCACTGGCCGACTCTTGGTTCCTCCTTGGCGATTGATATAGGCCACCGTGGTTGCATTGTCTGACAAGACTCTGACTGACTTTCCCCAAAGGAGCAGGAGGAAGGCTTGCAAGACCAGAGCCACCACTCTGGTCTCCAACCAGTTGATTGACCACTGAGATTGTTCTCTGGACCACTGCCCCTGCACAGACTTCCCCAGACAAACTGCTCCCCAGCCGGAGAGACTGGCATCTGTGGTGATGATTGTCCAGTTGGGCATCACCAGAGGAAGTCCACACACCAGATGTTCCGAGGCAAGCCACCAGTCGAGACTGAATCTCGCTGAGTCCGTAAGGGGAAGCGGCAGGTGAAACTGTTCTGAAACAGGATTCCAGTGGGACAGCAATGCAGATTGTAAGGGACGCATATGGGCAAAGGCACAGGGCACCAACTCGAGAGTGGACATCATGGATCGCAGGACCTTCAAGTAATCCCTCACTCTAGGGACTTGCATGGACCACAAGTTCTTCACCTGTCCTTGAAGCTTGACCAAACGTTCTGTAGTGAAGAATACTCTCCCCTGCTCCATGTCGAACAGGGCTCCCAGAAACTCCAAAGACTGAGAAGGGGTCAGACGACTCTTGGCAAGGTTGACCACCCAGCCGAATGATCGCAACAGTTGTAGCACCCTGCTGATAACTGTCCAACACAGAACCTTGAACTTCACTCAAATCAACCAGTCATCCAGATAGGGATGTATCAACAAGCCCTCCCTCCGAAGCTGCGCGGCTACCACAACCATGACCTTGGTGAAAGTCCTGGGTGTGGTGGCAAGCCCAAAAGGCAGAGCCCAGAACTAGTAGTGACCTCCCAGTATGCAGAACCTAAGAAACATCTGGTGGGAAGACCTGATGCCGATATGGAGATATGCCTCCGTGAGATCCAGAGAAGCCAGGAACTCTCCTTGACGTACCGAGGCGATGACCGACCGAAGAGTCTCCATTCTGAAACATGGCACCTGAAGGCATCTGTTGACTCTTTTGAGATCTAAGATTGGTCTGAATGTACCTTCCTTTTTGGGGACTATGAAGTAAATGGAATAGCGGCCTTTCCGTTGTTCCGCAGACAGAACCGGTGTTATAGCCCCCAAGTCCAGTAGGCGCTGTAGCGTGCCTTGTACAGCCTCTCGCTTTTCTCGGTATGCACATGGAAAGATCAAGAACTTGTCCCGAGGGCGCCGTACAAAATCTAAAGCGTAATCACGGTGAGGACCCACTGGTCCGACCTTAGCTTTGTCCATTCCTCGAAGAAGAGCAATAGTCTGGCTCCCACGATTGGTTCTTGATGGATGACAGGCACTGAGGAATGGACTGGCAGTATCTCATTGCGAGGCCTTAGCCCCCGCAGCCGACTGGGGGTTACCTGGTCTGCCGAAATGTCTACCTCAAAAGAACTGAGACCACGACTGCTGCCTGTTTGAACCTGGGTGAAAGGACGACCCGGACGATTGCGCCGGTCGGGTCTCCTACTACCATGGAAACAAGTCCGAACTCTAAATGATCCTCTCGAACTGGCCTGTCCTCCTTGTTCTCTCCCAGAGATTGGATCATGTCTTCAAAATCCTTGCCAAACAGCAACTTGCCTTTAAAAGGAAGCGAGCTGAGCTGTGCCTTGGACGAGACATCTGCTGCCCAATTCCGCAGCCACAGAAGCCTGCGCATGGAGACCACGGAGACCATGGATTTAGCCAACGTCTGCAACAGATCATAAAGAGCATCGGCTCTATAAGCGATGACCACTTCCAGCCTGCCTGCCTGAAGGGCCTTCCCTTCAGAGAGGCCAGCATTAGCCTGGAGCTGATGGGCCTAATGAAGACCCGCACGCAAAATGAAATTACTGCACATTGCCGCTTGGACCCCCAGCGCTGATACCTCAAAAACTTTCTTGAGCTGGAGTTCCAACTTCCTGTCCTGCAGGTCCATGAGGGCCGTCGCCCCTGTGACTGGGTTAGTGGTTTTCTTGGTGATGGAAGACACTGCTGCATTCACCTTTGGGACTCTCAGCAGATCTAAGGCTTCCTCCGGCAGAGGATATAGCTTGTCCATCACTTTACTGACCTTCAACCCCAAATCTGGGATGTCCCATTCTCTAAATAGCAGATCCATTGCTGAGAAATGGAAAGGGAAGGAAATGGCAGGACCCCTGAGACCCATCAATACCGGATCCATAGCCCCCAACAAAGACTCCGCCATAGGGCTTCCAAGACTAACTCCCCCAGGATGGCCAGAATAAACAGATTCAATTCATCTTTCTTAAAGAGGTGAACCACCTTCAGATCATCGCCTTCCTTAGCCTGAGTCCCTTGGCTCCTATCCTGCTGAGGATCCGCATCCTCATTGACCCCCCCCCCCCACCCCCTTCTGGGTCATCCTGAGACGTTGAGTCTGAATCCATCCCAGGTGGCACGGACCGTAAAGGCCGCTTGCCCTTATGAGGCCCCGACCCTCCTCTAGATCCAGCACGCTTCCTCTCTTTTCTGTGTGGAGCCTGCGAAGGGATGTTTTTCCTGTTTCTTCCCCTGCCTTTTTTTCCTTAAAGGCCTTGTGCATCAGCAGCACGAACTCCGAAGAAAAAGAGGAATCAGTAGAGGTATCATCAGTCCCCTCAGGGCCAACCTCTGTTGCAGGAGAGTCTGGGCCCGCTGGCACATCTCCCCCAGGGATAATCTGTTGTGGAGATAGTGAGGGTGGTGAAAACCCCTCCCCCATCGTGACCCGCGTGGCTGCCCGAAAATTATCCAAGATGGCCCCCATTCCCACGCTCAGTGGGAACGGATCAGCTGGGACCATGCAGCCTGCCAGCAGCCATGTGGAGTACCGAGGAGTCCGATGCCGACCCTCCTGGGGCAAAATGGAGGGTCCTTCCCCTCTGGGCAAACAGTCAGTGCACAGGCCCTCTCTCGACAGACGCACACGTGCTGAGCCGCACGTGTGGCAAGATGATCCCTGAGGCATTCCTGCCGTGGCTAAAAAAGTAAGAAAACAGGGGCAAAAAAGCGGCAAAACGCAGTGAAACTGGCGTGCAGAGAATCGGGGAAATCAAGAAAAGTACCGGAGAGTCTGCTCACGACACAATTTTTTTTTTTTAACAGAAAACTTGCCCGATCGCTGTCCCTGGTTCTGTAACACACCCTGCTCCTGTAGGGGGTGAGTGAGCTGGGCTCCCCGGTATCACCCCAACGCTGCTGACAACCAAGTACAGGATCCTCGACCCTTAGTAGCAGCGGTCTCGACCAGGAGGGATGGTCCCCTCAGGACCTAGCAACTCCCTGGGAGACTCACAGAACATCTCTCGGTGAGGGACTTGCTTTCTGTTTTGTTTTTTTAACCTATTAAAACAGAATCCCCCTAATTTTAACCTATTAAAACAGAATCTCCCTAATTTGCCAACTCAAAACCTGACTACAATCCTGCTCTACCAACTTTTTGTAATCAAGTAATCAGAATAGACTGTGGGTTTTGCACCTCCGCCTTCTGTTGGAGACAGAGTAAGACTGAGGGACTGTGGGTGGCACCTTGGTATATATGGCAGGGTTGTTTGAAAAAACTTCTGTCTCCATCTGCTAGATGGGAGGCAAAACCCAGGTGTCTGGACTGATTTGGGTACGTACAGGGAAATCGCCATTCTGGGTTAGACCAAGGGTCCATCAAGCCAAGCATCCTATTTCCAACAGTGGCCAATCCAGGATCAAGTACCTGGCAAGTACCCAAACACATAGGGGTAGATTTTATAATATGCGCGCAGACTTCCTTCCACGTGTGCGTGTTTCCCGACGCCCACACATGGATGAGCTGAATTTATAACATTTGCACGCCAACATGCATATGTAATAAAATCCATGAACCGCGTGCACATGCGCACTGGACTTTAGAATCCGTGCATGTTTGTGCGGCTGTCGCGCGCAAGGGGGAGGACTTTTGCAATTTCATCATGGTGACACATTTGGACCCCTTTTTGGGGGGAGATGCAATTTTTTATTATTTTATTCATTTTATTTTATGTATGTAGATGTCATTTTGTTCATAATATTGAATTTTAAGCTTGAAGGCTGTACTTATAGGCATAAAATCAAATTTTATGCTTGCAAAGTATTTACATGCATAAACTACCAAAAAGAATGGAAAAGAATGCATAGCCCAATACACAACAGTTAGCATAAAAGAAGGGAATTCCATGGGAGAAGGCAAACTATTGCTATTTCCTTACACTAGTATTAAGAAAAAAACCTTAGTGACTGAAGACCCATCTGCCTTCTAACTAAGGTCTATAAAATTTTCATATGTTGTAGCACACAACACTGTAGATCACTGACTTGATGCAACCATGAAAATCTATTAGCTATGTCTAAGTGGCATTTCACTTTACAGTGTACTTGACAAACAAAAAAAAACATGAATATAGCCTAATAACATTTAATATTCATGGTCTATTATACAGTAAAGCTTTTCACTTAATGGCAGGGTTTTGGAGAGCTTTAGGGCTTAAATTACAGTTGCAGGGCTGGATGTACTAACGTTTTTCCCTCAGACATAAAATGAGAAAGCCCTTCATACTTTTGTCTCATAATTAGATCTTAGAAATATTTTTAATATGAAACTGATACTCTACTCCAAAGGATGAAATATTCAAAAATGGGAAGAAAAAGTACAGAAAAAAATAAAGGATATTTATTACAGTAGCCAAGCTATTGTTCTGCATGGCTTCTAATACAAAATTGTTCTAACCATTTGGAATAAATGAAACAAGTTTAATATACTCAGATTTGGACTGATATCTGAAACAGAGAAGCACAATTTTCCTTAGTAATAAGAAATTATTTTTGGGTTTAAAGGGTTCTGTTATTAAGATGACAAATATACAGCACAGCCAATATCAAACATTAGTGTGGCTGCAAAGATGGATTTTCACCTTTACAGTCATCGCTAAATTATTCTTTATATAAATATACTGATAGATAGATTGTTCTTGATCACTAGGTATTATAATTGTGATGCAGTTCCATCACTGCTCTCTACATTAATGGTGGGGGAGGAAGGGGAATAGAACAAAGAGCTAAGAGAAACAGATAAGTATGAGAGAAAAAAATGTGTGAAGCTTGCTGGGCAGACTGGATGGGCCATTCGGTCTTCTTCTGCCATCATTTCTATGTTTCTATGTTTCTATAATTGATTAAACAAATGACTTAAAAATAAGCAATGTTAAACCTTTGGATTTTTGTAATTATTCAAAAGCTTCAGTGTTTGGGGACTGGGGAGGAGAGAGCCAGCTATCCTAGCTGCCAGAAAAGCCATGAATTGCTGGGAGTTTCTTCTTCCCCCACAGTGGTTTATTGATCCCTGGCTGTCCTAAGCATCTGATGTCATCAACCCGGGATGCCAGGAGGAGTCTACAGCACATGGACTGGCACTGCAGAGGAAAGACCCATCTGTCCTATGTACCGGGAATGCCTTGAACTGCCGGGGAGTTTATTTCTTCTTGCCCCATGGTGGTTTACAGATCACTGGCTGTCCCAGGCATCTGACGTCATCAACCCAGGACATGGGGAGGGGCCTACAAGATCTGACCCGCAGCAGTACACAGTTACTACCAGCACATTGCTGAAGCTGTGCACGTCAAAGGGGCTGTTGCAGTCTTAAGGTGCCCCATCCTATGGTGGAGGAACCTGCCTTAATGGAGTCTCAGGATTTTGCTAGGAACACCAATGAGCCTTTGGTGATCCCTGGTCTAGGTAATGTTTCATCAGCCAATTTTCCTGAGAGGCCAGAACAGATTACACTGGACACACTTTGGACTGCTATTAAGGGACAGGAACAATTTTTAGGGTCTAAGGGGGTCATTTATTAAAGTGCTATATGGCGTTTTAGTTTGGGGCAGGATTTCTGGCCAAGTGGGCTGGCTTCATGAAGCCATATTGCACAGTTTTAATGTGGATTTTAACTACACCTTTTTCATTTGCATTAAGCCATATGATATGGCTTTATCACACTTTGCGATGTTTTCGCAAATAGTTTTTTCAGTATTTCAAGCTGCTGAGAGAAAGAGAAAGAAAGAGAGAGATAGAGAGAGAGATGGAGAGACAGACTACCTATAAGGCCCTCATATTAGGTACCTGGAAAGGAGGCCCACCTAGCTACTCGAGGTGAGGTTTAAGTATTAGTGTAGGGGTTAGGGGCTACTTTGACATGCAGAGTGCAACGTACGAACAGAACAGTGCACTCTTGTGAAGATTTGATGACCTTCGGAGTGAGAAAACTCACACAAAGATGAGATTTGTGCAATGTTTATTTATTTATTTATTTATTTATTTATTTAGGACTTTTATATACCAACATTCATGTAGAAAATTTACATAGCATATCGGTTTACAGTGAAAACACAAAAGTTGCAAATAGCATTACATAGAACAGGGTGACATGGAACTGGGACTAAGGGATCAAAAACAAAACTAAATAATGACAACTGAAAAAGTGTGAGCCATGTGAGGATTAGAATGACTCTTAAACAATATCAAATCAAGAGAAAAACATATGATAATAAAGACACAATGATAAAAAGCCTATAAGATAAACAAATAGTAAGATCAAATTATATACTAAAGCAATGATAATAAATATACGATGATAATAAGGCATTAAGGAAGTCAGAAAGTATGTTCAGTCTAGACCAAGCCAGATGGCAGATATTCTCTCAACCTAGCATGATGGACTATCTACCTGGGTAACATCACCGCCCCCTCCCCTCCCCCCAGGTAGGAATTGCAACAACAACAACAGTAATATATAAAGAATCTTAAACAGCATTATTAAACAAAGGAATTCCAATCTTATTATATTAGCCCACACAAAATTTTTTGGGGTGGAGTGGTAATTATAGGAAGCCTTAACATCATCACCCAAAGAAAAAAAAAAGAAACTAGCCAAGCCTGGTATTACTTTACCCCCTTGATATGGTTAAGTGATTGGACTGAGCCACGTCTTAAGATGTTCTGGCAAGAAATAAACATAAGTGGAATTATTAAATTTAACAATACATCTACAAGGGTATCTGAGCTGGAAAGTCGCTCCTAGAGCTCTAGTTTCCTGCCTTAATACCAAGAAACCTTTCCTGCGTTCCTGCGTGGCTTTAGCCAGATCCGGAAAGATCTGGACAAATTGCCCCATAAAATGAGTCTCCATATTTTGAAAGTAACTTCTCATAATTGTCCCAATATCTTTCTCATAAATAAATGAAACTAATAAAGTGGCTCGCTCCACAATCTCGATAGCCGAGGATTCCAGGAAATTTGTCAAGTTCGCAATATCAAGCTGGTTATTTATCCTATTATCTCTTGTTTGTTGGTAAGGCAGGAAATACACCTTATTCAATGCCGGTATATCCTCCAGAGATATATGCAGAATTTCCACAAAGTACCTCCTTAAAGTAACTCTTGGCAATTCTCCTAAAATCTTAGGAAAATTTAAGAGTCTTAAATTAAATCTTCTGAATCGATTCTCCAGCATTTCTATTTTTCTATTAAGATTGGTGCAGTCTGCAATTGTTGTAGTTTGCACAGCTTGAAATTTTTTAGCTGATTTTCTATAACCTGTATTTTATTTCCTTGTTCTTTGATTTTCTTATCATGGTCTTGAGTCACTAAGTCCATTCTAGAGGAAATTTGGGAAATTTGTGCCATACAGGTCTGGAGCACTACATTCTGCTGAGCAATAAGCTCCCAAATTGTGGCCAAGGTTACCACAGGCGGCTTATAAACGGAGAACTGTCTGTGATTGAAGCTCCTGAGCACCAGTGGGTATAGAAATATCGGTTGCTAGGACATAAACAGGAGCAATCTTACTGCTTTTGCGTCGTTCTGCTCTCTGAGCCCCGGCTTCTCTCTGAACAGTGTCACCGCCTTGCCCCGATGCTACTACCTCCACCTCCTCCATCGCGGCTGCGCCCTCTATGGTCTCCTCCGAGCGCAATCCGCTCGGGGCCTCCAACGCAGCCGCAGACGGAAATGATGACGAAATGGCCTGTGGAGCCCTTAACTCCGGAGGGCTGAGAGATGTTTCCCCAGACGAGGCGGCGGCCTCCTTCCCGTCTCCGTCAGCAGGGATCAGCGTCTCTCCTCTTGGGCAAAGCTGTGCGGTTTCAAAGATGGTACGTTGTCCAGCTGGGAGTGAGGGTGTTGAGGGAAAGACCCACACCTTCCCTTTGCGTTTCGGAGCATTCCGATCAAAAATGAAGAAAAATGTTAGAAGCTCGAACAGGAACTGCTGAAGCACGCTGCTACCAGGTGGCCATCTTGACTCCGCCCCATATAGTACACTTTTACCTACATTAAATATGTGCCTACATGTAAACCGTTGCGATGGTATATAACTTAGCGACGGTATAGAAAAGATTTTAAATAAATGAAATAAATAGTGAAGGTATGGGCCTGAATACCCAGGGTTACAGGAAGCAAGAGTTGAGGGCCAGTAATAGATACACCCAAGCTTGGGACCCCCGCCGGGCTCAGGCATTGCAGTTTCCCAGCTGCAGCGGACAGGATTGCAAACGATGTCCAGAAGTGCCACAGTAAAGGCAAAGGCCCTCCTTCTGCCAACGGAGATGTTTGGTCGGAGACAAGCACCCATGATTTACCTCCATAGGTTCCACCATGGAGGGAGGTAGTGATGCTGGAGTCTTCACTGGATGATTGAAGGCACTTATGGGACAATGCTATAGGAGGGCATGGAGCCTTTACTTCTTGGCGGGGGTCCGTGGCCAGAGTGATAAACTCCACCGTATACTCGGAGAGGGTCCTTGTCCCTTGACGGAGGTGGAATAAGTCATGGCTGGCCACAGCCTGGCAGCCAGGGACTCAGAAGGTCTGCTTGAAGAGAGCGATGAATTCAGACAACTTGGAGAGGATGGGATCAGAACGTTCCCATAAGGGAGAAGCCCAAGCAAGGGCCTTCCCTTCCAGACGAGACAGGATGAAGGTCACCATGGTGATTTCCTTCAAAAAAAGGAAGGGTTGCAGTGCGAACTGCATAAAGCACTGATTAAGGAAGCCACGACAAGAGTGTGGATCCCCATTATATTGAGGAGGTTCAGGAAGTGCCAATGATGCTTTGGGAAGCATAGTGGTTGAGAGGCCCACAGGATTGGCCAAAGCTGTATCTTGTAGCTGGGAACAAAGTTCTTCCACCGAAGAGGCCAACGTTTCCAAGGCTTGATGATGTTGTTTAACTGTAGCGGGCAAACTCGGTAGAGCCTGGGAGGCTGGAGACTCCGCCGAGACCATGGCCTTGGCAATCTGTTGCACTCGGGGGTGGACCCTTGTCCTGAAGCTGTGGAGAACTGCCTCCTGGTTGGGACCGGGAAGCAACATCCCCCAGGGGGCGGAGCACTGGAGGAGACAGAGGGTAGGTAGAGCTTCACCACTGGAAGCCTGAGGTCCTCCCGGGAGGATCCCGTAGGGACCCAGGCCGCTTGGACTTAGGTGGGCCTCGCAGGGTCTCCTGGGAAGGTGGAAGTCTGGCATGCCCATGGGCAGAAGGGGAGCGTGGTCAGGTTCGAAGCAGGAGGTCCGATGTAACAAGGAGGACCAGAAGAGCATGGGAGATGACAAGGTGAGGACCAGAGCCAGAATCTAGGGACGTGGTCAGGCAGGCAGAGGTCAAAGTCCAGGAGTCAGTACGAGGAGTGGTCAGCAAGCTAAGGTCAGGTACCGGAGGTCATACGAGGTCACAGGCAGGCCAAAGTCAGAAGGCAGGCAGCAGACAGGCAGGTCAATGAACAGACTGGAGTGAGAGGCAGGCAGCAGGCAGGCAGCAGGCAGGCAAGTCGAGGAATAGACTGAGGTCAAAGGCAGACAGCAGGCAGGCAAGTCGAGGAACAGACTGAGGTCAGAGGCAGGCAGCAGGCAGGTGAGTCGAGGGACGGACTGGAGTCAGGAGGCAGGCAGCAGATAGGCAGGCAGGTCAAGGAATAAGCCGAGGTCAGTACCAGTAAGACAGTCCGGGGTACTACCTGGGTAGACGTACAGACGAACAGGAACAGGAGGAAGATAGAGTACTAGGAAGCAGGAACAGAACTGGAACAGAAGGATCCTGGAACAAAACTTGGGACAAGTCAGGAGCAAGCAACAAACACAGTGACAATCTAGCACAAACGCCGATTACCAAGGCAAGGAAGTTCAAGCAATGACTTCCTTATAATGGGGAATCAATCAGGGCGCGCCGCAGAGCTAGGACCCGCCCTTGGTGCTTGGCCGACACAGCCGAGGACTGCGAGCTCTGGCGTGAGGCCTGGTGCACAGTGGAAGGCCCGGCACCTGCCGCCGCAGGACGCCAGGGCCTGGAAGCGCTAGCAGCAGCCGCTAGAGAGGACAACCCAGGACCTGCCATGGAACAATAAAGGTGAGCAGGCCCATGCGTGGGCCGGGCGCAGACGGGATGCATAACAGATCCTGCAATTTTCTTAACATTTGTGATGAATCTTGAACAAATGATCTAGCTGATATGACTTCCAATTGTAAGAAAATCTCAAGGAAAATTGCCAGGTGTTCAAATACAGGGCTACCTATTGATTCTTTTTTAGGTAGCCTTGGCATAGAATCACTTTATACAAATGTTCTTCAAGAAGGCGGTCTCAGATTAGTACTGGAGAATGTATGTAAGAGAGTGAGTAAGAGTATATGTGCATGAGTGTGGGAGAGTGAGAGTGAGAGAGAGTGTGTGCTTGTGTGTGAGAAGTGAGAGAGAGCATGTGTGCATGTGTGTGGGATAGTTAGAGGACATGTTTGTGGGAGAGAGAGTGAGCATTTGTGCGGGAGAGAGAGCATGTGTGCTTCTGTGTGGGAAAGTGAGACACAGCATGTATGAATATGTGTGGAAGAGTGATAACATGTATGTGAGGTAGAGAGAGAGAGCATGTGGGCTTGTATGTGTGGAAAGTGAGAGAGAGCATGTGTGCATGAATATGGGCAAGTGAGAGCGAGCATGTGTGTGTATGAGAGGGAGCATGAGTGTGCACAACTATCCCAGTTACTCTCTGCCCTCTAATCCATGACAATTTCAGGGCATCTGGTAATGAAAATTTCCAAGGTATGGATAACGAGGAATATTTAAAAATCATTATTTAATTTGTTGGGTGTTATTTGATGTGTCTGAAATAATTTATTGATGTTTGGAAGATTTTTATATGAGTTTTTAATTACTGAATGTTATTCTATTCATTAGTGGTAAATTTTTAAAAGCCCATGCAGGCCTCCATGTGTGCATTGATTTTATAACATGTGTGCATCACCGTGCACATGTTATAAAATCCAATACCCATACATGTGTGTGCCTGATTTGCCATGGGCATTGCTGTACAAACATTGAACTGATTATCCCAACTTCTGGTATCATGTGTTGTGTAAAGGAGGAGGCACAGTTTTTCACTTGGCCATAGGAACCAAATTGCCTGGCTACAACTCTGATTTTATGCCTGGGAGGACTACGACGTACAATGTACATAAAATTATAAACCTGGTCCATGTAGCAAAAAAGGTCCGTCTTTCATCAGTTTTGCTCATTGATGATGCAGAAAAAATTTTCAATAGGGTTCATTGGCCTTTTTTGTTTTTAGTGATGGAAAAGAAGGGGTTGGGAGGGCATTTCCTAACTTGGGTAAAGGAATTGCATAGAATCCCGGAGACCTGCTTAAAGATAAATGGGAGTTATATGAGAAATTTAAAAGTGAAGAGGGAGACCAGTCAGGAGTGTCCTCTATCACCTCTATTATTTGTCACTAGCATTAAACCCTTAGCAGAAATTATTCATAGGTCTGAAGTTATTTCAGGGGTTAAGGTAGGAAAGGGTCATTATAAGATATCGTTTTTTCACCAATGATATTATGTTTACTTTATTGGATCTGAAAACATCTATAAGGTAGTGGTAAAAGAATTATTATATTATAGAAGATGAGCATGAGAAAGTTTGAAGTCCTCAAGAAACTTGAGACATTGTGCAAAATCAATTCTCAGCCTTTATTATGAAGAACTCCCAGTAATCAATATTGCATGGAAACAATTAATAAACCCCCCAACATGAATACTGTGTTTTGCCTACCAAGGCTGCTTCGGGAGGGATACTTCAGGCAAACAAGCTCAACTGACTGGAAATAAACAAAAAATATAAAAATCTTAGTTGCGAGAACAAAAATGAGTACACAGCAGAAAAAAAAATAGGGATGATATAGCATTGAAAAAATGGTATGGCAATACCTTCAGTGTGAAACCTTCAAAACATGAGAGGGAGTTCTTGCAGAGATCTGTCAGAGAAAAATATTTAAAGGGAACTTTGGAATCAAAACACTATCTTATGTCATCAATTGTCATATGATAAAAACAACCAATTAAATAAAGGCTTTAAATACCAGAAAACGATAGGGATGTGCAGAGCAAAATTTTATGTTCATATTTTTTATGTCCGAAAGGGGGTCCCACTTGCGGCCAATATGGACATAAAAAAAATCCAATGAGTTGGGTATATGTACATATGTGCAAAAAAAAAATTTAAACCCCCTCACCCTCCTTAATCCCCCCCCCAGACTTACCACAACTCCCTGGTGATCGAGCGAGGAGTGAGGACGTCATTTCTGCAATCCTTGGCGAGAAGCATGTGACGTCGGTGGCACGTCGAGTGACGCGGCGTCACGTGATTCCCGGCTCGTTCGCGCCGGACGGCTCGTTCGGCCCAAAAAGAACTTTTGGCCAGCTTGAGGGGGTCAGGAGGCCCCCCCAAGCTGGCCAAAAGTTCTTTTTGGGCCGAACGAGCCGTCCGGCGCGAACGAGCCGGGAATCACGTGACGCCGGCGTCACTCAACGTGCCGCCGACGTCACATGCTTCTCGCCAAGGATTGCAGAAATGGCGTCCTCACTCCTCGCTCCATCACCAGGGAGTTGTGGTAAGTCGGGGGGGGGGATTAAGGAGGGTGAGGGGGTTTATATTTTTATTTTGGCTCAACAATCGCGATTTCCCACATATCGAACATATCTATGTTCGATATGTGGGAAATCCGATCGTTTATGTCGAATCAATTTTTTAAGTAAAAAAAAAATATGAGTTGCGTTTTACTAATGCGGTCAATCCGAATGCACACCCCTAGAAAACGAGTGAGTGCACATTACAGATAAATACAGTGTAAAACATTGTAAATACGTAAGGAAACCATAAATATAGTGACTTCCAGTCTCAAAATAAAAACTTAACAGTATAACACATGAGTGTTTAAACAAGAGTGTTTAAACAAGAGATCTTTTTGTAATGTAAAAATACCCGTTATAATGGGAAAAGAAAGGCATCAATATACTCTCATGAAACAAGGTCAAACTTTACCAGGAAATAGAGTACACTGTAGATATGACTTCCACTCTCAAAGGGAAAGGTTTAACAACATTGCTTATAAATATTAGTAAAAGAGGGAGCATTGATAATGCCAGCTGCAGGAAGGCAAAGGAGGTAAAGAACCAGACTATAAAATTTGATTATAGAATGGATTATAAAAAATGTATCAACTCTATTTCAGCATTTAAACCTTGTGGGGAAGAGACTGGAGGGTACAAATCCATGTCTGTTCTCTACATCAGTGGTCCCCAACCCTTTCCTGGGGGCCCACCAGCCGGTCGGGTTTTCAGGATATCCACAATGAATATGCATGAGAGAAAATTTGCATGCACTGCCTCCATACCATGCAAATTTTCTCTCATGCATATTCATTGTGGGTATCCTGAAAACCCAACCGGCTGGTGGGCCCCCAGGACAGGGTTGGGGACCACTGCTCTACATGACAGCAGAGCAGATAGATCTCCACCAATTGGAGAAAGACTAATAGAGTCAATCACAAAGAGTTTTATGTCTGTCACAGAGTGGGAAGCAGAAATCCAGTGAGAAAGTAAGGGGGATTTTTTGCGAGAATGTTGAATGCAACAAGAGCGATGTCCAATGATGCATGTGTTTAGCGAGTGAATGGCTTACCTACATAGAGTTTAGGGCAAGGGCAAATTATCACATCAATGACCCCAAAAGAAAGGCATGATGTTGAGTTATGAAGTTTACTGTATGCCAAAATGAGGGTGTTGGAATGTGTTGAGAGAGAGTGATAACAGACATGCAGAACATTTGCCGAAGGAAAATGACACGGGGCACTTTAAGGGAAGACGGTATGGGATGAAATTCTGAATGTACAAGGAGATAATTGAGATTCTTGCCATGATGAAAAGTGAATCTTGGAGTGTCATGAAAAACTATGAGGGGATATCTAATGGGGACGTGGAGTGCCCCTTATTCTTTGGACCCAGCGGTGGTCATTTTCCAAAATGATGTTAAGACCCTTGGGCACCAAACTGTTATGGCACGGACTCATACCTCTCCTTCGGGGAAGCTCTCCAAACATTGTGCACTCCCTTCACACTGTCACCATGGCTGAGCACTGTATCGCAATGCTCAAATTAGCCCAGTCAGGCTCCTCTCCCAACGCTGACATCCCCGACGGGCCCTGCGCAGCGTGGGAAAAATGGCCATTTAAACCAGCTCCTCAGCCCCAGCAAGTGCCTCGGCTACAGGCTTACTTGTGCTGGTGCATTATCGTTGGATTACTAGTTTTCCCCTACTAAGATTGCCTTCTCGGATTATTGACTTTCTGCCTGCCTCTGACCCAGACTATCTTTTCGATTCCTGCTCGATGCCTGCCTCTGACTCGGATTGCCTTCTCGGATTGTTGCTTTCCTGCCTGCCTCTGACCCAGGCTGCCTCTTGGATTGCATCCTGACCACCTTGGCCGACCCTCGGAGTAGTTCTACTCACTGTAGGCTGTTATTCCATCACTAGGGTCCACAACTGGTGGGTAACAGTTAGCCAAGGCCATGGACCCGGTAGACTTAACAGCGCTACAGGCTATTCCTGGCCTCGCCACTTGGATACAACAGCAGCAAGGAGTCTTGGATCAGGTCACAGGCATATTGGAGAGACTGGTGGCTCGAATGGATGCTTTGGCTATTGCAATTCCCCCATCACCTCTGACTCCTCCTCCTTCCACCTCGGTCTTGTGTCTGCCACCTCTCCATTTCAACGGAGATCCAAAATTGTGCAAGGGCTTCTTAAACCAATGTAAGATGCATTTTTTATTTCAAGCACCATTGTAACCTTTGGATAAAATGAAGGTTACATTTATTCTCTCGCTTGTGGAGGAATTAGCCTTGGCATGGGCATCTCCTCTGTGGGAATGTGATGACCCCCTGCTGAGCAATCTGGATCAATTTCTCAAAGACTTCCACTTGGTGTTCAATGAACTGGGGTGATCAACCTCTGCAGCATCAGAGCTCCTCCAGATATGACAAGGGATGAGGCCAGTAGGAGAATATGCAGTTTCGTTTTGGAATCTTGATACAGAACTTGGTGAGGGAGAGGAGAGTCTGACAGCCATGTTTCGCAAAGGTCTCTCGGAATCCATAAAGGACAAATTATTTGGACAGTACCCGCAAGACCACCCTGGAGGACCTGATCCAGCTAGCCATTCACCTAGACCTCCATTTCCAAGAATGGTCCTGGGAGAGGGCTATACTCCATCGTCTGGTACACCTAGCACCTTCTTTCCAGCTTCCTTTCTTCCCTCCTAAACTCCAAGAACTGCCGACCACCTCTGAGGAACCCATTTAGAGTGATCAGCTCCAAATCTCTCCAGAGGAATGCCAGAGACTTCATCAGGAAAATTTTTGCCTTTACTGTGCAGGATCTGGACATTTTGCCAAGACCTGTCCTTGAAGTCGGGAAACTCCCGGACCTAGGTTTGGTGGGAGAGGCCTCCCTGGGTCGTACGACTTCCTCTCACCAGATACTAATTCCGATGTTGCTCTCCATGACCCGGACTTCCCTTCATCTGCAGTCCTTCTTGGATACAGGAGCAGCTGGGAATTTCATTGAAGAGTGATTGGTCCAACTGCACCACATTACCACAGACTCTCGTGGTGCCCCTTACCATTTCATCGGTATCCAGACAAACCCTTGGCAGATAGGATTTCGTATATCACCAGACTGATTACCATGACCACAGGGGTCCTGCATCATGAGACTATTTGTCTTTACATTCTACTCTCCTCAGTATATCAGATCATCCTAGATCTGCCTTGGTTGAGATTACACCAATCCAAATTAGACAGGGAGACTTTGCAATTAGCGGCTTGTCATCATGACTGTTTGAGCTCTGTTCATCCTCTCTTACATAATTCCCCCCTCATTGAACCCACTTTTCCTGGTCTACCAGATCAATACTCAGAATTTTATGATGTTTCCAGTAAACAGCAAGCTGTCATTCTGCTTCCTCATTGCAATTATGATTGTGGAATTGAACTCCTTCCAGAAAGAATTCCCCCTAGAGGAAGAGCCTATGCACTCTCAGAACCAGAGACAGAGGCCATGAACCTCTCTATCCAAGAGAACTTGGCTTGAGGATTTATCAGGCCATCATCCTCCCCGGCAGGAGCCGGGTTCTTCTTTGTCAAGAAAAAAGACAGCTCGCAGCGACCTCGATTATCAAGGCCTGAATGCCATCACACGAAAGAACCAATATCCTATCCCCCTCATCACAGAATTATTTGATCGACTCAAGGGAGCACAGATTTTCACAAAATTGGATCTTCAGGAAGCCTATAACCTGGTGCAAATTCATGAGGGGGATGAATGGAAAACAGCTTTCAATACTCGCGATGGACACTATGAATATCTCGTTATGCATTTTTGTATATGTAACGCACTAGCAGTGTTTCAAGTAATGTTCAATGTTATTTTCCGTGATCTCCTTTATTCACAAGTTCTGATTTACTTGGACGATATCCTCATTTTTTCCAAATCCATAGACCAACATGTCACCCATGTGCGACAAGTCTTCCAGCGCCTCCGTGAAAACAAGCTCTTTGCCAAGATAGAGAATTGAAGGTTCCACAAGAAGGAATTACCTTTTCTGGGCTACATCATTTCTCAAACCGGTCTGCAGATGGACCCAGAAAAACATAGGGCACTTCTGGACTGGCATAAGCCCATAGGTCTTAAAGCCTTACAACGGTTCTTAGTATTTTCTAATTATTATCGACAATTCATTCCTGCCTATTCAACTTTGGTCACAACTCTCACAACTATGACCAAGAAGGGGGCTGATGTCTATAATTGGTCCCCAGAAGCCATCAGAGCCTTCCAACAATTAAAAGAGAAATTTACTAAAGACCTCTGTTTACAGTGTCCCGACTCCACTAAGCCTTTCTTTCTCAAAGTGGATGCCTCCACTTTAGGGATAGGGGCTATCCTCCTACAACCATCGAAAGAGGGGAACCTGGTCACCTGTGCCTATTTTTCAAAAGTTTTTCTGCAACAGAAATGAACTACACCATCAGAGATTGAGAACTTCTAGCTATTAAGCTAGCATTGGAGGAATGGTGACACTTGCTGGAAGGGGCGAAACACGTCATCACTATCTACACGGACCACAAACATTTGGCATATTTATCACATACCCAATGTCTGAATCTGTGGCAGTCCCGTTGGGCCTATTCTTTAGTCACTTTAATTTTAAGCTACTCATTCTTCCAGGTAAGAAGAATGAGCAAGCTGATGCTTTATCCAGATGTTTTCTTCTGGAAGACATTCACCATTATTGGTGGCCACAGTGGAAGGAGATGACTAAGAAATTCTTTGAATCCTGTCCTACTTGCGCCATGCACAAGCCCTCCCGGACTCAACCGTGAGGTTTACTACAACCCTTAGCAATACCTGACAGATCTTGGTCCTATATTGCTATGGATTTCATCACAAACTTACCCCCATCTGAAGGGAACAATACCATCTGGGTCATGGTAGACTGTTTCTCTAAGATGGCCCACTTTATTCCCCTCCTTGGTTTACCCTCAGCTTCAGAGTTGGCTCATTTATTTATTCAGCACATCGTCTGAATCCACAGACTTCCCTAACATATTCTTTTGGACAAAGGAGTGCAGTTTACAGCATGTTACTGGAGAAATGTATGCAAAAAAATGTGGAATTCAACTCAGCTTCTCATCAGCATATCACCCACAAACTAATGGGCTGGCAGAACGAACCAATCACTCAAGACATTCCTGTGCTGTAATGCAAATCAGCACTAGGACAACTGGTCTTCATTACTCCCTTGGGCAGAGATGTGCCACAATAATCACTGTACACAGGCCACCAGGACATCACCTTTCTATTTGGTTTTTGGTCGACACCCCCGAATACCGTTACCAAAATCTGAAGGACTTATAGAGGGATACTCGCACCCTCTGCAACCAAGAAGTGAAGACCAGCCCTGCAACTTCAACAAGGAGACCTATTGTGATAACAGCTATGCAACACGCTCTTAGCGCAAGTTGTGCTATTAACCCAATGCTGGAGAGAGAGAGAGAGAGAGAGAGAGAGATCGATCCTTGCTATAGTGTCTCCTCCCTAGACAGGTATTTGGCCATCAAATCTTCACAAGAGACCACTGTTCTGTTCGTACGTCTCATGTTGAATGTGAAAGTGGCCCCCAACCACCTACACTCATACCTAATCCCCACCTCGAGTTACTAGGTGGGCCTGCCATAGGGATACAAATACCTGTCTAGGGAGGAGACACTATAGCAAGTATCTCTCTCTCTCTCTCTCTCTCTCTCTCTCTCTCTCTCTCTCTCTCTCTCTCTCTCTCTCTCTCTCTCTCTCTCTCCAGGCTGTCTGGAAACATCGTGCACTGCGATAAACCTTTACCGGCACACAATAACACTTTACATATGCTCCGCCCCCTGAATACCAAATTAAAAATTTGCATTCGCAAATCGCGTTAATGGCTGTTAGCGCGATTTGCGGAATTATCTCCCACAGTAACTCTTTGGAAAATGACCCCCCTAGTCTGGTTAAGTACCTGGAACCTTAGACCATTCATGCACTCCTTGAAATTTGCCCTTCATTTCATGGGTCAATTTCCAGTTGAGAAATGGATTGGAGAGGTCACATATAAGTTGCGTCTACCACCTGCATGCTGTATCCACTACGTATTGATGGACCCTTGGTCTGAGCCAGCATGGCAATTTCTTATGTTCTTATTTCCCTCCTCAAACCAGCAGTCTGCTCCTGGCCTTCCAAAAGGCCTATACAAGTCTCAACCAACATTGTAGAAGAGGACACGCAATATGAGAGAGAGGAGATTCTGGACTGTAGACAAAAGAGTCGGTCATTTCAATACTTTATATCTTGGAAAAATTATGGTCCAGAGGAGAAATCATGGGAACCAGTCAAGAACATTCAAGCACCTCAATTAATATGTGACTTTCATCAGTGATTTCCCCTCAAACCCAAGCCTAAAGAGCAGAGGGGAGGACCTTGCAGAGGGGTACTGTTATGGCAGGGTCCCATACCTCTCCTTCAGGGAAGCCCTCCCGACATTGTGTGTTCCCTTCCTGCTGCCAGGATGGCTGCGCGCCACATCGTGATGCTCAAATTAGCTCCTCTCCCCACACTGATGTCCCTGATGGGCCTTACACCAGTGCAGGAAAAATGGCCATTTAAAACCGGCTCCTCAGCACCAGCAAGTGCCTTGGCTACAGGCTTGCTTGTGCTGGTGCATTTTCATTGGATTGCTGGTTTTCCCCTACTCGGATTGCCTTCTCGTATTGTTGCCTTGCTGCCTGCCTCTGACGCGGAATGTCTTTTGGACTGTTGCATTGCTGCCTGCCTCTGACCCGGACTGTCTTTTGGATTCCTGCTCCTTGCCTCCCTCTGACTCGGATTGCCTTCTCAGATTGTTGCCTTGCTGCCTGCCTCTGACCCCTACTGTCTCTTGGATTGCATCCTGACCACCTTGGCCGACCCTCAGAGTAGTTCTAGTCAAGGTAGGCTGTTATTCCATCACTGGGGTCACCATCACTACTGGTGGGTAACACAAACTATCTCAGGCACTGTCATGTATGTAGCCAGATGGTAAAGCTATTGGGATTTTGACTTTTAAATATGGTATGAAGATAGGATGCACACCCAGAGTATCTTCACCAGAATTTAAATCAAAATAGAAAAATGATTTCAGAAGTACTTTTATGATTAAATTAAAGGATTTTATTTTTCTGGCAAATGGATAATTTTCTAGGTTCTTCACTTCTAGAAACAAGTATAATTATTGAACAAACAAACCTTTCAATAATGTCAATTTCAATGAGAAATAATTTACTTCTGGTGCACAAAAAATGTTTCATATGTGACTCTCACTCTAATTCTTAACACAGTTTGGAATATAAACTGGTTCCTGTACAAGGATTTCTTCTTACCAAGATACTATCAGATAAGTATTTTCTCAGTTTCTTCTTAATGAGAATAAATGTTGAATTTTAACTTTAATTCAAGAAATCTGATTCTTTGTGTTGACTTGTTATTACAGGGTCTTCAGGAAATTCTGTAATTTTCCAGGTAAGTATTACCAATTTTTATCTTTAACCTGTTTTAGCTCCATGACTTTGACCTCTTTCATGCCCATGCATCACAATTTGTTGGTGCATACTTATCTTTGATTGCTGGGTAATAATTTTTGAGAGCTCTGTTTGTGAACACTGAATAGAGAGCACTGACCTAGTAATGAGGTGGTTTTAATGGTTTGTGATTGAAAACTAGCTCATGCTGCTTGATGGCACAGACTTGACTTGATCTACCACTCTTGACCCTGAAGAATCAGGATACAGTGGTTCACCTACTATGCTATCTCAAACCAAATCAATAATAAAGACTGACTGCCTCACAGTGCCAATCTTCTGCAATCTTCAATGTTGCTAGCATGTGCATATAAATGAGACTGAAATTCTTTCTAATAGAAATTAAAAAAAATAATTATTTCAACCCTCACAAACTCACAAAGTAAAGAAAATATTTAATCATGCTCTCTCTCTCTCTCTCATTTCACACTTATTTGCAAATAAAGCAGGAACAAGTTGTAGGACTTCTGTATAAGATTTTTTTCCCCTAAGGAAACAACACATAGGTACCTTTATCTACAGGACCTGTGATTAAACCCTGTAGCACCTTTATCTACAAGTGGAGTGTATAGAATCTGAAGTCTCTGGGATTTAATGAAAATGTTTTCTTTCTGAAGTAGTGTGCACTTCAGTTAAATCAGCTCAGAATCAGACCATCAATCACTTACTTATCTCCCATCCACTTATCTATCAAAACTGGCAAAAAACACAATCGACCATCTATAGAAAATCAGCCTTAATTTTAACTAATGTGTTACCTCAGAAAGGATTTGAATTACAATAAGCACCACTTTCACATACTGCTGGCCACACAGCTAGTGTTTCCCATGGTATTTGGGTACTCTTCCACTTAGCCTGGGCTTCAGTGATAGGAACCTGCAACCATGTTTCTCCCTTGCAGTATCTAGCAAAGCTTTGCCTCAGCCACCAATACAACTCTGCCTCAGATTCCAACACAGCTCTCTGCGCAGTTTCTAACACAACCCCGCCTCATATTTCCACCATGGTTTGCCTCAGGTCCCATCACAGCTCTCCTTGTATCCTCCAGAACAGCTCTCTCTGCAGTTAGATGTGCTTTCTGAAAAAATCCTCAGAAGTGACTCTTCCTACTCTGAAACCTTTTCAAGAAATAGTTCTCATCTACTTAAAAAACAAACCCCAAAAACCTTATCCACCAAGAAACCATTTAAGGATCACAATTTTTAAAAGAATTTTAAGTATGTTCAAAACATTATTTAAAGGCAAATTACTTCTCAAAAATTTCTTTGCTTTGCCTCAACTTGGTGTTGCTATGCAGACCTGATCACCCATATGCTTTGCATAGACACTGATGTAGGCTAGCATTGTTATGGCATTACCATGGCATTGTGTATGGGATGGGAAAATAGTTTTTTGTTTTTTTTTCTCTCTGAGAGCTGCACAGAGATTGTTTTTACACTTTTTAGGTTGCCCTTTAAAATGAATGGGAAAATTATATCAATAAAAAAAACTCCACTTGCACAGTTCAAAAACACACCAAACTTTCAGGTTAGCTTCTAAATAAATGTAACAGTAGTTCTGTGTCTTTTCATGACCATATTATCTATTTTACAATTTTTACAGCTAATTGTATTTTTAACTTACATAAACATTTTTCCCCAAACCAAGGGTTAAATCCATATTTATATGATCTCATCTGGTGACCACCACCACAAAGCCCCTAGTTTCTGACAGGTTTTAATCAATTTTGAATCACATGGACCCCCTGTAAAATTGCAGTGGGATAATTGAATTAATATTCACTTCTGACCCCAAACTCCAGATGTGGTCAGGTCACAAGCATCATTAATTCATACCAACACTTGCAAAATGTTAATTTATGTTAACAGGTAAAAGTTTATTAAATGTATTGCTGTGGGTTCACTAGGGTACTTCCCAGGGGCTGACACACAGGTGGGGACCTCTCTATATGCTTCCCTTTTGAATCATCACCTTTTTATACTTTTAAAATCATTAGTTTAATGAACTTTTAAACTTTAATTTTCCTACAGAAACTGTGTAGGCAGCCTCTCACTGATGTCACTGTCCCAAGTCTGTGAGCACCCCTTGGCTTGCATGTAATCATGCTAAGGCTTTGATTACAGCCCTGATGCTGTCTGCTGGCTTAAGATGACAGTGGCAGCATTCCCAGTGCTGCTGCTGCAGTGTGGCACCAGCCACACTGAGTGGCATTTATCTATTAAAAAAAAAACTCATTACAGCACTTCTGGACTCTCTCTGGCTGCTGGGAGCTCCCCAGGCTCCCATGGCCCCAGCAACAATCAGGCAGGTATTTATTTTAATTATTTTTTACCCCATTTACAATGATACTGGCAACCCTTATGGTATGATGGGGCAAAGTCAAGCTTCCAGCCTGTCAGTACCATTTTAGGAAACTGCCGCTGCAGGTTCAGAGCCTACATGATGCTATTAGACAACCAGGAATTGTTTAGTAAATCCAAGAGTGTTGAGGGGATCTGCATGGGTGGGAAGTGGTGAGGCCTACCTCTGTGGGGGGTTGGTTTTTTTGATACAAAGGGGAAGTTGGAGAGTTGGAGGTGGGGCATATGGGTGACAAATTTAAAAATGCATTTTTGCTTTCAGCTGACTCCCAGGGCAGAAGGACATGGGGTCTCTGGAGATCCTCTGCATCTTTGAAACACTTGGAGTGGGGGGGGGGGGGTATTACTTAGAGCCAATTGGCCTCACTGCAGCTATCATATATTAGTTCTGTGGGTTGCAAAGCTGTGGCATTTTTCCTGGCAGTATTTCATCACTGGGAAAATTGGCATAGGGTTTATAAAGCTGTGATACCTGATGCAGTAGAGGGTGAAGTAGCTTGCCCAAGGTAACAAGGAAGAACAGTGGTATTTGAACTCTGATTTCCCTAGTTCACAACCAGCTGCTCCAATCACTAGGCTACTCATCCACCTCCTATGAGCTAGATCACCCTCTAGCCATCTAATATGACTCCCAAAACAGTTTTGTATTTTTACATACAGTAACCAAAACAGACAAATTGACCTGGTTCTTATACCAAATATAGAGAACTATATCCATGAATATTCCATGCAGATTTCCTGAAACCAGACTTGTCTGGGCTTCTTCAGGATTAAAATATGAACAATTACTTTAAAAGAAATGATGAGAAATGACAACCAACATGTATAATAGACAAATAATACATGACAGCATCATTTGTCAAATGAGGAATTATGAAAAGTAAAAGAAAAAGAATCAAAAGTGACAGCCAAGATTTTGTGAATGGCGAGCAGGTAGAGGACAAGAGAACCAGGAATAAAGATAAAAGATATTATGAATAGAAAAAACAAGAGTAAAACTGAGTACACATTGTACACATTAACTACCGGTACTACTATGAACTGAGTTATTATCTCATTGCCAAGGTCATTTCGCATTTAGATGGATTTGATGAAAGTGAGTTAAATATAATTTTTTTCATCGCATATACATTCTTTACTTGCTGAAGCCCACAAAAACTAAAGTTTTTTTATTTTATGGTTTATCAACAACATCCTTGTCTCTTTCCTGGATTTCTTTTCATTGATGCGATCTCTCTTTCCACTACTGGCTATAAGGGTCAACTTTACAACTCACACATTCAAAAGCACAGGATCTTCAGTGCCTTCCCTCTTCATTTCCAAACCCCTATCCCAGCACATAAGAACAATGATGCCCAACACAAGAACAATGATGAGGTTTGAAGCGCCCTCATAAAACCTCCCACCTTACCCCTGACACAAGAAGAATGATGAGGGCTTGACAGCCCCAAAATAATGCCCCCCCCAACCAAAAAAAACAAAAAAAACCCAACAGCAACAATGGCCCTCAACACTTATACAAGAATTACAACAGGGACTTTGCAACCTCCAAAATATCTCCACTGTCCATAAGTCCCCATGATCAAAGATTCTTTGGCCCTAATTCTCTTCTCTCCACTGATAGGTGCCCACTCTATCTCTAACCCTTAAGTTCAGAGCCAAATGTAGCTTAGAGCAGGATAGTCCATGATTCCCTACTCCACTGCTGTAGCCAACCTAAAAAAATAATGGCTGACTTTTCTCCCACTTTTACTCACATCTTCCCCTCTCTTTCTTTTTCTAAACTTGTGTCCCCCTCTCCCCTTTTGCCAGTATATCCTTCCCCCATATATCCTACCCTGAGCATATCCTTCTCTCTTTCTCTCCCACCAAGTATCATGTCTCCTTCTTTCATCTTGTCTTTCCTCTCTGTCCTCCTGTCCCATGCTTTCTCTCTCTCTCTCCCCATTTCCCCATGTCTCCCTTTATCTCAGTACACCTGTCTTATTTTCCTTTCTTTCCCCTCTACAAAGCATCCTCCTCTTTTTCTCCCCTACCCATCTAAGACTTCTACCCTCTCTTCCCATTGCCCCACTTTCTCCCACCTCCCCAATCGGGCTGCAACACTTATGTCTTTCTCTTTTTCTTCCTTCCACCCAGAACCCTCCTCTCCTCTCCCCAGCCCAGCGTCCTCTTCCCCACCTCTCCTAACAGACCACAGATCCACATGACCTCTTGTTTCTCATTATCCAAAGTCTCCCTTCTCCTCTTACCAGTGGGACTGGCACAGTTATGGAAAAGGCAGCATTCTCTCTCATCTCTACTACATGCAAATAGCTGAGCTCAAATGGCCAGATTGACAAACTAAAAGGTAGAAAATCATCTGGACCGGATGGTATGCATCCTAGGGTACGGAAGGAAATCAAAAATGAAATTTCTGATCTATTAGTTAAAATTTGTAACCTATCATTAAAATCATCCATTGTACCTGAAGACTGGAGGGTGGCCAATGTAACCCCAATATTTAAAAAAGGTTCCAGGGGCGATCCAGGTAACTATAGACCAGTGAGCCTAACTTCAGTGCCAGGAAAAATAGTGGAAACTATTCTTAAGATCAAAATCGTAGAGCATATAGAAAGACATGATTTAATGGAACACAGTCAACACGGATTTACCCAAGGGAAGTCTTGCCTAACAAATCTGCTTCATTTTTTTTGAAGGGGTTAATAAACATGTGGATAAAGATGAACCGGTAGATGTAGTGTATTTGGATTTTCAGAAGGCGTTTGACAAAGTCCCTCATGAGAGGCTTCTAAGAAAACTAAAAAGTCATGGGATAGGAGGTGATGTCCTTTCATACATTACTAACTATTTAAAAGACAGGAAGCAGAGAGTAGGACTGAATGGTCAATTTTCTCAGTGGAAAAGGGTAAATAGTGGAGTGCCTCAGGGATCTGTACTTGGACCGGTGCTTTTCAATATATATATATAAATGATCTGGAAAGTGGGCAATCACCTGACCCGGGGGCTGGTCTGGCACCATTTTAGAAAGCCCTGGGACTCTGCATGCCGGCACAGGGCATTTAAAATCTGCCCCTTATTGTTTACATTGCTATTTTTGTATATTCATAAGCCATTTGTGATATGAGAGAGAGAGAGAGAGAGAGAGAGAGAGAGAGAGAGAGAGAGAGAGAGAGAGAGAGAGAGAGAGGAGAGAGAGACTAGGCATGATAGCATGTCCCATGCATAAGTTTTTATATCCCTAGGATAGGCCCACCTAGTAACTCGAGGTGGGGATTAGATAAGGGTGTAGGGGGTTAGGGGCCACTGTCACATTCTACATGAGACGTACGAACAGAACAGTGGTCTCTTGTGACGATTAGCTGGCCTTCGGAGTGAGGAAACTCCCTCCAAGATGGGATTTGGGCAAGGGTCTCTCAACCTACCTTGATGGACTCTCTACCTGGGTAACATCAAGCTAGGCTGAGATTTGGCCAAATCTCATCTTGGAGGGAGTTTCCTCACTCCGAAGGCCAGCTAATCGTCACAAGAGACCACTGTTCTGTTCGTACATCTCATGTAGAATGTGACAGTGGCCCCTAACCCCCTTATCTAATCCCCACCTCGAGTTACTAGGTGGGCCTATCCTAGGGATATAAAAACTTATGCATGGGACATGCTATCATGCCTAGTCTCTCTCTCTCTCTCCCCCCCCCCCCAAAGGTACGTCATCGCATGGTCCTAATGCATCTGAAAGAGGTGTTGTTATGGCTGTGCGATACCACTTCGCAGGCAGGCTAACTCCACCCAGCATTTGCATCCTCCCTGCATCGCACCATACAATATGGTGTGATCGCACTAAAGCTACTCATATACAGGTGAAGTTTCAAAGGAGCTACTCATGTAAATGTGACATACTATTATAGCAATTTTCAAAAGTCATTTACCAGTGTAAGTGCACTTTGGGCCTCATTTTCCAAGGAGTTACTGTGCATGATAATTCCACAAAC
Organism: Rhinatrema bivittatum; assembly: GCF_901001135.1. Lineage (NCBI taxonomy): Eukaryota > Metazoa > Chordata > Amphibia > Gymnophiona > Rhinatrematidae > Rhinatrema > Rhinatrema bivittatum. The sequence continues at coordinate 140,819,653 of NC_042619.1, forward strand.
CATGCAAATTTTGGAGAGAGAGAGACTTGCCATAGTGCCTCCTCCCTAGACAGGTATTTGTATCCCTATGGGAGGCCAACCTAGTAACTCGAGGTGAGGTTTAAGTATTAGTGTAGGGGGTTAGGGGCCACTTCCACATTCAACGTGAGATGTACGAACAGAACAGTGGTCTCTTGTGAAGATTTGATGACTTACAGAGTGAGGAAACTCACTCCAAGATATGATTTGTGCAATGTTCTCTCAACCTAGCTTGATGTTACCCAGGTAGAGAGTCCATCAAGCTAGGTTGAGAGAACCTTGCACAAATCTCTCTCTCTCTCTCTCTCTCCCCAAGCCGAGCCTGCATCATACTGAAACAGGCCTGTCAGGAGACAACGTGAACCGCGATATACTGGCAATGTAGCCCAAATTGGGATAATAGTGCAACTTGCGATAACAGCCTTTCGCACAATTCACGATACACATTCTTATTAGCTTAAGGTACACCCCTTTTTGGTATCGCATGTAATACCAATGCGATATTGGAAAATGAGGCCCTTTATGTTGCTAAAGCTTATAGATGAATCAATGGTATCTTTCATAGCAATTTTCAAAAGCCTACATACACAGGTAAAGTCAATTTACACAGCTGTGAGCGTGTAAATCCTTTTGAAAATTATACTCATATATTCTGGTGTTGATATTAGGTAAAATGTTTAGAGATTGAGGTCAAGCATATTGGGGCGGATTTTAAATGCTCTGCGCGCGTAAATCCAGCCGGATTTACTCGCGCAGGGCCCTCGCGCGCCGGCACACCTATTTTGCATTGGCCGCCGGCGCGCGTAGAGCCCCGGGATGTGCGTAAGTCCCGGGGCTTTGTAAAAGGGGCATGTCGGGGCGTGCCCGGAGCAACATGGCGTTTTGGGGGCGTTTCGCGCGTGACGCAGCGTTTCGGGGGCGGCGACATGGGCGTGGTTTTGGCCCGGGGGTGTTCAGGGGGCGTGGCCGTGGCCTCCGGACCAGCCCCCAGGACCGGAACACGGAGCGGGGCTGCCTGCCAGCGCGCACAAAGTTACGCCTGCTTTCAGCAGGCGTAACTTTGCCGACAAAGGTAGGGGGGAGGTTAGATAGGGCCGGGGGCGTGGGTTAGGTAGGGGAAGGGAAGGGAAGGTGGGGGAGGGCGAAGGAAAGTTCCCTCTGAGACCGCTCCGAAATCGGAGCGGCCTCGGAGGCAACAGGCAGCGCGCACTGGGCTCGGCGCGCGCAGGTTGCACAAATGTGCACCCCCTTGCGCGCGCCGACCCCGGATTTTATAAGATACGTGCCGCTATGTGTGTATCTTTTAAAATCCAGCGTACTTTTGTTCACGCCTGGTGCGCGAACAAAAGTACGTGATCTTGCAAATTTTTAAAATCTACCCCATTATATTTAGATGATTTTGGACAAATGTAGTATTTTATTTATAGAGGACAATATTTATTTCATAATTTCATATCCAGGGAAGAATAAAATGGAAGGATCAATAATGGAATAATAGTAAAGATTTAGCATGCATTCAATGCAAACTTAATCTACCAGAGTTGATTAATGATTTTTTATTTTTAGAAAGCTAAAAAGGACATAGACAACAGCAGCTGACACTTTGACTCCACAGCTTTTTGAAAAGGTCAGAAATATGTGGGAAAAATATGTAATTAGAATAAATATTGACTAGATGGACACAAACAGTGAGTGATTATATACTAAAAATTCTTGAATGTGAAATTGAAAACTGATAGTCCATATCTTGTGTCAGCTCATAGTTAAGGGTACAATAACTTACTATAAATATACCTGAGCAATTACAAAAGAAAAAGAAGAAAAGAAATACAAAGGGTAATAAAACTTCCACTAAGTCAATAGACTTCCATACTATACTCCAGGTGATTATAATATGAGGAGAATGTAGTCTTTATATGAGGTTGGGTTGTGAGATCCAATCATTTAACTTATCTAAAAAACTTTCAGCCTAAGACACTGATATTCCATTCCTTATTTTGTGTTTCTAGTCAATTTCCCATTTGCTAGTAATACTTGATTTAATTATTTTTATTGTTCAAAATCAGTTTAGATTTACCTGCTTCCTAAAACCTGATGATATCTCAATATTCTATCCTAAGGAAACTAATAAAATCAAGTTTTGCCAAAAGCTACAACAAAAGTAGTTTTCAAATGAAAAGGAAAAGGCAGGGGGTAGGCAAATCTTTTGACGTGGTAGCCAAGATTTAAATTTGGGTTAGGTTACTCTGATTCTCAAGTGGCACAAGCTGGTTGGCACCCTGATCCATCAGATTCCTTTCACACAGCTGTTGAAGATTAATTTTAACTGACATTGATTTTCAGCTAAAATATTCAAAAGTTATGTAACAATATGTTTGAAACTGATATGTTTTTCCTCACGTAAAAACAAAATTGTAAAAAGTCTGTCTGAATCATAATGTCTTAACCCCCCCCCCCCCCCCCATCAAAGTGGAGAACAATGTTTCAGTTGCATCAAAATCATCACAGCTTATTGGATAAGGGTAGAAATCCCCATGCCTTTTGTTAAGGGTAGTAACTGCTAGAGATGTGAATCGTGTGATCGATCGTCTTAACGATCAATTTCAGCTGGGAGGGGGAGGGAATCGGATCGTCGCAGTTTGGGTTTTTTAAATATCGTGTAAATCGTGTAAATCAAAAACCGGCACACTAAAACATCCCTAAAACCCACCCCGACCCTTTAAAATAAATCCCCCACCCTCCTGAACCCCCCCAAAATGCCTTAAATTACCTGGGGTCCAGTGGGGGGGGGGAGGGCGGGAAAACCGGCACACTAAAACAAACCTAAAACCCACCCCGACCCTTTAAAATAAATCCCCTACCCTTCCGAACCCCCCCAAAATGCCTTAAATTACCTGGGGTCCAGAGGAAGGGTCCCGGTGTGATCTTTTACTCTCGGACCTCGGACCTCCGTGGTCTGTAGAAACAAAATGGCGCCGGCGCTACCTTTGACCTGTCATATGACAGGCCGGCGCCATTTTGTTTTTTTTGTCCCCCAACGTCAGGAGCATAGGAAATCGCTCCCGGACTCCCGCTGGACCCCCAGGGACTTTTGGCCAGCTTGGGGGGGGCCTCCTGACCCCCACAAGACTTGCCAAAAGTCCAGCGGGGGTCCGGAACGACCTCCTGCAGTCGAATCGTTTTTCCGTACGGAAAAACGATTCGCGGTAGGAGATCGCTCCCGGACCCCCGCTAGACCCCCAGGGACTTTTGGCCAGCTTGGGGGGGCCTCCTGACCCCCACAAGACTTGCCAAAAGTCCAGCGGGGGTCCGGAATGAACTCCTGCAGTCGATTCGTGTTGCCGTACGGCCGGCGCCATTTTTCACCCCCGCTGGGCTTTTGGCAAGTCTTGTGGGGGTCAGGATGCCCCCCCCCCCCAAGCTGGCCAAAAGTCCCTAGGGGTCCAGCGGGGGTCCGGGAGCGATCTCCTACGCTCCTGACGTCGGGGGACAAAAAAAACAAAATGGCGCCGGCCTGTCATATGACAGGTCAAAGGTAGCGCCAGCGCCATTTTGTTTCTACAGACCGTAGGTTCGAGGTCCGAGAGTAAAAGATCACACCGTGACCCTTCCTCTGGACCCCAGGTAATTTAAGGCATTTTTGGGGGGGTTCGGGAGGGTGGGGGATTTATTTTAAAGGGTCGGGGTGGGTTTTAGGGTTGTTTTAGTGTGCCGGTTTTCCCGCCTTCCCCTTCCCCTCCCCCTTCCCCCGATTTACGATTTTTTTGACGATAAATCGGGGGAATTGTTATTGTATCGCGGCTCTAACGATTTTTGACGATTTAAAATATATCGGACGATATTTTAAATCGTCAAAAAAGATTCACATCCCTAGTAACTGCTACTCTATGCACGTCACCCCCATGTTTATCAGTACCCCAGACCATGAATTTTGGGGCCCTTGTTGGGTCTAGTCTTAATTCAATTCCCCTTTCCCTACCATTGAAGTGGAGAACAGTTTTGCAGTTCAAAAATATCAAAGCTTATTGGTTAAGGGTAGTAATCCCCATGCCTTCTATTAAAGGTATTAACACTGAGCAGGTTACCCCATGCACCCTTTTCTTCATTTCCATTCTTTAGTGTTTATCCTATGCCCCTTTGAATTCTCTAATTTTGTTTTGACCACCTCCACTGGAAGGGTATTCCAAGTATCCACCACCCTTTCCATGAAAGAAATATTTTCAGATGTTGGTTCTGAGTTGTCCTCCTGGAGTTTCATTTCGTAACCCCTAGTTCCAACAGAAAAGGTTCAACGTTTGTGCATTATTTAAACCTTTCAGATATCTGAAGGTCATAAATTAGTTGGGGGCGAAGGATGTTACACACAAATTTTCTTTTTCTCACATACATACTCACGGTCTTTCTCTCTTCTATATGCAATTACACACACACTCTCTCTCTCTCATATGTAATCACATACACACACATGCTGTCTCCCCCACATGCAATCACAGAAACGCACAGGCAGACACTTACACACACCCAGGTTCACACATGCACTTTCAGGGTCTGGAACTAGCAAGACTGGCCACTATGGGATAAGCTCCACGATGGTCTGCTGGCTCTCTTTCAGTCTTCAGCCTCTAGCCAATTGAGGTCCATTTGTGGCCACCAAGTCCTCTCTGTCTCAATTTGGCCACTGCAGGATGGGCTCTGCATTGACCTACCAGATCATAGAATGAGTGGCGACAGCAGGAGTTGCATTACAAAATGGTATCTCCTGCTGCTGCAGGGCCAGTCTCATGATAAGAGCTACACGAATGGCCCCACGGCAGCAGGAGATGACATTTTGCAATAGGCCACTAAAAATTCTGCCATGCCACTAAAAATGGCCTAGTATGCCACTGATGGCACGAATGCCATAAGTTACCAATCCCTGGAATAAAACAACTAATAAGTGATGATCTAATTTCCTAAACGTGAAGGGCAATTTGAAAGGTGTTTAGATCCTCTGGGTAAAAATTGCCCTGTAAAGAACTGATAAATCTAGCCACTGATGGGCCATACAATAAAACTCATGGTAACAAAGTTTTAGCCTACAGTTTGTTAAAATTTTACTGTGCATGTTAAAATAGGAATTAACATGCAATACAATAATCTTAACCAAGAACATATTACAACTTACTCTTAATATAATGACCTTCGGTACTAATATGGATATTATTACAGAAAGGAAGAATGTTCCTGCTAGCTGAAGGGAAATTCCTCATGTTAGCCATCCTAAATTGAACTAGCAAACTATCTCATTAAAAATGTGCTAAACTCTCTCCCCTTCAGCATGATTGATGTAGTTCCCTCCAAGATATTACCCCCAGCAAGACTGATTACATTCAGCAGCTCATGGGATGGTCCCACGAGCCACCTCACTCACCCCAAACATGATTGGATCTGTCCAACTGTCAGCACACAGCATCCTGCTCTGAATGCCTCTCAGCATGGCCCAAGATGCCACCAGCCATCGCTCCAGCAGCCACCCCTTTGGTATGCGCATATGTGCATATTACATAGGCCCTGCAGAAGGAAGCACTGAGCAGTGCCCTCTGACAACATCAGATTGACTGGCCTACTTAAACTGTACTACCTCACTTCAGCAAACAAGCCTCCTACCTTAGCAGTGCGTGTTGCCTTTGAATTCCTGGGTCCTGCATTCCTGATTCATTGTCCTCCCTTTCCTCTTCCAGCCTTGCCTCATATTGCCCATCTCATCCAGTGTCTTTCGTGTGTCTTTCCCAAATCTACCTTTTTAAAAAAGGTTTGTGGACTTTATCTCAGGAACTTATTTATTTATTTATTTATTTATTTATTTATTTATTTTTAATTTTTATATACCGAAGTTCTAGTAGAGACTACAAATCACTCCGGTTTACATAAAACGAAGAACTGCTCAACAGATAGCGGAGCTTTACATGGAACCGTATAACATATGGAACAGTATAACTGGTTGACAATTTAACATAGTGCTAAATAAAGTGATAATATTTTAACTGGTAATAAATAAAGAAATATAATATTTTATATAAGAAGTATAACTATTTAACGTAGCAATAAATATAAATATAGGCAATGCCTAATATATATATGAAATAAAGTGAATTTTTTTTTTTTTTTTTAAAGTGAATTTTTGAGCTCACAGATAATAGTCCAGTTGCAGATTCTTAAAAGTAGTACTTTATACAGTGTCCATAGTTAAGGGATGAAAGTCTGTCAGTCATAGTAAGATTAAGCGTCTGGGAAAGTTTGTTGGAAGAGAAAAGTTTTCAGTCTTTTTTTGAATTCTTGATAACTGGGTTCTAGTCTAAGATCTGGGGGAAGGGTGTTCCACTGGTGTGGGCCTGCTGAAGATAGCGCACGTTTGCTCAATGATGATTTTATTTGCGGAGCATGCAGTGTTCCTCTGTATGCGCTTCTGATTGGTCTGGAGGAAGTGTGCGGTTGGAGTTGAGAGCTTAATGTGATGGGGGCTAGATTGTTTGTCGCTTTGTGGATGATAGTGAATACCTTATAGAGTATCCTTTGTTTAATGGGGAGCCAATGTAAGCTCCGAAGGATTGGGGTGATATGGTCTTTTTTGTTAGTGCTAGTTAGAATTCTAGCCGCTGAATTCTGAACTATCTGTAATGGCTTGATAGTGTTGGCGGGAATACCTAGTAGCAGGGAGTTGCAGTAGTCGAGCTTGGAAAGAATGATGGATTGCAGTACTAGCCTGAAGTCGGAGAAGTGAAGGAGGGGTTTAAGTTTTTTAAGGACTTGCAGTTTGTAAAAGCAGTCCTTTGTAGTATTGTTTACAAACTTTTTTAGGTTTAGATGATTATCTAGCCATGCTCCAAGGTCTCTGACGTCAGATGAGAACGAGTTGTTTGTGTTAGGTAGAGAAAGGCTGGAAGAGATTGTGCGTGGATCCTGGGAGACAATGAGCATTTCGGTTTTATTAGCATTTAATACTAAGTTAAGGCTTGAGAGTAGGTTTTTGATGGGCTGTAGGCATTCGTTCCAGTACGTGATGGTTTTTTGAAGGGATTCTGTGATCGGAAGGAGGATTTGTATGTCGTCTGCATAGAGGTAATGGGTAAGCTTAAGGTTTGAGAGTAGATGGCAGAGAGGGAGGAGGTAGATATTGAAGAGGGTGGGTGAAAGTGATGATCCTTGTGGGACTCCTTGCTCTGTCAGGATTGGGTGCGATTCTTTGTTGTTTATCCTTACTTTGTAGTATCTGTTGCTTAAGAAGGAATGGAACCATCTAAGGGCTGTGCCTTTGATCCCTATGTTGGCTAGTTGGTCTATTAGAGTAGAGTGTTTTACCGTATCAAATGCAGCGGAAAGATCCAAAAGAATGAGCAGGTAAGATTGTTTATTCTCCAGATTAACGAGGATTGTGTCAGTGAGAGATAGTAAGAGCGATTCGGTGTTTAGGCGTTTTCGGAATCCATATTGGGCTGGGGATAGAATGTTATGATCTTCCAGATAATCTGACAGTTGCTTGTTGACAATTTTTTCCATCAGTTTGGCGATAAGTGGTAAGTTTGCGATGGGTCTAAAATTAGCTGGGTCTGATGGGCAAGCGTTTGGTTTCTTTAGTAATGGTTTTACTTGCCCAAATCCCTTTTAAACTTTTACTTGCCCAAATCCCTTTTTACTTGCCCAAATCCTTTTTACTTGCCCAAATCCTTTTACTTGCTTGTTGACAATTTTTTCCATCAGTTTGGCGATAAGTGGTAAGTTTGCGATGGGTCTAAAATTAGCTGGGTCTGATGGGCAAGCGTTTGGTTTCTTTAGTAATGGTTTTACTTGCCCAAATCCCTTTTAAACTTTTACTTGCCCAAATCCCTTTTACTTGCCCAAATCCCTTTTACTTGCCCAAATCCCTTTTAAACCCAGCTATGCCAAATGCTTTGGCCACATTATCTGGCAACAACTTCTCAGACTGATTGCACATTAAGTGAAGAACTACTTTTTCAAATCTGTTTTAAATCTGCAATCTGTTATTTTCAGGTGTGTTTATTTATTTATTTTATTTATTTTAAATTTTTATATACCGGAATTCCTGTATGCAATACAAATCAGTCCGGTTTACAAGTAACGAAAGAGGTTGCCCTGGTCTGGGAAGTTAGACCTGGGTTTTTTTACATAGAACATGGAACAATAACAATAAACCATTGAACATTATTACAAATAACATAGAGTGTAACAATAGCGTTTAACAGATTTAACCTTTTTTACAAGGAACTTTAGTAGCGAATATGGTCTGCAGTAGACGGTTATATAAAGGTGAATAATGACTGTTAGAATTGTGAATAAGCATCCTATTGTGTTCCCTATACTTATAGAACAATTTGAATGGGTAAAGATCCATCCTCTATTTACCTAATGTACCCCACTCATGATTTTGTAAACATCTAAAATATATTCTCTCAGACACCTTTTTTCCAGGCTGAAGAATCTTAACCTGTTTAACCTCTATCATTTGTGTTGCCCTTATCTTCACAGCTTCCACTATGTCTTTTTACAGAGGTTCTGTTAAGAACTGCATACAATATTCAAGGGGGTCCTCAATGTTTTGGGGGAGTGATGATTAGGTCTGGGGAAGAGAGAGAGGGGCCAGGAAGAATTGAGGACTCCTGGCTTGTAGGACCCCCCTCAAACAGGATGGAGGGGATGAAAGAAAAAGGCCCCATATCTTGTTGAGCAGTTGACTGTTAACATATAGGTGGTGCCTTATGCCCATGCACTGAGCCAGCACTTCAGAGGACACCCATTGTGCTGAAATGGATATCCCCAATCTGCGTGGTTCCAGATGCTGTAAGCCACTGATACATGTGAGAGAATGCCAAATCCTTTACAAATAAGAGGACCACAGCCCAGTGAATTAGAAGAAGCTGGAGAAGCAGGTCACAGTTTATCTGAGGGCATGGTCTAGTCCATCTGATGTCCTTCCGAGGGATGGCCTTGGTACTGAACCAGCTGGTATCCAGTATGCTGTGGCATGGGATGGCCAACCTGATGCCTTCTTTGAGTTCATTGCCAAGACCTAGAAGTAGCTTATGGGCCAGGAAGCTGCACTGGCTCTCCTTAAGTGTCCTAAGCCTCCCTAAGAGCTCTTCTGGGAGATCCAAACTTAGGGGCACTGAGGGATCTCTTTTTCTGGCAACCATGCTCCAGGCTTTGAAAATATCTTGATAGAAGACTAGCAGTGATGTGAGGTCACCTACATATCCCATCCCTCGATTACCAAAAATTTTCAGTCATACCTCAACCCACCCACATTTTCGGCTGACTATAGAGTTTTTTTTATCCATATCTTTGTCTCCTAGGACCTGATCTTCTCTTACCAAAGGGGAGAAACTCACATGACATAGAAAACTGGTTCCCACTCTGCATGCTATACATAGATTATAAGATCCTAGCCAAAGTGATATTGCAGCAGCTAAGGTTCTTGCTGGTAGACATGATTCACCCTGGACTGAACCATCTTTGACAACATCTAATTGGTCTGGGATCTTATCCATTATTGCCAAAAGATTAATCTATCAGTTGGTTTTTTCTTCAACAGGGTGTATCACGCATACTTCATGGGAACTCTTTAGGCATTCAAATATGACTTCCATTTCAATGGTCTTTTCCTTGTCTTGTATTCTTCTGCAGAATGCCTTGTGAAGGTAAAATGGTCCTTGATGGTACTTTTTGCATTTGGCTGAGGACTGCGTTAAAGATGCCCAATGTCTGGGCAACTGTATGCATTGGCTATCGATCTATTCCTGTTTCTCTTGCAAAGGCCGTAATCAAATATTTGCATATGATGGCCCATGCATGACCTTCTTTCCATGCATTTGCATTATTATTGCATGCAAATCACATGCAAATAAGGTGATTGTAATAGGGGAGGGAACATGGACAGGGATATTCAAAGCATTGTGTATATCGCGGGATATCATCGCAATGGTTCTCAGTCGCACGATATATGGCATGTATCATGGGATATAAACTATTGTGCATTAGAGCACTACCATGGCTTGATGAAGCTCCAACATAGTTTGACTGTAAGAGCAGGGGAAATCAATTTATCTTTGTATACTGGAGAGTGAGAACAGGAGCAGTGTTTTTTGTGGTATAATCAAGAAACATGGGATAAATTCACAGGATCTCGGAGAGAGTGATGGGAATTGTAAGGGCTATATACATTGGACAGATGGGCAGATTAGATGAGCCATATGGTCTTTTTCTGCTGTCATGTTTCTATGTTTGTTCTGTAGTTGCCTTTTAAATTGTATGAGTTTTATTGGAAACCACTTTTATTGCTTCTTACTGATTATCCAGCATGGAAGTTTTATAAATAAATAAATAAATAAATGTCCCCCTTCGATTTATACTGTTGGAACTGATAAAAAACATCTTTCCATCACCATAAATATTCAAGCTAAATTGGTTCCAAACACCTGTATATAAATAAATAAAATGATGTGCACAGATCCATTTTGAAAATTCAGGCTAAAGTCTGCAAGTAAAATGTGCTCCACACACACACATGATGAAAGGGGTTCAGAAGTAACTATAAGCAATCCCCAACCCTTCACCCCTGGAGCAAATGCGAGGGTCTGTTGACAGAGAAATGTGGTGTGAAAGCTCAGTTGTTGCCTTCTTTTTATGATGCTGTAAGGTAGGGAGGCTTGATCTCTCTAACTCTAATCTGAATTAAGCCACTTCAAAAGAGATAAAGGGGGGCCTGCAGAGAGGAGCGAGAGGGCTAACAGGTTCTCCACCTTTCTTCTGACATGGGTGGGTGGAGGGGTCAGTGGGCACATTTGGGAAGGGGGAATGTGGCAAGTGAGGGAGCCAGCAGTCCAGTGGACCAGCAAGCCTTTCAGCTTTGGTCCAGGGAGTGGGGAGAGAAAGGGTCAAATGGATCAAGAAACCCTCTTTTGCAGGGTACTAAGTGTTGAGGAGAGGTCGGGGCTCAGATATTGGGGTTTATAAGCCCCCATTGTTGTGCATATTAGAAAATAAATATCTCAAATCCTTTCATCTTGTGTGAGGGGTGAAGGGTGACAGCCCTTTCATCTTTATTCCAAGGGGTGGGAGATGAGAAATCCCCCCCTGCTAACCAGGAGGATTCTCATCTCTCATCATGCATGAGACATTTGCCAGCAGCTAACATAGATATTATACTTTTTTGAGTTAATATATCCATGTTATTACCAAAAATGTATAATATAGCATGTTGAATGGGGTTTTAAAGTACATGTAAAAATGTTATCAAGCTGCATGCAGAAACCTTTTCAGTAAAATTCTTATTGTATAGACCCCCCAAACATGGTAAATTTTCAAAGTCTGAGTTGATATCTTCAGGTAGTGGAATGGGGCCATGGCCTAACCAGAACTTTGCCCCACAGCATCAGCAACTTGGGGGAGGGGATAGTGGCACTGGCAGAAGTTTATTTTTTGCCCCTTCCCCCAAATGAAAGTGTTTCACTATCCCAGTCTTCAAGGGTTAGATAGGATTTATGGTGGTAGAATTTCTGAATCTACCTAAGAAGATTTTCAGCATGCTAAAAGTATTTGTGTGCTTTCACAGTAGATGCATTTTTAGTTGTAAAAAGAGGCTTTCCTGGAAGTATAACATACTGGAGAAAATTATACATTCACATTAACATTTTAAAAATGTATGCATGTAGACAATGGGCACACTTTACACCCTGATTTGTACTGATTTATAGTGTGCACTTACTTTTTTTATGTTGCATAAAAAAGAAAAAAAAAACAATCTTCAAGCACAATGTGGGTAGTATGTGTGGTTTATAAAGACTAGGCACATACTTTATAGCTTAGGCTCCTAATTGAAAATGTACATTTTTATTAATAACCCACACTTTTAACCCCTCTTCCCTCAGAAAATCTTAACTCAGTAACTGCCTTTGACGTGGAGCTGGCCATACTTTTCCCGACCACAGTTTTATGCTTCTGTCACCAAGTCTCATTTTGTAACACAGATTGCGGGTAATTGCAAGACTTCCCTGAAGAGCTGTAAACTTGTTTAAATAATAATCATTAGGAAGGTTAAACCAGGTTTGCACGTAATCTAAAACACTTCTAACATTTCCTCAATGGATTATTAAGATTCAATTTAAACCACTAAACTAATTTTAGTATGGTTTCAATTTAGATTTATTTATTTCTTATATTCTGCTCAACTCAGATACAAGTCTTGTCTGAAGTAGTATAGAACAGACACCAGCATAAAAATAAAAAATTACAATGAAATCCCATGAACATAAAATTAAATTAAATTAAAACAAAATCTCCCCATTTACTGGATCCATACCAATGCCTCTAATTTAGATTTAGGCAAAGATTTAAGTTTCAGACAAAATTAGAACAATAAAAATACAAAATATTTGCATATCATCTTACTTGCATACTTTTGCTATGGTGCATATTCTACCCAGGCATTTTGGGGTTGATTCACCTAAAATTGGGACTTAGAAATATTTTGTAGCAAAAAAGTGTTTGTTGACTATGTATGATAAAAATAAATTATCTGAAAAGAAATGGGATTTAAAGACAATGAAAATCTTCAGGAATCCAATAAACCTCCTTTTTGAAGGTTTTCAAGTCTCGACCTTGTACAGAATTGAATAACACATACATCTCCTAATACTGGAATTATTTGAGTTTTGGGCACTTTGCCAAATCAAATCAATTCAATCAAATAGTCTGATCTAATCCTGGATTTGCCCCATTGCATGAACAGAGTTGTAGTTCTGATTATCTAAGGCAGGGGTTCCCAAACGTTTTATGAAAAGAGCCATATAGATAATTTCAAATTACTGAGAAAGCCAGGTTAGGGGAGGTCCCTTTTGGAGAATTTCCAGAGCACAAGAAGGTTGGGGTTCTCTTAATTATTTAATATTCTGGATAAGGGTAGCTGCAGGGGTTCTGGAAGTAAAGCAGATCTACAGACTGTCAATAACTTCAGATAAATTTAGAAATATTATTACAGACTGTCTACATTTCATACCCACAGAGCTATGTTGTCTGCCACTTCTCTTTTCTACCATCTGCTCCTTGCCTGTTTATGGGGTTGTTAGAGAAGGAGATCAGATATTGGAGGTCTGCGATGGGGGTCAGGGAGGTATGTAGAAACTGACATTGGAGATCTGCAGGAGGGAGAGGATAGAAAACAAATCTATAGGACAAAATATTACATTCTATCTCTCCTATCCTGACCCCCTGCACTCTCTTCCTCCCTCTTGTTCATGCCCCACCACCCAGTGCTCTTTTCTTCCACCCCAGTGTTCTCCCTCTTTCTTCTCCTTCAGTTCAGACTTCACCAAAGACTAAGCAGTCTCCCACCTGTTGGCTTGTGCAAACCAATTCCTCTTCCTTCAGCCCTGAGGATGATACAAGACTCACATGTCTTCCTACTTCTGTCTGCATAAGTTGATGCAAGACCCTCCTCTCTGCCTGCTCACCCATGTAGTCTCCTCCTTCAGTCCATGTTGCCAACATCACATTTTTTCATTTTTGGACTACCGCCCTAAAACATTTCCACCCATCAGTGTCAGGAGTGCTTTCAGATGCTGCTACCTGCTCTGTGTTATGGTTTTGTAGGAAATTGTGAACCCTGGGCCGAGATGAGAGATGTCTCTGCCCACAGGGAGGAGCCCCATGTATCTCACCATCGGTGGGCGTGGTCTCAGAGATGTAGGACACAGCTGTGAAAGAGACTTTATTACAGAGAAAAGATAAGGCATATCCTGAGGAGCGGGAAATGCAATAAACACAATTCTTCAGCAATAAGATATACCCAGGGTAGTACTGTAGATGAGAAGGTCCAGTAGTGGCCCGCAGCGCGGGGTACACCAGGAGGCTCCTGCAGGCTGGTGGAGATACCTCAGAAATGCAGGTCCGGTAGTGACCCGCAGCGCGGGGTATGCTGAGGATGACTGTACTGTAGGTGACGAGGTAGATGAGGTCTTCAGATGCAGGAACCAAGCAGAGGATGAGTACCTGCAGCAACACTCTGTAGCTCAGGATATGTAGAAGTGATAATGCTGAAGAAGGTAGTGGCCCGAGGCACAAGGTACACCGTAGAGACTTCAGCAATGTTGGTATCGTAGGAAACTGAAGAAGATACTCACACAAGGAAATTCGAGGAGAGAGACACAAGGAGCAGGTCAAGTGAAGTCCAATGCAGGAAGACATATGAGCTAGTATTCAGTCCTTTTCATAAAAAACTACAGAAATATTATTTTTTAAAGCAAAATTAATATTTAAAGCAAAACTTAACTCTCAGATTTCTCAGTTTATGCAGTAGGAAAATACAAGGCTCTGAAACTCAGAAGGCCAACAGCAAATGTGAGGATTTCATTACCACAGTTGCCTGATACTAGTATTTATCACAGTGCTCAGTCATATTACCACTCTTCTGTCTCATGAGTCTTCATAGTAGAAATTGCTTGTATAAATATATTTTACACAATTCATTTTCTGAATTGACTTTATATGTAGTCCTTTGTGCAGTCAGTGTGGATGAGTCCCATTTGCTAATATAGCATTACAATATGCTAATAGTAAAGGATTCTTCTGATTTTCCTACTGTCCTGAGAATTCATACCATTATAGGTGTGTGCCTTGTGGTAGAAAAGAAGAGAGTATCCCTGTGAAAATGAACTTGTATGTCCACACTGCAAAGTATTCGAGGACCTGCAAACTGCCATTTTTTAAATATGAAATCTCATGGCTTAATATTGTAACATGGTGCCTATAAATTGTGTGGAAAATATAACATAAGTTACACTATTTATCAAAAGAGACTTAAATCTATTTTGAAAATGATCACACCAAGTTCACCTACATAAAGAGTTTCATTTTAGTGAACATACATCTTTTGGAGAATGCCTTTAGAATGAGAATGGTTATCTGAGCAGGCCTCTATTGTACAATCTAATCACAGCCAGTGTTGCTTCTTCTGCAGTCATGCCTCTCTTACTGTACTGCTTAATCTATTACTCCAAATCATCCATGCTCCTTCATCTGATAGATGCAAATGGTATAACTCAGTTTAGTTTGATTGATAGCTTTTCTTTGGAATGAGATTGTTAATTACTGAGAACACATAAAGGGTCTGAGAATATAAAAAGCAATGTAAAATTTAAAAACACTGAAAATAACCGCCCCCCCCCAAAAAAAAAACAACAAAAAAACCCAAAAAACATATATGAATACAACTCATGGGTTTCAGCAGGTACATTCACCGAACACAATCAAGTTGGAAATAGGGAAGGTCCATCAAATACTGTGGTCTCAACATGCTGTCACAAATTGGTTCCTGACTCTAAAAGGCAGGTCAAAATGTCAAAGGCTCACCATGAAACAACATTTTCAAAAGGCACAGCCGTTCTTACCTGAGATTCCCCTTCAAGAACTCAGATCCATCAAAAGTTTGGGGGGAAAGCTTATCCTGGCACAAATCAGGATATATTTCCATGTTGGAGGAAGAGAATAGCAAGGAAATCCACAAGAGTACTTTTTCTTTAAAAACAGGGCAAAGTGCACCTGTTAAAACTCCCTACATAGTTTGTACCTGCTTTTTGTGAGAGTGCCTAAGAAGGAAAAAAGTTTATATACTTTAAAAAATGTATTGTACGTATGTTTTCCTTCCCCAACTTAAACAAGCTGAAAGGAATGCCCCTTTTAAATGCAGCTAAAAGTACACATACAAGTAGATTTTTAAAAGGCTGCATGCGTAAAATACAAGGGTTACGTGTGTGGCCGGGCCTTGCACCACCGCACAAATTTTCAAAGGGGCCTGGCCACACGCGTAACCCCCATTACGCACCAAAGTGCCAGGCACAGAGAAAGGGGCAATCCCGGGGTGGGGAGGGGCAGTCCCGGGGTGGGGAGGGGCGTGGATGGAGGTGGCCGGTATAGTAGCCATTTGCCACTGTGCAGAGGAAGTGTGTGCCGGCAGTCGGCCAGCCCATGCAAGTTGCTTCTGCTCCAACAGAGCAGTGAGCAAACAAATAAAAAATAAATAAAAGGTAGGCGAAAGGGTTTAGGGGGTAGGGAGGAGAGGGGAAGAGGGAGGGAGTATGGGTAGGGCGATAAGGAAGTTCCCTCCCAGTCTGCTTCTTAATTGGAGTGCACTTGTTGGGAACTGGGAGAGGCCCAATTTCATTGCCATGCGTACTTTTATAAAATTAGGCCACCCCCCACCCCATGTGCGCTGTGCGCATCTTTTAAAATCTATCCCATAATTTGAATCATATGTATGATTTTTATTTACTTTGAGGAGGACAGTTTCACCAGGCCAATTTACATGCATAAATTAGCTTTAAAATTCCCCTCTATATGCTTACCCTACAGCAAAAGTAATACTGCATGAGTATAGTTGGCATGTTTTAGCCTAAGGAGGTAGACAAAATGGAGTTTCCCTGTGCTCTGTTTGTTTTTCCAATAGATATGCAACCTTAGCAGTACATATCAACTAGGAATGAAATTCTGGAGCTTGGAAAAGGTGGAATCCTTTACATGACTGGTTTTTATACAGATAATATTCTCTATATACTGAATGTCCTTACCTATGTCTTCTATGCCCTTACTAATATATTTTCTTAATGAATCTACTGGTTTATCTGGGTATAATATTAATCCTACTAAATTAGAAATTATGAGGTCAATATTCAGATACAGACCAAATATCAAAATTAGCTGGATAAACTTATTTGGCTAACTTTGGAGGAATGTTCAATAGTACAGCCACACTATTGAATATAGCCAGAACATTCTTAAATTGACATAAAAATATCTGAGATAATTTTTCACCTTATCCTGTTCGCGAACCTAAAGGAAGTGAGGCAAATGTGACACTCATGGGCTGAGCAGACCATTAGGGATGTGCCTCAGGGACGGATTCGTCCCATTCGGTATTTGTATTCATTGGGACCCAAATCCATTGCATCCATTCTCAGGGTACTCTGATCCATTCATTAGTTACATATGTATTTGTTTCCCAAAATAAACCCCATCCCAACCCTTTAAATTTAATTAACTACAACCCCCCACCCTCCTGACCCCCCCCCCCCCCCCCAAGGCTTGCCAAAAGTCCCTGGTGGTCCAGCTGGGGTTCTGGAGCGATCTCTTGCACTCAGGCTATTGGCTGATGGTATTCAAAATGGCGCCGATAGCCTTTGCCCTTACTATGTCACAGGGGCTACCAGTACCATTGGTCGGCCCTTGTCACATGATAGGAGCAATGGACGGCCGGCGCCGATGGCACAAGATGGCGCTGGCCATACATTGTTCCTACCATGTGACAGGGGCCGACCAATGGCACCGTAAGCCTCTGTGACATAGTAAGAGCAAAGGCTATTGGCGCCATTTTGAATACCAGCAGCCGACAGCCTGAGTGCAGGAGATCACTCCAGGAACCCGCTGGACTACCAGATAATTTTGGCAAGTCTTGGGAGGGTCAGGAGGGTGGGAGTTTATTTGTTAGTGATACATTGTATTCGAGGGGGTTTGCCATACGTTTCGTGACCCCCACAAATACAATAAATATGGCATATACGTTGCGGATTGCCAATACGTTGCAAATGAATGCACACTCCTACAGATCATTTTGTGGTTTGTAGCTTGATCTAGCTCCTATTGTACCTATTGCTTTTCTATGGAAACTTCTTTCTCCATAAATCTGCTTTGCAATTTTTCTTTGATACTAAAGAATCCTTAATAGTGACATCATATATCATGGATCTCAAATCCAAATTTGCAGCCACTCTGTCAAAATTTGAAAATTTTCCAAAGAGCAGGAATTTGAGCTGCTTGGGGTGGCAGTGAGATCACTTTCTACTCTTCTTCCAGAAAATGATCCCAAATTAGATACTTCTGTTACTCAAGGGGATCTAGCAGCTTTAATTTGGGATTTCCAGTTCTCCACACAGTATTCTCTTGCTTCATATTTAATCTACCAAAATATGTGAAGGAGCTCAAAAGAATGGACAGCCTAGATCCAGATGGGAGAACAGATATATCATTCAATCCATTCCCACAAAAGAATAGCATTAGAGCAGATTGTGCAACTGCTAGAGGATAAATATGAGGATCAGAATCATCAGAGGAGATCCAATATAAGAATATTGGGTGTTCCCAAAATAGATGGAGTAGAAAAACTTTAGAGAATTGTTAAATACATCTTTCAACTGGTTGTTGGTTCAGGCTTGGGTCAAAATTTGAATATAGGTAGGGTTTACCATACCCTAGGTAAGAGATCCATTACTTCTGGGTCTTTCAGGTCTATTGTGGTATGATTTCATTCCTTTCATGATAAATAGGCCCTGATGAGCAAACCAAAGATGAAAGAGTATCTTATCTATAAGTACATACCTACTAAAATCTTTGCAAGTCTAGCTCAAGGTACTCTGATCAAATAAAGGAAAGTGAAGTTTCTTACTTCCTAGTTATAGTCCAAAGCTATTAGATTTCACCAGAACTTTCCTTTTTCCCTGCACTTCATTGTTGATAACAAAGAATACATTTATCCTGCCCAAACTTAGATGCCCTGGGATAATTTACATAAGACAAAAGTTGATGAGGAGCATTGATTTATGGGGGAGAATTATATATGGAGAGAAGAGAGGGCCAAAAAAAGAAGAAAGTCCAGCAAGAAGGGCC
This sequence comes from Rhinatrema bivittatum, assembly GCF_901001135.1. Lineage (NCBI taxonomy): Eukaryota > Metazoa > Chordata > Amphibia > Gymnophiona > Rhinatrematidae > Rhinatrema > Rhinatrema bivittatum. Next base: position 140,838,376 of record NC_042619.1, read on the forward strand.
TAAGGAAAAAGGGAAAAATAAAAAAGACAATGAAATATAATTTTTCTGCACAGCACAGTTGTTGCGCTGGAGGTGGACCCTTGGCCTGGTGCAGAATTGGTACGGCCCTCCGGTTGGACCCGGAGAGTGCCTTCCACCAGGAGGTGGAGCACAGGAGGAGACAGAGGCTAGCTGGAGTGCCAATAGCAACCCAGGGTTCCCTTAGGTTGAGTCCTTGGTTACCCATGCCACCTGGTCTTAGGTGGGCCATGCAGTGTCTCCTAGAGAGGAAGCGCAGGGGAGTGCGCACCACAAACAAGGGTGTACGGTCGATGTCCAAGCAAGAATGTCCAGAGGTCGCAGGAGGCCAGAAGACAGTATCCGAGTGGATAGCGAGGATCAAGGCCAGAGTATCAGTCCAGAATGGTCAGCCAAAGCAGGGGTCAGTACCTTTAGTCAGTCTGGGAATAGTCAGGCCAGGCAGAGGTCAAGTTCCAGGCAGTGATCAGGAGTAATCAGTGAACAGGCAGAGGTCAGTTCCAGGCAGCGATCAGAAGTAGTCAGAGAACAGGCAGAGGTTGGATCCAGGCAGCAGGCAGACGAGGTCATGAGCAAGCAAAGGTCAGTACCATGAGATTAGTCCAAAGGGTACTACCAGGGATGGAGAGACGAAGGAAAAGGAGACGCTGGAACAGGAGACACAGGAGACGCTGGAATAGGAGACGCTGGAACAGGTGACACAGGAGATGCTGGAACAGGAGATACTGGGACAGGCAAACTAGAGAATACTGGAGTATATGACCCGATTGCCAAGGCAAGGAAGTGGTGTCTGACCACTTCCTTATATTCGGATGTCAATTGGGTTGTGCCGCGGAGCTGGGAGCCGCCCTTGGCCCTTTAAGAGGCCGGGCTGTCCGCATGCACACACCTAGGAGCGGGGCCGTCGCCATGGAGGACACCGAGCCCCACTGTGAGGCCTGGAGAGCGGTGGAAGGCCCGGCAGACGCCACCGTGGGACGCTGAGGACGAGCAGAGCTGGCAGCAGCAGTGGGCGTGGATAACCTGGTGCCCGCCGGAGCAGAGACAAGGTGAGCAGGCTCAGGCGTGGGCCGAGTGCGGATGGTACACGCAACAACAGCTGCCTAATTTCTATGTTATATGACTTCTAGATACAGGTTATGAGAGGTTTTTGACACATAGTGTTTTTTGAAGATGAGTGAAGTTCTTTTGTCTTCATATGGTTTGAAAGAGTTGTATTACCATGAGTCAAGGTATAGAGGTATTTAAAGTTCTTTATTGCCATACTTCTCTAGGAAGGGGTCTCACATATTTTTGGGGTGTGAATTTGTTTACTTGATTGAAATATCTTACTGCTTCAGATTGTGTAGCATGGTGGTGGAGGTGGGGGGGGGGGGGGTTTGAAGGGGATTGCTTCTTGGGAGGAGGAACATATCACTCATGCATTCTGGATTTGTTTTTTGGGGGTTTTTTTATACATTATTTGGGTATTTTGGTACTTTAAATGTTTATGGGATTGGAAGGTGTTTACTATTGGTATTTCTGGGGAAAAAAAGGCGTGTGCTTTGGAGTACTAAAAGAGAGGAGGTAGGAGGAAATTTTCTTATGGTGATTTTACTTCTAGGTACACCAAAGGAGTTCTAGTCTAGCAACAGGCAGTGTAATTCACAGATAGAGGAGACTCTGGCAAGATCCAGGACCTGGTTAATTTTGGTGTATCTAAGGTAAAGAATATAAAACATAAAATGTATATTTACCCTCCCTAGGTTCATGGGTTCTGGGCTGTGCCATGACCCCATTATGCTGTTGGGGTATGGAAGCACAAAGAAATTAGCCCTTTTTTTAAATTTAAGTGGTCCAAGGGGCCTGTGGGCTGCAGCAGGCCTGAAGAGCTTGAGGCCGTGCAGTTGTTTGTTTGTTTTTGGCCCGGAGGAGGGAGTCAGAAGGGACCTGGCTGTCACAGCCACAGTCACATTTAAAAGTGAAAGTGGCTGCATGCTGCATTTAAATAAATGCAAGTGGCAGAGTGCCGTGTTGAAGGGAGACATGCTGTGTATCGGGGACCCAGAGTGAGCAGTTTGTCATAAAACTGCTGCTGCTCAGGGAATTCCATTATGGCTGGCTGGGCAGCGAGGCTGCAGGAGGTGCTGCAAGAGCCTGGGGATCTCCCAGAGGCACTGAAGAGAAGGCCACATGCACAGGGTCTTTAGTGGGAGGCAGATGGGACTACTGCAGCCGCTCCAGTCCTGATGCAGGTTGGTTGGAAATAAAAAAAGAAATAAAAACTTTGCACCACCACGCAAAAGAGTCCAGGACAAGGTCTAAAATTCTTTAATGATATCAATTTTACAATGAATACCTCTGAATGTGTCTGTAGCACGCCCCACCCCCACCCCAACCCACATCCCAAAAACTCACCCCTAATCAAAGTGCTGCCTTACAATGGTCCATATACTGAGTGTCAGGCTGAGCCTTATTAAAAGGCTTTCTCTGTCAGGCTCTCACTCCCTCTCCCCATAAAATATGCATGTAAAGCTGCAGATGTATATGTGCATGAAAAGTATTTTATAACCTATGGGGCGGTTTTAAAAGCCCTGCGTGCGTAAATCCTTCCGGATTTACGCGCGCAGGGCCCTCGCGCGCCGGCGCGCCTATTTTGCATAGGCCGCTGGTGCGCGTAAAGCCACGGGACGTGCGTAAGTCCCGGGGCTTTCGAAAAGGGGCAGGAGGGGGCGTGTCCGGGGGCGTTCCCGAAACGACGTGGCGTTTCGGGGGTGTGCCTCGGCATTTTGGGGGCAGGCCCTGGGGCGTGGCGCTGGCCCGGGGGCGTGGTCGAGGCCTCCGGACCAGCCCCCGGGACTGGAGGATGGAGCGGGGCTGCCGGCCGGCGCACGCAAAGTTACGCCTGCTGAAAGCAGGCGTAACTTTGCCGACAAACATAAGGGGGGGTTTAGATAGGGCTGGGGGGGGTGGGTTAGGTAGGGGAAGGGAGGGGAAGGTGGGGGGAGGGCGAAGGAAAGTTCCCTCCGAGGCCGCTCCGAAATCGGAGTGGCCTCGGAGGGAACAGGCAGCGCCGCTGGGCTCAGCGCTCGCAGGTTGCACAAATGTGCACCCCCTTGTGCGCGCCGACCCCGGATTTTATAAGATACATGCGGCTTCGCGTGTATCTTATAAAATCTAGCGTACTTTTTAAAGATCTACCCCTATGTGTATACTTTATAAGATAGCACATATCTTTACATGCGTTTATGGATGAACGCATGGCCCTTTTAAAATCTTCCCAAAATTGAATCAAATTAAAATTTTTGTTGGTGGCCAAGCAAGAGAGAGCTTTATCTGAATTACACCAGAATTTGGCCCCCAAAGTATTTATTTTTAAAGATATTTCACCCATTTGGAAGAAGGGTCGCTAGGATAATAAAAAAATGGCACAAACATTTTAGAAAAGTTTAATTATTGGTGGTGGACCCCAGATGAAGCCCTGGAAAAGATGATTTCACCATTAGTTTGACATATTTTTTTTAATTATTGGTATTGGGGGGTTCTAAGGGCATTTCCAGGGATTTCTGTGGTAATGAGGAATCCTTGGGAAATGTGTGAGTTAGAGATGGACACATTTAGACAAATTTTGTACTGTTAAGGGGAATTTATACTTTATTTGGGGTAGTTTTATTCAATTTTATTTTGAATTTTAATGCTGGCCAAGGAAAAAAAAATAAGATCCATTGGCTAGAGCAGCAAGGACATGGTAACTAAGGAAGTTATATCCTAGAAAACACCATGGTGATGGAATAATTTACTGGAAGCCAAGATGCTGAGAGACTAGTGCAATTATACTTTCATATAGGCAAAGCACAATTGATTTTAGTTTCTTTTATTGAGCTATAGAAAAACTAAATATTATCAAAAATATTTCTGTTCTCTGTGTGCATGGACTGAGTAACTTAAATTCAGATCTATGAAGTTATAGGGTCAGAAGAGATGAGACAAGTACTATTTTGGGAATTGATATGTCTAAAAGCAAGAATCTTCATGAAGATTTGTGTGATAGTTTAGAATACTATGGGTAGAGCTGTACTGGTTTTCAATGAGAAAAGGGATGTGCTGCCTCTACTTGCACAGGGGCCAAGTTAACACAAACCACATATAAGACATAGAGAAGAAACATTATAGGTGTGTGAGAGAGAGAATGTAATTGCTCTTAATTTATTTCAGTAACCTTAAAAGGTAAGAAAGAGTGATTGGCACTATAAAATTAAAATTAAAAAGCTAATTCACTTTATTTATCAGCATTGGTAGTCTATTGATTAAAAGAAAAGTGTATGGGGAAATAAAAATAGATTTTCCACACTTAGGGGTAGATTTTAAAACCCCTGCGCGCCGGCGCGCCTATTTTGAATAGGCAGCCGGCGCGCACAAAGCCCCGGGACGCATGTAAGTCCCGGGGCTTCTTAAAAGGGGCGGGAGGGGTCATGTCCGGGGGCATGGGGAGGTCCAGGGCGAGTCCAGGGGCGTGGCAACGGTTCGGGGGCGGGCCGGGAGGGCAATCCCGAGCCCCCCGGCACTGCGGCCTGTGCCGGGGGATGCCGGGGCGGCGCGCGCAAGTTACGCCTGCTTCAAGCAAGCGTAACTTGCCCAACAAAGGTAGGGGGAGATTTAGGTAGGGCTGGGGGGTGGGGTAGATAGGGGAAGGGAGGGGAAGGTGGGGGGATGCAGAAGGAAAGTTCCCTCCGAGGCCGCTCCGATTTCGGAGCGGCTTCGGAGGGAATGGGGGCAGGCTGCGCGGCTTGGCGCACGCAGGTTGCCGATTTTGCGCAGCCTTGCAAGCGCCGACCCCGGATTTTATAAGATACGCGCGGCTACGCGTGTATCTTATAAAATCTGGTGTACTTTTGTTCGCACCGGTGGCGCGAACAAAAGTACGCGTGCGCATATTTTTTGAAGATCTACCTCTTAGGTTTTATTACCTAAGAGGTAGATCTCCGAACACGGCTCTCCACTCCTGGAATGCCATCACAGAATCTATAGCTAATAAGTTATGTCCACTAGCAACTAAAAAATCCCACCCAAACACTTCCAAAAGACAACCTTGGTTCACTGAAGAACTTAGAAAGCTAAAACAAAGTCTAAGACAGAAAGAGAGCAATTGGCGTAAAACCCCTGGTGCCAATACACTCTCCCCCTACAAATTTACCCTCCATCGGTACAAGTCCTCCACCTTAAGATCTAAAAGGGACTTTTACGTGACCAAGATTCACCACCTGATTTTCGATGCAAAAGCCCTCTTCGCCTATGTATCTAATCTCACTCAAATCAACCCACAGGAGGTTCCCAGTAACCTAGCACAATCCAAAGCAGAAGAACTTGTTCTGCATTTCCGCAACAAAGTCATCAGCCTCCTAACACAACTGCCCTCGAGCCCCCCCTCTCTCCTGACTTCTCCTCAGCCCTCCTTCAAAAACATTTGTCTTGAAGCATTCAAACCCATTTCCATCATAGAGATACAAGCTCTTTTAAGGAGAATGAAACCTTCCTCCCATCCTTTGGATCTTATTCCCACCAAACTGCTCCTGTGTATCCCTGACTCCATCTCCAAAACACTGGCAGACATCATAAATTGCTCTCTATCCCAAGGATCATATCCAGACGACCTCAAATTGGCCTCCATCAAACCACTCTTAAAGAAACCTAATTTGGACCCTAAAGACCCCAATAATTACTGCCCGATTGCCAATCTTCCATTCATAGCTAAGATTCTGGAAAAAGTAGTAAATACTCAACTTTCGGACTACATTGAAGACAACAAAATCCTATTCCCCTCCCAATACGGATTTCGCAAAGCATTGAGCACAGAATCCCTCCTCATCTCCATGACAGACTTCCTTATTATGGGCCTCGACAAAGGTCAATCCTTCCTCCTGATTCTACTGGACCTCTCGGCGGCCTTTGACATGGTCAACCATTCCACCCTTACATCCCTGCTGGCTTCCATAGGTATTTCAGGCACCGCACTCTCATGGTTTAAATCTTTTCTCAGCAACAGAGGCTTCAAGGTTAAGATCCAAAACAAAGAATCATCACAAATGGACTCGTCCATAGGAGTCCCTCAGGGCTCCTCCTTGTCGCCTACGCTCTTCAACATTTACCTCTTTATGCCAACTTCTCACCAACCTTAACCTCAAACACTTCCTTTACGCGGATGATATCCAAATCTTGATACCCATTAAAGAGTCCTTTGCGAAAACACTGGATCACTGGGAAAATTGTCTCCATGAAATCAAACGCCTCCTCTCCAACCTAAACCTAGTATTAAATTCCTCCAAGACCAAACTACTGCTCATTTCCCCAGAGAACAGCAACTTCATCTCTAATCATCCAGCTATCCCTCCAACCACACAAGTGAGAGACCTAGGAGTGCTAATTGACAACTGGATGAACTTGAAAGCTTCTATCAACAGAACTACCAAAGATTGCTTCCACAAACTCCAAGTGCTGAAAAGAATAAGACCGCTCTTCCACACTCAAGATTTCAGAACAATTCTACAAGCAATCATTTTCTCAAAGATAGATTACTGTAACTCTATTTTTCTGGGTCTCCCTTCCTCCTACACCAAACCTCTTCAGATGGTACAAAATGCTGCTGCACGATTACTGACAAACTCCAGGAGAAGAGACCACATCACTCCAATCCTAAAAGACCTACACTGGTTGCCAATTCACTTCAGAATCATCTACAAGTCTCTCTCCATTATATACAAAACCATCCATCAACATACCCCACTTGACCTACAAGTCCCTTTCCGATTATATAACTCTTCAAGACCAAGAAGAGACGTATTTAGAGGATCTCTCCAAGTACCTCCTGCCAAAACCACCAGACATATTACCTTAAGAGATTGGGCCTTTTCTACAGCCGGCCCTCCTTTATGGAACTCCATCCCCCCCGATCTCAGACAGGAACCCAGCCTCCCAACATTCAGGAAAAGACTTAAGACCTGGCTGTTTAAACAAGCATTCCCGGGCACCAATTAATCCCTCACACCAACAACATACGTTACCCAGCCAGGTCAGCCTCTTCTCCTTGTAAATAACTCTATCTAATGTTATCCTCTCCTTTATTTCTCTTCTCCCAGTTCTATCCTCCTTGTTATTTGTAACTGCCTCCTTCTACACTACCAGGTTAGTTTGTTGTTTATTGTGCACCCCTGTTTAAATGTAAACCAGCATGATGTGATTGTATCATGAATGCCGGTATATAAAAATCTTAAATAAATAAATAAATTAAATAAATAAATTTCTCCCAGCATTTATTTTATATGAAAAAGAGGTGTGAGACTGGTATAGATACATCTTCTCCTTTCTGAATATTTTTTCTTATTAACAAGGTCAGATTAATAAATAGAAGAATATACCCTGTTTAATACAAGTGCTGCAATAGTACTTAAACTGTCAATATTGGAAAACCATGTAGTGAGTCCAAAAATCCCAGAAGTTTAACAAAATTGTTTTTGCCTAAGTTAATTTAAAAGACTGTTCCAAATAATTGAAGAAGTAGTTATGGTTATTTTCTGACTGGATTGTCACTGTGTTGGAAAATTCAGAGCATAAATTATATCAAACTAATAAAAAACCTGAAATTTCTCCAAGGTGCTTTAGAGATAATTGAAATGCAGTATAGAAAAGAAAGTGTGTGAATGTATATGGATGAAATAATCTCTGATGAAGCACATTAACACAACTCTTTTCTCATACTGGTACCACTGCCACATATCTTACCTAGTATACCTTGTCAGGTAACAATGCATACTGTACCTTACTAATTCCTACATTTACAATTTTGCTTAAAATTGCAAAAAAATGGTGTCCGTGCTAAAAAAAAATGGGTGTGGTTTGGGTAATTTTCATGTTAAATTTATTATACCTGTGATATTTTTACATCGCAACATCAGACAGGCTTTTATTGCATTTTGGGTGGCAGCTGCTGGAGAAAGGGGAGAGAGAGAACGAGAGAGAGAGAGAAAGAGAAAGAAAGACTCTTTATAAGGCTCTTATATAAATAAACTGTGTATACCACTGTAAGAGGGGCAACTAGTAACCTGCGGTGAGGTTTTGGTGGTGGGCTTGGTTTTGGGTGGTAGTTTTACATGCAGAGTCAGAGCTCAGTAGACATTAGTGAAGATTTTGTATGATTTGGACTGATGAATGGTATAAAAAGATGGGATTTGTACAATGTACTTTTGACCTAGCTTGATGCACTCTCTACTAGGGATGTGCAGACCAAAAGTTTAAGTTCATAAGTCCATAAGTCGAAAGGGGGTCCCATTTGCGGTCAATATGGACATATGGAGAATTCCATAAGTTGAGTCTATGTTCATATGTGCAAATAAAAATTTAAACCCCTCACCCGCCTTAATCCCCCCCCCCCCAAGACTTACCAAAACTCCCTGGTGGTCCAGCGGGGTCAGGACGCCATTCCTGAACTCCTTTGCAAGGAGCACGTGACGTCGGCATCACGTCGGAGTGACGCGGCGTCACGTGACGTCGGCGCCACGTCAGAGTGACGCGGCGTCACGTGATTCCCCTCGGGTTCGCTCCTGGACCCCTCGTTGGGCTCAAAAGGAACTTTTGGCCAGCTTGAGGGGCCTCCTGACCACCCCAAGCTGGCCAAAAGTGCCTTTTGGGCCCAAGGAGGGTTCCGGGAGCGAACCCGAGGGGAATCACGTGACGCCGCGTCACTCTGACGTGGCGCGGACGTCACGTGTTTCCCCACGCGTCCGCTCCCGGACCCTCACGGAACTTTTGGCCAGCTTTGGTAAGTCTTGGGGGGGGGATTAAGGAGGGTGAGGGGTTTAAATTTTTATTTAGATCAACAATCGCGATTTCCAACGTATTCAACATAGCTATGTTGAATAAGTTGGAAATCAGATCGTTTAAGCCTCATCTTTTTTTTATTTAAAAAAAAAAAAATAAGTTGCGTTTTCCATTTAAGTTCAAAACAAATGCACACCCCTACTCTCTACCTAGCTGCTATCAAACTAGGTCAAGAGTACAATGTACAAATCTCATCTCTGTATAATTTTCATCACTCCAATTCCTAAAAAATTGTCACTGATGTCTACTAGAGATGTGAATCGGAACTGGAATTTGATCGATTCCGATCCAAATCTTAAAATTTTTATCGCTCAGCCCGATTTGAGTTTTGATTATTGGCTGCGCCCAATCCGATAATCAAAAAACCCTCCCCCACCCTCCCGAACCCCCAAAAAAGGTTTTAAAATTACCTGGTGGTCCAGCGGGAGCGCGGGGAGCGATCTCCCGCTCTCAGGCCATCGGCTGTGTTAATAAAAATGGCGCCGATGGCCCTTTGCCCTTACCATGTGACAGGGCAAAGGTAGCGCCGGCACCATTTTGAATACTGGCAATACGGCCTGAGAGCGGGAGATCGCTCCCAGACCTTCGCTGGTCCCCCAGGGACTTTTGGCCAGCTTGGGGGGGCCTCCTGACCCCAACAAGACTTGCCAAAAGTCCAGCGGGGTACCGGGAGCGACCTCCTGCACTCGGTCAGTATTGCCAGTATTCAAAATGGCGCCGGCACTACCTTTGCCCTCACTATGTCATAGGGGCCGACGGTCGGCCCCTATGACATAGTGAGGGCAAAGGCTAGCGCCGGCACCATTTTCAGTACTGGCAGCCACTAGCCTTTGCCCTCACTATGTCACAGGGGCCGGCCGTCAGCCCCTGTAACATAGTGAGGGCAAAGGTAGTGTGGGTGCCATTTTGAATACTGGCAATACGGCCAGAGTGCAGGAGGTCGCTCCCGGACCCCCGCTGGACTTTTGGCAAGTCTTGTGGGGGTCAGGAGGCCCCCCCAAGTTGGCCAAAAGTCCCTGGGGGTCCAGTGCCGGCCATCCAGTTCTCCTACCATGTGACAGGGGCCGGCCAATGGCACGGATACCCTGTCACATGGTAAGGGCATAGGGTCATCAGAACCATTTTTATTAGTGGCAGCCGATGGCCCGAGAGCAGGAGATCGCTCCCTGCGCCCCCGCTGGACCACCAGGTAATTATAAAAGGGTTTTTTGGGGGGAGTCAGGAGGGTGGGGGAGGCTAAGGGAGTCATTTTAAAGGGTCGGGTAGGGTTTTTTTTTATCGGGCCATCAACGCCATTTATATTAGTGGCAGCCAAAATGGCGCCGATGGCCCGAGAGCGGGAGATCGTGCCGGGACCCCCCACTGGACCACCAGGTAATTTTAAACATTTTGGGGGGGTTCAGGAGGGTGGGGGGTTTGTTTTAAAGGGTCGGGTGGGTTTCCCGCCCTCCCCCTCCCCCGATTTATGATTTTTCACGATAAATCGGGGGAATTTCTATTGTATCGCGACTCTAACAATTTTTGACGATTTAAAAAATATCTGATGTTTTTTTTAAATCATCAAAAATCGATTCACATCCCTAATGTCTACTGTGGTGTTCGTACCTCTGAGTGTGCATGTAAAACTGCCCCCCCCCCCAAAACCTAGCCCACCACCAAAACCTCACCTCCAGTTCAGAATGGCCCCTGTTACAATAGTGTAAAAAGATGACAAATATGTATTCCTCCCTAGAGGCTCTTTCTCTCTCTCTGAAATGGGATTTGTGATATTTATTGCAAATCCTGTTTCGGCCATAATGCACAGGGAAAAAAGGAATAGTTATTTCCTGCATTAAATCCCATGATTGCATGTGTTATGCTATTGCACACACCATTAAGCACCCTCATTTTTATGTATTACGCCAAACTCCTCCCACTTGACTCAATTTTTAAAATTTGCATACAAATCTCACAGTGCATTATTTATCACACGCATTATGGTGTTATTGCAGGCATTAAAGTCCTAACACCTGTGATAAGGCCCTAATGCAATTTGAAAAATTATCCTCTTAGGGCCTGTTGTACTAAGACTTTTCTCCAAATCTGTGTCTAAAGGAAAAATGGTTAGCAAATAAGCCCTAAGATAGAAAAATACCTCTTATGTGAAATTCAATAGGAAGCATAAATTATCTTTTGTTTTTGTTAGTTTTCTGAGCTCAACAAGTCTTCAAGACACACGATAGAAACACTTTAGTTGGCAGAAGAGAAATTGGTAGTAGAGAGACAGCATATCTTTTTATGTTGTTTAGAGTTAGGTTAATAGGTACTGTTAGTAAGATGACAAGGTCAAGAGTGAAGTGGAGTCTACACTAGCCAGCTTCGGTGCACAAGTATCCATAACTTCTCATCATCATTGTTCCAAACCAATGTCAGTAAGCAGTATAATCAAGCTCTGCCCCATCTTCAGTTTAAAGAAGAAAAGCAAATTGTGTGAACACTCATATTGGACTATAAACACAAACACTTAAACAGACACAAATGTAAGATAGTAAAAAAATAAATAGAAGAGATACGTAAGGAAAAGAGGCCAAAAGTAATAAAAGATTGACGATATATTTAGAATAATAATACTTACCATAAGATGGATTTCAGAAGTTCTAACTTTAATAGATGTATCTAAAAGATAAAATATTATCACAAAAATCAAGTCTTACAAAATGAGCAAAGATAGGAAAAATGCATTTAGAACAAACAAAAGGGCATTTATTGAGAGAATACATATCTGACATTCAGTTGTTCTTTGTGAGAAATTCAGTTTTCCATATTCTGACATTACTGAAAGGAGAAAATATTTAGCCTAGTGTTAATGGTTTGTTTTGGAGAACCTTATTCTGTAGTTTCAAATACTTTGACTTACAATAGAAGTTATTTAGCAATATTGTTGCAGTTGCTTAAAGAAATTTAATTTTTGTATTTCTACTTTATATTACCTCACTGCCATCTTAAAAACCATGAGAATAAAATGTTATTTTTACTCAAAAGAATATTCGCTCTCAATTTTTTTGTATTCAATAAGGATTTATATGGCATTAATTTGAATAATTAGGGAAACATTTTATATAACATCATTAATTGGAAAACTATAACCTGAACACTTAACTATCCACATGACTGTGCTAAATGACAGTTCCAATACCAGGTGATTTACATTATGTTTATTTTTTCTCTCAAAATATTGGGCCTAAATTATATGCACCTTTAAAGAAGAGTTATGGAAGGGACTAAAAGCTTGATATGTGCTTCCCTTAATATTAAAGATCTCAATTCCCTCAAAAAAGAAGCCTCTAATTTTAAAGTGGATGTTATGTTTTTATAAGAAATCTATCTTTAAAATTGTTGCAAGTCTTTGCTATCTAAGAAATATATTGGTGCTTCTTATTTGGCTTCATTTCCAAAAATGAAAAGGGGATTGGAGATTTTTTTCCTCAAAGAGGGTCCCTTTTGTGCTGGTGCAATAAAGAGAAACCTGGAAGGTAGATTCTTATTATGCAGGGGTAATATCAAGAATAAGGCAATTACTTTTCTGTCAGTTTATACCCCAAATGAGGAAAAAACAGATTTTCTAGGTAAGTTATGAATGCAAATATTTTGCTTTTCAGAAGGTCATATACTTGTTGGAGGGGATTTCAACCTTACATTAAATCCAAATGTGATAGGATAGGGAAGACAAGTGAATTTATGAGGAGAAAGGGGATGATCTTCAAGAATCAAATGGAGGGTTGTGGTCTGACTAATATTTGATGACATGCTCACCCATCTAACAGAGAGTATTGGGGATGTGAATCGTTTTTTGACGATTTAAAAAAATCGTCGATATTTTTTAAATCGTCAAAAATCATTAGTGTGCGCGATACAATACAAATTCCCCCGATTTATCATCAAAAATCATTAAATCGGGCACTGGAATTATTTGGGGGAGGGCGGGAAAACCGGCACACCAAAACAACCCCTAAACCCACCCCGACCCTTTAAAACCAATCCCTTAAGCTCCCCCACCCTCTTGAACCCCCCAAAATGTTAAATTACCTGGTGGTCCAGTGGGGGTCCCGGTGCGATCTCCCACTCTCGGGCCATCGGCGCCATTTTGGCTGCCACTAATATAAATGGCGCCGATGGCTCGATAAAAAAAAACCCACCCGACCCTTTAAACCGACCCCCTTAGCCTCCCCCACCCTCCTGACCCCCTCAAAACCTTTTAAAATTACCTGGTGTTCTGGGGGGGGCACGGGGAGCGATCTCCTGCTCTCGGGCCATCGGCTGCCACTCATAAAGATGGCGCCGATGGCCCTTTGCCCTTACCATGTGACAGGGTATCCGTGCCATTGGCCGGCGCCAAGATGGTGCGCCCAATAGCACCATCTTGGTGCTGGCCATCCAGTGCTCCTACCATGTGACAGGGGCCAGCCAATGGCACGGATACCCTATCACATGGTAAGGGCAAAAGGCCATCGGCGCCATTTTCTTTTAGCACAGCTGATGGCCTGGGAATGGGAGATCGCTCCCCGCGCCCCCCCTGGACCACCAGGTATGTGTAAAAAGTTTTTTGGGGCCGAGAGAGTGGGGGAGGCTAAGGGGGTAATTTTAAAGGGTCAGGGTGGGGTTTTTTTTATCGGCGCGGGCCTCACTAAAAAAATTAGTGATGTGAATAGGAATCGGAACCGATCCCAATTCACATCGCTATCAGATCCCCCCCCCCCCCCAGCCGAAACCGATCGTTAAAACGATCGGGCACACGATTCACATTCCTAGAGAGTATACACTTTATCTGTTATATTTCTCAACCACGGGCGGCCGTGGCTGACCCCTCCTACCTCCCTTCATGATAACGGGTCCATTGGCATCCCAGCCAGAGCGGGGAGGCACCCCCGATGCCGGCTCCAGCTCACTCCACTCGGGGCAGCCCCTTTCACCAGGCCCCGGCTGCTGGGCGATACGGGGGGGAGCGCTCTGGGTCCTTCCTTCTGCGGCATCGGGCCGCATGGCAGCCCGACTGGGTTCGATATCTGGTGCCGCCTCCTCCTAGGCGTGCGGCCGCTCCTCCCACACTCTCTTAAAGGGCCCTCATCACTTAATAGATTCCAGCTGCTCAGGATGGAGCCAGACCCAGGGAAGTATACAAAGACTGCTTCCTCTTCCTGTCCCTTGACTTGGCAACAAGTCTTCTTACTCTTGGTAAGTTGCCTGTGCCTCAGAGACCTTGTTTCTGCTTCCTGGATGACTCTCTGGCTTTGACCTCGGACTGGTGATTGGTGTTCCTCTGGCATTTGACTTCGGACTGGCGATTGACGATTCTCAGGCTCCTGACCTCGGAATGGTGGTGAGTGACCCCTGGCTTCTGAACTCGGACCATACCTAGACATCTCTTCCACCTCTCAAAGACTCACCTAAGTCCCAGCGGCTCGGGTCTCTATGGGCTCCTCCTGGGGGGACCACGGGCTTCCAGTGGCGAAGATCCAGCTGGTCCTTGCTTCAACTCTGCCTCACCTTCCGATGGGGAAACCCGAGGGGCCGTCTCCTCAGACTGCACCAACTCCTCCTCGGGCCAAGGGTCCACATCCATTCGACAGTCAGAACAATCCCAGTGTGCAGAATTCCTATTCCTGTATTGTTATGCTCTAGAGAAAAAGAAGCTGGGATGTGAGTACAAAAAGGGCTAAAATAAGAGATATAGCCTGGTTAGACCATGCCTTGGTCCTAATTTAATGTCACATGGTACTATGTTACTATATGATTTAATGTACCATAGACACCATTTCCTGTGGTCAGAAGAAGTGGTCTTTGAACCCTTTACTAAGGATCAATCTGTAGCTGATATTATACAGAACATCTTACTAGAATTTAAAGGGGTCATTTACTAAGGCTTTTCTGCCATTATGAGTAAAATGCTTAGTAAATGACTTCCTAAGGGGATTATTTTCTAAAGCTAGCGCACGCGAAAAGGGACTTTTTGGGTGCGCCACCTAGATCAGGGAGGAGTAATCACCGGAAGGGGAGGATTCGGGGTGGCACCTGGGCGGACGCTGTGAAGACAGCGTGGATGGAAAAAAGGTAAGGAGTCTTTTCGCTTCCAATTTTGCGCCCAATAGCACCACTTTTATGATGGCACTTTCGCAGGCCCGCCCCCCCGCTTTGCCCACCGCCCCCCATTAGTGCCCGATTCAGGGAGCCCTGCGACAAAGGAAAATCTAGCCCTAAGTTTGATACCCCAGGTGTAATAAAACATGTTGTCTGAGATATCATGAAAGCAATTATTAGAGGCACAAAAAAAAACAACTGGTTGCTTATGACAAGCAATATCTGCATGCAGAATCACTTTCTGGTCCTCATGCTCACTAATCCAATTTTCAACTTCACTGAGCCAAGACTGCAACTGATCAAATTTACCATTAAAGTTCTCCATAGAAGATTAAATATCGTTAAATTCTGAGGTCATTTAAGTTCACAGGGACCACAGCATGTTCACCATTTCCATCTCAAACTTTTTTAGTTCCCCATCATGTAGCACAGGTGAACATGCCTGGAATTCTTCAGCTTCCACAACTTCATGACTCTTTGTAGTGATCTGTGATTATAGCACATATTTGTTTTTCACATAAATTCCGTGTTTGACACTTATTCAATGCCTTAGTAAACATTTGAACAAAATAAATGCTACTTTCCCTCAAGATTAAACACTTGATTCTCCCTAAAGCTTCAGATTAAATGGCAAAATACAGCTTTTTAAAACAGTTCAGAATAGACACAAGACTATGCAATCTATAGAGAAGGTTTGAACCACCACTAGATCAGTTAAAAATAAAACAACATATATGATTCTGAGACTCACATAGCTCAGTGATTCACTACTGATTCACAAGCAAAGGTTACACACTTCTAGTTTATATATGTATTTATTTAGTGTCCATTGCAGCATACAATAACTTCCTGGTTTCTTTTTAAATAAACTTTAGATATAGTTAGACACAGATGGTTATTGTCTCAAAGTAGCAATTGTCAGCAGATAAGCTTCTCTTGACCAACCCCATTCTGCCCAATGCCTCATATGCTACTAGATCTAGTTATATCACTTTTTTGCCCTTACCCACAAACATTTGAATTCTGTACCCATATGGTTGCTGCAGAAGTACTCAGGAAGGAAAGACTTGTCTAAAGACAATAAAAATAATTAGCATTGAATTTATGATTCTTTAAAGGGATGTGCAGAGTCAAAATATTTATTTTGGTCCATTCATTCATTTCATAGGCCACAGTAATTCATTAGGTTTGTTTCAAATGAAAAAAAATGTTTTTTCTATTTGTTTTTTGTTTCACACTGAAAAGCAATCCCTGGGCTCCACTGACTCTCTGTAAAAGAAAATCAGGATGGGGACAGGATCTTTTACCAAGGCCTGGACGTAGGCCTGGCCCTGATGCTATGACCCAGCCAAAATCTGGGTCCTGTCACCTACACCCAGCTTGAATATGGGACCATTGCAGAGGCCCAAGCCTAGATCTAGGCCTAGGCCTAGAGGCTAGGGACTAGGCCTATGATGCTTCTTTCTTCTTGGATTGCCAAAAAATAATGCACTGTGATGGCTTCCTCATGAGTGGATGGTGCCAATCTGATGTACTGTTGCTGAAATGTATGGCCGTACATCAATATGGAGCCATCCACTTGGGTTGAAGCCACTGCACACTGGCAAGTTCTTCCAGAGGATGGCACAATTTTTCACTGATCTAGGAAGAAGAAAAACATCAGAAGTCCTGATCATGGGCCTAGATATAAGCCTAGACCTGGCACTTGGCAATTGGTCCCAGCATCAGAACAGGCCCCAGCAATGAACCTTCATCTTGGTGACATGATCCAGCCTTGTACTAGGCTCCAACATTCGTCCTAGTTAAGGCTTGGGCCTCAAAGATGGGATCTGGACTTGGGGTGGGCCCTGGCATTGGACCTGGCCCTGGGCCTTGGCAATAGTACCTGGCTTCAGACAGGGCACTGATTTGGGGCCTAAGCCTAGGTCTGGGTGATCGGTCCTAGACCTAGGCTTAGGTCCTAGACCTTGGCAATGGGACCTGGCATAGGGCCAGGCCTTGGTGTCAGGTCTGTGCCTTGGCAATGATACCTGATCTCTGGCTGGGACCTGGTGTGCTTGCCTTTTCCTTGACCTTGATGATGGATCTGACTTAGGACAGGGCTCCAGTATCAGGCCTGATGAGCCCCTGCCTCAGGCTAGACTCTGGCATTGGGCTGGGTCTAGACCTGGCCTTCAGCAACAAGGCTCAGCATCAGGTGTATGTCTTTGTGATGGGACCCAGCCTCAGGCCTAGGCCTGAGCTTTAATGAAAGGACCCAGGCTCAGGCTGGGCCCCAGCATTGGAACAGAATGTATGTCTTGTCCTCGGTAATGTGACATGGGTCCCAGGGCAGGGCCTAGGCCTCACTGATGGGACCAAGACAAGGACTGGTCCCATTGGAGGCACTTTTTCTTTTTAAATGTACAAATTAAAAAACTACCAGAAAGTTTTCCAATGTTTTTGTCAGTCCATTTTCAGTTTGTTTTATTCAAAGGAAATGCAAAATGGCCTCAATCTTTGCGTTTTTCCATTTGCTTCAAATGAATGCACATCAGTAGTTCATTATTAAGGGTAACTTCTGTTCATTATTCTGAGAAGGTATAAGTTTAATGCCATTCCTTATTAACAATACTTCTTTCATTCTCAGTTTTTTGCCATTAAAAGCTAATCCATTCGCCACTTTGCATTAGCTAGAAACCCCTGCAGTTGTAATTTCATCTGTACTCTGTTCCCTTTCTAGCATATTTTGAAAGTGTGATGCATGTCAAAGCTGGGAAATCAGTGCGTGACTCAGCCCGGCAAGCACCTTGTGGAATTTAAAAAACGTGCAAATACACGTGTATCTCCTGGTACATGCACAAATAAAAAAGTTGAAACAGGAGTGAGGTTTGGGTGGGGTCTGGACGGGGCATAGGCGGAGCATGGGTAGGCAGAGTCTGTTACATGATGTGTGCCCGTAAGTATTTATGTGCACAAGCACACATCAGTGTCCTCTGCTGCATAACTTTACTTAAGCTATGGATGACATGTAAGTAATAAAATAAAAACTAGGCTAGTCAGCAGGTTTTAATGATCAGGGCTAACGATAAAAGGGAGGCAGTTTAGCTAGGGAGTTTAGGGAGTCCTCTCCTTTACTGGGACAAACTGGGAATGAACTGGTGAAACAGGTAATTGCATCAGAATACTAAAGTTCCCCACAACATACTTGAGCAAGGCAGTATTTGCACGCACATGCATGCATCAATATAGATTCATGCGCACATGTAGTCGATTTTATAACAGGTGCAATTATACATGTGGATATGCGTGTATGTTATAAAATCGCTGCGGCCATCTGCAGAAGCTGGCAAAAACGCACATATGTGCGCATGTATGCAGATCTTAAAATTCACCTCTGGGTATATGTGTTTCCTTATTGAATCATATCTACAGAAGGGATCTTTAAGATTTTTAAATTAAATATTTGATTTTGTACAATTAAATATTTGGATAATTCTTATATTATTCAATAATGAGCATTGGAATCTGCACAAATTATTTTTTATGATCAGTTGGTCATGAAAACTTTGTATTATATAATGAAAATCTTTAAAAATACACAATTTTAAAAGTTTTTTCGTTGAAGATTATCAAAATCAGTTAAGATTTATTGTATTCTTCAGTACTTGTTAATAGGTATCAACTAAACCACATAAAATCATAATATAATAAAATCATAATAGCATATCACAAAATCATCATAATAAGAATGAATAAAAATGCATAATAATTCTACAAAACATCAAAATACTTCATCTAAATAAGATAGTTATAAAACTTTGAGGAATAAAATTAGGCATTAGAACTAACTGATAATGGCTTCCATTGTAGTGACTACAACATCCTAGCAGGCACATATTGATACAAATGGGTATTCAGATAATAAAGTTCAAGATTATATATTGATTCTTAAAAGCAAATAAAAGCAGTTTAAATTATGCTGTAAAATGTACAGTAACCAATAAAGGTTATACAGAACAAGAGAAATATGTTCTCTATGGCCAAAGTTAGACAGAAGTTATGCAGCTGCATTGTATATAAGATGATAGGGATGTGCAGACCAAAAGTTTAAGTTCATAAGTCCATAAGTCGAAAGGGGGTCCCATTTGCGGTCAATATGGACATATGGAGAATTCCATAAGTTGAGTCTATGTCCATATGTGCAAATAAAAATTTAAACCCCTCACCCGCCTTAATCCCCCCCCCCCCAAGACTTACCAAAACTCCCTGGTGGTCCAGCGGGGTCAGGACGCCATTCCTGAACTCCTTTGCAAGGAGCACGTGACGTCGGCGTCACGTCGGAGTGACGCGGCGTCACGTGATTCCCCTCGGGTTCGCTCCGGGACCCCTCGTTGGGCCCAAAAGGAACTTTTGGCCAGCTTGGGGGGCCTCCTGACCCCCCCAAGCTGGCCAAAAGTGCCTTTTGGGCCCAACGAGGGTTCCGGGAGCGAACCCGAGGGGAATCACGTGACGTCGGCGCCACGTCGGAGTGACGCGGCGTCACGTGATTCCCCGCGGGTCCGCTCCCGGACCCCTCGTTGGGCCCAAAAGGAACTTTTGGCCAGCTTGGGGGGGTCAGGAGGCCCCCCCAAGCAGGCCAAAAGTGCCGTTTGGGTCCAACGAGGGGTCCGGGAGCGGAACCGCGATGGACCACGTGACGTCGGCGTCACGTTGGAGTGACGCGGACGTCACGTGATTCACCACGCGTCCGCTCCCGGACCCTCACGGAACTTTTGGCCAGCTTGGGGAGTTTTGGTAAGTCTTGGAGGGGGGGGATTAAGGAGGGTGAGGGGTTTAAATTTTTATTTAGATCAACAATTGCGATTTCCAACGTATTCAACATAGCTATGTTGAATAAGTTGGAAATCCGATCGTTTACGCCTCATCATTTTTTTAAGTTAAAAAAAAAAAAAAGTTGCGTTTTCCATTTAAGTTCAAAACGAATGCACACCCCCTATAAGATGAAACCTGTGAATATTCCTTTGTGGCAAACCAAGATATAAGGATAGAAATGGGCATTACTGATGAACATACCATAGATGCAGAAACAGCATCCTAGTCACAACAGTAATTTGGTATCTAGGATTAGTGCCAAGTTTAAAATCATGGCAATGGAGCACTATACAATGAGGGCTAGATTTTAAAAGCCCTGTGTGCCGGCGCGCCTATTTTGCATAGGCCGCCGGCGCGCGCAAAGCCCCGGGACGCACGTAAGTCCTGGGGCTTCGTAAAAGGGGCGGGAGGGGGCATGTCTGGGGCATGTCGGCAGTCTGGGGGTGTGTCCTGGAGCATGTCCGGGGTCAGGGGGTAGTCTGGGGTGGGTCCAGGGGCGTGGTGATGGTTCAGGGGTGGGCAGGGGGGCGGTCCCGATTCCCCCGGCACTGCGGCCTGTGCCAGGGGATGCCGAGGCAGCGCGGGCAATTTACGCCTGCTTCAAGCAGGCGTAACTTGCACAACAAAAGATTGGGGGGGATTTAGGTAGGGCTGGGGGGTGGGGTAGATAGGGGAAGGGAGGGGAAAGTGGGGGGACGCGGAAGGAAAGTTCCCTCCAAGGCCGCTCCGATTTCGGAGCGGCCTCGGAGGGAACGGAGGCAGGCTGTGCGGCTCGGCGCGCGCAGGCTGCTGATTTTGCACAGTCTTCCGTGCGCCGACCCCAGGTTTTATAAGATACACGCGGCTACGCCGGTTGCGCCAACAAAAGTACGCGCGCGCGTACTGTTTTAAGATCTATCTCTGAATGTTTTGCTAACCCAAAAAGCCTTGGTCACTTGAAGATTCAGTTTATATTTGTTTTGCTTAGAACAGTTTAACATTTTTGAAACACATAATTCAGCTTTGTCTACAAAAATATGTGAATTTTAAAAACCCAGTATGTGTCAAAACTAGAAGATATGTAAATATGTCGGGCTGGCACGTGCTGAGTAGATTTATAAGGTGCCCACACACACACATAGCTTTCACTACATGCAAAAATGAAAAGTTCTGAAAAAGGGGCAGGGTATAGGTTTGGTCTGGGTAGCATACGGGTGTTCCTGAATTTCAACTTAAAATTTGCACATAAATACTTGTACAGGCACGCCCAATTTTATAATTGGCGCATGCGTGTGTGGGCAGGTGTCCCATTCTTGCGAGCAGGGGAGGGGATGTTTTAATTACGTGCAGTGAGGCAATTAGCCTTTTACCCAATTCCCTCCCAGTCTGCTCCAATTAATTGAAAAATCACTCCCCTGTGCACGTGAATGTGGCACCCACTCGCCATGTGCATGCCGATTATAAAATTGGGCATGCATGTGCACATGGATATCATATTTTATAGCATGCGTACATGTTATAAAATTGGCTCATCCTTGTGTGCATGCCGGGAACCACATGCACGTGGACACGCATCTTTTAAAATCGACCCCATAGTTGCATGCCCACCTAAAATTATGTGCCCACCTAAAACTGTGCATGCATTCAGCCTACTTTATAATGTGTGCATATACATGCAAATGTTCAAAAATGGCCGTGTCCCTGGATGCAGGCCGATGAACTGGCACACATGTTGTTCATTTGTGTGCCTGTGAAAAAGTTACTATTTGGATATGTAGACTATATGGTAACTGTCCAGAGGTAGTCAGCCGGACTAGATCCTAAGGCTTGGTTTTCTGCAGACTGCACTTTCCAGGGTAGTTCCATTCTGCAGGACTCTCTGTCATGACCAGGTATTCCTGTTGCAGGTGTAGCAGCTAGGCATGTGGCTTCATAAATTGTTCCATTTCCTAGAGTACCACGTGTAGCAGTTCCCCTTGGCTCAGCTCTGTTGAACAGAAAGTCACCAAATAACAACAATAGTAAAGTACTGGATTAATGATTATTCCCTCTTGCGCCCAGTTGCTGAGGAACCATGGCTCTTCTTGCACTTATACCCTGAGCCAAGTTTCTCCTCTGGAATAGACACCAGGGCACCTCAGGGAAAACTCCCAGGACTGCCGGCTGACAGTTCTCTCTACTGTCCTGTCTAGGTCACATTTTGCCTTTTCTAGTCTTATCACCAACAAAACTTTAATTATAAGTTCACCCAGATCATAGGATAAAAATAAACAAAAGTAGGACTCCTTTTGTAGGCCTCTTAGGCTCTAGCACAACATGCCCCTTCTCCCCACAGTTGTGCTCCAGGCAACAGCCTTCCCAGTCTTCCAGACAAATTTCAGAGTAACCTCACTCTATTTCCATCTCTATTTCTGTTTCGGTTCCAGGCAATCCAGTTCCATGTCCTCCTCCTCAGTCATGGAGCTGGCCTCTGATTTAAATTCCCCAGCCGCCTCCTGCACTTACTCCTCCCTAATCATGGGTTTAGCTGTGTACATCCCTTCCCCCAGGGTCATGTCTCCTGGTGTATGACCAACCCTCTCTCTCTCTCTCTCTTCCCATTGGTCTAAGAGCCTGAGAAATGTAGTCTCCCCCTTGTCTCTCTGAGACATTTGCTGCCTGGCTCTGCCTCTGCTCTCCCTGGAATAATGCAGTCCAGATTTTCATCCCTTGGTAAACAATGTGCCTCATCACAGTAACACAGAAACATAATGATAGAAAAAGACCATATGGCCAGCTGCCTATCTACACCAGCTCTTCAGTTTTACAAAGCCTACCACTTTCTTAGAGATCATCTGTGATTATTCCGTGCTTTTCTTAATTCAGACACTGTCCTTGTCTCCATCACCTCCACGGGGAGGCTGTTCCTTGCATCTACCATTCTCTTCATAAAGAAATATTTCCTTAGATTACTCATGAGTCTACCATTTCACCCTCACCCCATTACCCCTCATTCTAGAGCCCTCTTTACATTGAAAGAGGCCTGATTCCTGTGCCTGGAAATCTTAGAGACATTTAAATATTTCTACTTCTCTTTTGCCTTTTCTCTACAGTATACATGCTTAGACCTTTAAACGTGCTTTCAAACAAAGACTACTGATCATTGTAATAACTACCCTCTGAACCAACTACAACTGGAATATATCCCTTTTCAGGTATGGTTTCCAGAATTGTCCACAATATTCCAAATGAGGTCTCACCAGAGAGTTATACAGAGGCATTATTGTCTTCTTCTTGCTGCAATTTCTCTATGTGTGCTGGCAAACATCATTCTAGTTTTGCTGTTGCCTTAGCCACCTGTTTTGCCACCCTAAGATCATCAAATGTGACCACTCCCAGATCCCACTTTATTTTAGTGAGAAGAATTTTCCCTTCCATAATGTACAGCTCCCTTAAGATTTTGCAGCTGAAATGTATGTCTCTGTATTATTTAATTAAGATGATTCCTCAAGCGTCTCTACATCCATCCTTTTTGTTTTCCATACCTTCCTGGTTGTTTACCCTGTTGTCAATTTTGGTCTTTCCACAAAAAGACAAACCTAACCCGACAATCCTTCTGCAATGTCATTTACAAATATATGGAAGGACTAATTGTTGTGGCACTCTGCTAGTGTAGCCCCTGGCATCAGATTGAATCATTTACCACTCCTTTTGTCGCTACCCCCTCAACTAGTTTCTCATCCAGTCAGTCACTTTAGTACCCATACCATGGGTGCTCAAGTTATTTATGTCACCTATGCAGAACTGTGTCAAAAGCTCACTGAAATCCAAGTAATGCTACATCTTACATTCTCTCCTTAACCAACTCTTTGGTCACCCAATCAAAGAAACTGATCAGGTTCCTATGACAAAACCTGCTTCTGGTAAAACCAAGCTGCCTCAGATCTTCTTTTTCATTGAATTCCAGAAACTGCACTAACATCACCAAGAGATAAACATAAATATTAAGCAATGTAAGGGACAGTATAGATCTCTATGGGACGACTTATTTCAAATTCTTTAAAAATGTCACATCATCTCTCAAACTCACTTTCTGTGTCCTTCCAGTTAACAATGAATTAAGCAAAGTAGAGGTCACATTGTTTATTCTTAAATCAGATAATCAGTCCATCAGAATTATAGAATCAAGAATATGAAGAGTTACAGTAAAATCTAATAAAGTGAAACAGGAATCAATACATTTATCAAGTTCATGACACAAATCAAACACAGCTAATAAAGTAGATTATGTGCTATGATTGGCCTGAACCCAGATTGGTAAGAATGCATCAAGTGTTTTCTGTCTTAAACAAAAGTCCTGCAATTAAGAACATAAGATATGCCATACTGGGTCAGACCAAGGGTCCATCAAGCCCAGTATCCTGTTTCCAACAGTGGCCAATCCAAATCACAAGTACCTGGCAAATACCTAAACATTAGATAAATCACATGCTACTATTGCTTATTAATTACCATCATAGCAGTTTATGGATTTTTCCTCTAGGAACTTATCCGAACCTTTTTTAAACCCAGTTACACTAACTGCTGTAACCACATCCTCTGGCAATGAATTCCAGAGCTTAACTATGCGCTGACTGAATAATAATTTTCTTCGATTTGTTTTAAATGAGCTACTTGCTAACTTCATGGAGTGCTCCCTGGTCCTTCTATTATCTGAGAGAGTAAATAACTGATTTACATGAACTTGTTCGAGTCCTTTCATGATTTTGTAGACTTGTAACATATACCCCCTCAGTCGTCTCTTCTCCAAACTGAACAGCCCTAAC
Source organism: Rhinatrema bivittatum (assembly GCF_901001135.1). Taxonomy (NCBI): domain Eukaryota; kingdom Metazoa; phylum Chordata; class Amphibia; order Gymnophiona; family Rhinatrematidae; genus Rhinatrema; species Rhinatrema bivittatum. The sequence continues at coordinate 140,862,996 of NC_042619.1, forward strand.
TTCTTTAGCCTTTCTTCATTGGACAGCCATTCCATGCCCCTCATCATTTTGGTTGCCCTTCTCTGCACTTTCTCCACTGCAGCTACATCCTTTTTGAGATGAGGTAACCAGAATTGCACACAATATTCAAAGTGTGGTCTCACCATGGAGTGATACAGTGGCAATATAACATCCTCCATTTAATTTGCCATTTCCCTTCCTAATAATTCCTAACATTCTGTTTGCTTTTTTGATCGCCACAGCATACTGAGCCAATGATTTCAATTTATTATCCACTATGATGCCTAGATCTCTTTCCTGGGTGGTAACTCGCTCCTAAGTTAGAACCTAACATTGTGTAACTACAGCAAGGGTTATTTTTCCCTATATGCATCACTTTGCACTTGTCCATGTTAAATGTAATCCACCATTTAGAAGCCCAATCCTCCAGTCTCACAAGGTGCTCCTGCAATGTATCACAATCTGCTTGAGATTTAACTACTGTGCATAATTTAGTGTAATCACTGAATAACTCTGTCTAAAAATGGCAAATTAGAAATTGGTCTACAGTTTTCTGGTTTGGAAAAATCTAAGGCAGACTTTTAAATTAGAGTCAGACTTCTATTGTTTTAAGATGATTTGGAAATATACTTTCTAATAAAGATAAGTTTATGATACATCCGCTGTATTAGGAATCCATCCTTGGCTGACTTTAATAGCCAAGAAGTGCAGGAATCCAAGGGACAAGTGGTAGTTTTAAAATTTTGTCTTCCTCTGCTACATCATTTTTAATGAAGGACAATAACCATGGTTCTGAAACTGAAGTCTTTAAATGTTCTTCAGCTGAAACAGCTACATGGTCATTATGAATAGTCTTCATAATTCATTTGCAGAAATATTAGAGTCTAAGACGTTCATATCAATCAAGATTGCTTCAGTTGAAGATGATTTTATTATGCTGTGAGTAACTTTAAAAAGTTTATGTGTATACATTTTGTAGCAGCAAGCAAAGATGGAAATACTCCCTCTTTGCCGCTTAATAGCTTTTTTAATTTTTATTTATTTAGGCCATTTATTAACCACTTTCTGGCATTCAATTAAAGCTGTTCAAAGCAGGATATAGTTTTACAGAATATTAGCATAAAAAGAAACAAAACAAGCTAAAAACAAAAAAAACATTACATAAATGAAAATTAAACAATGCCAAACAATTCTAAATTATCATAGTCAGCTACAAATAAGACACACGTTGGAACCATTCAAGATTACTAATTCCCTGACAGAATTTGTCCAGGTTCACTTTTTCACAATTTTTTTATTGCTTTGTTTAAACATTACAATTTATTTTCCTATGTTGAACATTTTCCATGAAAAAAGAGTATTAATGAAATAAATAAAAATAATAAAAACATATAAAATAAAATTGTTACTCTCCTGTCCTCTCCCCCCACCCACCCCCCACCCACTGATAGTGAGGAAAGGAGGAGAATGTAGCCTCCTATGTGCACTTGCAAAATTCTTTGTGCAATTCTAGTTTAATCTGCACATATCCAAAAAGAAATATCTAGAGGGATAAAGATAAAATTGATTGGGATTGCTACAAATTATAGTCCTTAAGGCTAGGAGTGAGCCACCTACTTCTGTCATGACCAAACAGCTAAACTCAGTCACGCCAGAGAAGATGCAACCTGCCTTCTTGAGAGATTCTTAAGAAAATTAAAAGTCATGGGATAGGAGTTAGTGTTCTATTGTCGATTGAGAGCTGGTTAAAAGATATAAAACTGAGTGTAGGGTTAAATGGTCAATTTTCTCAATGGAGAAAGGTAAATAGTGGAGTGTCCCGGGGATCTGTACTAGGACCACTGCCTTTTATGGTATTTATAAATAAAGTAAAGATGGGAACAATGAGAAAGATGTTCAAATTTGCTGCTGACACAAAATTATCCAAAGTTGTTAAATCATAAGAGGATTGTGAGAAATTGCAGGAGGATCTTATTTATTTATTTATAACATTTATATTCCACCCATCAATTAATGAATGGTTTACAATAAGAACATTCATAATCAATACAAAGATGCAAAGTAAAACATGGTAAAATAGACATGAATTAAATCAATAAAAACATGTGTTGAGTTTGAATAGACATACATTACATAAAAACACAAATTACCAGCTTCTGTACTCCCTAGACACCAAAAGCTTCTTTTATAAAAAATGAAGAAAAAATAAAAGTGAGCCATAGTCATATATCAGGCCGCAAGTGTTTATAGAAATATTAAAAACTATTAAAAGCTTGACAAAGTAAAATGATTTTATCAACTTCCTATATTTTTTAATTGATACTTCTTTTTTTAATCTCTAATGGTAAAAGGTTCCAAAGTGAACGATCCTATATCATGAAAAATCGCTGATGTGATTCATGTAGGTGAATTAGTCTAAAAGAGAGTATTTCTAACAACAGCTGATTCCCTGATCTAAGAGTTCTTGTAGGCTGATATAGTTTTAAATCTGCATTAAAAGTGGCAGAAACAAGCCCATTAATCCCTTTGAAAACAAAAATCACAGCCCAAAACTTGATTCTCCAAAGTATGGGTAACCAGTGGTAATGCAAAAGGGTTGGTGTAATATGTTCTCTTAATGGAAGTCCGGCAATTATTCTTGCTGCTGAATTTTGTACATATTGAAGAGCTTGTATCATGGAAGGAGGTAGGCCAAGTACATAAAATATTACAATAGTCAATAGGTGTCATAACTAATGAATGAATAATTGTTTTCAGGTCTTGTTCCTTGAACTATAGAGACTGGGAGATTAGGCATTCACATGTCAGATGACATTTACTGTGGACAAGTACAAAGTGATGCACAAAGGGAAGAGCAACCCAAATTATAACACAATGCATGGTTCCACATTGGAAGTCACCATCCAGAAAACGTATCTAGGTGTCATTGTGAATAATATGTTAAAATTCTCTGCTCAATGTCTGCACGGTGACATCAAGAAAGCAAACAGAATGCTAAGAAAATGCAAAGACATGGAGAATAAAACAGAAGATATCATAATGCCTCTGTATTGCTCCATTGCAAGACCACACCTTTAGTACTGTGTGCCATTTTGGTCACCATATCTCTAAAAAGATTAGGGATGTGCATTGGTTTGTTTGTTTTTTATTTTGTTTCAATTAGAGCATACTAAAATTATGTGCATAGTAATGTAAGTTAATGTGCACTAAAAAAGTAAAAACAAAAAAATCGAAAGCTGGAAAATTAAAAAAACAAAACAAAAATTTTTTGGCTGCACATATGTAAAAAGAAATATATCAGAATTAGAAAAGGTAGCGAGAAGGGCGACCAACATGTTAGAGGATGGAACGATTCCCCTATGAAGAACAACTGAAGAGATTAGGACTCTTCAGTTGTTAGAGAAGAGATGGCTGAGGAGAGATATGACAGAAGTCTATAAAATATGTGAAACAAGTAAATGCGGAGTGGAACACATAAATGTGAATCAGTTGTTTAATTTTTCAAAAAGTAAAAAGATTAGAGGACATATGTTACCCTCCATGGACCGCTGAGACGCGCCCAACTGCTGAACGCCACCATTCCACAGCAGAGACGTGCTGCCACGGGTCCCCCCCAGGTGCGCGCGTATGCAGTAGCCCTTTTTGTAAAGGGTCTGCAATGGGTATTGTCGGCGGCTCAGGTGAAGGATGCCATCAAGATGCCCCTATATTAGGGCAGCTTGACCTGCCATTGGGACCTCACCTACAGGTCCCCTGTCTGATGCATTTCCCTGCTGTTGCCTGTTACCTCATCAGACTGTGCCCTGGATTCATCTTTGCTTGCCACCTGCCCTGGATTTGGATTGTACCTTGGATTCTTCTCACTGCCTGTCCATCCAGGATTTACATCTCTACAAGGGTTTGACCTCAAATGCTGTGCCTGTCCACCCAGGCTTTATTTCCCTACGTGGGCTTGAACTCTATCCTCAATTGCTGTGCCTGTCTGTCTAGGCCTTATGTCCCTATGTGGGATTGACCTCTAACCTCAAATGCTGTGCCTGTTGATCCAAGCCTTATATTCCTACAAGGGCTTGACCACTAATGCTGTGCCTATCCATCCAGGTCTTATGTCCCTACGTGGGCTTGACCTCTATCCTCAAATGCTGTGCCTGTCCGTCCAGGATTTATGTCCCTAAATGGTCTTGACCTCTATCCTCAATTGCTGTGCCTGTCTGTCCAGGCCTTATGTCCCTACGTGGTACTAATTTACAAAAACATGACATTCCTAGACTGATCTTTGACTAGGCACACTTGGAGGGATCCCATTACTTCAGGAGTGGTTCTATCATGTGGCAGGGTGAGGTGGTGGCTTCAGGTGGCAGAATTTTGGAGCGACAAAGCGTTCCCATCCAAAACACCTCTACCACAGTCGTCACCTTACTCTGCCTTCAAAGTCAAACATTGGATTGGGCAGGGGTAAACCAAACCGCTGCCCAAACTGCTCAGTGGCAAAACACATCCCTAATCCTGGGCAGCAGGAGTCACGTTTATCCCAATGTCATCTCCTGCTGCCGTGGGGTCAGTCTAGTGGCAGCAGGAGATGATGTTGGGATAAATGTGACTGCTGCTGCTGCCCACCCCACAATTGGTGACCTAAGAACTGGATATGCTCAACCCACCACCATTTCAGATTGAGTATTAGGGGCCATACTGGTAAAGATTTATTAATGAATCCAAAGCTTATTAGCAAACTAAATACACACATGAGCTATGGAGTAGTCTCCCTGGCACCAGAGTTCCTAAGGTAGTGATGGAAGGATGCAGTTCCTTTCTGGGCTCACTCCTGCTCCAGCTCCAGCTACCAGAGAGCCTCTGGTTCTCTTGCCCTACCTTTTGGCTTTGTGCCAACTCCAGTGTATTTCTGCCCATTTCAGTTACCCATACACAGTGCTTCTAGTACTTGATAGTGAGACATCACATAGGTAACACCACTCTGGAGTCAGTTAATTTGGCCCTTGCTGTACTTTTAGGAAGTAACACAAGCCCTGCAGTGGATCAGAACGCATTGCCCATTCTGGAACAAAATTCTTTCTATTTCAGTTGGTCAAATCTTTCAACACAAAGGTACAGGGTAGCTGTGAATCAGGTGACCTAGAGACAGGGGTGGCTCTATCATGAGGCAGGGTGAGGCAGTGGCCTAAGTTGGCAGAATTTTGGAGCAGCATAAAAGTACCCCTCCAAAACACCTCTGCAGCCGCTGCCTCAACCTGCCTCCAAAATCAAACATCAGATCAGGCAGGGTTTGGTTTATCCCTGTCTGATCTGATGATTGACGCGTTAATCCCATCATCTCCTGCTGCCGCGAGACTGGCCCCATGGCAGCAGGAGATGATGTCGGAATAAACGTGGCTCCTGCTGCTGCCCACCCCACAACTGGCAACCTAAGAGAGGAGGAGGACATGGTGGCTGACAGCAGAACCCATCCTACTGGCAGATGAAATAATGGCCTAGGCCCTACGGGTGTGTGTGGGTGACTGCCTGAGTGTGTGTGGGTGGGTGACTGTCTGCCTGGGTAGATGGATGGCTGCTTGTGTGTGTGTTGGAGGGGGTGAGAGCCTGTGTGTGTAGGTGAGAGGCTGTGTGAGTGTAGGAGACCTTGTGTGTGAGTGTGTGTAGGTGGGAGGGTGAAAGCCTGTGTGTATGCCAGTGGGAGGGTGAAAGCCTGTCTATGTCTGTTGGGGTGTGTATCCCTGTGTGTGTCTGTGTGTGTGTGTGTGTGGGGGGGGGGGTTTGAGATCCTATGTGTGTGTTTGGGTGGGTATGTGTAAATGCTTGGATGTGTGTCGGTGAAGGAATGAGTGCCTTTTTAGAGTCTGTCTGTGTGAGAATGGGTCCTTGCCTGGGTGTGTGTGTGTGTGTGTGTGTGCGTGAATGAATTGGTGCCTGCCTGGGGGGTGGGGGAGAGCAGTGTGAGAATGAATGGGAGCTTGTCTGTGTGTGTGTGTGTGTGTGTGTATGTATGTGAAGTATCCAGTGAGAGTGACAGAATGTGTGTTTATTTTATTTATTTATTTTGGACTTTTATATACCAACATTCATGTAGAAAATTTACATATCATATTGGTTTAAAGTGAAAACACAAAAGTTGCAAATAGCATTACATAGAACAGGGTTACATGGAACTGGGAATAAGGGATCAAAAACAAAGGAAATATAATGACAACTGAAGAAGTGTGAGCAACGTGAGGATTAGAATGATTCTTAAACAATATCAAATCAAGAGAAAACATATGATAATAAAGACGCAATGATAAAAAGCCTCTAAGATAAACAAATAGTAAGATCAAATTATATACTAAAGCAATGAGAATAAATATATGATGATAATAAGGCATTAAGGAAGTCAGAAAGTATGTTTAGTCTAGACCAAGCCAGATGGCAGAGTCCATTCTGGGCGAGAATGGAGCACAAATTACCTAGAAGAGAGGGAGCACGTACTACCTTGTGAGTGTGAAGCAGTATCGATTAGTGTTCTGGGATGGATCTTCCTGATTTCCGGGGGGGATCATCTGGATGAGGAAAGGTTTGTTTGAAAAGCCAAGTTTTAAGTTTTTTTTTGAAAGTTATTTTTTTGAAAGTTTATGAGAGGATCCTTGGGAGTAAGAGCTTGAGTGTGGGGTTGGGGGGAGAGAGAACCTGAGTGTGTCAGTGTCAGTGAGAGAGAAAAGTTGTGGATGTGTATAAGAGTATGTATGGGTGTGTATGTAACACTGTATGTGTGAGAGAGAATGGTCATGCGAGTATGTGTCAGAGACAGGATAAAGTTTGGGCAGCCCCCAATCCACAACAATTTTAGGTGACTGGAAATTAAAAGATATCAGGTATGGAGAGAGGAGCTTTTTTAAAATTCTTATTAGATTTAACTGATGAATAAATTGTTTGAAAAAAAATTTTTTTAGAACATTTTAAAAAAATGTTGATGTTCTGTTCATTAGCCATTTTGAACTATTTATTCTTTCTATTAGTATAATTTAACTATTATGATTAATGGTATATTTCTTGATTTTATTATTGTTTAATTTGGACTGATCATGTTTCTATTTTTCCATTGTTGCACTGTTTACAGGTCTGGCTTCATGCAGTTTCCAGTTCAGTTTATCTCTGTACATTTCTGTTTATATTTTATTCTATATTTGGTGTCGACCCCTCTGTGTTCTACATGTGTGATCAAATAGACATATTCTGCTGGCATGTAGTTTCTGTGAGGTGCTGGAGCAGCCTGGCTTATTTTGTTTTCCTAATAGATTTATTGGTGTTTTAGAACATGGTGTCATATTTGTAGTGTTGTCTTTTCAAAGGTATGGTTGTTATTGCTTGAGTGCTGGCATTTAGTGCTATTTTAGTATGGGAGGTTTATTTATTTATTTAAAATATTTTTAGGATACTTATAGCAAATATATTGTACTAAGCAGATAACAATGTAAACATAAAATACTTCATAATAGGTTTACTATATTATCATTGTTATTCAGTTTACTCATTGGTTTTGGAGGACCAAGCCAACATCAAATGTATTTTACAATAGGACTAATAACAAATATCTTTTTTGCAGAGTTTTCTGGTTGGCACCAACGCAGTGCATGGAAAAATAAAACATGTTGCTATGATATTTTTACCTTGGAAGACTATGAATATATTTTTTCATGTACATCCTGTTATTATAAATGCATAGTTTTTAATTGTGTGTGGTGAGGGCTAGTATGTAAAGTTTGCCTAGTGTACCTCATATCCTTGCACTGACCTGGAGAGAGTGTGTCACACACTGACCCACCACTATTCAACCATTTACCACTTCTCTAGGGGTAAAATGCTTGGAAATGTGAAAGGCAGGTTGTAGTGTTTCTAGGAGTGAGACAGGATTGCCCACTTCCAAGAAATATCATTAGTGATACACTGTTTCCCATTTCTTTGGGAATTCTGACCCTTCCTTTCCCACTTCTGTAGCATTTCCAGTCACCAGAAGGGCCAGATTCCAAGGGGACTCTCAGCCCCCATGACCCTCTCCATGATTTGACCTGTGCTTTGCCTTTGGGGTGGGGTGGGGGGGGGGGTTTGCCATGTCATCCTTCGCTTCAGGAAATAGATTGCCTTGGGCCACCCCTGTATTACTTGTACTGATCCTTCAGTGTGGGCAGATTAAAAGGACTGGGCTTAAATGGAAGTCTGAGTGTATACCGTTCAAGATGCACCTTCTCATTTATAATTTTGTTCCTGTTTCAGGAAGTACTTCCTCAGGAGCTGCTACTTCAGACCCAGTACAAGGGGAAGGCCAGGAGCAGAGTGGACAGCATGCCCTTGAATGGGGGAGTGGGGAGCAGGAGCAGCAGGAGAAGGAGTGCCACCCCCCCCCTCAAGGAGAAGTCCAGCTCTAGTCTCATGCCATAGACCAGCCTCCTGAAAAGGCAAAGCTGGGGAGCCTGCAGGTGAAGGTATAGTAGATCCTGGTTGAACTTCAGCAGATGTGCTGCAAACAGAGAGTAGTGCTGCATGAATTGGTAGGCTGGAGGTCCAGGCACAGAAGCCAAAATTGGGAGTTATGGGCATTGAGGGAAGAGTTAAGGGGCATTAGCTGCTTGGTTATAGTAGCTGGTGGACCATAATTGTGCTATGAGAAGCAATGCTATCAAGTTGCCCTGTATAACCCCTTCCTAGAAATTGTATTACTTTTTTGTTTCTAGTTTTGACAATTTATTTTGTTAGTTGTAAGTAATACATATTTCCATATGTAGCGGTATATCTTGTCTTGACTTTTTATTTGTGAAGATGATTGGATGGAGCACAACTACACACTCAAATAAGAAGTAAAAGGTGACTAGGTCAAAACATGAAAAAGTCCTCCAAATATCCTTTCAGAATCTCAGTCAATAGATCAATCATAAGTGCTTTATTCGGAGCTCTGATCTATTGCCTGAAAGGATTCTTGGAAGCCCTTTTCATGTTATTGAACCATACACCTTTTTCCCATTTGACTCTTTATTTGCCTGAATCACCATATCATCATATAGAAATTCCACAACACTTTGTCACCCGTACATTAAGCATTGATGCAGTTGTCCATTTGTCACAGTCCATTTCCCTCCTCTGGAAGTAGTGCAAGGATAAAGTAACATACAATCAACCATGAGAGATTTATAGATGTTGCTTGCAGATGAGCTGAAGTGAACAGCATCGCCAGGAATATGAGAAACACAGCCTCAGGACTTTGTCAAAAAAGCTTACCACTTATGTCAATGCTCAAGCCACATATTTACTTCTCATGTGACCCTTGTTTGTTGCATACTTTACACACATTAGTGTCACAAAGTCTCTTGAAACTGAGAGAGGATACTGGAGAAGCAAGACTTGAAAAGAAGTAAATGGCAAGGCTTATACATCAGATGGCAAGAATGACTGCAAACCAAAATGATTCAGAGAGCTGATAGTGGAGACACCACAGGGGATATAGAGATCTATCAGGGATGGCTCCAAGGCCAGGAAGGTTTACAAATAACTGGAAGTGTGAAACCACACCCATACCATTGTCACTCCTTTCAAATGCATGATTATGCAATGCAATAATGCTATATAATAGGCACTTTTCTTGCCATGGTCATTCAGAATGGCTTCCCAGTATATCCTGAAATGTTTATCATCATATTTGCAGCATGCATATCAAGATTAATGTACACGGGCGCTTTCAGAACATCCAATGTTTTGCACACACTCTGCACCTGGTAGTAAAGTCAGCTCTGGGGTTGGAGTCCAAGCAACAAGAGAATGAATACCTGCAGGACTTAATACACAAGTGCAGAGACATAGCAGGGCACTTACACAGAAGTGTGAAGGCAGGGCAGGTTCTTCGACAAAAGCAGACTGATTTGGACTTGCCTCACAAATGTCTCATTCAAGACATTGCCACCCGGTGGAATTCCACCTATATGATGCAGCAGAGGTTAGTGGAGCTGAAGACACCCCTTCATGAACTTTCTGGTTCAATGGACATAGGTGTGCAGAATCCCCTAGGACATCATGATTGGTTTGTCATGAGTCAGCTGGTAAAAATCCTGCCTCCCTTCAAGGATGTCACGGAGGAGCTGAGTTCCAGAAGTGCCACCTTGGCTGACATCATCCCTATAGTTAATTTCCTGGATGAAAATTTGGAGGGCTTTAAACAGGAAGAGGGAATGACAACTGAGGTGCTGCATTGTGTGGACATTTTGCAGTAGTAGGTGCAAGAGAGATTAAGACCTTTAACAGAAGAGCACACATACATGCTCGCCACAGTCTGTGATCCCCGTGTAAAAGGGAAACTCGCCCCACAGTCCAATTGTCTCTCATTTGTGAAGGATCAGCTGTTAGCAAAAGTCCATGATCAGGAGTGCCATAGGCAGAGACAGATTAGGCATGAAGCAGAGGAGGAAACAGCAGCGGGCACTTCAGAGAGTTGTGCTAGCCCAAGTATGAGCAGTACTCTCAGCGACAGCTAGTACCTCCTCCTTCTCCATTTCAGTATGCCAAAGATATGTTGCCCATAAAGATTCATCTTTTGTGTTACTGGCTAGAGAGAAAGCAGCTGGTATGAGTGACTCTCAGCCCACCCAAGCAAAGGAGACACCAGCACAACTGTCAGTGACATGGTATCTCTCAGAGCCCACAGAGGACATGTAGACAGATCCACTGGCATATTGGGCACACAAGTCTACTGTCTGGCCACATGTAGCCAAAGTGGTTCAGCATATCTGTCATGTCCACCAACCAGTATGCCCAGTAAATGTGTATTTTCAATGACAGGAGCTTGACCTCTATCCTCGATTGCTGTTCCTGTCCATCCAGGCTTTACATCTCTACAAGGGTTTGACCTCGAATGCTGTGCCTGTCCACCCAGGCCTTATGTCCCTACATGGGCTTGACCTCTATCCTCAATTGCTGTGCCTGTCTGCCAACGCATTATGTCCCTACAAGGGCTTGACCTCTATCCTCAATTGCTGTGCCTGTCCATCCAGGCCTTATGTCCCTACGTGGGCTTGATCTCTATCCTCGATTGCTGTGCCTGTCCATCCAGGTCTTATGTCCCTATGTGGAATTGACCTCTATCCTCGAATGCTGTGCCTTTCCATCAAGGATTTACATCTCTACAATGGTTTGACCTTGAATGCTGTGCCTGTCCGTACAGGATTTACATCTCTACAAGGGTTTGACCCCAAATGCTGTGCCTGTCCATCCAGGATTTATTTCCCTACGTGGGCTTGAACTCTATCCTCAATTGCTGTGCCTGTCCGTCTAGGCCTTATGTCCCTACGTGGGATTGACCTCTAACCTCGAATGCTGTGCCTGTTCATCCAAGCTTTATATTCCTACAAGGGCTTGACCTCTAATGATGTGCCTATCCATCCAGGTCTTATGTCCCTACGTGGGCTTGACCTCTATCCTCGAATGCTGTGCCTGTCCGTCCAGGATTTATGTCCCTAAATGGTCTTGACCTCTATCCTCAATTGCTGTGCCTGTCTGTCCAGGCCTTATGTCCCTATGTGGGCTTGACCTCTATCCTCGAATGCTGTCCCTGTCCGTCCAGGATTTATGTCCATTAATTGTCTTGACCTCTATCCTCGAATGCTATGCCTTTCCATCCAGGATTTATGTCCCTATGTGGGCTTGACCTCTATCCTCGATTGCTGTTCCTATCCGTCCAGGCCTTATGTCCCTACAAGGCCTTTACATCTAATGCTGTGCCTGTCCATCCAGGATATACGTCTCTAAAAAGGTTTGACCTCGAATGCTGTGCCTTTCCATCTAGGCCTTATGTCCCTTTGTGGGCTTGACCTCGATCCTTGATTGCTGTGCCTGTCCATCCAGGCCTTATGTCCCTATAAGGGCTTGACCGCTAGCCTCAATTGCTGTGCCTATCTGTCCAGGCCTTATGTCCCTACGTGGGATTGACCTCTATCCTCAAATGCTGTGCCTGTCCACCCAGGCTTTACATCTCTTCAAGGGTTTGACCACGAATGCTGTGCCTGTCCATCTAGGCTTTATATCTATACAAGGGTTTGACCTCGAATGCTGTGCCTGTCCATCCAGGCTTTATGTCCCTATGTGGGCTTGACCTCTAACACCCAATTTTATAACTTGCATGAGCAGGCACGCGCAAGTTATAAAATCTGGGGTCGGTGCGCGCAAGGGGGTACACAGTTGTGCAACTTGTGCGCACCGAGCCGCACATCCTTCCCCCATTCCCTTCCTTCTAACCTCACCTTCTCACCCCTTCCCCTAACCTTTCCTCCCCAGCCCTACTCTAACCCCCTCCCAAAATTTTTCTTTTACATTTTGCATCTGCCTCCGGGTAGGTGCAAGTTGCGTGTGCCGGCCGATTGCCGGCATGCGATCTCTGACACAGTGGCAAATGGCCGCTGTGCCAGAAGCCACTGGCCCCACCCCTGCCCTGCCCATGGACCGTCCCGGTCCGCTCCCTCCCCACCCCTTTGTGCATGCTCCAGGACTTATGCGCGTCCCGGGGCTTTATGCATGCTGCCGGGCCTTTTGAAAATAGGCCCGGCACGCGTAACGCCATTTACGCACATAACCTTGTCAAACTCTGCCCCATAGTGCCACACTATTGTTTGTCTTGCATATGCCTGTGCAGTAAATCAAATATGTATTTTTCAATAGTGGGTTTTATTTTTTAAATTTATTGCACTAAATATATTTGGATTGCTTAAATAAGAGAGTATTTGAGGGAACTTACCAAAATGTAAAAATCTGTGGCAGGTTTTGACAAGATCCAGTGATGGATTTCAGCAAATTATTTTGTCAGCAACTGGTGTAATTTGAAACAAAAAGTTTGCAAACCATTCTGCCTATTTACAACCAATTTTGATCAAACAAACTACCATTGAAATTTCTTACAATGTGGATCAAATTAATGGCTTGAATAGCTTTGGGAATCCAGGGTATATCACTTCAAGCTCTTAATCAGAAGTTCATAGAATTAGAACTTCATAGAGTTCAAAGAGTTAGTTGTTGCTTAGTATCTCTCCTCCCCAGTTCAAAATCAGTTTGACTGTAAAGCCATTGTCGCTGCATTTATGTTCTATGGAAACCGATGTGATATTAACGAATGTCAGTATATAAGAAATGTTAAATAAATAAACTAAATAAATAAAAGATTGGAAGAATAGTGTCTCTGCAATGAAGATCTGGCTAAAAAGCTCTGCCTTAGCTTCTTTTCTGAAAGTGAGGTAGCAAGAAATTATTGCTTTTGTGCAGGTTTGTGGATTTGGTTCAGAAGCCTCTTTTAAAGAATTCCACACATCCTTATTTATCAGTAATATGTTATCATTTTAATCTTCTAACCACCATGATAGTTTACATTCTTGTTGTATAGCGAGCTGAAACTACAGGAATGTGAGAAACAAAAACATTTATGCCATTTGATTTTCACACTAATTCGGATACATTTAAATGGGAACACAATGACATCAATGAATTAAAAAAGGCAGTAAAGACTCACCTCTTCAAACTTGCATATCCATAGTAATGTATTATTTTTCTGCATTCTCATTCTATTTCCATAGCCTCCCCCTCCCCTCACTCTTCCCTACCATTGTTTTAATTTTTGTTATATAATTCTTTGATATTTTATTCATTATTTATGTTAATTGTATTTTTATTTTTATCTTATTTCATTTATCATTTTTATTTATGTATTGTATTGTAAGCCGCCCCAAACCTTGGAGGGTGCAGAATGTAAGTACTTTTAAATAAATAAATATTTCTGACAGCAAGCATCTGTCTAAGAATGAAATTATTTATTTATTTGAAAACACCAAAATTTTCTCAGATTGTAAACCCTCTGGGGATAAGGAAATACCTACAATATCTGAATGTAACTCACATTGAGCTATCAATGAATGGCATAAACTTATTTACCAAATAATTTAAAACAATAAGATAAAATACAGTGGTTGTAACTGGCCTCTTAATAAAGTGAATGATTGATTAAGGTGTTATAATGGATACAACTTTGTGTTTACTCAAAATAGGTAATTTTATTTTAATCAAGATATTTGTGTCACCTAAAATGACTGATCCATATTGCTGTTGATAGACTAACACAAAGGTTAATAGTGGGAACTACCTATGTACATGGCCTTCATTAACACCACATAATTATCCTGAGATTTTTTTTTTTTATCTTGACTTGTCAGACAAGATTTTATCTAGATGAATGGTTTCCCTTGCTTTAAATGCTTGAATGGTTCTGAGAGTCATTTGGCAGCATGCGTTATGACATGTTATCAGCCGACTAGAGCAGAGAAGAATTAATTTTTTTCAAAGATGAAACTTATTACAAAAGTGCAACAATAACTTGAAGGAGTTGAGAGAAAAAAAACATAAAGAAGCCCTGGGAGGTTGCCTAATTCTAAAATCTTTAAATAATAAAAGTCAGGATCAGCCACAAATCTCTATCCTTAGATTGTAACTTTATTATAGAGAAGAAAGAAATGTTTTTGCATGTCATATGGATTGCTTCTCTTATACAGTACCCACCTTTGCATTAAAGCTATTGTTAGTATTATGTAAGAGATATAGGGGTAGATTTACAAAAAGGGCGCCCTCGCGTACTTTTGTAGGCGCATCAGGCGCAAACAAAAGTACGTGGGATTTTAGTAGATATGCGCGTAGCCGCGCGTATCCGCTAAAATCCTGGATCGGCGCGCGCAAGGCTACCGATTTCGTGTAGCCGGCGCGTGCTGAGCCGCGCAGCCTACCTCCATTCCCTCCAAGGCCGCTCCGAAATCGGAGCGGCCTCGGAGGGAATTCGCTAACGCCCTCCCCTCACCTTCCCCTCCCTTCCTCTACCTAACCCACCCCCCCGGCCCTGTCTAACCCCCCCCCCCTACCTTTGTTGGGGGATTTACGCCTCCCAGAGGGAGAAGTAAATCCCCGCGTGCCAGCGGGCCGCTGGCGCACCTAGACGCAACCCGGGGGCGGTTCCGGGGGGTGCAGCCACGCCCCGGACCGCCCCGGGCCAAAACCACGCCCCCGAAACGCCGCGTCCCGCCCCGAAAACGGCACGCCGCTCGGCCCCGCCCCCGACACGCCCCCGACATGCCCCCCTCGGAAAACCCCGGGACTTACGCGAGTCCCGGGGCTCTGCGCGCGCCGGTAGGTCTATTGAACATAGGCTCACCGGCGCGCAGGGCTCTTAAAATCTGCCCCATAGTAAACAAAACTCTTTTATACAGATATTAACTCTCAGTGCATTTCTATCGAGGCCAATATTCAGCAGGCCATTTAGTGAACAAGGATAACTTATCCTGTATATTCAGAGGTATAAACATCCCACTGAATATACATATTTAAAGTTACCCAGCTATATGTATCTGGGCAATTTGAAAACCTAACTGCTATATTTGAATATAGCCACTTCAATTTTAAAGTTAGCCAGCTTTATTTGGCTGGATAACTTGCTACTTTTCTGGATAGCTTTAAAAAATATCCAGGTAAGTAGCTCTGAATCAGTGTAATATTTGAAAGTGTTGGAGACGTATACTGAGCATAGTTTATGCTTCGAGCACTGCTTATCCAGCTATGATTTAGCTGATAAGTAGCTTCCAGCTGCTGGATAAGCAGTGCTAGAAGCATACACTACGCTCAGTATACGCATCCAACTCTTCCAAATAAGTGACTGAATATGTCACATATGATATTTAGATGTATAACTTTTGATTTTTCCATCTAAATAGGTGTCCAATATGTACCTCGTTATTTCTAAGATAACACTTTATGCTTTAGAACACCATGGTAGAAATTTTTAAATACTTTGCATATTTTCAAATTCTGTGGGTACTTATTTTACACACATATTTTATCCAGATTGTGAATGGGGAACTATGTGATTCTTTCCTTTGAAAAATCATGTAGAGTACATGCATTATAACCACCCATACTGTTCTTAAGTCTCAAACATCTATATTTTTACAGTGGTCTTTTGTCATAATAACAATAGGGATGTGCAGAGGCACAATTGTTGTTTCTCTTCATTTATTCATTTCATAGGTCACCTCTAATTTTTAATTAGCTTCAAAGTAATAAAACATTTGTTTCATTCATTTCTCATTAAAGTCAATGGAAGACATGCAGGATATTTTAAGCTTCAAAATTGTAGTTTTCTAATAAATTCTAAATAAACTTGGGGGTAGACAACATCATAAGGGGGAAGAGAACTCTAAGGCACCAAACCGTGGCAAAGTGTCACCAAATGTTGCATGTATAGCCTAAAGGCACCAAAAAGGGGGTCAAAGGATGCCAGCAATGGCAGGAGTTCTCCAAGAGGAGCAAAGCAGCAGCAAGGGTGTCAAGAACACCCCACGACTTCAAAAGGTGGCACTGATAACAGTGGCATGAAGCCCCAAAGGCAGCACAAGAGAGGCAATGTGGCACCAAGAGTGGCATGAATATCCTAGGGGGAGCAATGTAGCAAAGGTGGCAGGAAAAAAAAAAGGAACTGATAAAAGGACAAAACAGCATATAGAGTGACATGATGACTCCAAATCATCATGAAAGGTGCAAAGCAGCCTCCCACAGTGGCAAGAATACCTCAAAGTGAAGAGTAAGCAAGGCAGTGTGGCAGCAAAAAGGCCAAAATGAAAAGTCTGGGTAAAGCAAAAAGACTGAGCAATTGTAGGGTCTGGGGTATGGCAGCAAACCAGAGTGGCAGGAAGACACCCCCCCCCCCCCCCCCCAAGGTATAAAGTGAAGGATATGGCAAAAAGGCTGATTGGCAGAAAGACTCCAAAGGTTTAGAGTATTCTGTACGGCAGTAAGGCTGAGTGGCAGCAAGAACCTCAAGGTGATTCATCAGGTGAATGGCAGCAACTCAGAGTGACTGCAAGTCCTTCAAGATGCAAAGTCTGGCTGTGGCAGCAATGCTGAAAATAGAAGAAAGACTCCTAAGATGTAGGACAAGGTGTATGGCAGCAAGCAACCAAGGCATGGGAGAAGTCTGTCTTCCTGTTGAAGCACTTACCATTTGTCAGATTTAGTGCAAGAGAATGATCTGTCATCAGTTTTATTTTTGTGATACAAGCCTTTATTGACTCCCTGCTTCAAACTGAGCTTGCTGCTGGGTGGAATTTTGGGTTTGTTGCATTTTCTGTTTGAAAATGTCACAATCAGAACATGACATTGGTCTCTCATCAGTATGGCTTGCCTGGTAATTTGTGAGGTTTGCTTTATTAAGAAAGATTTTACCTTATTCTACAGCTGAGCACAGTCTCTTCCCTTTGTTTATTTTCAGGTGTTTCATTAATTCTCTCTTCCTACTGAAACCTTTCCTACATGTATTTATTTATTTATACAATGTATAGCCTGCTGATCCACAGAATATGGAATAGGTCTGTCTCAGGGTCAGTGTTTCTGAATGGGTTTATGTGTGAATACCTTGAAAGGAAGAAACTCATAACCAGGGTTTGTTAGAGAGATCTCAAACTCTCAAATTTATTCCTAATAGAGATGTGATTCGGCCGAACCTTTTGGTTCGGCCTTCGTTATTGGCCTGCCGCGGGAAATTTCATTTTCCGCGGTTTAGGCCAATTTTTTTTGGCTGTCCTGAACTGAAAAAAAACCCCCACCCCAACCCTTAAGATTTAATTAATTACAATCCCCCACCCTCCCGACCCACCCAAAACTTGCCTAAAGTCCCTGGTGGTCCAGCGAGGTCCCAGGAGCGATCTCCCGCTCTCGGGCCGTCAGCTGCCAGTAAACAAAATGGCACTGGTGGTCCATTGCCCTTACCATGTGACAGGGGCTATCAGTGCCATTGGCTGGCCTCTGTCACATGGTAGGAGCAATGGACAGTAGGAGCAATGCATATCCCTAATTCCTAATGCCTTTTTTAATACTTTTATTTTGCTAAAGAAAGCCACTACCTAGACTTCATAAGGTGGAATTTTTGCAGGCAACATATCAAGGTACACTTGGAAATTCTTAATCAGGCCAGTGGCACTCAATATAATTGGAAATATTTTTGTATCTTTATGCCACATTTTATGATCTCTGATTGCATTTCCTGGTACTTCAGCAACTTTGCTTTCTCCATAATAACCCACAGAATATTCTCTGGGTACTGTCACCTCTATCAACAATGCTGTTCTTGTGTTCTTCTCCTTCATACAATATCTAGTCTCTCTTGTCCATGTTTTCTATGCGCCTGCATTTCTTCCTTCTGCCTGTGGGTTTTGATGTCATCTGTAAATGTACATTGTCTGTCTTCTGTATCAGATCTCACAAGAGCTGGTGCCTTACTGATAAGTTCACAGAATATTTATCTGAGACCAGTTGTTAGCCAACAACACAACCATGCTCCTGAGGATCCAGATTGCTCCTCAGGAGGTACAAAATCATTGCTGGAAGAGTCCCTGTGTTTAGGGAACTAGGTAACTGAGGGTTGCAGGATAGAGCAAGACCACCAAGGTGGTATGTCTGGAGCATGGCAGGTAGGGACAATGTCAGAAAGATCCCCAAGGTAGATACAACAGGTGCCTGCCAGCTAGGTAGAATGACAGTAAGACCCCTAATGTGGTATATCTGTGGCATGTCAGCAAGGCAGAGTTGCAGCTATATTTACCAGTTTGAACTTACCTGAACCTGCTCTTTGCTCAACACAAAATTTTATTTGTTATTAGTCTATTAGTTATTAGTCTATTATGAAACTAATAACACAATTTTATTTGTTATTAGTCTATTATGATACTTTGTATTTTCCTCTTTCCATTTTGGAAATGCAAATATTTTTAAATGAATATTTGTTAACTAATGTAAACCAATTTGATATGTTCTCATGAAACATCGGTATATAAAAATTAATAAATTAAATACTTAAATAAATAAATAAAATAAACACAGACATCAACTTGAATGGGCGATAGACTTGCATGGGAAACATATACAAATGTAATGCAAATTATTTTTTATTTGTGGACAACCTCCATTCCTTACAGAAGTCCACAAATAAAAGAAAAAAGGATGCATTTGTTGCATTTTAGCCATTCATTTCACATGAATCCACAAAGTTAATGACAGCAAAGAACTTTGTCATCTTGGAACTTACTGCTTGCTTGGACATACATTTGCCTTATGTAAAGAAAAGTGTGTTTTATTATTTTCTTTTTTTAAATGGTCAACTGAATGTCATTGCGTTTCCTCTCTCATCTCCATCTCTTAATCTCTCATTCTCACCCTTTTCTCCATGTCTCTACTGTTCTGGTACCTTATAAAAGCTTCTATTGATTTTTTTTTGGGGGGTGAGGGGGCTCGAAGTGATTATTAGAGATGTGAATCGTGTGATCGATCGTCTTAACGATCAATTTCGGCTGGGAGGGGGAGGGAATCGGATCGTCGCAGTTTGGGTTTTTTAAATATCGTGTAAATCGTGTAAATCGTGTAAATCAAAAACCGGCACACTAAAACATCCCTAAAACCCACCCCGACCCTTTAAAATAAATCCCCCACCCTCCCGAACCCCCCAAAAATGCCTTAAATTACCTGGGGTCCAGTGGTGGGGAGGGGAAGGGGGAGGGCGGGAAAACCGGCACACTAAAACAACCCTAAAACCCACCCCGACCCTTTAAAATAAATCCCCCACCCTCCCGAACATCCCCAAAATGCCTTAAATTACCTAGGGTCCAGAGGAAGGGTCCCGCTGTGATCTTTTACTCTCGGACCTCCGGTGCGTTGTAGAAATGGCGCCGGCGCTACCTTTGACCAGTCATATGACAGGGCAAAGGTAGCATCGGCGCCATTTTGTTTTTTTGTCCCCCGACGGCAGGAGCGAAGGAGATCGCTCCCGGACCCCCGCTGAACCCCCAGGGACTTTTGGCCAGCTTGGGGGGGCCTCCTGACCCCCACAAGACTTGCCAAAAGTCCAGCGGGGGTCCGGGAACGACTTCCTGCACGCGAATCATTTTTCCGTACGGAAAATGGCGCCGGCCATAAGGCAACACGATTCGACTGCAGGAGGTCATTCCAGACCCCTGCTGGACTTTTGGCAAGTCTTGCGGGGGTCAGGAGGCCCCCCCAAGCTGGCCAAAAGTCCCTGGGGGTCCAGCGGGGGTCCAGGAGCGATCTCCTACCGCGAATCGTTTTTCTGTACGGAAAAACGATTCACATGCAGGAAGTCATTCCCGGACCCCCGCTGGACTTTTGGCAAGTCTTGTGGGGGTCAGGAGGCCCCCCCAAGCTGGCCAAAAGTCCCTGGGGGTCCAGCGGGGGACCGGGAGCGATCTCCTACGCTCCTGACGTCGGGGGACAAAAAACAAAATGGCGCCGGCGCTACCTTTGACCTGTCATATGACAAGGCAAAGGTAGCGCCGACGCCATTTCTACAACGCACCGGAGGTCCGTGAGTAAAAGATCACAGCGGGACCCTTCCTCTGGACCCCAGGTAATTTAAGGCATTTTGGGGGGGTTCGGGAGGGTGGGGGATTTATTTTAAAGGGTCGGGGTGGGTTTTAGGGTTGTTTTAGTGTGCCGGTTTTCCCACCCTCCCCCTTCCACTCCCCCTTCCCCCGATTTACGATTTTTTGACGATAAATCGGGGGAATTGTTATTGTATTGCGGCTCTAACGATTTTTGACGATTTAAAATATATCGGAAGATATTTTAAATCGTCAAAAATCGATTCACTTCCCTAGTGGTTATTCTAGCAAAACAATTTGCCTCTAGGGGAGCCTTTTCTCGGAGATCCCTTGCTGTTATGACTAACCAGAGGGTGGGTGTAAGCCCCCCATAATAAAGACTGTTATAGACAGATGTTTAAATGCTAAGGGGTAGATTTTAAATACTTGCGTGAACGCGTACTTTTGTTCGTGCACCAGGCGCGAACAAAAGTACGCTGGATTTTATAAGATACGGGCATAGCCGCGCGTATCTTATAAAATCCGGGGTCGGCGCGCACAAGGGGGTCCACATTTGTGCAACCTGCGCGCGCCGAGCCCAGCGCGCGCTGCCTGTTCCCTCCGAGGCCGCTCCGATTTCGGAGCGGCCTCGGAGGGAACTTTCCTTCACCCTCCCTTCCCCTACCTAACCCCCCCCTGGCCCTATCTAACCCCCCCTTAACTTTGCGCACGTCGGCCGGCTGCCCCGCTCCGTGGTCCGGTCCCGGGGGCTAATCTGGAGGCTGCGGCCACGCCCCCGGAATGCACCCGGGCCGAAACCACGCCCACACCGCCGCCCCCGAAACGCCGCGCCCCGCCCCCTAAATGCCACGTCATCCCGTCACGCCCCCCGACATGCCCCCGACAGGAAGCCCCGGGACTTACGCATGTCCCGGGGCTCTGCGTGTGCCGGCGGCCTATGCAAAATAGGTGCACCGGCGCGCAGGGGTTTTAAAATCGGCCCCTATGGATGTGCATTCATTCAGCTTGTCTTCTAAAGTTTATGCACACCACTTTTTTACACACATACAATTTGATTTTATTCTTGTAAAACAGAATTTATATACTCTGAAACCAATATTCAGTAGGCTGTTTAATGGACAAGTTATCCAGCTAAAGTTAACCGGACACTTGTCCCATATATTCAGTGAGATAAGCATGCCATTAAATATACTTGTTTAAATATATCTGGTACAAAAAAGGAAATGTCACACTCCAAACAGTATTATAACAATTATACCGCTTCCCAAAAAATTTTTAATTTTTTAATTTTTGTGATTTTTGTGATTTTTTAATTTTTGATATTTAACTGCATCATCAAGCCTGACAGCGTGTTCTCTGTAGTTTCCAAAATCATCTGATAGAGGTCCGGGCGGCTCTCGTTTGGAACCTACAGAGAACACGCTGTCAGGCTTGATGATGCGGTTAAATATCAAAAATTAAAAAATCACAAAAATCACAAAAATTAAAAATTTTTTGGGAAGTGGTATAATTGTTATAATACTGTTTGGAGTGTGACATTTCCTTTTTTGTATTGGATTTAATGTTGATGGAAATTGTCTTAGTTCTTTTTTAAGTCGTGTTAAATATATCTGGTACATGTAACAGGCCAACTTGAAAACGTAACAGGCTATGTTTGAATATATCCTGTTAGGTTTTAAATTTAGCCATATACATGTAACTGGATAACTTGCTACTTATTCAGATATCTTTGAAAGATATCTGTTTAAATAGCACTTTCAGTATCAATATACCCTGGTTGTTCCTCCTCTACTGCCATTCCACTATCAATTGGTGTACCTCAGGGTTCCATCCTGGGCCTTCTTCTCTTCTCACCTTATACTAATTGTCTTTGTGCTCTAATTTTCTCTCATGACTTTCAAAACCATTTTTGTGCTGATGAATCCCAGATCTACCTTTGTACACCAGAAATTTCTCCAGAAATCAAGTCCAGGATCTTGGCTTGATTATCTGACATTGCTTTCTGGATGACCCACCACCACATTAAGCTCAACCCACCCCCCGCCAAGCCAACCTCCCCTCTTCCTCCTTTCTCTGTTTATGTGGATAACACAATCATCATCCTGTGTTTTCCACAAGATATACGGGTAAGTAGCAAGTTATTCTGCCATTCAAGTCCAGATAATTTTAGACCTGTTCTAAAGCAGGTCTAAAGCTATCCGGCTTAAATAGCCGGATATTCCTGATTATCGATTAGGTTAGCTGGATATCTCAGCCCCTCCTGCAATGAAATGGAATATCTCTTTTCTTATCTGGCTAAATTATAGCTGGATTACTACTTAATCTTCTATAATTTAGCAGGATAATGACTGAATATGCCACATTTGCTATATTTAGATGGATATGTTCTGAGTTAACTGTTTTTTGAAAATGGACCCCATAATTTCTGAAAAAAAATTGAAATGAATGTGAATTTAATTCCAAAAGTCTCTAAAAACAGTTAAATTGAAAACAAACTGAACCAATGTTTTTTTGGGGGGGCTGCATGCTTCCATTAAATGCTGGAGGTAACTTTTAAACAGGCATGCAGACTCATATGTACGTGCCAGCCATTGCCCTTGGCCGCAGCTATTTTATAACATACACACAAATATGTGTGCATGTTATAAAAAGGCTCAGCGTGTGCACATGTGCATGCAATTTTAATTGGGCGCACACGTGTGCACAATTCCCGCTTCCAGCATGTAAGTGAGGTGATTTCCCACAACCACGTCATTGCCAGTTTCACCAGTTCATTCCCAGCTTACCCAGGCAAGTGATAGTTTAATAGTTTCCCTTTCCCCCTGTTAGCCATGACCCTTAAAATCTCACTGACTCGACTAGATTTTTTTATTTTATTACTTACACACTATCCATAGCAGTAGTAAAGTTGCATGGGAGGGGACCCTGATGTGCACCTGTGCACCTAAGTATTTAGGAGCAGATCTCTTGGTCTTCCCCTGACATGCTCACATCCTGCCAAGATCATGTCCATGCCCTGCCCCTTTTTAAAAAATATCGGCTGGCCAGCGAGGCTGCTCGTCATTGGCGGGGGTAGGGGTGGCGAGCTGCTTCAATCCCAGGCTTACCCTGTTACTGGGGGGGCATTGTAGGTGTCTATAGGAGGTGGGGCAATGCACATGGGGGGAACAAATGCCCGTCACCCTCCCCTGCCTGGCCTTGTAGCCTGATGTCCACTCTGCAGTGAGTGGGGCATGCTGGGAGATCTACCAGCAGCCGACGTGGCTGTATGATGATGCCAGGCCGGCTAACGAGAGACGCCTTTGGTGGGTCCTATGGCATTGGAAGTGAGACTTAGGCCCCTTTAAAACCTTGGCAGTAGCAACAATTGGCCCTTTTGCAATTACTACCACCACCACCAGCAATTGAGCATAGCCATGTAGGCAGCTTTCTTGTGGCTAAACAATAGAAAGCCACCTTGCACAGAGGTTGGTGGTTCAAACCCACCTCTAGATTTTAATTTAATAAAGAAAATGGAAGTCTACAATAGTATTTCAGCATTCCCTTTTTGAATTTCATAGCCCCATCCCCCCAAAAAATAGAACAATAAAACTGTGAGCCACAAAGTGAGGAAAAAGGACCCTCTGCTGTGGGGACCTGCCTTCTGTTAGTGAGTGCCTTCCGTTCTCCTCTGTGTTCTTCATTCTTCAATATGCCCTACAAGGCAGTAACTGCTGCATAGGTCTGTCAGATCTCTGCAACAAGCTTGGCTCCCTTGTTAGATGGGGCAGCTCTCATGGGAGAAGTTAGTACAGGGCATAAGTGCCTTGCCCCTGCCCTGTGGAGTGGGTGGGCGCTTCGGACATGCAGGCAAGCAGATGAGTGCAGTGCTGCACTAGGGCTAGGACAAGATCCCAGGAACCAGTGGGGTTGGGTCATCAGGAGGAAGGGAGGCACAACCAATCAGAAGCAGAAATCCCATTCCTGCTCATGGCCCTGCTGAGGGTGCTTACAATTGGCACAAGGGAAATCACTCACGAAAAAGTGCCAACATCGTACTGAAAGTTCCACCTCTGAGCAACCCACACTCTAAGACCCAGGGTGTGAGTAGGGCTGGCCCCACACACAGTGGAGATGCACATGTACGGCTGTGCGCTTTTTAAAAAATCTACCCCTGTATGTTTAACTTCATACTAATGTTTGTCTTTCTTATCTTTGTATGTCTTCTATCACTATCTTTACTTGTAATAAACAGTGTTTGCAAATAATTCTATTATGTTTTTCACACTTTTTCAACATTATGTTGGTGCACAATCTCACTGAGGTAGATGTTAGGGGACAGTGTGCCGATAGGGAGCATCCAATCAGGTTTCTAGGGACGATGGGAAGCTTTGTTGGCATGTAGGCAGGCCTAGATTTGCTGCTGATTTCGCAGGCAGGAACCCCTAGACCACCACTTTTGACCATTATCTCTTTGGCTGCAGTTGTTTTCTCACCTACTATTCTTTCAATAACAAAATAAAAAATATCTGTTTCTCTGCGACCTCCAATCTTCCACGTACTAACATGTGACCCTGGATGTGTGTCTTGCCATCTTGTAGAATTTTTTAAATACCATATTTCTCACTCCATAAGACGCACCTGACCATAAGATGCACCAAGGATTCTGAGGGGGAAAATTAAAAAAACAAAAATGGTGTGCTAAACCGGCTCTGTTCCCAGGCATCTGTGCATCGTATGGAGCAAATTAGGGGAGTGCATAAATTTTTTTTTTGTCCCCATTTCATTTTAGGGTCTGGGGAGGGCCATTTCGGTCCACTCCCCAGATCAGAAAACTTTTATCGTTCTCTTTCTGTGGGAAAAACAAAAGAAGAAAACCCCATCCCAACCCTTTAAATTTAATTAACTATGAACCCCCACCCTCTTGACCCCCCCAATGGACGTGCTCCTACCATGTGACAGGGGCTGACCAATGGCACCAGTAGCCCCTGTGACATAGTAAGGGCAAAGGGCCATCGGCGCTATTTTGATTACTGGCAGCCGATGGCCCAAGTGCAGGAGATCGCTCCCGGACCCCCGCTGGACCACCAGGGACTTTTGGCAAGTCTTGGGGGAGGTCAGGAGGGTGGGAGGTTGTAGTTTGGTTTTGGTTTTTTTTTATATTTGCTCCATAAGATGCATAGACATTCCCCCCTCCCCCCCACTTTTGGGGGGAAAAAAGTGAGTCTTATGGAGCAAAAAATAATACTTACAAAAAAAAAAAAGGTGATTTTTATATCCCTCGCTAAACAAAATAAGGGGCTGAGTGTGGGTGAGATGCTGGAAATGATGTATGCAGTAAACATATTTATAAATCAGGGTGAAGATCAGTGTACTTGTTTGCTTGCTCATCCATACACTCTTATTTCTCAAACTGCTACAGCTCAGATTTAACTGGTCTGGAAAGTTACTGCTTCACTATATCTTCTAGGAAACTAAATATTTTGTTTCCTTTCATTCCTTTTTCCATCAAACGTACCCCTAGATTCATCAAAAAGTGTTAATAATGCATTGATAACATCCTTGATAAGAGAAAGGGGTGTGTTTATGGAACTTTTTGAGTTACCGCACCATGCAGTAGCTTACTTCTTTGCATCAGTATTATCACATGGTGCATCAAATTTACTGTACCATATGATAATCCCTATTTTTTTGATCCTATGCTAAAGAAGGGGGGGGGGGAGAGAGAGAGAGAGAGAGAGAATATATACAAGACCCTCATAGTAGGTGTTGATGTCTCGAGGGAGGCTGTCTCGGCAACTATCTAGTTCCCTACCTGCCTTACCAGCAGGGCAGGGACTTTTCTAGTTATTCACTTTCTTACCTCACAAGAAGTTCCCAGTTTACTATCTGAGGCTCGGGGCACTCAGAGGTTTCGCTGCGCAGGCTGGTTTGTTATAGAAAAACACTCACAATCTTTATATTTCTTAATAATACTCTTTATTATAGTAAGCAAAGGAAAGCCAGAAGAAGAATACAGGAAAGATACGGTTTCCTAGGAGTGGCTTGGAGCGTCTAATCGTGACGTATTTCCAAAGCCTTCTCAGTTTCTAAGCTATATGTTACATCCTTATATACTAATACAACGTTCTCTCTTGTTTTGGGAAGGCTCCCTTTTTTGGAGTGCAGAATTATTCAACCTTTACCTAAACTAATGATGTAAAAGTAACTTTATCTTGGCACACTAGGCCTTGAGCTGGCTCCACACAAACTGCTTGCGTCTCTCATGTAAGGCCTGTTTTGCCTGTTAAAAACAAACACACAACAAGGTGGAATCGGTAAAATGGACTTTATTGACTCTTGCCTGCCCGTCTCTGGCCGAGTTTCGCTATACAAGCTGCTTCAGGGGCTTTTGAGTCACTCGGATAGGTTCAAATGAGCATGGACGTCACATGTACTATGATCTCAAAAAATCAAACAGCGAACTGACATTCATAGATACGGCACTCCCGCGTTCGCTTTGTAAACGCGGGACGCGGGAGTGCCGTATCTACAAATGTCAGTTCGCTGTTTGATTTTTTGAGATCATAGTGCATGTGACGTCCATGCTCATTTGAACCTATCCGAGTGACTCAAAAGCCCCTGAAGCAGCTTGTATAGCGAAACTTGGCCAGAGTCAGGCAGGCAATAGTCAATAAAGTCCATTTTACCGATTCCACCTTGTTGTGTGTTTGCTGTCAGCCATCTTGGATCGGTTACCGGTTTGTTTCCTGTTAAAAACAAAAACACATTCCTTCTCTTGTGCAAAACTGTTCCATTAATTTTCATTATTTAATCCAGGTTATTATCATAGGGAAGAATTTATATCTCTATAGGAGGACCACCTAATAGGTCGAGGTGAGGTGGTGGTTTAGGGTTAGGGGGCCAGTTTTGCATGTAGAGTGAGACTTACAAACAGAAGATCTGATGTCATTTGGAATGAGGAAAGTGACACAAAAATGAAATTTTTACTATGTTCTCTCACCCTAGTTTGATGGACTCTATAACAGGATACCATTTTGATGAATGATGGGGATAGTATTTTAGTGGTAATACTAGCTTATAAATATTTTTGTATTTTGAACCAGTATTTAGTTATATTACAGGACACTATATGAGATTATTTCTCTTTTTTAAAGTAACATCAACCTTTATATACAGATTGTGTGATTAAGAATCATCAGGTTTTTAATGGACATTTAAATTCTCCATAAATTAGGTATAATAGAATTTAAATTGTTTGGTGTCCTCATCAGGTTAGATCACCAAAATCCTTTCATTCAGCTTTTCTCACATTTATCTGTCTAATTAAGCTGATACTGTGTGTGGAGGAGTAGCCTACTGGTTAGAGCAGTGGGCTATGAACCAGGAGACCGATATTTGAGGTCTGCTGTTGCTCCTTGTGACCTTGGGCAAATCACTTTACCCTCCATTGCCTCAGGTATAAGCTTAGATTGTAAGTTCTCTGGGGTTAGGGAAATACCTACAGTACCTGAATGTAATCTACCTTGAAATGCTGCAAAAAGTGGAATATAAATCTCAATAAAATACTGTAAATTTCCATGAATCAGCTATTTTTTTTTACTTTAAGATGACTAAAACTTTTCTTACCTTTCCCAGTTTCTTAACTACCATAAAACATCTTTCATTCACATATTCACACCAATTTAGGGTTCACTAACTCTTTAGTGTAATTTTTTTTTCACATCAATTAGGCCTTGGTAAGAGTGACGCCCCCAAGCTGGCCAAAAGTTCTTTTTGGGCCGAACGAGCCGTCCGGCGCGAACGAGCCGGGAATCACGTGACGCCGCGTCACTCGACGTGCCACCGACGTCACATGCTTCTCGCCAAGGATTGCAGAAATGACGTCCTCACTCCTCGCTCGATCACCAGGGAGTTGTGGTAAGTCTGGGGGGGGGATTAAGGAGGGTGAGGGGGTTTAAATTTTTTTTTTTGCACATATGTACATATACCCAACTCATTGGATTTTTTTTATGTCCATATTGGCCGCAAGTGGGACCCCCTTTCGGACATAAAAAATAAGAACATAAAATTTTGCTCTGCACATCCCTAGTATCCCCCCACCCTCTGAACCCCCCCCACCCCCCAAACATTTTTAAATACCTGGTGGTCCAGTGGGGGTCCCGAGAGCATTCTCCCGTGCTTGGGCCGTCGGCTGCCAGTAAACAAAATGGCGCCAATGGCCCTTTGTCCTTAGCATGAGACAGGGTATCTGTGCCATTGGCCAGCCCCTGTCACATGGTAGGAGCAATGGACGGCCGGCACCATCTTTAAAAATGGCGCGGGCCATCCAGTGCTCCTACCATGTGACAGGGGCCGACCAATGGCACCGATAGCCCCTGTCACATGGTAAGGGCAAAGGGCCATTGACGCCATTTTGATTAGTGGCAGCAGACGGCCCGAGTGCAGGAGAATGCTCCCAGGACCCCCACTAGACTACCAGGTACTTAAAAAAAATTTTTTTTGGGGGGTTGGGGGGATACTAAAGAACTAATTTTATATGGTCGGGTTGTGTTTTTAGGTTACTTTTAAGTGCTCTTTCTTCCCGCCTCCCCCCCCCCCCATATTGATAAGAAAACCCATGAAATTAATCGTGGGGTTTTATAATGCTATCGTGGATGCACCCCCCCCCCCCCCCCCCAATATCTGACGAGATTGAAAATATCGGACAATATTTTCAATCATCAGATAAACGATTCACATCTTTTATGGATAGTAGTGCTTTGTTAGCTGATCTCAGGTTTCTATGTGGGTCATGTACCCGTAGTGCTGTGTTCAACCATTCTGCTTTTTCGTTATGTATTAATTTATGTATAGTGCATAGTGCTTTGTATTGTATTCTGTGCTCAATGGGTAACCAGTGTAATTCTGCTTGAGTTTCTGTAATGTGGTCTCTTTTTCTTTTCCCAGTCAGAATTCTTAAGAACATAAGAACATAAGAACATGCCATACTGGGTCAGACCAAGGATCCATCAAGCCCAGCATTCTGTTTCCAACAGTGGCCAATCCAGGCCATAGGAACCTGGCAAGTACCCAAAAACTAAGTCTATTCCTTGTTACCATTGCTAGTAATAGCGGTGGTTATTATCTAAGTCAACTTAATTAATTGCAGGTAATGGACTTCTCCTCCAAGAACTTATCCAATCCTTTTTTAAACACAGCTATACTAACTGCACTAACCACATCTTCTGGCAACAAATTCCAGAGTTTGTTTGTTGAGTAAAAAATAACTTTTTCTGATTAGTTTTAAATGCGCCACATGCTAACTTCATGGAGTGCCCCCTAGTCTTTCTATTATCCGAAAGAGTAAAAAAAAACTGATTCACATCTACCCGTTCTAGACCTCTCATGACTTTAAACACCTCTATCATATCCCCCCTCAGCCGTCTCTTCTTCAAGCTGAAAAGTCCTAACCTCTTTAGTCTTTCCTCATAGGGGAGCTGTTCCATTCCCTTTATCATTTTGGTCGCCCTTCTCTGTACCTTCTCCATCGCAATTATATCTTTTTTGAGATGCGGCGACCAGAATTGTACACAGTATTCAAGGTGCGGTGCTGCAGTGTTTTGTAGTATTTGGAGTGGTCTTAGTGTTGAGTATGGTAAACCTAATAGTAGGGCGTTGCAGTAATCCGTGCTTGAAAATATTAAAGCCTGGAGCAGTGTTTGAAAGTTTGTGGGTGCTAGTAATGGTTTTAATCTCCTGCGTAGCCTTCCATATACCCTTGGGGGTATATGCAACTCGGTGCTTTACATGAGTCCCCACACTGTACACCTTTGGGCTATAAGCACCTCTGTTCCGTTTACAATTCTATACATTATATGTTTAAGGGCCTTAGATGGTTTTATATTGCTTGTGATTTCACACAATATGTATTGGGGGTTCAGCGTCATCATCATACGTTATTGCTACAATAATCACAGTTATATAAGTAACAGATGGAGCCATAACTGATTTAATGAGCCATTCACAATTTCAGTGAACTGTCCAAGTTGTATACATAACATGTATATGGTTCAATCTTTATAGTGTGAAAGAAGCATATGCTAATCCATTAGTGGGATCAATCACATTCTTCTTACTTTGAAAGTATACAGTTAAATAGTTACTTATCCAGCCACACAATATATAGAGAAACATGGTATAATGGGTCACAGCCAGCATGGATTTACACTTGAGAAATCTTGCCTTATGAATCTGCTACATTTTTGACAGTAATAATTAACATGTGGATAATGGTGAGCCAGTGGATATAGTGTATGTGGACTTTTAGAATACAAATTGCCTCATAAAAGACTCCTGAGAAAAATAAGTCACATTTTAGGAGGATAGTGTTGCGACCGTCGGTCTTCGACGGCTTCGCCCCGCCTACCTCTCACTACTTGCAGCTCCTCCTGCTCACCTCGGACTACTGGCTGCCACCACGTCTATTTGCCATCCTCTCTGGCATCCCCGGACCGGCTTTGGTGCTGCCTCCCGCCATGCTCCTCCAAGGAACCTTAGGGCGCACTCGCGCACACCACCCTCATCTTTATTTCCACGTTGGCACGAACCTCAAGGACGTCCCCCTGAGATGACGTCACACTGCCCAGATATTTAAGCCTACAATATTTGCTAGCTCATCAAGTTAGCAACGGGAACTCTATGGATGGGATTCGCTCTCCGTACCGAAGCTGCTCTGCCACTCCAGTGCTATCTGGAACTCTTACACCCTTCTGGGTTGCTAACGGGATACCCACTCCTCGGGGGCCTCTTCTGCTTCTTTCCGATGCTATCAGGAAACTGGTACTCGCTCCTCAAAGGCCCATGTTCCCTGAGTCTCTGCCTGCATCTTCAAACCCTTCTACTTGGAATATTTCACTAACAGTTTATTGTGGATTGTGAACTACTTAAAAGAATGGAAACAAAGAGAAGGATTTAATGATTAGTTTTCTCAGTGGAGAAGGGTAAATGGTAGAGTGCCTCAGGGATCTGCATTGGGACTGCTGCTTTTTAATATATTTATGAATGATCTGGAAAGGGGAATCCCACCACAAATTTATTCCTAGATGTTAAATCACAAGCGGATTGTGAAAATTTGCAGGAGGACCTTGCGAGACTGGGAGATTGGGCATCTAAATGGCAGATGGAATTTAATGTGAAAAAGTGCAAAATGCTGCACATGGGGAAAAGTAATGCACAAACAAAATTTTAGGTTCCACATTAGGAGTTACCATCAAGGAAAATGATCTGGGTGTCATAGTGGACAATATTTTGAAATCCTCAGCTCAATATGTGGAAGCAATTAAAAATGCAAACACAATGTTAGGAATTATTAGGAAAGGAAAAGAGAATAAAACAGAGAATATCATAATGCATCTGTATTGTTCCATGGTGAGTCTATACCTGGAATACTATGTGCAGTTCTGGTTTCTACATCTCATAAAAAGATATAGTTGCATTGGAAAAGGTATAGAAAAAGGTGACTAAGATGGTTCTCCTATGAGGAAAGGCTAAAGAGGTGGGGGCTGGTTAGTTTGGAGAAAAGACAGCTGAGGGTGGTAATGATAGAGATCTATAAAATCATGAGTGATTAGAATGAGTAAATATAACTCTGTTATTTACTCTTTCAAAAAATAAAAAGTCTAGGGTATACTTCATGAAGTTTGCATATAGTACATTCTATTGAAATCAAAGAACATTCTTTTTTGCACAATGAAGAAGGCAGTTAGCATAGCTGGGTTTAGAAAAGGTTTGGACAAGTTCCTGTAGGTGAATCTCACAAATTATTAATAACCAAGTAGACTTAGGGGCAGATTTTCAAAAGGTTACACGTGCTGGGCCTATTTTAAAAAGGCCCGACGACGAGCGTAAAGCCTCGGGATATGTGTAAGTCCCGAGGTTTGCAAAAAGGGGTGATCTGGAGGTGGGGCAGGGTCAGAGGCTCCCAGCATAGAGGCCATTTGCTGCTGTGCTGGGGATCGTGCGCCGGCAGTTGGCCGGCGCGCACAACTTACTTCAGCCCCAGGGCTAAAGTAAGTTTTAAAACAAAAAAAAAAAAAGAAGGAAAGGATAGGGGGGAAAGGGCAGGGTCAGTAGGGGAAGGGAAGGTGGGGTGGGGGGGTAGGGAATGGGGGAAGGCAGCGCGGCTTGTTGTGGGCTTGGCGCATGCAAGGTGCACAATTGTGCACCCTCTTGTGTGCGCCGACCCCCAATTTTATAACATGCACGTGCCTGCTCGTACATGTTATAAAATCATATGTCCATGTTTGTGCGCCGGGTAGAGTACGCACATGGACACACTCACGCAAGTTTTAAAATCTACCCCTTAGGGAATAGCCAGTAGCCACTACTTTTCACTGTGCAGTAGTAGCATGGGATATATTTGCTGTTTGGCTTTTGCCAGGTACTTTTGACCTGGATTGGCCACTGTTGTAACAAGATACTGGGCTTGATGGACCCTCAGTCTGACTAAGTATAGCAATATTAAAGTTCTTTTATTCTTATGTAGTACATAGGCCTCCAAGGTTTATTTTTTCTTTTCATAGCTGTAATTTCCTAGGGATGTGCAGAGGGACGCCATACGTTGCATTTGGGGTTCGTATTCGATGGGGGGCAGATACGTAGCATTCTGCAAGGGGGGACCCCGATACGTTTATATGTCAATTCTTATTTGTTTCCCGGCTAAAATTAAATTAACTACAACCCCCCACCCTCCTGACCCCCCCAAGACTTACCAAAACTCCCTGGTGGTCCAGCGGGGGGTTCGGGAGCCATCTCCTGCACTCAACCCTCGGCTGCCGGTATTCAAAATGGCACCGATAGCCTTTGACCTACTATGTCACAGGGGCTACCGGTGCCATTTGTCAGCCCCTGTCACATGGTAGGAGCAATGGATGGCCGGTGCCATTTTGTGCTCCTTTAAGCAGCCGAATAATTTGGTGAAGATTTGTTGTATTCGTGGGGAATCGCGATACGTTTCGCTTCCCCACGAATACAAAGGATATGGCCCTATACATTGCGGATTGCCAATTCTTAGGGAAAGAATGTACACCCCTATAATTTCCATGACATGAGATACTCTGAGCCAAATACCATATATGATATTGGGTCTACTTAATTGTCAATGCTCAAATGTACAAGCTAAACTAAAGACAGATTGAAAAACTAAATGCTGTTAAAAAAGTATGTTTGAGTTTGATGAAAAAAATTTAGGAGAAGCAGGGTACAATCCTATGTTAAACACAATAATCAAGAATGAAAGAAAAATTCCTAAAAAAGCATTTCCCTGTGGTGCTTGATAGTTATAAAATCTATTTAATTCTGTTATATATTTAGATTTAAGAAACAAGTCACACTCACAGCTAGTAACAAAGCAGAACTTTATAATCTAGTTATTTCTCTTAAGAACACTTCACCACATGTGCTGAAAAATAAATATTCAACCTCAAAGTTCTTCTCTTAGGTCATGATGTATAGAGCCCCCTCACCTCTTTTTCTGCCAGAAAAACTCCTGAGCCCTTCTCTACTCTTTCTTCACATTGTAAGCATTGCCAAGTTATACTATTTCTACTCTCTTCAACACTGCAGAAAAAATATCGCCAACCTGATCTGTATCATTAGATAACTGTTAATCAAAGCTCTTCTCTTCTAAATCTTCTGTGACATGTTGTTGAAAGATTCAAGACATTTACATTAATTGGATTGAATGCATAACCATATATGTATTTTCTTCTTTCCTGTATCCTGAATAAACAATAGGGATGTGAATCGTTTTTTGACGATTTAAAATATTGTCCGATATATTTTAAATCGTCAAAAATCGTTAGGGCCACAATACAATACCAATTCCCCCGATTTATCGTTAAAAAATCGTAAATTGGGGGAAGGGGGAGGGCAGGAAAACCGGCACACTAAAACCCCCTAAAACCCACCCCCGACCCTTTAAATTAAATCCCCCACCCTCCCGAACCCCCCCCAAATGCTTTAAATTACCTGGGGATCCAGCTGTGGTCCAGAACGGCGGTGGTCCGGAACGGCCCCCTCAATTGAATCCTTTTGTCTTCAGCCGGCGCCATTTTGCAAAATGGCCACCGCAAAATGGCGACGGCCATAGACAAAAACGATTCGACGCAGGAGGTCGTTCCGGACCCCCGCTGGACTTTTGGCAAGTCTTGTGGGGGTCAGGAGGCCCCCCCAAGCTGGCCAAAAGTTTCTGGGAGTCCAGCGGGGTTCAGGAAGCGATTTCTTGCCACGAATCGTTTTCCATACGGAAAATGGCGCCGGCAGGAGATCGACTGCAGGAGGTCGTTCAGCGGGGGTTCCGGACCGCTTTTTGCCCTTCTCTCCAGTTAGAATTTGTTTAACCTATCTTTTCTCTAACAGCCTAGTTCCACGTTCCCTGTTATAATGTAACTTTTGCTTTCTCTGTTAACTGGTTCCCCCTAGTTTATTGTAAACCGGTACGATAAGACCTGGTCTTGAGCATCGGTATATTAAAATAATTTAAATAAATAAATAAATAAGACTTGCCAAAAGTCCAGCGGGGGTCCGGAACGACCTCCTGCGTCGAATCGTTTTTGTCTATGGCCGCCACCATTTTGCGGCGGCCATTTTGCAAAATGGCGCCGGCTGAAGACAAAAGGATTCAATTGATGGGGCCGTTCCGGACCGCCGCCGTTCTGGACCACCACTGGATCCCCAGGTAATTTAAAGCATTGGGGGGGGGTTCGGGAGGGTGGGGGATTTAATTTAAAGGGTCGGGGGTGGGTTTTAGGGGGTTGGCTCACGATTTTAATGATTTTTCATGATATTTTTAAAACCCAAACGGCAACAATACGATTCCCTCCCCCTCCCAGCCGAAATCGATCGTTAAGACGATCGAGGACACGATTCACATCTCTAATAAACAATGTAATATTATCAAGGGAGTGAGGATACCTCCATGTTCTAGAAAATAGGTTTAATAAAGAATCGCAAAACTTCTCAAAAAAAATTTAGGGAGACTCCTAGATATGGTGCACCCTTTTGAGCTTTGTACCCTTACAAGAGGCTCTGGGTGGGAGTGACCCCCTTATGCCAACAACCATATTTGAAAGAAATATTTTATAGATTTGTTATGGTAGAACTAGTAAATGACCACTGGATGACATGTTTTATAGTGAGCTTTATATTTCATGTGATGTGAAGTTTGAGAGAATGGTTGGTGCCCCCTTAAATATATGGGCTCGGTGATTGGCTGCTGAAGGGAAGCAGGAGGTATATAATGTAGAATTTTGCTGGGGTTTAAACCTTTTTCTTTCCCTGCCTTTTGAGAATAGGGTGAGGTATTGGGGACCGCCAAGTATGTTATAATCTGAGGTACACAGCGTAAGGGCCAGGAGATGCAGATACACTTTAGGGTCTCCATCTCAAAGGGAGAGGCTCTAAGCCATGAAGAAGGAAAGGTTTCCTCCTTACCCCAAAGAGCTTATTGGAGTGGTAGAACAGAGAGGCCAGTGGCTATAGGATGGAGTGGTGTTTTTCCTCCCCCTGAGGAGCTAACCAAAAGGAGGAAAGTCAGAGCAAAGGAGTGCCACAAGATGTCCTTGAAGTGAAGCGATCCAGGGAACCTGCACAGGGAATAAAGTAGTGGGAAAATCAATGGGAAAATATCCAAGACTATAGCAGGTGTGAGTATATCTATATACATGTGAATTTGTATTTGACCATTTTTGGATGTGAATTTGATATGGATATGCATTACCGGGACTCCCGTTCCTTAAACTGGCATGTGTTTCAATAAAGTGTATAATAGGCAGTAGAGTCTCATATAACTCTAGCAGGTATTTCAGAATTTAATAATGATAGCATGTAATTGTAATGCTCTTAAGACCCTGACTGTAGAAAGCCAATTAACTTTGATAAATTCATCACTGATACTGTGTTCATATCCATGAACGTATTTGAATCATATCCATGTTAAACAGTTGCAAGCTGGTCCATCTAGATCAGGGGTGGGCAATTCCAGTCCTCGAGGGCCACAAACCTGTCGAGGTTTTAGGATATCCTAATGAATATGCATGACATAGATTTGCATACAACTGAGGCAGAGTGCATGCAAATCTCTCTCATGCATATTCATTAGGGATATCCTGAAAACCAGACTGGTTTGTGGTCTTTGAGGACCGGAACTGCCCACCCCTGATCTAGATAATAAAAAAACAGTGTTTGGAAGTTTAATTATAACATTTCCTTATTTCGAGTTCATATTGACAGCCTAAGCCTAGGGTTTACCACAGCTCCTAAACTGTAGCTCCTAAGTAATGGGACTCATCTAGGGTTATCTATGAAAGTCAAGGCCATAGATCCCCAAATCAGGAACCTAAAATAATATGGGACTATTACAGAGCTTACCCTACAAACACACACACACACACACACACACACACACACACAGTGAGACACAATTCAGTTCCAGGGGAATAATAAGTTTATTATGAGTATATACCAATCAGATAAAAAAATTGACAAATATACAAATAATCACTGATTGCACTTACATTATAAACAAGAAAAATAGTAGTACAATATAATAGGCAAAGTATATATATATTTTTATGGCAGGCCCAAGAAACTGCAATGCTCTGCTACTTCCAGAAGTCTGGAGTTTGAAAAGATCTGATCTTTCAAAGAACTGCTTATGCTTATATGTTTTCTCTTACATTGCTTTCTATCTATAATCTAATTTGGGAAGGATACCTAGCTGTCAAAAATAATAGACAACTGATTGAAAGTTGGGGTTTTAACTACAGGCCATCAGCAGGCTAGATACATCTGTGAGTACAGTACTTCATTTTTACCATGGCCTTCCTTGTCCCTTAGCTGTTCCTCTTCCTTATTCCTCTACCTATTTTGCACTTTTCAAGCAAAAGAAAAAAACTATTCATGTAAACATGGGTTCACTGAGAAATTGTCCTGAGACCTATAATCTAGTCACTATTAGTTTACCTGAGTGTGGCCAATTGTCAGAAAACCCTCATTGCATTCTACCCCTGCATTCAGAAAAACAAAAGGGAATCCTTAGAAGGAAGTTTACTGATAAAAGGCAATGTTGGGATGGTCAGAGTCAGTGTTCAGATCTTCTAAGGCTCACAGGCTTCCCTAACTTTATTTACTCTGAACTCACGTCAATCCCATAGCACTCCTGCATTTATTTATCCAGGACTATGGGATGACCGTGACCGGAGTTTATGGAGGGAAGAAAAGGGACTCCTCCATATCCAGTCAAAAAAAAAAAAAAGGTGTGGTTATTATGGTATCCAGGCTGACACTACACAGGTCCACTTCACATCTGCATGGCCTAATTTTGAACCCAAAAATATTAATTTAGAATGGATGACCCTTACACAATAGGTAAACTCCTATACCATCATTGTATGGACCCCATTAGAGGGTTCTAAAAATAAAGGGGATGATTCACCTATTTTGAGACCAGAAAGGACAGAGTTAAAAACTAATAGATTGAGTTGAGCAAATATTGTATGTTATCCCATAATAATAAAATAGTTCTGTAGTTTTTTTAGCAGGAAAAAGGCAAATAAGGCCCACCATACCCAGTAGCTCTAGGGGGGGAAGTTTCCAGAGGTCAATGTGAGCCAACTAAGCTTCAGTCTCCACAGTCCAGCTTCCAGGTGTCCTGCACTCCTTGCAACAGAAGAGGACTGGAATGCATTTGTCTAAAAAAAAAACCTTACTATGGAAGTAATTTTAAAGGAGTTACATGTGTAAATGTAATATACTATCACAGCAATTTTCAAAAGCCATTTACACACATAAAGTGTGCTTACGCATGAATACATAATAAGAATTTAACATATAAATAATAAAAATGGCAAACAACTAAAATCATTCATCACGAATCCAAAGTATCAAATGATATAGTCATGTAATATATTGTAAATAAAAACCTCAAATTTTTTATTAACATTAACACAATATATCCACCTATTTAATACATTATTTTAATCATCATTAATAATTAAAAAATCATTCTCACCATCCAATCACGGATACCACAATGTAAGACAAGTACAATTTTGCCACCCCTAGCACACACACATGTATAACAAATTAAACACAGTTAAAAACATTTTTCAAAGAACATTCCCAACATGTTTTTCTATCAAATAGCTTCTTAAAGGATTCAAAATGTAAAGTAGATCTGAGGAGAAAAAACCCCACTTTATCCAGCAAAATTATTCACTCTTCCAAAAAGTGA
Organism: Rhinatrema bivittatum; assembly: GCF_901001135.1. Classification (NCBI taxonomy): domain Eukaryota; kingdom Metazoa; phylum Chordata; class Amphibia; order Gymnophiona; family Rhinatrematidae; genus Rhinatrema; species Rhinatrema bivittatum. The sequence goes on from NC_042619.1 coordinate 140,901,681, forward strand.
ATATATTCTCAACAGACCCAAACTTCATGAAACTAAACACAAAAGATATTTCTCAAAGTGCTTGAAAATGTCCCACAACAAATTTCACACATTCAATAACTTCACCAGAAGACATTTTCCTAGACCGACTGTGCCACTTTTCACATATCTCAAATATGCAATAACTGCAGATGGCAGTTTAGCCATTTTCTGACTTAAGAACATAAGAACATAAGAAATTGCCATGCTGGGTCAGACCAAGGGTCCATCAAGCCCAGCATCCTGTTTCCAACAGAGGCCAAACCAGGCCACAAGAACCTGGCAATTATCCAAACACCAAGAAGATCCCATGCTACTGATGCAATTATTAGCAGTGGCTATTACCTAAGTAAACTTGATTAATAGCAGTTAATGTACTTCTCTCCAAGAACTTATCCAAACCTTTTTTGAACCCAGCTACACTAACTACACTAACCACATCCTCTGACAACAAATTCCAGAGCTTAATTGTACTTTGAGTAAAAAGAATTTTCTCCTATTAGTTTTAAATGTGCTACTTGCTAACTTCATGGAATGCCCCCTAGTCCTTCTATTATCTGAAAGTGTAAATAACCGATTCACATCTACTCATTCAAGACCTCTCATGATCTTAAAGACCTCTATCATATCCCCCCTCAGCAGTCTCTTCTCCAGCTGCATTTGAGCTGCTTTCAAGTTTGAGAGAGCACCCATGTATCCTTGTGGAGAACATTTGAAATATTATCTGGCAGAGAGGTTGCAATAAACACTAAAATGTCCCAGGTGCTTTCAAGTAAAAAGCAGACAGAATAGAAAGATTCTAAATCACCCCTGTCGACTGATGAGCAGGTTGTTAATATAAACAAAAAACATATTTTGAAATATTTGTATAGAAATGCTAGAAGTCCAAAAAATAAAATTGGAGAATTAGAGTGTATAGCTCTGAACGAAGAAATAGATATAATTGGCATCTCAGAGATCTGGTAGAAGGAAGATAAGAGGACACAGTGATACCAGGGCACAAAATACATTTAAATGATATAGATGGATACAATTAGTGAAGGGGTGGCACCATATATTAAACAGGGAATTGATTCAAACAGGATAAAAGTTCCAAAGGAAATAAAATACAATGTTGAATCTTTTTGGACTGAAATGCCAAGTGAAAAGGGGAATAAAATGTTTCATTCAGTGGTCTGCAGCTTATCCCTATGAACAACTCTCCTCACCTCTCAGACTGGGCCCCATGGCAGGGAAATATGCACTTATGGAAGGACTCTGCACTCTGCCACTCCAAGTCCTGCTCCTCTTCATGGCGAGACTCCACCTGCTTCCCTCGTGGCTGGATGCTGCCATCAGCCTGCCAACACACTACACTTAGGTATGCGCATGGCCAACACTGACAAGTATAAAGGGTCCACTGCGGGAAAAGCCATGAGGCACAGGCCAATGATGATGGCCAAAATCAATGATGGCCAAAATAAAAAAATCAAACTGCTACTACTCAGTCAAGACTACCAGTCAGTTCTCCAGGCCCTCTTATTCTCCAAACTAGATTATTGTAATTCCCTTCTCCTTGGGCTCCCAACCTCCACACTCAAGCCCCTCCAACTACTGCAAAATGCGGCAGCAAGATCCCTCACAAACAGAAAACGTTCCACCCACATCACTCCCATACTGAAAGACCTCCACTGGCTCCCCATAACCGATAGAATTCAATGCAAAGCCCTAACCCTCCTACACAAATCCATCAACAATGAAAAGACAGACTGGCTAAAGGATACCCTCATTCCATACAACTCACAAAGAAATCTCCGATCCAAAAACACCGGACTACTAACTATTCCCTCCACCAAGCTGGCTCACCTCACCTCAACAAGAGAACGCAAAATCTCAATAGCAGGCCCCACATCATGGAATAAACTGCCCACAAAATTCAGAATGGAACCCTCAACACAGACCTTCAAAAATCATTAAAAACCTGGCTATTCCAGAAAGTCTTCCAACCGACAAGTTAACCCCACGTCCCTGCAAAGCAACCAGAAAACCAACCAGGCCCATAGCATCCCATTAAGTCTCCCGCATACCCCCAACCCAACCTCCAAAACGAACAAATTAATTTGCTCTACCCATCAGAATATCTGCATACTTCAAATGCTGAAATTCCATACTCCCCAACGACCTATCATAGTTAAGTCTCTCCATAAAATATCAAATGAGTTTCCACTCTGTTAAAAATGTTATTATTTTATACTGTTAAGATAATAAAACTTTGTTTTGTTATTGTTATTTTTATACTCATAAGATAATAAGACCTTGTTATTGTTGTAATATAAAGATATTTGGACCCTGTTGTTACTATTGTCAAATTATCTCTCAAGTTATTATGTAAACCGATGTGATATTTCTTATCGCATGTCGGTATAGAAAAAACAAACAAATAAATAAATAAATGATATGTAGCTAGGTCTGTAAAAGGTCTCCAGAATTAGACTTCTTTCCTTGATGTTCTCCCTACATTCCATAGTGTGATTTGCCTCAATATTCTCTGTCTTCATTCTCAAGTTCCTGCATTTCAGTTCCTTGGTCCTTGTCTTCATTCTTCAGTTCCTGTGTTCCAGTTCCTGTGGTTCCCATCACCATCTTCAGTTCCTGTGGTCCATTTCTTTATCTATGGTTGCAGAGGTCCATGTCTTAGTCTTCTGTGACTGTGGTTCTTCTTCAGATCTTTGGTGTGTTCCTTGCCTGCCATTCTGCTAATTGTCTTCTTGCCTTGCTTATCCATCCCTTCTTCCCTATAGAAGGATATCTTTGGCCTGACTCTTGGATCTTCCTGCTTGCTCCCTTCCTCCAACTATAGTCTGCAACCAGATTCACCTCATCTATTCCTGATCCAACCCAGTGACCTCAATGGATCTCTACCCCTTCAGATAGTGACATGGGTATTGCACGACAGTTTAGCCCAGGGTAGTAGATCAGACCAGTTATCCTGCTGATCATTCACGTAGGAATGGAGGAATATTTTTAAGGTCCGGTTGGTCCTTTCAGCTTGACCGTTGGCCTGTGGGTGGTAGGCTGACGTGAAACTAAAGGCAATGTTAAACTTCTTACATAGGGAGCGCCAGTACCTGGCGGCAAACTGTGGTTCCTGGTCAGATATAATTTCCTTTGGGAGTCCATGGAGATGGAAAATATGCTTCAGAAACAACTTGGCTAATTCTGGGGCCGATAGACCGGTCAAGGGAATAAAGTGACCCATCTTTGAAAAATGGTTGATGATGACCCAGATTACAGTATTGTTCTGGGACGGAGGCAGGTCTGTAATAAAGTCCGTTGAAATACTAGACCATGGCTCGGTAGGTGCTAGAAGTGGTTGGAGTAGGCCCCAAGGCCGTCTGGTAGGTAGCTTCTGTTGGGCGCAGACGGGATATGAATCTACATAGTTACGAGAGTCTTGCACCATTTTGAGCCACCAATAATATCTTTGTAACATCTCTAGGGTACTGGCACGACCCGGGTATCCTTCCAACTTGGAATAATGAGCCTATTTCAGAACTTGTTCCCATAATCTATGTGGAACGATGGTTTTCCCAGCTGGAACTGTAGTGGTTACAGCAAGGGATACACAGGCAGGGTCTATGATATATCTAGGAACGTCAGGGACATCTTCAGGTTCAAAAGATCTGGACAGTGCATCAGCAAGGAGGTTCTTGGAAGTTGGGCAGTAACATAGAATGAAGTTGAACTGTTCAAAGAAGAGCGACCATCGGGCTTGTCGAGGGTTCAAGAATTGAGCTTCTTTAAGGTGCTCAAGATTCTTATAGTCGCTGAAAATGGTAAACTTTTGTTGCATCCCTTCCAACCAGGAGCGCCACTCTTGGAGTGCCAACTTGACAGCAAGAGGCTCTAGGTCACAATGGTGTAACATTGCTCTGTAGGTGAGAACTTGTGTGAGTAGAATGAGCAAGGTATCAATTTACCCTTGGGAGAAAACTGGCTTAAGATGGCTCCTGCTCCAATTGCAGAGGCGTCGACTTCGACGACAAATGGGCATCTTGGGTCTGGATGCTGAAGACAAGGATCAGAACAGAACACTTCTTTGAGCGTCTGAAAGGCGGCTTGTGCTTTGGGAGTCCACGCATGAGTGTTAGTCCCTTTCTTGGTCATGGTGGTGAGAGGAGCAGCTAGGATAAAATAATTAGCAATGAAGCTCCGGTAATAATTGGTAAAGCAAAGGAAATATTGTAAGGCCCGTAGGCCTACTGGCTGGGGCCAGTCTCAGATCACTTGGACTTTATCTGGGTACATGGAGAAACCTCGATCAGATATGATGTACCCTAGGAAGGGTAAGCAATATCGCTTGAAAAGGCATTTTTCTAATTTGGCATAAAGATGGTTTTCTCTTAGACGTTGGAGGATGATCCTAACATGATCTCAATGGGATTCAAGGTATTTTGAAAAGATCAGAATGTCGTCAAGATATACGACAGCAAAGAAGTACAAGAGGTCTCAGAGTATTTCATTCATGAGACGTTGAAAGGCCACTAGGGCGTTGCATAACCCAAAGGGCATCATGGTATATTAATAGTGACCATCCCTCGTGTTGAATGCAGTTTTCCAGATATCTTCAGGTCGGATGTGCACCAGATTGTACGCACCCCACCCCTCAGATCCAACTTGGTGAAGATCTGTGCCCCTTGAAGGCGGTCAAACAGCTCACTGACAAGGGGCAGGGGGATATGGCATTGAGCCCTCTGTAATCAATACAATTGCGTAACCCGCTGTCCTTTTTCTTAATGAAGAAGAATCAGAGAGATGAATGAACCCTTTTTCTAGGTTCTCTTTGATATACTCAGACATGGCTAAGGTTTCTGGGTAAGACGGTGAATAAGTTCTGCCCTTGGGAGGCATTGTGCCTGGCAGAAGTTCTATGGGACAATTGAACTTGCATAATGGAGGCAAGGTATCCACCTTCTGCTTCGAGAAGACATCTTTGAAGTCAACTTACTGAGTAGGCAACCCAGATAGACTTCAGAACAGGGACAACTGGAGATACTTGATGTAGACATGTCTTCTGGCATTTGGAGCCCCACTGCACCAACTGCAGGGACTTCCAATTGAACTGGGGTTCGGGGGTCTGGATCCAGGGCAGCCCCAGGATAATTGGATGTGTAGAACGTTTTAACACATAGAAGGACATCTCCTCCTCATGGAGAGTGCCCACAGTAAGATGGACAGCCACTGTTTGATGGGTGATGAGACCTGGAAGAGGTTCTCCTTGAATGGAGGTGATGCAGAGAATCTAATGGCTGAAGAGGAATGTTCAGAAGCTTGACGATGTCATCCATGATAAAGCTGCCACTTGCCCCAGTATCAACAAGAGCAGTGGTGGTGAAGGAGTGGGCCTCAATGCCCAGAGAGATGGGAAGCAGGAGTTGGGGGCCAGTGACAGTAGCTCCTAAGCTCGGGACCCACACCGGGCTCAGGTGATGCAGTTTTCCAGATGTACCAGACAGAACAGCCGAGTATGTCTGGAAGTGCCACAGTAAAGGCAAAAACCTTCCTTCCTCTGACGGAGATGTTCGGTCTGAGACAGTCACCCACAGTTCACCTCCATAGGTTCCACCATGGAAGAGGGTGGTGGTGCTGGATTATTGGCTGGAGAGCTTAGGACATGCATGGGGCATGGTGTAGGAGAGCAGGAGGCCTTTACTTCTAGGTTCCTTTGCCGGAGATGATGGTCAAGCTTCCTGGTGAGGGAAATCAGGGCCTCTAGAGACATGGGAGACTCACAGACAGAGAGTTCATCTAGGAAGATGGCTTGCAGACAATCTTCTTGCCACCCGAGCTCAGTAGCCAGGGTCCTTATCTCCACCGTATACTCAGAGAGGGTCCGTGACCCTTGACAGAAGTAGAGTAGACTATGGCTGGCTACAGACTGGCGGCCTGGGTCTCCGAAGGTCTGCTTGAAGAGACCAACAAACTCGGATAACTTGGAAAGTATGGGATCAGAACGTTCCCACAAAGGAGAGGCCCATGCAAGAGCCTTCCCTTCCAGGCCGGAAAGGATGAAGGTCACTTTAGTGGTTTCCTTCAGGAACAAGGAGGGTTATTTATTTATTTATTTTAAATCTTTTCTATACCGTTGTTAAGGTGGGTACCGTCTCAACGGTTTACAATAAGGCACATAAAAGTAATGATACTAAAATCTGTCAGTTTACATAGGTGCCATAAGGTTCGGTAACATAGTTTGTAATCAATGTTAATTGATACATGTGATAATTCATGTCCAGGTCTCTTTCTATTAGTTTTGAGTGTAACACTAGTTTTATAATTGTAACTTTTCCTTTAGTGATGACCTATCTATTAATAAACTACACACTTAGGGGCGGATTTTAAGAGCCCTGCTCGCCAGTGCGCCTATTTTACATAGGCCTACCGGCGCGCGCAGAGCCCCGGGACTCGTGTAAGTCCCGGGGTTCTCCAAGGGGGGCGTGTCGGGGGCGTGTCAGGGGCGGTCCCGGTCGTCGCGGCGTTTTCGGGGCGTGTTGGCAGCGTTTTGGGGGCGGGTACGGGGGCGTGGCTATGGCCCGGGGCGGTCCGGGGGCGTGCCCGCGCCCTCCGTACCCGCCCCCAGGTCGCGGCCCGGCGTGCAAGAGGCCCGCTGGCACGCGGGGATTTACGCCTCCCTCCGGGAGGCGTAAATCCCCCGACAAAGGTAAGGTGGGGGCTTAGACAGGGCCGGGTGGGTGGGTTAGGTAGGGGAAGGGAGGGGAAGGTGAGGGGAGGGCAAAAGGAAGTTCCCTCCGAGGCCGCTCCGATTTCGGAGCGGCCTCGGAGGGAACGGGGGTAGGCTGCGCGGCTCGGCGCGCGCCGGCTATACAAAATCGATAGCCTTGCACGTGCCGATCCAGGTATTTAGCAGATACGCGCGGCTCCGCGCGTATCTACTAAAATCCAGCGTACTTTTGTTTGCGCCTGGAGCGCAAACAAAAGTAGGCCTATTCGCAGAGTATGAAAATCTGCCCCTTAGTGATTACTGTAGTGTGTGTGGGTGTTCAATTGTGCGTACCTTGCACTTTCCTGGCTTCTACTCTCCCCTCTCATTTTGAAAAGCTTGTTTAAAGAACCAGGTTTTTAAATGTTTTCTAAAGGCTTTGCTGTCTCTTTGTAATCTTAACTCCAAGGGCATGGAGTTCCATAGTATGGGGCCTGCGAAGGATAACACCCTTTCTCTTACTTGTGTTAGTCTTGCTGTTTTGACTGATGGAATAGTTAGGAGTGCTTTGTTGGCTGACCTTAGGTTTCAGTTGGGGATGTGTACGCGAAGGGCTGTGTTCAGCCAGTCTACATTTTCATTATGTATTAGTTTATGTATGGTGCATAGTGTTTTGTTTTTTATTTAATTTATATCTTTATTGATTTAATCAAAATTAATACAGAAATAAATAATAAACCATACAATTTAATAATCCTTCAAAACTTAATATCTCTTCCAATCATACTTATTATTTTAAATCATCAATAGGAAATAGTTACCCATATCAACCAAAATGAACAGAGGCTTGGCAAATAAAAGGGAGATTCCTAAGACAATTTAACCATATAACTTTCACAGTTCTGCTCTGATCTATTTTATTCCTATTCACTGGACAGTGGGGAAGAGGTGACTATTCTTCTTTGTTCAATGGGAAGCCAGTGTAGTTCCGCCAGTGTTTCGGTGATGTGTTCTCTTTTACTTTTGCCAGTTAAAACTCTTGCAGCTGTGTTTTGCAAAATTTGTAGTGGTCTTAGTGAGGTGTATGGTAGACCTAGTAGAAGGGCATTACAATAATCTGTGCTTGCAAATATCAACGCTTGAGGTACTGATCGAAAGTTGGCGGTTGTTAGAAGTGGTTTTAGTCTTTTGAGAACCATGAGTTTGGTGTATCCTTCCTTTACTTTTAGAGATATGTGTTGTTTTAAGCTTAGTTCTGTGTCAATTGTTGGTTGTTATTGAGTGTGATTGGGCTCTGAATGATCTCATTTTTTCGTTCTAAATGTAGGAACTCTGTTTTCTCTATATTGATTACCTATTTATTTATTTATTTATTTAATGAGTTTTATATACCGTCATTCGGTAAAGCCATCACAATGGTTTACATAAGCTCAAAATGCAGGATTTTTAACAATTGAGCAAAAAGGGATAACAGGAAGTATATTAAACAAAGGAGAGATATTCAATTGCAAAGATATTAACTGGCATTTGCACTACAGGTTGCACTAAGGGGTTTACAAAGGGGAGGGCCCCTTTGTCGCACCCCTTCGGCACGCGGCGCCTGGTGGCAGGGCGCCTTTCAACGGTTGGAGCTGTCCCTGGTGATGTCGGGGGGGGGGGGGGGGGGCAGGGCTTCCGATCGGGTCTCTCCCTCACATTGCAGTTCTGTTTTTTTTTCCTTTTTCAGTTTCAGGTGATATTTTTTTCTTCTCTTCTGTTTTCATGGCAATGGAGAAGTGCCACAGGGAGCCCAAAGGTGGTGGGTGGGCTGCAGGTTCGAGGGTGATGGTGGCAGGGTGCCTTTCAATGGTCAGAGCTGCCCCTGGTGATGTCGGGGGCGGGGGGTGGAGGGGGCGGGGCTTCAGATCGGGTCTCACCCTCACATTGCAGTTCTGTTTTTTTTTCCTTTTTCAGAATGGTTTAGTAGCTGTTTGATGATATCTAGATACATGTTAGCTATGTTTAATGTTTTCTCAATTTTGTCGTCAATGGGTAATATTAACTGAATATCGTCAGCGTATATATAGTGTTTGATTCCCAGACCAGCTAGCAGGTGGCATAATGGAAGTAGGTATATATTGAAAAGTGTAGCAGATAGGGCGGATCCCTGTGGTACTCCTGTTTGAAGGTTTATTTTATCTGACGTGTCTTTGATTTATACTTGAAAGTATCTGTTACTTAGATATGATCTAAACCATTTGATAGTTTTGTTATTTAGTCCTATTTCTTCTAGTCTATTTAGAAGTATGTCATGATTTACAGTATCGAAGGTCGCTGACAAGTCTAGCATCACTAGAATGTAATGTTTACCATTATCAAATCCCCTCAAGATGTTATCTGTCAGCGCAAGCAGAAGTGTCTCTGTGCTATAGTGTTTTTGAAATCTGTCTTGTGAGGGATATAGGATATTATTGCTATCTAGGTTTTCTGCTAGTTGCTTTTGTATAGTTTTTTCTATTAATTTTGCAATTAAGGGTAGGTCTGATACTGGTCTGTAGTTGCTCAGGTTAAGTGGGTCGCTGCTTTTCTTCTTTAAAATCGGTTTTACGATAGCTCCTTTTAGTGCGTCTGGCATGGATCCTTCCTCTAAGGATAGATTAACGATCTTTGCCAATGTCGGGGATACAGTGTTGACTACTTTTTTATGTCTATGGTTGTTATTGTGTCATATGCATGTGGGGCGGGATTTAGTTTTTTTAGTATAGTTTCAATTTCCAGTTCCGATACCTCATTGAATGTCGACCATTGTTTAACATCTCTTTTTTCATTTTAATTTCTTGTTTCGTAGTATTTGGGATTTTTGTTTTTAGGTTCTTAATTTTGTCATTAAAAAATGTTGCTATTTCATTGCATCTATTTCCTGGAAGGTTTTGCAGAGATTCAGATTTTTCATTAGTGAGATTTCTTACTATGGTAAATAATGTTCTTGGGTTGTTTGCATACCTTTCTATTTTAGAACTATAGAACTGCTTCTTTGTATTGAGAATTACTTGTTTATAGTAAGCTAGGTGTTTTCTGTATTTTGTCAGGTTTTCGGTGGTTTTATTTTTTTTTCTCCATTCTTTTTTTTTTTTTCTTAGTTGTCTCTTGACTTCCTTTATCTTTTCGTTATGCCATGGGTTTGTTTGTTTGGTATCCCTGATATTAATACATTTTATAGTGTTTATCTCTTCAGCTAGATTTCTCATTGTTTGCATCCAAGCTGTGGAAACAGAGCAGCAGTTGGTGTAGTCTAATTTTGTTAGTTTTTCTTCTAGCTTGTCTTTCAGGGTTTCTAAGTTATAAGGTGGGCGATATTTAAGTATAATGGGTTCTTTTTTTCCTTGTGTTTGGTGTTCAATGTATTTGATTGATAATTGTATGAGGAAGTGATCTGAACAGGGGCTGGGTGTGTAATTGGTTCTAATGTGTTCTAAGTGACTGTGGTTAATGAATGATATATCGAGAGAGTTTCCTGCTCTATGCGTGGGCTTGTCAGTAATTAGGGTGAATCCTAGTGCCGTCATAATATCCAATAGTGTTTTGCAGGTGTTGGATAGGGGCTTTGTGTCTATGTGAAGGTTGAAGTCTCCTAGTATAATGGTAGGTTTTTCAGTATTTAAATGTGTTGTTAAGAACTCAATTAGTGGGGAGATATTTCATTCTAGTAGGCTCAGTGGGCAGTATATTAGGCACATTTGTAAGTTCATAGATTCAAAGAGGGCAATTTCATGGTTTCTTGGCGGTGTTGTGGGTATTAGTTTACATTTTATTTTTTTTTTCAATTATTAGCATTAGTCCCACCCTCTTTCATTTAATCTGGGGATTAAAAAGACATCATTGTTCTTGTGTGTTATTTGATTTTTTTTAAGACTGTGTCTGTCTGTTTTAACCAAGATTCAGTGACTGCAATAAAGTTTAGTTTTGTGTCGTAGAGTAGATCTGTAATGATTGAAATTTTTTTGTGATGGATTGAGCATTAACTAAAAGGAAGGTCAGCATTAATAAGTTACTTGATAGAGGATTGGTTGGGATTTTGGTCCTTTTTATCTTTATTAGGTTACTGGGCTTTGTTTGTTTTGTTTTTTTACTGATTGTGCAAATTGCATGAAGCACTGATTGAGGAAGCCACGGCAGGAGTGTGGGTCCCCATTGTATCAAGGAGGTGCAGGGAGTACCAACAATGCTTTGGGTAGCATTGAGGCTGAGATGCCCATGGAATTGGCTAGAGCTGTATCTCACAGTTGGGAACCAAGCTCTTCCACCAAAGAGGCTAGTGTTTCCAAAGCTTAGTGATGTTCTTTGACTGTTGCGGCCAAACCTGGTAGGGCCCTGGAGACAGGAGACTCCACCGAGTCCATGGCCTTGGCAACCTGTTGCTCTCAAGGGTGGACCCTTGTCCTGGAGCAATGGAGAATGGCTCCCTGGTAGGGACCAGGAAGCACCTGCCCCCAGGGGGTGGAGCACTGAAGGAGACAGAGGCTAGGATGAGCTTCACCACTGGAAGACCGCGGTCCCCCCCCGGTGGAGCCCATAGAGACCCGGGCCGCTTGGACTTAGGTGGATCACGCAGGGTCTCCTGGAGAGGTAGTATACAGGTGTGCCCACAGACAGCAAGGGAGTGTGATCGGACTCGAGGCTGTAGGTCTGATGGAGCAAGGAGGATCAGAACAGTGTAGGCGATGACAAGGCAAGGGACAGAACCAAAGTCTGGAGGCTTGGTCAATCAGGCAGAGGTCAGAAACCGAGGGTCAGTCTGAAGAGTAGTCGACAAAGCAGAGGTCAGGTTCCAGAGGTCAGATGAGGTCACAAGACAGACAGAGGTCAGGAGGCAGGCAACAGACAGAGTGGCCAAGGAACAAGCCGAGGTCAGTACCAAAGAGAGACAGTCCGATGGTACTACCTGGGAGACGGACAAACAGACGAAGGAACAGAGGGACGCTGGAACAAGGCTGGAAAAGTAGGATCCTGGAACAAGGCTGGAATGAGACTGGAACAAGACTGGAATAAGACTGGAACAAGACTGGAACAAGACTGGAACAAGGCTTAGTACGCAGTGACAATCCAGAACACAATACAATGCCGACCCTATTGCCAAGGCAAGGAAGTGCAGGCAGAGACTTCCTTGAGTAGTTGCTTCAATCAGGGTGCACCACGGAGCTAGGACCTGACCCTGGCCCTAAAAGAGGCCGGGCGGTCCGCGCTTGCATGTATAGGGGCCTGGCCAATGCCACGGAAGACGCCGAACTCCGGCGTGAGGCCTGGTGTGCAGTGGAAGGCCTGGCAACCACTGCCGCAGGATGCCAAGGCCTGGAGAAGCTCGCGGCTGCTGCTAGGAGCGGCTGACCCGGGACCTGCAGCGGAGCCAGAGAGGGGAGCAGGCCAGTGCTGGGCCGGACGCGGACGGGGCACGCAACAGTTTTTGTCTTACTTTTGTTATTACTTTTTGTGTGAGAACGAGGTACACCTCATCTATCAGCTGAGGCTGGGGAGGCATCCAGGGTTCCATTGGCCCTGACAACCCTATCTCAGCAATGGAAAATCATGTCTAGTGCTCTGCACAAGAAAATAAAAAAACAGACATACATCTTTATATTCAGTATCATGGAAGGAAGGCATAGGAGGGGTGAGAAGAAGAAAGAGAAGAATGAAGATATGGCTCCCAGCGAGAACAGAAAAGAAGTTGCCATACTGTGTCAGATTGAGGGTCAATGAAGCCCAGCATCCTGTTTCCAACAGGATGCATACTGGACAATCCAGTATGCAAGTACCTTGCAAGTTAGGCAGATATAATACAAGAAGCTTGCAAAGAATACGATGAGTGATTTGGGACAAAATGGAAGAGAACTGTTTCATGTCTTGGGGGACCCAGGATATCACCCTATGGCTGAAACACATGACAAACAAGGCAGGTATCTCAATTTTTCTGCAATAGAGGCATGATCAATTAACCTAATGAAGTCATAAGATTCAGAACTCATGTTTTTTTATGAAGTGCTAGAAAAGCAGAATATAAATAAATCAAATATATAAATAAATAATGAAGCCGGACAGGGATCTAATTGGTGACCAGCCTAAACATAGACCATTTTACTAGTTTATCTCTCCATATCATCTCTATATCATCATTAACAGTTTTATTATCAGCATGTAAATTGAGCTTCCTAATTTTTTCTTCAAATTAGTCTGCTAGTTTGTCACATGATGGATATTCACTCAAATAAAGTTTCGTCTGAGTGACTAATTTCTTAATAGTGGCATAAAGGTTCAGTGGATGATTTATTGATGCCTCTATCTTATCAGCATAATATTACACCCTGACTTTCCTGCAACTTATCTCATATCCTCATAGCAATGATACATAAAGTACTTTATTTTCTTCTTCAGGATATTTCCTATACTTTTTCTCTGCCTCTGTATTGCTCCATGATGAGACCACACTTTGAATACTGTGTACAATTCTGAACATAAGAAATTGCCATGCTGGGTCAGACCAAGGGTCTATCAAGCCCAGCATCCTGTTTCCAACAGAGGCCAAAACCAGGCCACAAGAACCTGGTAATTACCCAAACACTAAGAAGATCTCATGCTACTGATGCAATTAATATCAGTGGCTATTCCCTAAGTAAAATTGATTAATAGCCATTAATGGACTTCTCCTCCAAGAACTTATCCAAACCTTTTTTGAACCCAGCTACACTAACTGCACTAACCACATCCTCTGGCAACAAATTACAGAGCTTTATTGTGCGTTGAGTGAAAAAGAATTTTCTCCGATTAGTCTTAAATGTGCTACTTGCTAACTTCATGGAATGCCCCCTTCTATTATTCGAAAGTGAAAATAACCGAGTCACATCTACTCGTTCAAGACCTCTCATGATCTTAAAGACCTCTATCATATCCCCCCTCAGCCGTCTCTTCTCCAAGCTGAACAGGCCTAACCTCTTCAGCCTTTCCTCATAGGGAAGCTGTTCCATCCCCTTTATCATTTTGGTTGCCCTTCTCTGTACCTTCTCCATCGCAACTATATCTTTTTTGAGATGCGGCGACCAGAATTGTACACAGTATTCAAGGTGTGGTCTCACCATGGAGCGATATAGAGGCATTATGACATTTTCCATTCTATTAACCATTCCCTTCCTAATAATTCCTAACATTCTATTTGCTTTTTTGACTGCTGCAGCACACTGAGTTGACGATTTTAAAGTATTATCCACTATGATGCCTAGATCTTTTTCCTGGGTGGTAGCTCCTAATATGGAACCTAACATCGTATAACTACAGCAACGGTTATTTTTCCCTATATGCAACACCTTGCACTTGTCCACATTAAATTTCATCTGCCATTTGGATGCCCAATCTTCAAGTCTTGCAAGGTCCTCCTGCAATGTATCACAGTCTGCTTGTGATTTAACTACTCTGAATAATTTTGTATCATCTGCAAATTTGATTATCTCACTCGTCGTATTCCTTTCCAGATCATTTATATATATATTGAAAAGCACCGGTCCAAGTACAGATCCCTGAGGTACTCCACTGTTTACTCTTTTCCACTGAGAAAATTGACCATTTAATCCTACTCTCTGTTTCCTGTATTTTAACCAGCTTGTAATCCACGAAAGGACATTGCCTCCTATCCCATGACTTTTTAGTTTTCGTAGAAGCCTCTCATGAGGGACTTTGTCAAATGCCTTCTGAAAATCCAAATACACTACATCTACCGGTTCCCCTTTATCCACATGTTTATTAACCCCTTCAAAAAAATGAAGCAGATTTGTTAGGCAAGACTTCCCTTGGGTAAATCCATCTTGACTATGTTCCATTAAATCAAGTCTTTATATATGCTTTACAATTTTGTTCTTGAGAATAGTTTCTACTATTTTTCCCGGCACTGAAGTCAGGCTCACTGGTCTATAGTTACCCGGATCGCCCCTGGAGCCTTTTTTAAATATTGGGGTTACATTGGCCACCCTCCAGTCTTCAGGTAGAATGGATGATTTTAATGATAGGTTACAAATTTTAACTAATAGATCAGAAATTTCATTTTTTAGTTCCTTCAGAACCCTGGGTCGCCACATCTCAAAAATTATATAGTTGCAATGGAGAAGGTACAGAGAAGGGCAACCAAAATGATAAAGGGGATGGAATAGCTCCCCTATGAGGAAAGGCTGAAGAGGTTAGGGCTGTTCAGCTTGGAGAAGAGACAGCTGAGGGGGGATATGATAGAGGTCTTTAAGATCATGAGAGGTCTTGAACGAGTAGATGTGACTCGGTTATTTACACTTTCGAATAATAGAAGGACTAGGGGGCATTCCATGAAGTTAGCAAATAGCACATTTAAGATTAATCGGAGGAAATTCCTTTTCACTCAACGCACAATAAAGCTCTGGAATTTGTTGCCAGAGGATGTGATTAGTGCAGTTAGTGTAGCTGGGTTCAAAAAAGGTTTGGATAAGTTCTTGGAGGAGAAGTCCATTAATGGCTATTAATCAATTATACTTAGGGAATAGCCACTGCTATTAATTGCATCAGTAGCATGGGTTCTTCTTACTGTTTGGGTAATTGCCAGGTTCTTGTGGCCTGGTTTTGGCCTCTGTTGGAAACAGGATGCTGGGCTTGATGGACCCTTGGTCTGACCCAGCATGGCAATTTCTTATGTTCTTATGCTCCTTAACATCTTACATTGGTCTACCAATCCATGAGTGAACCAAACAGCATTTTTCTATTGCCTCAAACCATTACTTTGCATGGTATAGACACCTTTGTATGCATATTTCATAAACTCTCATTCCATCTATCAGCAATTTCACCTATCTGTAAACCAGTCCAGGCCTGACCAGCCAACTCATTTTTTCATTGACTGAGAAACACATCATTCTGCACCATTGGGTGTACACATTTCTTTTCATATTGAATATAAGTTTGACCTCACAATATAGTGGAAAAATCTAAAAAAAATCAAGCAATGGTCTGATCACATTACTTTCTTAATTTGCGGGCTACTTATTGAACTGAGCCAATAATTAGGACAAAACATCAAATTGAGTATATGACCATTCCTATGAGTAAGAGTCTTTATTAATTGCCCATATTCTGCTGCAGCCATCATTGACAGTAACTCACTACACTAACATGTTCTCTCCATGACATTGAAATCACCAATGAAAGGAAGTCTAGAAAATTTCAGATAAAGAGAGAACAACAATTCAGCTAATAGATGTATTTGATTAATTGTATACCCAGGGGGCAATAGAGTACATATAAAATCCAACTTTGCACTCAAATAATCAATCTTAGCAGGAGATAGAAATTCATGCCCCTGTCTCCTAACAAAGAAGTTTTGCTTATATATTATTATGATTCCAACCTCCTTGCTTTGCCAGATGAGTATATTATACATAAGAGTATGTGGGCACAGCTTATTTAATGAAAATAAGCCATGGCCTTTATGCCAGAATTCAGTTATCAATAAAATGTCAAGACTATATTGGCCTATCACATTTAAAATATAACAGAATTTACCCTTACTGATCTGGCATTTATGTACCCTACTCTTATATCACTCCATCCTTATCCCTGGTCACATTCTCTTTGATCTTTTGGGAAATTAACTAGCATCTTATTCTGTGGGACAGGTCTCCTCTATATGTGCAAGCCAGCCTACCTTGCATGATTTACTCTTACAGGGATAACATCATTATAAGATTTTCAATATCCAAGAGACTAATACACTCATCCTCATTGTTTTCAGAATCTACTAACCCAGGTTATAAAATTAAATACTCACAAAGGGCCTGCCCCTTTGTGTGCCCCTTGGTGGCACACAAAGGGGCGGGCCTTTCAGAAGAAGCCTACCAGGTGGTTGCCCACATAAAAGGTCTCGCCTTTATCTAGATCCATCGGTGCCTAATGATGACACCACAGCAGTCAGTGTGGACTTAGCAGAGCCTCCACAGAGTCTTAAAATGCTATGTGTAGTATGCTAGATCCAAGGAGCAGCCACAGAGATAGTAGAAACCAACAAGGAAGATTCAGGCACAGTTCCATTCATGGCAGGACCCAGGGAAAATTGAACACCTCAAAAATCACACAGGTTGAGAAAATGGTTCATATGGTAGAAAGTCCAGTTTTTGCAAATCTGGACAGAAATATTGCTCACATTCAGACATGTAGACAAACAAGAAATGCACAAAAGAATGGAAATTGACTAATTATCATTGATATTTTCTTTTGAAGTGCTTCATTAGGGTTGATTCACTAATGATAGTGTGTATACTAAAGCTTGTTAGCATACACGTTTAATATCATCCAATTCACTACAAATTTAGCACAAGTAAGAACGCATGCTAAAAGGCTCAAATTATAATATTATATATATATATATATATATATATATATATATATATATATATATATATATATATATATATATAACACATATAAACTTTTTGAAACAAATATTACACAAAAAATTGTTATAAACCATTATTTTTAACTACGTCAATCGCCACTCTTTTATTTCAACAAATCAATGTATCTAAAATATCAAAAAATACAATGCACTTTTTTAAACATCCATTAACATGAACACATACATCTTTTATCTCCTGGCTTATGAAGTTCATTTACTCAAACTCTCCACTGTAAATATATCTTACAAATCAAAGTTCATCACATTCAAAATTCCATATAAAAATCCACAGTGGTGAATTGTAAAAATCAAAGTTCATCATAACTTTTCCACTAGAGAGAATTATTAAAATATAAGTCCACTTCTTTCATACTTCAATATTATAAATTCTGCCTTTATTTTTCCTACATTAGGTGTTTCATATAGTTTTTCTGTGTTCCCATAATGCTGAACACATAAATATATATATATATATATTTTTTTAATTTATATTCTGCTTTTTCAGACACTTCAAAGCAGATTACAGTCAGGTACTGTAGGTGTTTCCCTGTACCCAGAGGACTCACAATCTAAATTTTTACTTGTGGAAATGGAGGGTGATGTGACTTCCATCCAGTCATAAGATGTAGCAGTGGAATCTGAACTTTGTCTTCTCTGGTTAATAGTCCACTATGTTAACCATGAGGCTACTCTTGTACTCTACTATTTATATTATTGCTGATTTTTTTGAATGATATATCTTTCTATCTATCTATCTATCTGTCTATCTATTCATTTATAAATTATCAAAGCCCACCCATCTAGACAAATAGCTAAACTAAGCTGTGGACATTAGTACATAACAAGTTAAGCACATTAAAATAAACAAGACAGAAAAACTTTTTTTTAAAGCAATAAAGTTAATAGAAAAAAATGCAATAACAGGTAAAGTTTCAACTAGCTACAAACTAGTTTTAAATCTGTAATCTTTTGCAAGTCACTAGACAGTGTATTCCAAAGAGGAGGCCCCATTATAGAGAACACATGCCTGTGAGTAGTCTGTAGATTTGCTTCCCTAAGGAAAAGGATTACAATCAAGAGTTTGTTTTATAATTGCAACATCCGCTCAAGAACAAAGCACTGGAATATACTGCATACATATTGCAGTTTACTATATTTTAAAACTTTAAACACTGATTTAACACTTTAAAAGTGACTATGAAGGTCACTGGCAACCAGTGCAACTGTTTAAAAATGAGAATAACATGATCAGAGAAGGCACAAGGTCTAATATGCTGAGCAGCTGTGTTTTGTAATAGCTGTAATATTGCAAGCTGGCTCTTTGGAAGATCCTAATAAAGTGAATTACAATATTAAATGTAATTATGAAAGCTTCTACTACTGTCTTGAAATCTGAGTAATAAAATAATTTATATATTACCCCAAAGTCTTTGGATTTGTGCCAGAGTTTGTGTTTACTGCTTGGTAGTAGGTATACACTAACATTATCCTGCTCCCCATGTGGGCTTCATGACAGTGCACATGACATGCATTTATCACACAATAAATAGAAGCACAATCCTTTCCTTCCTTAAAACTTCCCATAGCACTTCCTATGCCTCCAACAATAAAATATGACCAGGATTCTTTTTCCACTCTCATTACCCCAATATTACAATGAGCTTCCAGGTCCCACTGCTCATCTCCCTGGAACTCATACATTACCCAAAGTGACTTTGAACTTTTTTTTTTGCCCAGTTGTTATTTATTTCTTTTTTTTCCCAGCTTAATTGGAACCAGGGTTAGGATCCTGGTGCCATGAGCCTTCATTCCCAATGACGCAGAGTTTTTATTCCCCTATTTTAATAGATACAATAGATACCAACTATGCCTTGTCTGTTCATTGCAGAGTGGTTCTGAGCTGAGAGCCATGCACTAGGGCTCCTTCAAAAGAACACTGTATCATGGGCTCTAAAACTGGCACCAGGAGTCACTCTTAATGATAAGCATGATTCCCCTTCAAAGCAAGAGGCTGTTAACACTCTCTATAACATCCAGCTCTCGTCAACCTAGAACATTAAAGAACCAATCATGGATTTGAACTAGAAACCTTTCTCATGGAAGTGCACAGCAATTATCACTATGTCATAAGGCCAGTCTGACCCCAAATTTTTCTCTCATAAAATAGAATCCATATACCATTAGTCAGCACCAATCCAAACAATAAAATGGAGGCAACTAATGCAAACCCATATCCACTCTTTGCATCTCATTAGCATTGTGAATTGGATGCTAATAGTGATTTTAGTGAGTATAGGAAAAATAAATTTACAAATGCACAACAAAGCTTTTTGTGGATTCCTTAGTGAATCAACTACATAGTCAGGTTCAGAGGCTTCTATAGCCTAGAAACATACAGAAAATAAGATCTTGTTGAACCAAAACTTTGGTAATACTTTCTGTTTACTTGGGAAAAATGATTGTATTGCTATATAGGGATGTTCAGAGGCAACATTTTCATTTTGGTCATTTTATATGTTTCATAAGTCACATCTATTTGTTTCATTAGTTTCAAACAAAAATAAAATATTTCTTTGTTTCATTCATTTTTTGTTTCCCAATAAAGTCAAATGGTGAAAGAACAGAGCCAGTTTTGAGCTTCAGAATTATAATTTTAAAATCAATTCTAATGAAAATTGTGGGTAGACAATATCAGAACAGGGAAGAGATCTCCAAGGCACCAAACTGTGGTAAACTGGCACCAGTGGCATGAGTAGCCTGAGATGCTATAAAGGAGTAAAACAGTACTTACAGTGACAGGAGTTCTCTAAGGCACTGCCAGAAGGGCAAAGCAGCAGCAAGAGTGTCAATAACACCTCAAAGCTTAAAAATAGAGCACTGATAACAGTAGCATAAACTCCCAAAGGCAGCACAAGAGAAGCAAAATGGTATCAAGAATGGGATGAACATTCTAAGGCACAATTAATGGCAGCAAGACAGAATAGCATCAAGACCTCCAAGGTAGAACATCAGGGGCATAAGAGCAATGCAGAATGTCAGAAAGACCCCAAAGGTTTAGGATCAGGTGCATGGAAGTAAGGCAAACTAGCAACAAGAACCCCAAGGTATAGCATCAGTGTCATGGCAGCAAGACAGAATGATAGCAAGGCCCCCAAGCTGTAGAGTGCAGGGAATCACAAACAGCAAAAAATCATCAAATTCTCCAAGGTGTACTGTATAGGAAATCAGAAATATCACAAAGGCATCAAAATACCCAAGACTTAGAGTGTGAGGAATGGCAAAGAACACAAAGACATCAAAACCCCTAAGGTGTACATTGTGGGTAAATTATAAGTAGCACTGGGGTTTAACAATTCACAAGGCATATACTATGTGAAATTGCAAACTTTACAGAGGTATCAAACCCCAATGGTGAATATTCAGAGAATCTTAAACAGCAAGAAAGACTTCAAAACTCAAATTGTATGCAGTACAGGAAATCACAAACAGCACAAAGGAGTATATATATCCCCAAGGCATACAGTATGGGGAATTGCATACAGCACAGATGTGGTAAAACCATCAAGGTGTGGAGTGTGATTATCAGAAACAGCTCAGATGTGTCTAAAGCAACAAGGCATGGAGTGTGGTGAATCGTAAATATACAAAGGTGATTCAACCACAAAGGTATGGAAACTGGAATATGGCAAATAGCATAAAGGTGTCTAAACTATGAAGGTATGGAATGTGGCAAATTGCGAACAGAACAAAGAAGTCTAAATGACAAAGGCATAGAGTACAGTGAATTGTACACAGCACAATATGTCTAAACCACCAAGGCTTTGAGTGAGGTTGATAACAAATAGAACAAAAGTGTCTAAATCACAAAGGTATACAATGCAGGAAATCACAAACAGTACAAAAGCATTGACAGGCCTTGACATCAAGACAGAAATTTAAAAAAAACTATGAGGTGGGAGAAATTTGTTTTTATTTCTACATTGTTTTCAGGGGAAAAACATCCCAGAAGTACTAACAAATACACATGGTAGGAGAACTAAGCTGATCTCTGAGCAGTAAACAAAACAGAGTCACCCAAAGTCCCTTGCTGGTACTTAATGGGCACGGCAGATAGATAACAGCAACAAGACACCTAAAGTGGTATGTCATTGTTATGGCCTGTAGATAAAATAGCATCCAGACCCCTAAAGTAGTACAGGATCATAGCATGTAGGTAGATTGAGAGCAGCAAGACACTTAAGGAGATACATCTGAGGCATGGCAATAATGAATGGGGCAGCAAGACCACTAAGGTGGTATTAGAAGGTTAAGGTAGGTAGGCCATGTAGAAGTAAGATGCCTAAAATGGTATAGGTTCAAACTCACATAAAAGATGTCCAATATATTGCTTTGAAAGATTTTCTGTTTTTTAAGAGGGACGAAACCTCTACCTTTAAGGAAACACTACTTACACAAAGAATTTTACTGAAAAAAAATTGTAAAGGAGGAAATGGAATGTTTCATAAATTTACAATGCATTACTGGCTTATAATGCTTTATACTCTTTTTAATCACGAACTTTCCACCTCCAACCTTATGATACTTTTTTTTATGTGAACTCAAAGTGCGCTGAAAATTCTTTTTAAAAATTATTAACAATTAGAGAGTGAAATAGACTCATTAAAGATGGAACTTGTAATTCCACTTAGTGTTGCTTACTGCCAGTGATAAAATCGACTTATAAACTACAGGTTTGAACTCCACCCGACAAGGCCTTGTTTCTGACTGTGATAGGTCTTTCTTCAGGGGATGTAAACAATAATCATAAATAGTCGGAATTACTTATCTTAAATTGAGTTTGCTGTTGCTGGCATCTTTTTAAATCTTCTTGTTACTTTGAGTCTTCCACGCTTTTCCGTCCTCTATAAAGCTGAAAATCAGCAGCTTTTCAGGCTGTTGATGAAACTTCCACGAGACTGTATTTCCAACACTCTAATTTCCACGAAAAATTTCTTTGAAATTATCGCGAGCTAACATGCTTCGCTTTATTCCTTCATCGTGTGTCTTTCACTCTCCAAAACACTCACCGCTGTTTAGAGCTTAAATGGGGATTTAAACTGCTTTCCCCCATATTCAAACACCAGCCAATCACTTCCCAGACGTACTGTGTACGTGATGACGTAACTTTATATTAATGAGCTCCAGTCCAGATCTTCATTGAGACCCTGTGGAGCCTGGGTCTTCAGTGTGAATATCCAAAATGCCTCTTGTCGGTTTAACAATGAAATGCGATCTCTCCCCCTTAGTGACTCCTGTACTTGATCTATTATTGTCCATTTTAAATCCCCAAATCTATGATGGGATTGCAGACAGTGGGCCACTATGGGAGCTTTGATCGTTTCTGTCCTTATACAAGATTTGTGTTCATTTAACCTTATTCTCATACTGCGTGTTGTTCTGCCGATATACACCAGGGAGCACGGACAGATGATGGCATATACAACATAGGGGGATTCACAGCTGGTTGTCCATCTTCGGTATACCTTGCAATGTGTTGTGGGATGTTCCCTAACAGAAGTCACCAAGGGGGGGAGATCAAGTTTCATTGTTAAACCGAGGAGAGACGTTTTGGATATTCACACTGAAGACCCAGGCTCCACAGGGTCTCAATGAAGATCTGAACTAGAGCTCGTTAATATAAAGTTACGTCATCACGTACACAGTACGTCTGGGAAGTGATTGGCTGGTGTTTGAATATAGGGGAAAGCAGTTTAAATCCCCAGTTAAGCTCTAAACAGCGGTGAGCGTTTTGGAGAGTGAAAGACACATCATGAAGGAATAAAGAGAAGCATGTTAGCTCGCGATAATTTCAAAGAAATGTTTCGTGGAAATTAGAGTGTTGGAAATACAGTCTCGTGGAAGTTTCATCAACAGCCTGAAAAGCTGCTGATTTTCAGCTTTATAGAGGACGGAAAAGCTTGGAAGACTCAAAGTAACAAGAAGGTTTAAAAAGATGCCAGCAACAGCAAACTCAATTTAAGATAAGTAATTCTGACTATTTATGATTATTGTTTACATCCCCTGAAGAAAGACCTATCATGGTCAGAAACAAGGCTTTGTCGGGTGGAGTTCAAACTTGTAGTTTATAAGTCGGTTTTATCACTGGCAGTAAGCAACACTAAGTGGAATTACAAGTTCCATCTTTAATGAGTCTATTTCACACTCTAATTGTTAATAATTTTTAAAAAGAATTTTCAGCGCACTTTGAGTTCACATAAAAAAAAAGTATCATAAGGTTGGAGGTGGAAAGTTCGTGATTAAAAAGAGTACATAGCATTACAAGCCAGTAATGCATTGTAAATTTATGAAACATTCCATTTCCTCCTTTAAATTTTTTTTTCAGTAAAATTCTTTGTGTATGTAGTGTTTCCTTAAAGGTAGTGGTTTCGTCCCTCTTAAAAAACAGAAAATCTTTTAAAGCAATATATTGGACATCTTTTATGTGAGTTTGAATTGATATTGATGAATAAGTGTCCATCATAAGATATTATTTGGGGTGCATAGGTTATTAGGTTTATTAAAATGGTATAGGGGCATGGCAGGTAGGCAGAATGGTAGCTACAAGACCCCCTAAGTTGTACTTCTGAGGCATAGCAGGTAGGAATATGGCAGCAAGATCACTAAGATGGTATGTTAGGGGTTTGGTCCATGGTAGGCATGAATAGTAGTAGCAAAACCAATAACATTCTACATTTGTGTTCATGGCAGGTAGGCAGAATGGCAATAATATTCATAGGGTTGTATATATGGGATATGGCATGTAGGAAGTGTAGCAGTAAGACAACTAGGGCATGATAGGGAAGGATAGTGGTAGCGATAAGACCTTTAATTTATCTATCTATTTATTTATTTATTATTTTTTTATATACCGACATTCGATCTGAGATATCATATCGGTTTACATTCAGGTACTGTAGGTAATTCCCTATCCCCAGAGGGCTTACAATCTAAGTTTGTATCTGAGGCAATGGAGGGTAAAGTGACTTGCCCAAGGTCACAAGGAGTGTGGCCCCTACCATGTGATAGGGGCCGGCCAATGGCACCGATAGCCCCTGTCACATGGTAAGGGCAAAGGGCCATCGGCGCCATTTTGTTTACTGGCAGCTGACAGCCCGAGAGCGGGAGATCACTCCCGGGACCCCCGCTGGACCACCAGGTACTTTAGGAAAGATTTTTTTTTGGGGGGGGGGGGGGGGATTCTAAATAATTAGATTTAAAGGGTCGGGGTAGGGTTTTTTTTTCGGCTTGGGCCAGCCAAAAAAAAAGTGGTCAGAACCGCGGGAAACGAAGATTTCCCACAGATCTACGGACACGACACCGGAAACGATTCCGGAACCAATTCACATCTCTACTCTGTAGCATCCCTGAATGGCTTCAGGATTTGTACCAGCTACTTCATCACTAACCAATCATTTTTCCCCATGGGGCAATGCATACTTATACTTATTTTTATTTCCAGAGGCTTATCCTGAAGGGGTGCCTGCTACTCCAGTAACATCTGCAGCATCATATGGGTGGAATTACTTGCGGTGCTAACATCTTGACTCAAAAGCTTTTGAGGCATCCTAGATTCTTCTTGCTTCCCATGAACAGTATGCCCCTCCTTCAAAGGAAACACCCTGCTCTTTTCTGGCACCTTTCTATCAGGTCCTTCAAGAATAGATTCCCATTGCACTTGGCCCCAGCCCCAGGGCATCCCTCACTTCCAGATGCATCAATTTTACAAAACAATGGATAATTTAAGCCCCTTCTTCTATAGCCTTTACTGTATTTGCTTCACTGTCTTATCACAAAGAACCCTTCCTGAAGATTCCTGCCTCTCTGGTCTAGCTGCCAACTCTCCAGCATCTTTCTTATGGATGAAACATTATTACACAGTGGATGGGGCTCTGCATAAACTGAGTGTGCAGCAAAGTCCACCTACACTCTAATGCTCTGTCTCCAACAGAACTGCTTGCAGATTCTTCATTCACCAGGTCCCTCCAGTGTTTCATCATAACAAGGTAAGCATGTATAGCATTTGTACTAGTCCAGATATCACTGGTGAAATACAGGATATTCTTCTCTGCCTTTGCCAGTTACACTAGCATGCACCTATGGTACTGTTTGTACAGGGTGGGGATGACCTTAAAAACATAAGATATGCCATACTGAGGAGGGGAGCTCTTGAGCAGCGACCAAGATGGCCGCTTAGACTCGAAGCTCCGCCAGGTCAATTACTAATATTGGGACCCAGCAGATATTCTTGATCACAAATCGCCGCTCTTCAGCTCATATATTAGAGTTCAGATGGCTACCGTCAAACCAGGGAAAATTGAGGCAGCCTTCGCGGCGGTCTCTGGCTCTAAGCGAGCGAAACAAGATCCACTCTCGCCAGACAAAATGGCGGCTCAAAAAACATGGCATCTGCGGACTTAGTTCTTTTAGAGCTTAAACAGCTAAAAGACATGCTACAAATCAATATTGACACCACGACTGCAATCCGGGGAGAGTTACAGACAGCAACCAAACAATTAGCGGCGTTTCAAATACGCCTGGACGATGTTGAAGCACAGGCCTCCTCTTTACTAATTACCACAGCTGCCTTACCCCGCATGAGCTCCGAAATCGAGCAACTACAAAAGGACGTCGAAGACTTATCTAACCGCAATCGTCGGAATAATCTGAGTGCTTGGTATACCAGAAGGGACAGAAGGTACGGACCCTGTTACTTTTCTATCTTCCTTCATCCCGTCTTTCCTAAAATCAAATTCGACCATCCTTTTGAAGTTGAAAGGGCCCACCGGATCCGGGCCAAGCCGATTAGAGGCTCCAAATATCCGAGACCCATTATTTTCAAGGCGCTACGTTATCCTCATGTTCTCCTTATCTTAGCGGCCGCCAAGAGCCTAGCCCCACTTCAATATCAAGGTAGCAACCTCATGATTGTTCCAGATTTTGCTAAAACAACAGCGGCTCGGCGCAAACAATTTTTGGCCCTGCGCCCGCAACTGCGATCCCTTGGAGCACAATATGGCCTCTTGTACCCATCACAGATGAGAGTCACCCTAAAACAACCGCACAAAATTTTTTCAACACCCGGCGGCACTGGAAGACTTTCTGAAATCACAAGGTTCTACGGAGATGATTACCTGAAGGCTATCTCTAGCTCTCCCCGAGCATTGTCTACTTTCTTGATATAACAACTGGAGACGGTTAGTGGCATAATGCTCAAGTGGCGATTTTTTTTTTCTTGCCCCAGGCAGTTGTACGTCTCATATTCAACCTTTTTCCTCCTCCTTCTGAGGACAACCTGCCTATATTAATATGGTTCCCATAAACTTTTCACTGCAAGCTTTTTATTTCGGCGACCTGGCCAATGCTCTGAGTCAGACGCGACCTCTGGCGTCTTTGGAGGCCCAAATTGTTATAAATAGCCTTATGGCTTTCCAAGTTTTTTCTTGTTGGTGTTGTAATCTATTTTATTCTTCATTTTGCCTTTGCTTCTTTTCTCTTCTGAACTGTGACATTACAAAAAGCGCATGGCTCCCTCTTTTATGTCACCACCAATACATAACAATTTCTGCAATGCCTACCACCCACATCATTTATAATGATACCTTAACACCACCTCATGGCGTCTGCTACTTCAAACATTAACATTATCTCTCTAAACGTCAACGGCTTCTCCCATCAAATTAAGCGGAAGAATATATTGGCCTATCTGCAATCCCTACATGCTGACATAGCACTACTCCAGGAAACACATCTTTCCCCAAGTGAGTCCTTAAAGCTCAAGCAACAATGGGTCGGCTCGGTCCTGTTTAGCCCAGCAATCCATAAAAAAAGAGGGGTTGCAATCCTTCTCCATAAAAGCTTGATGCTGAAGTTCTTCATCAAGCAGCAGACACAGAAGGCAGATGGCTACTTGCCCAAATAAAAATTGCTGGCCATTCTTACTCTTTTCTCAATATTTATGCTCCAAATTCTGACGAACCAGAATTCTTTCACGCTGTATTTGCAAATTTGTTGACAATGGGTGATGGCCCTGCGATTGTGGGGGGAGATTTCAACCAACCTCTAGACCCCTTTCTGGACAAATCAACTACTCTTCGACCTCAGATACCCAAGGCCTGCACAGCCATACAACATCTCATGGATTCTTTTGGTCTCATAGACCCGTGGAGGTTACTTCATCCAACAACTAAAGACTATACATTTTATTCTTCTCCACACTCCTCTTATTCCTGCATAGACTATTTCCTAATCTCACGCTCAATGGTCTCATTCGTTCAATCAGCCAACATTGCTCCCATTTTGGTATCGGACCATGCTGCGGTTATAATATCAATGCGTCTGCTTTCTCCCCTTCACACTGAGCGCCACTGGCGATTCAACTCTTCACTATTGTTGGACCCTTCCTTTATTGCAACCCTCCAACTTAAAATTCAGGAATTTTTTCAACTCAACTCCTCGCCAGAAATCTCTCCTTCTACTATCTGGAACGCCTTCAAGGCCACGATCCGAGGAGAAATTATCAGCTACATGATAGCATCTCGAAGGACACAGAACGCTACTCTCTTACAGTTGCAGAAGCTGGTAACAATGCTGGAACAACAACATGTGACGTCTCCCACTCCGGCATCTCTTGCATCGTTACTTAAAGCAAGATATCAATACAACCAAATTTTGAGTGCAAAAGTCATCTTAGGTCTCCACCACTCTAAGGCGTTATATTATGCGGAACATAATAAATGCGGACACCTGTTGGCTACTTACCTCAAAAAACGCCAAGAGAAAAAGCGGATCACCAAGATTCTGTCTCCTCAGAATCTGCCATTAACGTCTGATACTGAGATATTAGATGCATTTCGTGCTTTCTACGAACAGTTATATCAGTCTGAAGATGACACGCAACAGTCAGCGGAGCGAATACAGCAATTTTTGACATCCCTTAATCATCCATCTTTTACAGCTGACCAGACCATCGCCCTTGATGCACCCATTACAGAATTGGAGATAGCGTCGGCAATTTCATCTTTACCTGCTGGGAAAGCACCGGGCCCTGACGGCTTCAATTCAGACTTTTATATTGCTTTCAAAAATGATATGGTATCTAGATTGCAGGCCTATTTATCTTCCTTTACCTCTCACTCTGACGCCCTCTCAACCTTCACTGAAGCATATATTGTAGTCTTACCGAAACCAGGTAGAGACCCTACTCTTATTTCCAACTATCGGCCTATATCCCTCCTTAATGCTGACTATAAAATCTTTACTAAAGTACTTGCTACTCAGCTCTTGCTTGTTTTGTGTTCTGTTATCCACCCAGATCAATCTGGATTTGTTAAAGGAAGGCTCATTGCAAATAACACCCGTCTTTTCTTTCATGCTTTACACCATGCTCCTTCTCTCACAGTCCCTGCTGTGGCCATTTCACTGGACGCTGAGAAGGCCTTCGACAGGGTCGAATGGCCTTTTCTTATAGCCGCATTACACTGGTTTGGCATCGGACCTACCTTCCTCTCTTGGGTTAAGAGCTTATACTCATCTCCCTCCGCCTCTCTATATATTAATAACCGCTCCTCCCAATCTTTTCAGCTACATCGTGGTACCCGTCAAGGATGCCCCCTCTCTCCCCTCCTTTTCAACCTGGCTCTAGAACCCTTACTATTGACTATTCGACAATCTGCAAATATCACAGGATTCTCTATGGGGCACGAGGTATACAAACTCTCTGCATATGCGGATGATGTACTCCTCTTTCTCACTGAACCTGAACAATCCATCCCTGCACTATTTCATCTTATCTCTACCTATTCCCTAGCCTCTGGATATAAAATAAATTGGCATAAAACTGAGTTGCTTCCCCTTAACATACTGGGATCGGTAGTGAACCTTTCTCAGTATCCCATACAGAAAGTTACCAACGGCCTGAAATACCTGGGTGTTCGGTTTCATTTTGACATCCCTACTACCCTTGGCTACTGTGAATCCTCTATACTTCAAATGATCAGAGAAACAACCTACAAGTGGTCCCCTCTACACCTCTCGTGGTGGGGTCGACTTGATACCATCAAAATGGTACTTGCCCCTAAAATCACTTATTTGCTAGCAATGACCCCTGTGTTTTTCTCAACTGATTTCTATAAACATATAGAACATTTGTTAACCAGATTTCTTTGGCGAAACAAAGTCCCACGCATAGCTCTGCAGAAATTAAAATGTACAACCAAACAAGGAGGGGTAAACTTCCCAGATTTTTATTTATACCATTTAGCGTTTCTTTTACAACATGGGCGTCATTATTTTGACTCTGATCTCACCTCCTTCGAACATCCTCGATTGCTGCCAATAGAAAAGCAGATAATCTCGCCCGCACCGCTAACATACTTTCCAGGTGTTCCTCTTCCTCTGAAAGCAGCGTCTAATCCAATCATAGCTACCATGCATAGAGCATTAAAAGTGTTAGATACCTACCGTCCCAAACACTTACCAGCATGGGCAATGTCTAATATGGCCCCAATATGGAATAATCCTAAAATTCGAGTAGCTGGACACCCTCTAAATTGGCCAATCTGGAAGAAATCTGGTACATGGTTCTTAACTTCTGTATTGAATCAAAACTCCTTATTACCCTTTGATCATATACGGGCCCGATATGATCTCCCGACGACTCAGTTTTATGCGTGGCTACAACTTCGCAACTCCATATCTGCCACAGACCTGCAGAAGCTACATTCAGCAGAATACACCTTTGCTCTTTCATTTTATCAGGCATATGGCACACTTGGTCATTTAGCCTCAAGGCTCTATAAAACCTTAAAAGAATTTAGCTCTTCTACGCATATTCTCAGCCTTCAATCCCTCTGGGCCAGAGATACTGAAAACGTTCCAACTTCTGTTAACTGGGCCAGAGTATGGAAAACTTCGATACGTATATCACTCTCTTCCAGTCTTACACAAACTGCTTTTTTCATCCTCCACAGAGCGGTCTGGACCCCCTGTACCATGCATCGCGCAGGCCTTCTTCAGTCCCATAAATGCTGGTCCTTCAACGAAGCTAAAGGCACCTTGTCCCATGTCCTATATCACTGCCCATATGTTTCTTGATTTTGGAATCAAATATGGGAAGTTATCTCCACCATATTAAACCTCTCCTTGCCTCTCACGTACTCTATTATTATTCTACGGGGTTCCGGACCATCCTTTAGCGCTTTCCCTACCCCTGCCCAAAAATTGCTCGATTTTTTGATACTTGTTGGCCTCCATAATATTATGGCAAACTGGAAGAGAAGTGATATGCTATCCAAGCATTTATGGTGGAACTCTGTATGTCTGTACAACAAGTATGAAAAAGCAATGGTGATTAAATTCCACAGGCTATCCTCTTGGTCCCAGGTGTGGAAGCCGCTTGACAATTATTTAGAGTCAATTGTTATCTGATGTGGGAATATCAACCTCCTATAACTTTTATCTTTTTTCTCACAGGCACTGCACTTTTTCTCTAATACTTTATACAACGGAACTGTCACACCTCTATCCTTCTCTTTCCTTTCTTCTTCTGGACCCTCTATACTTTTCTTTTTCCCCTCTTCCACTATCTTCATCTCCCCCCTCTTTTTCTCATCCTACCTCTCTTCTTTTCCCTTCTCTCCTTCTTCCTTTATCCTCTTCTCTTATCATATCATACCTCCCAGTCACTTACAGTTCCACTGTTGCATTGCTTTATTGTTGTTTGCTTGTTGGTTATCTGGACTGCTAGCTGTAAACAAATGGAAAGTTAGACAAGTCGCTGTTTATATTTTTCTATTCTGTAAGTGATTGTCTTCCAAAGGTTTAATAAAAATATTCAAACACAAAAAAAAGATATGCCATACTGGGTTAGACCAAGGGTCCATCAAATCCAGAATCCTGTTTTCAACAGTAGCCAGCCAAGTCACAATTACCTGGCAAGTACCCAAAAATTTAAATGAATAGATCCCAATCTACTAATCTTTATTAATTAATAGCAGTTTAAGGACTTCTCCTCTAGGAACTTATCCAAACCTTTTTTAAAGCAAGCTACATTAACTGCCATAACCACATCCTGTGGCAATGAATTCCAGAGCTCAATTATGAATTGAGTGAAAAATAATTTTCTCTGATTTGTTTTAAATGAGCTACTTACTAACTTCATGGAGTGCCCCCTAGTTCTTGTATTATCTGAAAGAGTAAATAACTGATTCACATTTACCTGTTGAAGTCCTTTCATGAATTTGTAGACCTCTATCATATTCCCCCTCAGCCATCTCTTCTCCAAGTTGAACAGTCCTGACCTCTTTCTCCTCTTCTCATAAGAGAGCTGTTCCATCCCCTTTTCATTTTGGCCACCCTTCTCCTCTGTATATTCTCCAGTGCAACTATATCTTTTTTTGAGATGCAGTAACCAGAAATGCAAACAGTACTCAAGATGTGGTCTCACCATGGAGTGAAACAGAGGCATTATGACATCTACCATTTTATGTGCCATTCCCTTCCTAATAATTCCTAACATTCTGTTTGCTTTTTTGACCGCTGACAAATTCAATGTATTATCCACTATGATGCCTAGATCTCTACCTGGGTGATAATTTCTAATGTGGAACCTAACATCAAGTAACCACAGCAAGAGTTATTTTTCCCTATATGCATCACTTTGCATTTGTCTACATTAAATTTCATCTGCATTTGGATGCCAAATTTTCCAGTCTCACAAGACACTCCTGCGATTTATGATAATCCACTTGAGATTTAACTATTCTGAATAATTTAATTTCATCCACAAATTTAAGCACATGCCTCTTTCCATATCATTTATAAATATATTAAAAAGTACTGTTCCAAGTACAGATCCCTGAGGCACTCCACTGTTTATCTTTTTCCACTGTTAAAACTGACCATTTAATCCTACTCTCTGTTTCCTGTCTTTTAACAGTTTTCAATCCACAAAATGATATTGCCTCCTATCTCATGACTTTTTAGTTTTAATAGAAGCCTCTCATGAGGGACTTTGTTTAATGCCTTCTTAAAATCCAAATACATCACATCTACCAGTTCACCTTTGTCCACATGTTTATTCACCCTTTCATAAAAATGTAGGAGATTTGTGAGGCAAGATTTCCCTAGGGTAAATCCATGCTGGCTGTGTCCCATTAAATCATGTTTATTGAAATGTTCTATGATTTTATTCTATATACGTTTTCACAATTTTGCCTGGCACTGAAGTCAGGCTCATCGGTCTTTAGTTTCCTCGATCACGATCACCCCTGGAGCCCTTTCTAAATATTGGGGTTACATTGGCCTGCTTCCAGTCTCACATTTAACTTGCCAATGATTATGCTTTATCTTATTTTCTTCTATGGATCCTTCTTTCAATTTTTGAATGAAAATCTTGTATTTATTTATTTATTTATTTATTTGATTTTATATACCGACAACCGTTTGCACATCGTGCCGGTTTACAGATAACTTATAACAAATAATATATAGGCAAAGCCTTTACAAGGAACGGTTTGTAACATAAATGCAGTAACATGGCAAAAATTCTTTTGCCATGTTACTTCTTTAGCCAAAAGAATCAAAAGATTCTTTTGGCTAAAGAAGCATCTTTCACCTCACTTTTAACCATGTTGTCACTCGTTTGGCCTTCCTTCTACCTTTCTTAATGTGTGTAATATATCTGAATTGTGCTTCTAGGCTGACATTTTTAAACAATGGATCAAATGACTTTTGTTCCCCCAAAATAAAAATGGGTGTGGGTGGAAACTAAAATCAACTCAACAAAATCCACCTCAACCACAAAATTCCAAATTATTATAAATGGTTATAGTAAGGCCATCATAATAGGCTTCATCAGTAAAGTATATTTTTTACAGCTTGATAACCCTTAGCCTTATATTTAATCATTGGTTTTTTAATTGTCCAAGGGAATTTTTTTTTTTTAATATTTTTGACTGCTTGTAAACAAATTTTATTAAATGTCAACCACCAAAATGACTTATCTTATATGTGAATAATGCCAGAAATATTTTTATGCAGCTTCTTCAGTGATCCAATCTTCTCCCCATGTTAGGTGCCCGAACTGCGGAGGTCCATGGGCTGGTCCTCCTCCTATGACGGGTTCCCTCGCAGCAGCAGCTGCATCGTTGAGGCTTGCTTGGGCCTGGCTGGCTTCTCTGTGTGGCGCTCCCTCGGCGAGGGAGACGCCGCCGACGTCCTTTGCTGGTCTCGCCCCCTTAGACGCGTGCGCGCGCAGGGGCACAAAATTTAAAGGAGCCATAGCGGGAAACTTCGACCGGCCCTCCGGATGACATCAGATGCCAGCAAGGTATATTAAGTCAGGAGCTGTTCCTGTTCCTTGCCTTGCAACGAGGTTCACTGGTCTTGAGTTACTAGTTGCGGTTCCTGGCTTCTGACTTCAGGTTGTTCCTGGCTTCCGAATTCGGCTTGTTCCTGGCTTCTGAACTTGGATCATTCCTGCCTTCTGACTTCAGCTTCTGTTCCTGGCTTCGGACCCTGGCTCATTCCCTGGTATCCTGTTTACCCTATCCAGGAGGCTCCACTTAAGTCCAAGCGGCTCGGGTCCTCATGGGCCCCTCGGGGGGGGACCACAGGCTTCCAGTGGTGAAGTTCCAGTTGGCCTCCTGGCACCAGATTCAGGGCATCTCTTCGGATACTCAAATGCAGGAGACCACTATAAGTCCAAGTGGCTCGGATCCTCATGGGCCTCTCCTGGGGGGATCTCAGGCTTCCAGTGGTGAAGATCCATCTGGTCTCCTGCTCCGTGCTGCCTCCCAGCTGCGACCACCATTGTGGGCCTTCCTACGGTGCATCATCATCTGTCCCAGCCGGCTCAAGGGTCCACGAATCTAACACCCCATACCATACCTCTTCATTGGGAAAGACCAAATATCACTAAACACCGCCAACATGGGTCTGTGTTTCGAACTCCCCATTCTCCTTCAGGGCTTTTTATCCATACGGTTGCTGCATAACTCTGACCTGAAGGAGAATGGGGAGTTCGAAACATGGTCTTTGCCAATGAAGAGCTATGGTACGAGGAGAGATTGTGTCACTGAAGAAGCTGCAAAAAAATGATTTCTGGGATTATTCACATATAAGATAAGTCATTTTAGAGGTTGACCTTTGATAAAATTTGTTACAAGCAGTCAAATATATATAAAAAAAAAAATTCCCTTGGACAATTAAAAGACCAATGAGATAATATAAGGCTGAGGGCTATCAAGCTGTAAAAAATATGCTTTACTGATGAAGCCTACTATGATGGCCTTATTATATCCATTTATAATAATTTGGGACTTTGTGGTTGAGGTGGTTTTTGTTGAGTTTATTTTTAAAACAATGTCCATGCCTGTTACACTCTTTACCTTTGTAGCTGCACCTTTCAGGGTTTTTTTTTATTTTTATTTTTCTCATTTTGTCAAAGTTTCCCTTTGAAAAGTTTACTGCAAGAGCCATGGATTTATTTATTGTCCCCCTTCCTGTTAATAATTTGAAATTTATCATGTAATGATCACTATTGCCAAGTGTCCCCAACACTGTTACCTCTCTCACCAGATCCTGGTCTCCACTGAGAATTAGATCTAATATTACTCTCTTTCTTGTCAGGTTCTTGTGGCCTGGTTTTGGCCTCTGTTGGAAACAGGATGCTGGGCTTGATGGACCCTTGGTCTGACCCAGCATGGCAATTTCTTATGTTCTTATGTTCTTATGTTCTTGTCAGTTCCTCAACCAATTGCTCCATAAAACTGTCATTTATTCCATCCAGGAACTTTATCTTTCTAGCATATCCAGATATTACATTTACCCACTAAATATTGGGGTAATTGAAATCTCCAATTATTACTACACTGCCAATTTGTTTAGCTTCCTTAATTTCTCTTAGCATTTCACTGTCCATCTCATCATTTTGGCCAGGTAGATGGTAAATATACTCCTATCGCTATACTCTTCCTCAACACACAAGGGATTTTTAGCCATAAAGATTTGTTTGTGCATTTAGTCTCTTACATGATTTTTATCCTTATCGACTCTTTGCCATCTCAGAAATAAAGTGCTACCCTGCCTCCAAATTGCTCCTCTCTTTAATTGTCATATAATTTGTAACCTAGTATAGCACTGTCCCATTGGTTATCCTCCTTCCACCATGTCTCTGAGATGCCAATTAAATCTGTCATCATTCACTGCTATAAACTCTAACTCTCCCATTTTACTTCTTAGGCTTCTGGCATTAGCATACAAACATTTCAAAATGTGTTTTTGTTTGCATTAACATTCTGCTTTACAGTTGTCAGGGATCATTTGGAATCTTAGCTCAGGTGATCTTTAGCAATTAGTACATTTAAAACTAATCGGAGACTTTTTTTTCACTCAATATACAATTAAGCTCTGGAATTTGTTGCCAGAGGATGTGTAACTGGGTTTAAAAAAAGGTTTGGACAAGTTCTTGCAGAAGTTCATTAACTGTTATTAATGAAGTTGACATAGGGACTACAAAAGCTATTACTAGTATCAGTAGCACGGGATCTACTTAGTGTTTGGGTACATGTAGCCTGGATTGGCCACTGTTGTAAACAGAATACTGGGCTTGATAGACCCTTGGTCTGACCCATTATGACAATTTCTTATGTTTTTATGTTTTTATAGACACATGGACTACTTTTCTTATTATTTAACCTCTCTGTTGGGAGGCCCTAACTCTAATGCTTCATAAGTATCCTTCAAAGATACCTCCCTCTGAACCATGCATTGCTGAGCGACTGTTGGCTTTCCCTTTTGTTCTAGCTTAAAAGCTGTTCTATTGCCTTTCTAAAGGTTAGCACCAGAAGCCTGGTTTTACCCTGGTTAAGTTGAAGCCCATCCCTTCAGAAAAAACTCCACCTTTCCCAAAAGGTGCCCCAGCTCCTTACAAAACTGAATCACTCTTCTTTGCACATCATCTCATCCATGCATTGAGACTCCAGAGCTCTCCCTGCCTCTAGGTTTCTGTGCACGGAACAGGGAAAATTTCAGGAATGCTACCCTGGAGGTTCTGGTTTTCATCTTTCTACCTAAGGGGATCATTTATCAAAGGCTTATCGCACGCGATATGGACGGATTGTGTGTGATAAGCCTCTATCGCATGCGAGAAGGGCCTTTTTGCATGCGATAGAATGCAAATTAGGGGGAGGGGAGGAGTTGGGGTTGGGAGGGGAGGAGTCAGGGTGGGGAGGGGCGGAGTCGGTGGTGTCTTCGCTGCCAACAATAATGTTACTAACATTATCGTCGGCAGTAGTGTGCCAAATAGCACCACCTTTCACGGTGGCGCTATTTGGTGCGAAAGCCGGAAGCTAGCACATCGCTGTGGTGCGAAGGCTGTGGGCTTTCTCAGGCCTGCCCCCTCCTTCACCCCCATCCCCATTTTCACAGGATTCATCATTCTGCGTGGAATGATGAATCCAGTCCTAAGAGCCTAAATTTGGCTTCTAGAACCTCCCTCCCACATTTTCCTATGTTGTTGGTACCCACATGTACCATGATAGCCAATTCCTCCCCAGCACTAAAATCCTATCTAGTTGATGTTTGAGGTATGCCACCTTTGCACCAGGTAGGCATATTACCATGCAATCCTTACACCCACCAGCCACCCAACTATCTACATTGATCAATGATCAAAACACCAACTATGATGGCCAACCTAACCTTTCTGTCCTGGGCAGTAGCCCTGGGAGACACATCCTCGGTGCGAAAAGACTGCATCACCTGGAGAGTAGATCTGGCTACAGGATCATTTCATGCCACACCAGCTTGATGTTCTCTGACCAGGAAACCTTCCTCCTCCAAACCAATACCTGGGCTGCCAGACTGGAGTTTGGTCTTGGCTACTATGTCCCTGAAGGTCTCATCTATATACCTCTCTATCTGCCTCAGGTTCTCCAGTTCTGTCACTCTAGCTTCCAGTGATTGGACTAGTTATTTGAGAGACAGGAGCTCTTTACACCAGATGCACATGTACAACCTCTCACCAGTAGGCAAAAAAAATCATACATGTGACACTCGATGCAAAAGCCAGGAAGCCCCCCTCCCCCCTTTTGCTTATGTTAAATGGCTGCCTTCATCTCAATTTTGTTTAGTTCCTAGTTAAGTTTAGGTTGCTGTGGGAGTAGGGATGTTTACAATTTGAGTCCTTTAAATGTATTAATGTATTCACTATTTATCTGGTAGTGACCTTAAAGAGGATGATTAAACTCTTAATAAGGCCTGGAGCAATCCTGTGTTTAAGTTAAAGACCAATTTTTTTTTTTTAAATTTATATGAAAGTTTATCTTACCTATAAATCAAAAGATGTGCTATGGGTGAGTGGGAGGGAGGGAAATCAAAACACCTAAACTCCTGGCTTCTGCCTGCCTTCTGACTAGCTATTTAATATAGACACTCAAACTCTTGGTTTCTTCCTGCCATCTGACTAGCTATTTAATACAGACACACAAACATACTAAAGAAAATGCACCAATAGTTTACTTCTTCCCAAAACTTTTTAAGCTCCAAAATTCCCAAAGCTGTACTTACTGATTTTCTTCAGCTACCAGCAAGGTGATCCTCTCCTCTCAATGCTCCCATAAGATCTAATATGATACTACCAATCAGCTCACAAGAAATGTACTTAATTTGTTCTATTTGCAGAAAACATAGAATGAGATAATTCACTTGTTCTCACTCCTTTTTCTGGTAGTAACCAGTATTTTTCTCTCTTATCCTGAAAATTAATTACCTGAAATATCTACTGTGGTATTACTAACTAATCTCCTCCTAAAACTTTACTTAATTCCACAGTAATTAAATATATCTAAAATTACTTTCTTGTGATACTCTGCCAACCAATGCCTAGCTATCAGGGCCCTCATATGAGATAGAGCGAGCGAGAGAGACTAGCCATAATGCCTTCATACTAAGTAGGTATTTATACCTCTATATGAGGCCCACATAGTTACTTGAGGTGAGGTTTAGGTAGAAGTGAAGAGGTTAGGAGCCACTTTGACATTCAGAGTGAGATATACGAACAGAACAGTGCTCTCCTTGTGAAGATTTGATGACCTTTGGAGTGAGGAAACTCACCCAAAGATGAGATTTGTGCAATGTTCTCTCAACCTAGCTTGATGTTACCCAGGTAGAGTGAAGAATATGTCTGAGTAAGATAACCAAGAATACCCAGACTCCTCTGCTTTACTGGCCTGTCAGAGGTGAATGAACTTTGAGAGACTTTCTGACTATCACAGATTCAAAGGATGCAGAAGAGTTGGGAAACTGGTAAATCCTGCAAAGCTTATAATTACAGGCCAGGAAGGCATCAATGACTTGCAGAGAATCTCTGAGACAGATTTGCTGGCAACAAAAGGAGAGAGGCCTATTTTAATGGTCACATTTACTTCACAATGCAGGGATACTCGTTCTGCAGGAAAACAGGATGCAAGCCTTTATCTTGCAGATATTGGTTTCAATGACCTGAAACCAATTTGAATGAATCCTGGTGCCAAGCTCTATTCAAGACCCAGACTGGGAGGTGTTTACAATAAACAAAGAAGAACAACAGAAGACAAGAAGAGAATACTTGCATCAAAGCCAGTATGATACAGGAACTTGTTTACATTGGGAGGAGGAACAGGGTTAGAAGAATTCTTAGTTGAGGGAGGTCCTCACAAGCATTTCCTATACAGGATAGAATGTCATGACAAACAGTATCATGTGTTTGTGGGCGGTTACACTTTTCTGGAAGCTTCGAGAATGTTGGATTTTAATTATATAAGTCAGAGCAGGGCAGAAATTCATTGAGATGCTACTTATTACAGATAGAGGGCAGATTGCATCTCACAAGAACACTTGTCTTTGCATGTCTTTTGAAAAAAGCCAAAATAAACTAAATTTTAAAACCTCTTGCTGAATTGCAGTGTTCTTGTGCCCTAAGCTATGAGTCCCAAAATTAGACATTTTGGCAACCCAGGTGGGACTCTAATAGCTGTTGTTATTATAATTATTAATTATTAATAAGCTGTAGTGTTATGGTTGGTGGACAACCTATCACTAGGTTCTTGAAGGGTAAAATTTGGCTTGCCGTTCAAAGATTGAGTTACCCAGGTACACTGGAGGCTTATCCCGGAGAATTATGAGTTCAGAGCAGATGTGGAATGAAGTTGGATCTATTTTGTGAGTATGTAACAAGAAAAAAAAAAAAAAAGGAAAAATCTGTAAGTAGCAATGTTTTTATTTTATTTGTTGTACAGTGTATATAGCTTGTGTGTTATATCAGGTTTAGAATACTTTTTGCACAATGTTCTTTAATATATGTTAGGGAGACAGGACATGAGTTGATGATTTGATTAAAATCTAACTTAAGTTCTGGTATTTTCAGATTGAACAGTTGAAAAACAGAGGGGTAGCCAGCACTAGTCAGTCTGGGGTCTTTTGTTCTTAGACCGCATGGCTTGCGCTCAAGCAGTTTCACTTTCACTTTTACTTTACATCGGGGGGGGGGGGGGGGGGGGGGGAGCGGCTGTTGTAAGTGTGTAGATTCAGAAGGAGAAAGAGGGAATAAGATACAATTGGTACGTTGAAAGTTTTATAATTAGTATGATAAGGTGTTTTTCGTTTAGTGGATTTTTACCAAAGTTTAGTTGTTAAACAAAAACAAATGCGGTGCTTTTAAAACTAGAAACTGCATGGCTGGATATTATAGTTTATAGCTGTCTGTGATTAGAGGTACATAAATGTCTCCAGTTTATTTTAGTCTATGAGATTTATTGTTATCAGTTCATATTTACGTTTGCTTTGGAGTTAATGCGTGATTGCTGTTAGGGTATCATTAACCAGAGAAATGAAGTTTTTCAGTTTTTTGGTGTTTTGCTTCTCCCCTCTCCCCCTCAAGGTACAGGGCTGACTGATGTAGCCATGGCTGGCCACAAGGACTCTTATGTTCACTGTAAACGTAGAAAAAGAATAACCAGCCCAGTAAGCTTTTTAGTTTTTGGTTTTATTTCCTACCATTAATGCAGAGATGCTCATATTTGCATCTAAGTTTTTAGAATTGTGTGATTACCGAGAGTTTATTGTGCATTGTGTTTCATTTCATTTGGTAAGAACGAAAGCATGAACTTGTGTTTATTTAAAGTCATTCATAATTAGATTTGATTTATCATTGGAGAGGGATGTATGGTTTTGTTCTTTGGTCAGGGGTATAGGCAGAGAGATAGAAAGGAAAACAATCTATAGATATACTACAAGAGAGCAACTTTATTTTAATGAAATGATTTGTTTAAGGGTTTTATCACTTAACAAACCTATGCATTGAGGGTAACAGTTGTTTGGCGGGAAAGGAGGTGAACCCCCCCCCCTTAGGAATGTGGTTGAGAAGAAAGGAAAAAAAAACACCTGGGAGTGAGTCACTTTTAAAATGGATTTTACAGTTCTGCTGAGAGGTTTGAGGTTTAAGTATGTTATAGGACAAAGTGCAAAGGTGATAGAAGAGGGACTAATGAATTGATCTGTTTAATGTGAAAACAGAAATTTGTGTTGAAAGTATGGGGAAAGTGAATATTAGGGATGAGAGATGACGTAATGTTAAAGAGGGAAGAGATTAAGGAATATGCAGAAGGCTGTATGCTGAGAAATTTAGACTGTTTTGGGTAAAAGGAGAGAAAAGATATAAGTAGGTTGCATTAAAATTGTGTGAAGGTATGATTTAATTTAAATTAAACACAGGTCAGAAATAAACGGACGGCACTAATATGCATGACCTTTCTGCGGCAATATGTGTTAAGTACGTTAGTTCTTAGTTTTGATTATATCTCACTAGCTGCTAACTTTTAGACGTAAGGGAATGAATTAGGTGGTTTATTTTGATGGGAGTTCAGGTATTACATGTTTGTATTGTGGACTGGTTAGATGATATGTAAAGGAGAAAGATTGTGAGACGGTGAACAGCAGAGAGTTAAGCAGCAATGCCTATTATCTATTTATATGCCAGTAAGAAAAACTTTTGGTTAATGCATATTAGTCTGTGCCATCCTTTTATTTTGCAGACTTCTGGACTCCTAGCTGATATGTCTGTGCTTTTGGAAATGATTCGTATTTCTATTTAGGGTATTTGCAGGATTTGGTAGTAAGAACTTTGTGGAACATATGTATATTGGATGGAAATAGAATGACTTCTAATTAAGTGTAAAGTTGTTTGTTTTAAGTTTTTCTTTAGGCGAGTTAGGAGTTTACAAGCATAGGAAAACAAAAAGAGATTTTAGATTTGTAAAAGGAAGTAGCTCTTATCACAGGGGACAGCGCCTCCTAGGGGTGGACCATCAGAGAAAGGAAAGTAGCTTTATGACTGTTTTTTTTGCTGAATTAAGGTATAACAGTAGTTTGACTTTTAAAGAACCTGTAATGTCATTTTTAATTTTCATTTTAAACATTATATTAACTGTCATATATTAGATTTCTTTCCAGGGTACCAAAGCACAAAGCGCATCTGTCTCTATGCTATGGGAGATGAAGATCAGTTTTTTCCAGTTTGATTCCTTTTCAATTTTTTGAATAGATCTATTTTAATTTTCATTCTGAGTTTTTGTTTTCTTTTGTGGATCGATCCAATTCTTTTATATTTTTTAAAATACGTTTTTCTTTTTTGAGCTCAAACGTTTGACATGTTGTCTGTTCTATGTTACATGTGTACAAGGAGGAATGAATGAATGAATGTATTATGTGGTCAGTGCTGTGACATATATGTTTTAATGTACAGTTTGCGTATTTATGTTTGTGGTTTGGACCATTGCATGATGTTTTGAAATAATGTGGGGATTATTTGGCGAATTAAATATAGGGAGTACGTGACATAAAAGTATTTTCTTACTACTTAATCGGATTTGTTGCACTTTTATTTAGGTTTGAATTCATACACATGCATCTAATCTAAGGAGCTAAGAGATTCTGCCTTGACATCATCACTGAATCCTACTAAACGAACTATATACGCCCTGAATGCAGAAATTATGGTCACAGACTTTCTTACATATTATATGGACTGCAAGGCTTACAATTTATACCTGATATTTGCTTTTTTCTATGTTTTGTGGGAATGACTTTATGCAGAATTTAGGTTTTTTCATTCTCTGTCAGCACTTAGGTGTTCAAGTTAATAATATTATTTGAAGTGATGCTGTTTTTATTAGTTTGTATGTTCCAAGTTAAGTAATATTTTCCAGTCTTAGACTTTATAATACTTATATGCAGACTCAGTTAAATGCATATGTACTAGGTTTTCCTATCTTTATCTATGGAAGCTGCTTTGATCACATAGAGGGTGATGTGTTGCATTGTGATTCAAATATGATAATTCAGGGTTCAAGAGGGAGATCTCTTTATATTTCTCTTTCACACCAGCCTAAGTTATAAGCTATTTCTATTCTTTGGTTTTGCAGCTTGCACTTAGGATAATCACTTTGTTGATCTTTAATATCTCAATATTCTATCTCTTATTCTAATGTTTTTGCTGAACCTTTTTTTGAATATCTTTTCTTATGACACTATTTACTAGATTTTACCTAATGACTGTTTCACTCTCTTTCACAAAGATTTCTGTTCTCCTTGAAACAAATACATACCTTACACATGAGGAGCTCTGCTATAGGGATTTGCAACATTCTATTACTATATCTTTCGGCATATTAATTGCTCATTGTTCTTTTCTTTTTATTTTGGTCCTTTCATTATAAACTCTATCTGTGACTTATAAGCTAGTGGGTTTCTATTTAAGATTCCAAAGGGGAAGATATAATTTTCCTTATTTCTGTCTTTTATTTATATGACATTCCTTCCTTCCCTGTGTATAATCTTACACTGATGGTTTATCAATTTTGCAAAGTACATTAGTTTGTTTTAGATTACATAATATGTTAAAGACTTTCTCACAGAGTTAGCTTTCATTTATTGTTATGATTATCCCCAATATATTTAGACTTACCATCATTTGAGAAGGGTATGAGCCCCATTTCCCCTAGAAGTATCTGAAGACGAAGCAGTATTACTAGCCATCATCTACCTTAAAAAAATTAATACTTGCCCTACACAGTTGTATTATCTCTTAGACATATGACTGTCACAAGTGAATGAGGACTGTCCATACAGTGAGTGCTTTCACTGCTACAGGTTGTTGTCCTAATACTGGATAGCACTATAAATACCCTACAGAATTAGTATGATGTTTCAGACTTTTGCTATGCCTTTGCCTATCATGCATATGCTTTTGTATTTGATCTTCCATCACTACAGCATATGACTAGAATATGTCTTATGCTTTGCAACACTTTTACATCATGTATGTACAACACAGTATGAGTTTTTCTATAGATTCTTGGTTTTCTTCTATGTTATTGGTTTCTTTACTTTTCTGGTAAGGTGCATTGATTATATCCCTAGTTGCCATTTTAATGAATATTATCCTGGGTAGTTGTTCATAACAACAGTATTCATTGAAAAGATTTGCCCAGAATACCTAGTATTATATGAAAAACACAGTATTTTCATACTGGTCTCTCTGTGTACTTATTTTTACATGTTATACCACTATTATGTACTTACTTGATTCTGAAAGATAACATATGTGATCATGTTATTATGAAGTAGGTCCTTTTTATAATGCAGGTATCTGTATAGCTCCATTATAGAGCTAATAGTTACCTAGTGAAAATTAGTTTTGATGTTATTTTTTGATTAACTAGTGAATGCTTGTGGGAGCATCCTTCATATTAATTAAGAATCTAGAGGGACACACACCTATGCACTACACCTGATAAATACCAAGGTTAGTGGTTAGGCTACATTTTTAAGTTCCTCTGTCATGGCTTTTCATCGAAGACTGATTGATGTGACACCTATCCATTTTAAGGTGTCCCATAGAGGGAAATGAAGAATATGTCTGAGTAAGATAACCAAGAATACCCAGACTCCTCTGCTTTACTGGCCTGTCAGAGGTGAATGAACTTTGAGAGACTTTCTGACTATCACAGATTCAAAGGATGCAGAAGAGTTGGGAAACTGGTAAATCCTGCAAAGCTTATAATTACAGGCCAGGAAGGCATCAATGACTTGCAGAGAATCTCTGAGACAGATTTGCTGGCAACAAAAGGAGAGAGGCCTATTTTAATGGTCACATTTACTTCACAATGCAGGGATACTCGTTCTGCAGGAAAACAGGATGCAAGCCTTTATCTTGCAGATATTGGTTTCAATGACCTGAAACCAATTTGAATGAATCCTGGTGCCAAGCTCTATTCAAGACCCAGACTGGGAGGTGTTTACAATAAACAAAGAAGAACAACAGAAGACAAGAAGAGAATACTTGCATCAAAGCCAGTATGATACAGGAACTTGTTTACATTGGGAGGAGGAACAGGGTTAGAAGAATTCTTAGTTGAGGGAGGTCCTCACAAGCATTTCCTATACAGGATAGAATGTCATGACAAACAGTATCATGTGTTTGTGGGCGGTTACACTTTTCTGGAAGCTTCGAGAATGTTGGATTTTAATTATATAAGTCAGAGCAGGGCAGAAATTCATT
This sequence comes from Rhinatrema bivittatum, assembly GCF_901001135.1. Taxonomy (NCBI): domain Eukaryota; kingdom Metazoa; phylum Chordata; class Amphibia; order Gymnophiona; family Rhinatrematidae; genus Rhinatrema; species Rhinatrema bivittatum. The sequence continues at coordinate 140,946,462 of NC_042619.1, forward strand.
GAGATGCTACTTATTACAGATAGAGGGCAGATTGCATCTCACAAGAACACTTGTCTTTGCATGTCTTTTGAAAAAAGCCAAAATAAACTAAATTTTAAAACCTCTTGCTGAATTGCAGTGTTCTTGTGCCCTAAGCTATGAGTCCCAAAATTAGACAAGAGTCCATCTTTGGTATTTGGACAGTTATTCCATGAAAATGTAGTTTTGTAAGAATGCTTATGTTTGGCTGAAAGTGAGCTTTCTTGCAATATTTGGCATGCTGGTAGAGGTGTTTAAAATCATGAGAAGTCTAGAATGGGTTGATGTGAATCGGTTATTTACTCTTTCGGATAATAGAAAGACTAGGGGGCACTCCATGAAGTTAGCATGTGGCACATTTAAAACTAATAGGAGAAAGTTATTTTTTACTCAACACACAATTAAACTCTGGAATTTGTTGCCAGAGGATGTGGTTAGTGCAGTTAGTATAGCTGTGTTTAAAAAAGGATTGGATAAGTTCTTGGAGGAGAAGTCCATTAACGACTTTTAATCAAGTTTACTTAGGGAATAGCCACTGCTATTAATTGCATCAGTAGCATGGAATCTTCTTAGTGTTTGCGTAATTGCCAGGTTCTTATGGCCTGGATTGGCCACTGTTGGAAACAGGATGCTGGGTAGGGATGTGAAATGGGCTTCGGACGATTGAAAATATCATCGATATAATCAAAATCATCAGAAATCGAGGGCTCCCCCAAAACGATAGGAAAACCCCACGATATTGATCGTGGGTGTTCCCTTTTCATTTTGGGGGAGGGTGGGAAAACAGGGACACAAAAATAACCCCTAAACCTACCCCGACTCTTTAAAAGTAACCCCTTAGCTTCCCCCACCCTCCCGACCCCCCCAAAAACCTTTTACAGGTACCTGGTGGTCCAGTGGGGGTCCCGGGAGCGATCTCCCTCTCCGGGCCGTCCTCCCACTCCCGGGCCGTCGGCTGCCACTAATCAAAATAGCGCCGATGGCCCTTTGCCCTTACTATGTGACAGGGTATCCATGCCATTGGCCGGATCCTGTCACATGGTAGGAGCACTGGATGGCTGGCACCATCTTGTGCTCCTACCATGTGACAGGGGCTGACCAATGGCACCAGTAGCCCCTGTGACATAGTAAGGGCAAAGGCTATCGGCAACATTTTGATTACTGGCAGCCGATGGCCCGAGTGCAGGAGTTTGCTCCCGGACCCCCGCTGGACCACCAGGGCTTTTGGCAAGTCTTGGGGGACCCTCCTGACCCCCACAAGACTTGCCAAAAGTGCAGTGGGGGTCCTGGAGCGACCTCCTGCACTCGGACCAACAGCTGCCAGTATTCAAAATGGCACCGATAGCCTTTGCCCTTACTATGTCACAGGGGCTATCAGTGCCACATGGCACGGATACCCTGTCACATGGTAAGAGCAAAGGGCAATCGGCGCCATTTTGATTAGTGGCAGCCGACGGCCCGGGAGCAGGAGGACAGCCCGGAGAGGGAGATCACAAGAGATCGTTCCCGGGACCCCCACTGGACCACCAGGTACCTGTAAAAAGTTTTTTGGGGGGTCGGGAGGGTGGGGGAAGCTAAGGGGTTACTTTTAAAGGGTCGGGGTAGGTTTTTTGTTTATCAGCTGGGGTGCAGCCGATAAAACCACGATCGGGCCCGATTGAAAAAACCCCACATGTGAATCGGAACCGGAATCCAAACCTATTCCGGTTCCGATTCACATCTCTAATGCTGGGCTTGATGGACCCTTGGTCTGACCCAGTATGGAATGTTCTTATGGTGTAGTAGGTATTTTGCGGTGTTGGTTATTTGATTGTTTTTTAAATTTATCCAGGTTTTCACACTATATGCCTTCTACTTCTGTGTACTTTCTTTGTGCCTCTGTGTCTATTGTGTCCTATTTTTGACCATGGTACCTGTTGCTTGTTAAAGAAAGTCATGTGTAGTTTGTTTACACAGTGAGTGCCATTTCACAAAATGACAAAGGCATATCTAGACTATTTTCCAGTTCTTTCGTCTTCTCTGTAGTTTTCCTTTCAATTTTAAATCAGTGTTCATATTTGTAAAAGATTCCTCAGTGTAAATAGACCATGGAGCTGTTTCACTATATGGCTTAAACCTATAAGTGTAGGTTGCCCCTCAGTGAATTGATATATGTATTCCCTGGAATTTAATATGACATAGAAGAATTGGATCATTAGACTGTGGAGCTATATGTGCTGCCTAAAGGATGTTTGTATGATTTTTTTTTTTCTGACAGCATATGGCCTTTCTGTTATATTATTTGAGTTTACAATCTACTTGTATTCAAAGTCAATAATTATTCTTCTGTTGTAAATTTTTCTAAGTTCCATATTTGGATGAATCAGTGGTAAACTAGTATTTTCAAAGCAAATATGCCTAATAATAATATGATGTTTCTAAAAACTGACTATGCCTGGAACAAATAATTGAGATTAACTAACAATTGATTTGACTTTTCATTTAAATAAATCTAGCCCTGAATTATGTTTATTAGTCATATGGAGGCAATAATCAAAATACCGTATGCAGGAAATGCGTGTTTGTGCAAGTGAAACTATATTTTAATTCTTGGTAACCTCCCACCCCTGAGCAAATAAAAAGTATACATTCTGTTCACACTGGGTGCACTTATAGTCACACACAAAAAAAAGTTGGGACAAATAGATAAAACAAAGTACACACAGAGATTTTCAATTTCCAATCTCTGCACATACTTTACGGCTGCTCCCATGCAGATGGAAAGTACTATGTTGCTTTTTACATACATTATGCATGCAGTCCCAAGGGAAAGTATCATCGATACATTTAAAGAGATTTCATTTTTATATTTAATATATCATGTTGTTTCTATCCTTTTCTTTAGAAACATTTCTGTTTTGGCACTAAAAGGTGTATTTACAGTTTAACAAGACCCACAAGAACCAAAAACTCATTCGTTTCACTAGATTCATTATTTAATTCCCTAAAACCGGTGATAATGATGGTGCTCAGCAGCCAATTATAACACTGGCTATAAGCTGCTTAATTAGTTTTAGACATCTTGTGTGGTTCAATATATGCAATTAGGACATAATTTATTGAAAAGTTTCATAGTATGAATGAAATGTCACTGCTAGCAGAAATGTGAACATTCATGACAAATGACTGTGCATATTGCATATGATTTTTAAAATACTCAATTTAAATTCAGGGTGAACTATCTACAGTATTTCATTCCTTCCTTTACAGAATGCAAGTTAAGGACTTTCTACTTTTCTTCAAATGGCTCTCTCTAGTAAGTCCTTAGGTCACCTTTTTTTTTTTTAATTGCTATTGTAGATTTCTACAGTTTCATAAGAAACTAATGGAGTGGCATGAATAATACGATTCCCAGACTGCTTTGTTTCTGTACATTTTTATTGTACAAGAGTAACAGACACTATCACATTTAAGCGCAGAAAATATGTTTTACCAAAATTGAATAGGATCTGGGAATAAAGGATACGTTTTCTCTACTGAAATTTTAAATAGCTTTTCCTTTAAAGATTATAAATATTACAGAAAGCTGTAATTAAGAAATCTAAATGAAAATGCTATTAATAAATAATCAATGTGATAGTATCAGAGTCAAAGTATCTCACCCATTACAGTCTCATAAGTCATTACATTCTTGAATTTTTATTTTTTTTATTAAATAGATATTCTGCTATAATTAGTAGAATCTTATGAATAGCTTAACAAAAAAAAAATATATAATACATATTCTCTCCTTGTCTAGAATTTTCATGTAAATATTTTCATATGAGCAGAAAATAGGGTGGGTCAACCTGCTTTTCTCTTGCATCTGTCTGCTTTAGCCTTCATTAAACAGAATTTATATGACTTCTGCTGATGTGCTTTATTTAACCTGGAGCACAAGTAAGTCAATTGTAAAATGCATTCAGCAACTTTTAATCTGTTTTAGTTGAGGTTAAAGGAAAATGCTATTTATTTCTACAACAACCACAGTTAACAAAACCAGCAGAATAGTCAGCTCTCTCCCAAAATTATTCTAACATGTCTCATCCAGGCATAGAATGACTGTTTTCAAGTACAGACTCTCCTCTGTTTAACAAAAAGGGTGTTCTATTTAGAGATGTGAATCGTGCCTCGATCGTCTTAACGATCGATTTCGGCTGGGAGGGGGAGGGAATTGTCTCGTTGCCGTTTGGGTGTTTAGAGTATCGTGAAATCGTTAAAATCGTGAACCGGCACACTAAAACCCCCTAAAACCCACCCCGACCCTTTAAATTAAATTCCTCTCCCTCCCGACCCCCCCCCCCCAAATGCCTTAAATTACCTGGGGGTCCAGTGGCGGTCCGTAGCTAAATCAGGGGAAGGGGGAGGGCAGGAAAACCGGAACACTAAAACACCCTAAAACCCACCCCCGACCCTTTAAATTAAATCCCCCACCCTCCCGAACCCCCCCCCCCCAAATGCCTTAAATTACCTGGGGGTCCAGCGGCGGTCCGTAGCTAAATCGGGGGAAGGGGGAGTGCAGGAAAACCGGCACACTAAAACACCCAAAAACCCACCCCCGACCCTTTAAATTAAATCCCCCACCCTCCCAAAACCCCCCCCAAATGCCTTAAATTACCTGGGGGTCCAGTGGCGGTCCGGAACGGTCTCCTGCAATTGAATTGTGTTGTCTTCAGCCGGCGCAAAATGGCGGCGGCCATAGACCAACACGATTCAACTACAGGAGGTCATTCCGGACCCCCGCTGGACTTTTGGAAAGTCTTGTGGGGGTCAGGAGGCCCCCCCAAGCTGGCCAAAAGTCCCTGGGGGTCCGGGAGCGATTTCCTGCCGCAAATCGTTTTCCGTACGGAAAATGGCGCCGGCAGGAGATCGACTGCAGGAGGTCGTTCAGCCGGGGTTCAAGACCCCGGCTGAACGACCTGAGGAATATGCACTTGACCAGACCTTGCACAAGCTGAGTACATTTAAAAAACGGAGCAATCATGGGCGTATCTCCTGATACTCGCAGAAGAGCTAGGTTCTATCAAAGGGCAGACTGGGTGGGCGGGGTCTGAGCGGGGAGAAGCATGGTAAGGTGGGATGGAGGCCAGCCAGGAGAGCGGCCAATAGGCCCTGTCCTGGGGAAGCACACGCCAGCAGCCGGCCGGCACAAAGAACTTACTTCATCTATTCTGATGATGTAAGTTCAGAAATAACAAAAAAGAAATGTACAGAAAGGGGTTTTAAGGGTTTGGGAGGAGAGGGGAAAAGGGAGGAAGAGTAGGAACAGGTATAGGGACGTTCCCTCCCAATCTGCTCCTCAATTGGAGAGGACTGGGAGGGAACTGGGAAAGGCCTACTTGTTTCGCCGCTTGTATTTTTTTAAAATCCTCCCCTTACTCGTATTAGACGACACCCACCTGCACATGTGCGGGCCAATATCGTATTTTATAATGTGTACGCATACATTATAAAATGGATGTGCATGGATCTTAACATTGACCCTTAAGTGTGAGACTCATTATCCCTTTTTGGACATGATGCATTGTTCTTATGACATCAAGAACACCTGGAAGTAGATAGAAGAAACACATGGTCTTGAATGAATAGATGTGACTCGGTTATTTACACTTTCGAATAATAGAAGGACTAGGGGGCATTCCATGAAGTTAGCAAGTAGCACATTTAAGACTAATCAGAGAAAATTATTTTTCCCTCAATGCACAATAAAGCTCTGGAATTTGTTGCCAGAGGATGTGGTTAGTGCAGTTAGTGTAGCTAGGTTCAAAAAAGGTTTGGATAAGTTCTTGGAGAAGTCCATTAATGGCTATTAATTAAGTTTACTTAGGGAATAGCCACTGCTATTAATTTCATCAGTATCATGGGATCTTCTTAGTGTTTGGGTAATTGCCAGGTTCTTGTGGCCTGGTTTTGGCCTCTGTTGGAAACAGGATGCTGGGCTTGATGGACCCTTGGTCTGACTCAGAATGGCATTTTCTTATGTTCTTATGTTCTTATGGACTGCTTTCCAGGAGTGATGTCAATGTGATCTATGGAAAAGAAACCAAAAGCACTGCACACACTTTAATCAAAACTTGGCCTCTTTACATGTGTTCTAAAACACTCATGAATAGTATTAAAAAAAAAATGGTAAAAATATTAAATCCACATTTCAATTTAATCCAATAAACTGAGTGAGAAAGGTTATTTTATAAAAGCATATTGTCCCAGAAATGTCATATAGAGAAGCTCATCCTTTATTTGATTCTTGAAAAACTCAAAACAGCTTGATATAAGATGATCAGAGCGAGTCCCCGGATATGGGCCGTATTTCATTAGAAATTTGCATCAAGAGGCACAATCCAAAATTCAACATTCATATAATAAAAAATGTATATATCAATTTTCAGGGACAACATAAGCCACCCATACCCATACTTGGAACAATTCAAAATGTTTTCAAAGCAGCATAATATAATCATATAACAAATTGAAAACTGTTTCTGTTAGCAGTATGTTAGATCAAAGTCTACTGTGGTCAATAAAGGGGTCTCAGCCCGGACTCAGGCCTGATGTCATGACCTAACCTGGGGGCCAGGTCTTGATACCAGAACCTAGGCCTGACCCCAGGTCTCATGCCGGGGCCTGGCCTGGAGGCTGTGTCCTGACTTCTGGGCCTTGGCCTAGGGTCAGAACCTGGCCCAGATCCCAGGCCTTGCAGCTCCTTCTGCATCATCCTCTTCTTTCTTCTGACACCTTGCGCTGGGGTTGCTCTGGAGTTAAGTCTGTCATATTTACCCCAGAGGATGGTGCCTTTTAGATGCATGGTATTGGTGTACAATTCCTATACATTAAAATATCACCATCTGCTGGGGTAAATGCACTGGAGGTAATTAACTCCAGTGCAACTCTGGTACACAGCATCAGAAGAAAGAAGAGGACGATGTGGCAGGAGGTGCAAGGCCTGGGCCTGACCTGAGGCTGAGGCCTAGGCATTAGGACCTAGCCTCCAGGCTAGACCCAGATGTTGGGTCTAGGTCTGAATTCTGGCCTAGGCCGAATCCAGACATCAGTTCCCAGCCTCTAGGTCAGGTCCAGTGTCAGTCCTGAGTCAAGGCTGAAGCCTCGACATTGGGATCTGACCTCTGAGGTGAGTACTAGCATCGGGCATGGGTCCGGCCTACAGCCTAGGTCAAGGCCCAGGCTTCGAGACCCAGTCTCCAAGTCAGATCATTGCATTGGGCCTGAGTCCAAGCTGAAGCTTAGGTCAAGGAATGGGTGTCGAGACCCTAAGCTCAGGCCCAGGAGTCAGGACCTAGCCTCTGTGTCGGGTCAATGCATTAGGACTGGGTCCAGGCCAAGGCCTAGGCTCAGGCCCATGTGTCAGGACCTGGCCTCCAGGTAGGGTCATAGTGTCAATCAGGTCCAGGCACTGGCCTAGGCTGAGGACCAGACATAAGGACTTAGCCTCTGGGTTGAGTTGCAATGTCGGGCCTGGGTCCAGACCAAGGCCCCAGTATTGGCACCTGGTCAGGCTGTGGCATCTGGCCTGGATCCGAGCTCCAACCTTGGTCCAGGCTCAAGCATTTGGGCCTGACCTTCAGAATGGGTTGTGGCATTGTGCCTGTGTCTGGGTGGAGGTTCCAGCATCAGGACTTGGCCTCTAGGTCAGGTCACGGGGTCAGGCCTAGGTCCAGGATCCAGCCAAGGTTGAGGCCCAGACATTGGTACCCAGCCTCTGGGTCAGATAATGGCATTGGGCCATGGTCTGGGCTGAAGCCCAGGCATCTGGACTCAGCCTGGTTCTGAGCTCTAGCCTATTCTAAGGCCTAAACATCAGGATCTGGTCTCCGGGTCAGGTCAAGGCATCAGGCATTGGGTCCATGCTCTGACTAGGCTCAAGCCCTGGCATCATAAACCAGTCTCTGGGTTAGGCCATGGTGTCAGGATGGGATCCGGGCTGAGGACCCAGGGTCAGGACCTGGCCTCCAGTTAATGTCATGCTGTTGGTCCTGGGTCTGGGTTCTGGTCTAGGCCAAGGCCCTGGAATCGGGACTTGGCCTCTGTGTCAGGTTGTGGAGTTGGGCCTGGGTCCGGGTCAAGGCACAAGCATCAAGATCTGGTCCCCAGGTAGGATCATGATATCTGTCTTGGGTCTGGACTCTGGCCTACACTGAGGCCTCAGCATCAGGACCCTGCCTCTGGGTTGGATCATGGCATGGGGCCTGGGTCCAGGTTCTGCCCTTGGCCCAGGTCAAGCCATCAGGACCTGGCCTCAAGGTCTGGTCACAGTGTTGGCCTAGACTGGAGATCAGATCCAGAGCAGAGGCCCAGGGGTCAGGACTCATCCTCCAGGTCCAGTTGCACATCAAACTTGTGTCTGGGCTGAGGCCCCAGTATTGGAACCTGGCCTCCAGGCTAGATCATGGCATTGGGTCTTGGTCCAGGCTCTGGCCTAGGCCAAGGGCCAGGCCTAGGCATAGACATAGGGTCTGGGTCTGGACAAAACATCAGCCTTGAGGAGGTCATGGTTGTGTTGACCTACCACACCCTCAGCCTATGCAAGGCTGAGGTTTTGGCCTAAGCTTTGCCATTGGATCCCCACTGGAATGAATAAGTGAGGGAGGGGTGATCCTGGCCTCGGCACTTTTCTGCCCATTTTTTTTTTTTTTTATTCTTTGAGTAATTTTTTCTCACGAATGAAATGAATCAAACAATCCATGAAGTGAAATTCATGGGAAGAAACTGAACCAAAAACAAAAATGATTTTTTTTCCCCTGCTCATCCCTATCAGATGGCAAAGCTGAAACCTATTTTCACAATTGTAGGAAGCCCAGATAGCTTATTTGAGTTTAAACTAGAATTATACAGAAAACTATCAAAATTAAATTTTCTTGAAGTAAAAAGTGAAATCTGTGCAATTTCAAATGACAAAAATAAGTTATCTATGGATTTATTTTGAGGTTTCATAGATAGAAAGTTATCTACTATTCCTTCCAGACTATGGCCTTGAACTCCTGTATTCAGATCTACTTTTCCTAGCACAAGAGGTATATGGTTGTGTGGCTCTGGGGGGGTGGGGGGGAGGGATCATGCAGATACAAGGAACTTTAGTGATCTTGAATTGAGTTTCAGTTTATTGTATCTTACCCAGTCTGATTTCCTAGATAAACTGGCAATAAGATCTTCCATAGATCCATGCCAATTTATTGACAGTGACACATGGATTGGTATATTGTCTACATCAAAAAAGTAATTAACACATGTTAATTACTGTATGTTAAAATTAGAGATGTGATTCATCCAAACCTTTCGGTTCAGCCTTCAATATCAGCCCACTGCGGGAAATTTCGTTTTCACGCGCTTCCGGTCGATTTTTTTTTGGCTGCCCCGAAACAAATGTTCCCAAAATTTCAGGAAAATCTGCTTCCCACATCCCTATAATCCCTCCACCCGCCTACCCCCCCCCCTCGAGACTTACCGAAAGTCCCTGGTGGTCCAGCGGGGGTGCCGGGAGCGTTCTCCCCCTCTCGGGCCATTGGCTGCCAGTAATCAAAATGGCGCCGGTGGCCCTTTGCCCTTACCACGTGACAGGGGCTACTGGTGCCATTGGTCGGCCCCGTCATATGGTAGGAGCAATAGATGGCCCGCGCCATTTTTTAAGTTGGTTTGGACAATCCATTGCTATTTAAATGCTATTTAAAGCTATCTTCAGAGATGGTTAAATAGCACTATTAAACAAAAACAAAAAAGTGATTTGCAGGCCTGTAGCCTGATTCCCACCACCTCTTCATTATGTCTTCAATGGCCCTGCTGGTCCAAGCAGCCCCTACTACCCAAAACACTAAAGACTTAAAAAAAAAAATCTTGTGTCACAGATCCATCCCAACCCCATCCTTCCCTGTTTTTTTAAAGGTTTCCTCCCACCCCCTCATCACACTCACTTAACATCAGATCAGTGCAGGAAGGCTACCAGTAGCGGTTTTCTGGGTTTGGCGATGTATATGAAGTTAGTCAAATGAAAGATATCACCTTATATATATATTTACTTGATTTTTTTTTTTTAAACATGCATTTCTGTGTTCAATACTCTTGGATGTGTCTCACTATGTGAGACCTGAATTTTCACTAACTGTACATGCAGCTCAAAATGGATTCTCTAATCAGCACAAAATGGACACCACCTCTTTTTCCCTGCACCAGGTATGGAGAATTGATAAACTTCTCTGATCAGACAGCATACATGCCTGGCTTATTTGCTCTGCAAAGACAGACCATTTACACAACCACCTGTAAATAAAGAAGACTATTCTCTGTACACACAGAAAATATGAAAACAATGGAATGCAAATGTGTGTGTGGAAAAACAGACATCCCTGAGCTACCTGAAATGATCAGATTAATGTTCCTAGTAACAAGACACCCAATCCTCAATGGAAGAGGTATCAGCTAGGTGTCAGCCATGGAATCTTTTCAATGTTACTCTGGCCTGAAGCTGACAAAGTAGGAAAAAGGAACCAATCACACTGCTCATGGTGGACCTAATTTCCTATACGCTAGCTAACTTAGGCCTGGATTTTCTAAAATTGCACGGCTTTCTGAATCCTGCGGTAAAGGGGGCCGGGGGGGGGGGGGGGGGGGCGAAGCTGGGGGCGGGCCTGCAAAAACCAGCAGCGATTGTACCACCGTGGTGTTATCGCTGCCGGCTATTGCACCCAATAGCGCCACCGTGAAAGGTGGTGCTATTGGCGTCCTACTGGTAGCAATAACGGGTCTTACCTTATCGCTGCCAGCAAAGTTACCGCCACATCCACCGCAATCCTACCTCAACTCCTCCTCTTCCGGTCCCGACTTTGCCCCGACTCCACCCCTATCTAGCTATCACACGTGAAAAGTCCCTTTTCACGTGCGATATTGATAGAAAATGACCCCCTTAGTAATACATATTTATTTATTTAAAATAATTTATATCCCACACCATAAAAAAAAATATGAGCAGGTAATCTAGCATTCATAAAGGGGTAGATTTTCAAAGTGTTACGCATACGCATGTAACCCCCGAAAAGGTGCCCCAAGCTGCCCCTGTGTGCGCCGAGCCTATCTTGCATAGGGTTGGTGGCGCGCAGAAGCCCTGGGACATGCATATGCCCTGGGGCTTGCAAAAAGGGGTGGGGCATGGACAATCCGGGGCGGTCCAGGGTGGGGTGGGGGCGGGGCTGGAGCCTCCAGGCACAGTGGCTTCATTTGCCGCTGTGCCCGGGATCGCGGGCCGGCCGTTGGCCTGCTTGCGTAACTTCTTCAACAAAGGTATGGATTTTTTTTTAGAAAGGGCTGGGAGGGTGGGTTAGGTAGGGGAAGGGAGGGGAAGGTGGGGGAAGGCGGAAGGAAAGTTTCCTCCGAGGCCGCTTCGATTTTGGAGTGGTCTTGGAGGGAACGGAGGAAGGCTGCATGGCTCGGTGCACGCAAGTTGCACAATTGTGCACCCCCTTGTGTGTGCTGACCCTGGATTTTATAACATACGCACGGCAGCGCGCGCATGTTATAAAATTGGGCATAGATTTGTTCGCGCCGGGTTGCATGAACAAATCTACGCCCGTGCGCACCTTTTCAAATTTGGCCCAAAATGTATAAATGAATAACAAAACAAAACATACAAAATTAAAAACAGACATTAAAAACATAAGTATAACACATAAAAGCATATCTAAGCCCTTAAAACAGAGGGTGTAAAAAAAGTAGGGTTCAGCCATCAAGATCTTCTTCAGCATCAAGAATAATAACACCCTCAGACCACAATGTTCTTAGCCCCTTTTTGCATTCGGGCTGTCTGATCATGATCCAATATTCCTAGAGGGCACGGCCCAGAACTGAATTCTCTCTTTCCTGTTACTCTTTAGACTAGGGCTGAACCTACTTTGTCCTCACAAGTTGGAGCGAGTCCCCAATCCAGCTAAGAGAACCCACAAGAACACTAGAGTGCTGAGGCAAGTAGCGTGTGGCTGCCTGCAGCAGAGATGCTTATGTAATAGCTAAAAAGACTTCTCTGGAAAAACCAGAGTATGAGACCTTCTGCAGCAGTGGTGAGATTTGGGTTCTTCTCTTATCTCTTATCTATGGGCAGTCAGTTAGGATTTTTAGGGATTTTTCAGATGCAAATATGGCTAATATGGCTAATTTGGCTATTATGGCTATTATGATATATTATTGTCTTGCTGATTTATAATATCTACTAAATAATACGTATATTCTTTTGAATTATTTATTTTCTAGTAACAAATCCTTTGCAAACAATCACTGAGGTATTGTAATGGCACCTGGTATAAATTATATCCCTAGTAAAATAAATTTCAGTATCTAAGACAAACAGCCTTGTGTAATCCTCTAACATTCTCAGATTGATGATAAAAGATAATGTGCATTGGGGGGGAGGGGAATAAAGCTTGCCAGCTAATCCCTCAAACACTAATTACTTTTAGTTTTTCTGGTTTCTCATGAACACAGCCTTATTGATTTTAATCATTTTATTAATAAATGAAAATCAGAAGTCCCTTTTCCCCTGTGTTTGTTTGGATTAGATTGTAAACTCTGCTGAGCAGAGACTGTCTCTCATGTGGTTTTTAAACGGTGGCACACGTTGAGCAGGGCTATAGAAGTGATAAGTAGTAATAGTAGTAGTTAGGGATGTGAATCGTGTCCTCGATCGTCTTAACGATCGATTTCGGCTGGGAGGGGGAGGGAATCGTATTGTTGCCGTTTGGGGGGGTAAAATATCGTGAAAAATCGTGAAAAATCGTTAAAAATCGAAAAATCGAAAAACCGGCACATTAAAACCCCCTAAAACCCACCCCCAACCCTTTAAATTAAATCCCCCACCCCCAAATAACTTAAATAACCTGCGGGTCCAGCGGCGGTCCGGAACGGCAGCGGTCCGGAACGGGCTCCTGCTCCTGCATCTTGTCGTCTTCGGCCGGCGCCATTTTCCAAAATGGCGCCGAAAAATGGCGGCGGCCATAGACGAAAAAGATTGGACGGCAGGAGGTCCTTCCGGACCCCCGCTGGACTTTTGGCAAGTCTCGTGGGGGTCAGGAGGCCCCCCACAAGCTGGCCAAAAGTTCCTGGAGGTCCAGCGGGGGTCAGGGAGCGATTTCCCGCCGCGAATCGTTTTCGTACGGAAAATGGCGCCGGCAGGAGATCGACTGCAGGAGGTCGTTCAGCGAGGCGCCGGAACCCTCGCTGAACGACCTCCTGCAGTCGATCTCCTGCCGGCGCCATTTTCCGTACGGAAAATGGCGCCGGCCATACGCGTATGGCCGGCGCCATTTTCCGTACGAAAACGATTCGCGGCGGGAAATCGCTCCCTGACCCCCGCTGGACCTCCAGGAACTTTTGGCCAGCTTGTGGGGGGCCTCCTGACCCCCACGAGACTTGCCAAAAGTCCAGCGGGGGTCCGGAAGGACCTCCTGCCGTCCAATCTTTTTCGTCTATGGCCGCCGCCATTTTTCGGCGCCATTTTGGAAAATGGCGCCGGCCGAAGACGACAAGATGCAGGAGCAGGAGCCCGTTCCGGACCGCTGCCGTTCCGGACCGCCGCTGGACCCGCAGGTTATTTAAGTTATTTGGGGGGGTTCGGGAGGGTGGGGGATTTAATTTAAAGGGTCGGGGGTGGGTTTTAGGGGGTTTTAGTGTGCCGGCTCACGATTCTAACGATTTATAACGATAAATCGTTAGAATCTGTATTGTATTGTGTTCCATAACGGTTTAAGACGATATTAAAATTATCGGACGATAATTTTAATCGTCCTAAAACGATTCACATCCCTAGTAGTAGTATTGTTTAAGCAAATTCATTTTTTCCTTTTGGACTCTACATATTTAATCCCTTCACTTCTGCGTCTTACATACTCACTTTTGAACTTCCACAAAATTATTCAAAGTAGTTAAAACACCAGCAACTGTGATAACTGCAGAGAGACAAAAACAAATTCATGACATAGGCAAGGTTTTCAGGATATACACCATGAATATGCATGCAATATATTGTATACAAAGAAGGGAGGAAAACACACAAGCAAGGCCAGCACTCAATGTATATGTAAGACGCCAAGAAGAGTACTGGATAAAGGTTCACATAGTCCATGATTTCAAAATATTAATCAAATCTTCTTTAATTTTTATATGCGGCAACTCCACTGTTGACAAGATTAGATTTCAGAGCGCTCTTCTTGGCATCATACAAAGAAGGCAGCACATGCAAATTTATCTAATGCATATTTACAGCAGATATCCTGAAAAATAGGCTTGTTTGTGGCTCTTGAGGACCGGAGTTGGCCACCCTTGACATAGAGCTTGATATTCAAAAGCCCTAGACACCTAATTTTAAGAGTTAGATGGATGAACATTTGAGTTTAAATATTTTCATGGGTTCATGTGTTCATAGACCCTTGGGCTTAGGCAGGATTGGTGCAACCTGTAGGGAGGTGCTTTGCAGATTCCCAGCATCCACAGGTGGACACGGATGAAGCAGTGGCCAAGCTGGAGCTTCAACCTTACCAACCCTCATTCCCCTCAGGTTGAGACTGTGGATGCCAAGGCCAGCAGGTCTTAGGTTGTGGCTTCTGCTGATGGCAGAGGAGGTTGTTGTAGGGAGCTGGGAAAGGGCAAATGGATGACAGACGAGGCAGATGGCAGGCAGTTGTCAGAGGCAAACAGCGGTCAAAGGCATCAGAGATCAGGCTAAGGTCAGCAGGTATCCATCCACAGGGAAATGAAGGATGGATAGGCAGTGCAGAAAGGTGAGGAAAAGAACAGGCAGGTAATGAGGAGGAAGCAGAAGAACTGAAGGAAAGTATGCTGGAACTGAAGGAATGGAGCAACACACATTACTACAGGAGTAGGTAAACCTGTTGCTGAGGCAAAGAAGTAGAGGTCAAGAGGACCTTTTATAGGTCTGACTGTGTGAGGTCATCAGGACATGGGCCTTTTAAATTCTGAAGCATCAAGCATGTGTGCACCCTAGGAGGAGCATGGTGGTAGGGAATTGACAGTATCTGGGTGCGAAGTAAGCTGGCAACATGTTGCTGCAAAGAGGAGTGGCACCCTGCTGCCAAGAGTGCTGGTGATATGTCGCCGCATCTGGGCTGGAGAGGTAAGGGCGGCAGTTTGTGGAGTCAGCCCATCATCTGCCGAATGCAACAGTTCAGCTCCTAAATTTAGACACCTTAGATCACAAAGTATCTAAACTGAGGTACCTATAAAGTGAGCAGAGGCAGGGGCAAGGACAGGGCAGGAGACAAATTTAGGCATTCAGTGCTGATTTTCAGCTCCAGGTGCCTAAAGGAGGTGTCTTAAATTAGTTATACTAACTTTAGGTGTCTTAACTTGAGGGACCTTAAGTTACAATCGGGATCCTATATTCCGCTGTTTATTGTTTTCCCTTTATTTATATATTTCAAAATATAACAGCAGCATTTAAACTTAAATACATTTATTCAAGAAAAGAAAATTACATAGTACAAAAATAACCAAATCATTAAATTAACACATACCTTGCAATATTAAAGAAAGATAGGGAAAAAGAAAAAAAAAATCAAACTGAAATTAAGGAGCTAATTTAGCACAAGTGGTTAGATCCCTAAAGGATCTTAGCAGCTTCTTTGGGGGTATTAATTACCTCTTGCAGATTTGACTCAGATGGCCACCTACTACAATTTAGCCATATAAAAAGCTAGACAAATGAGAATTAAACACGTGTCTTACTCCCTGAAACTTTACAATGAATTTACATGGATAGCACAGCACCAAAGTGGCCCCCAGCTGCAATAGCTTGGACCTTAATATCAAGAACTGTTTTTTTTTTTTCTTCTTTTTAGTGGAGTGGGCTACATCAGGAAACATTCATATCTTACAGCCATTGGGAAAAAAAAACCAAAACATCACAATGATTAAAAAATTGTTTTAGAAGAAATTATCTCAGGTGCAAACTGAAATTCCCTCAGGTGCAAACTGGATTAATAAAGTTGTAGTTACAGGTACCCCAGTTCTGACTTTTCAAATAGTTAAGATAAATTTAGAATATCAAAAGATAATAAAGTCTGTGGGTCCTCGGTAGTGCCCCTTTTATCCTACGAAAGGAAAAATACTTTCAAATCTGGCAGAAATGATGCAGCAGACAGCTTTTAAACATCTAATTCATATACTTTTTAAAAATGTTGCATGAAAATACAATTCTACCCATTGGAAAATTAATCAAATGAAGCTTCCTAACATCTAGATATATTATCAAAATTCTCAAATTTAATTTATAAATATCACCTTTAACCAATATTTGATCATTTATTTCCAACAGTGCAGTCTTTCCAGAAGTCCACCTTGGATTCCACTTTATTTCTGTAAATTCTGACATAGATTTCATCTGAGAGCTGTTTAATTTGCCATGCTAAAGAAAGTTGCATTTCTGCAACTATTTCCCAAAGTGACAGAGTTAAAAATTTCTGAGTATTTTAAAACTGTTCCCTTTGACCCATATAAGTTTGAAGAGATAGAAAAACAAAAACACCAATCTTGTCTGTAGCAGGCCAGTTCCCTTCTTGCTGCAAGCCTGTGGGATCAACCAATTTTCTCAGGTTCACCACTGCTTCTGTCTCTCTCCCCCAGGCTCCCATCATATCTAGGTCTGCCTCAGCTGACTTTACAGCCTGAATATCATCATCCAGAATTTACATTATGAAGGCAGATCATCTCCTCACCAACAATGCTAGCAGGGGAGACCATACTTTGGAGGAAAGAGTCAGTGCTTCAGCAGAGAACAGCAGGCTCTCTCTCGCTGTTGCTTCTCTCTGAAGCTGTCTGAGAAGTTATCTTCAACAATTCTCTAGTCACAATGAATTGATGGGACTTTGGATCAATTGCTTCTGTTCAGGAGAAAGACCCGGGGCTTGCCTTTACATTTCAGCATATCAGGTGGGAGACAGAGAGGAGGCAAATAGTATATATATATATATATATATATATATATATATATATATATATATATATATATATATATATATATATATAAATCATCATGCATGCTAAAATGAGCCACTATATTGTGAGATGCTGTTCAGGATCTCTCTAACATAGGGTATGAACCTTTTGTGAGATACACACCCTCTTGAAGTCACATTTTTATAACATTGGATCTGTTCTGTTTTATTCATCAAGCTCAGTGAATATCTTTCCCCAGGATATTTTTTTGATATTACAAATTTTAATGCATTGAGTTCTTACTAATCAAATTTCTGTTCCATATCTCAACAGTTTTATTACTAAAAAGAGGACCTATAAATGTCACTCAGAATGATAATAATAGTTCTAATGTCAGAACTATTGATGTTTATGTTGCCTTTCTTGCTTTGCAGAAGTACATTATCCTAGAATATATTTTATAGGATTAAGGGAAAGCATGAAATCTTAATGCCAAGGGTTATGCACGCCACAGTTATATATGTAGTTCTGGTCCAGACAACATGTTTCTCTGACAGTATTTCATCTATTTTTTCATATTAATTTTAGTGGTTTGGTTTCTTCAGTGGTTCAAATTATAGCACTAAATATTTTGCCTACAATAATGGATTTTGCTTGACTGCAAATGACAATAATAAATTACATAAACAAAATATAAATCAGATCAGAAAATATAAACATTATTGAGAGATTCTGGATTTCTGTATTCTAAACCAGAAATTATGATAGATTGTTCTTTTGTGTCAGGAAATTAAATCACACACATGCATAACATACATATGTGTGTGTGTGTATCTATATCTATATGAATTAATTTAACTTCCCTTTTAATTCTGGAAAAGATCACAAATGCAATTTGGCCCACCTTCTCCTTTTTAATCATAGTAGGCTCGGAATTATTGAGATGAGGTGCCTGTCATATTGCAATTTTCACATTTTAATATTGATACTATTTTCATTCTCATAATGCAGTGATTTATGTCCCAAATATTCCATGAACAGATTTTCAGGTAATGCATAATTCTTATAGATATTAACTAGCAATTTCAGAGTCTATTCTGGTAAAATATTCTTGAGGCTCTAATATTTAATCAGCCTGTTGCAGTGTTTAGGCTTGAAGGAAATTGAGAGAACTCATATTGCATGAGTTTCAAAGCATCTGCTGAATTTTTGAAAGGTTTGGGAGACTTTCTTCTTATGAAGATGCTTAGTTTAGTTGACTATGATGGCATTTAAGATTCCTTTCTGACAAAGCAGATTTCTCACTGGTTTAAATACAGTTCATTTATATTGAAAATTCATAGAAAAACCTTTCCAAATCATCAACTTGGATGATCCAGAGATTGTTCATCCGTAATGTCCATGATTGAAAACAGAGGCAACATTTTTAATTTAGTTTATTCATTTCTTTTGTAGGACACTTTCATTTGTTTCATTAATTTCAAATGAAAAAAAATAAAATGTTTTATTTGTTTCCCATTAAAGTCAATGGGAGAAGCAATACAGCCTATTTTTAGCTTCCAAACTAGAATTTTCTAATGAATTCTAATGAAACTTGTGGGTAGACAGCATCAGAGGGGGGAAAAGAACTCCAAGGCACCAACATTGTGGAAAAATGGCACCAAAAGTTCTCTGAATAGCCTAAGACAATGTAAGGGGCCAAAAGGTTACCAGCAGCGGCAAGAATTCTCCAAGGCAGGAATTCTGAATCCAGTCCTCACCTAGCCAGTCAGGTATTCAGGATGTTTAAAATGAATATGGTTGAGAGATTTGCATGCACTGCGTTATTATATGCTAACCTCTCCCATGCATATTCATTGTGGATATTCTGAAAACCTGACATGGCTATGTGTGCCCCAAAGACTAAGATGAGAACCAGTGCTCCAAGGCATCATTAGAGGAGCAAAGTTGCAGCAAGATTGTCAAGAACACCCCCAAGGTTCAAATAAATTGCACTAGTAACAGTATCCTGAACCCCCAAAAGCAGTATAAAAGGGTCAAAATGTCATCAAGTGTGTCATGAACATTCTAGGGCACCATGAAGTAGGAGACATGAGAACATAAGACATTGCCATGCTGGGTCAGACCAAGGGACCATCAAGCCCAGCATTCTGTTTCCAACAGAGGTCAAACCAAGCCACAAGAACCTGGCAATTACCAAAAACCAAGAAGATCCCATTCTACTGATGCAATTAATAGCAGTGGCTATTCCCTATGTAAACTTGTTAAATAGCAGTTAATGCACTTATCCAAACCTTTTTTGAACCCAGCTACACTAACTGCACTAACCACATCCCCTGACAACAAATTTCAGAGATTAATTGTGCACTGAGTGAAAAAGAATTTTCTCTGATTAGTCTTAAATATGGTACTTGTTAATTTCATGGAATACCCCCTAGTCCTTCTATTAACCGAAAGTGTAAATAACGGATTCACATCTACTTGTTCAAGACCTCTCATGATCTTAAAGACCTCTATCATATCCCCCCTCAGCCATCTCTCTCCAAGCTGAACAGCCCTAACCTCTTTAGCCTTTCCTCATAAGGGAGCTGTTCCATCCCCTTTATCATTTTGGTTGCACTTCTCTGTATCTTCTCCATCACAACTATATCTTTTTTGAGATGCGGTGACCAGAATTGTACACAGTATTCAAGGTGTGGTCTCACCATGGAGTCGATACAGAGGCATTAAGACATGTTCTGTTTTATTAACCATTCCCTTCCTAATAATTCCTTACATTCTGTTTGCATTTTTGACTGCTGCAGCACACTGAGCCGACAATTTCATCCACTATGATGCCTAGATCTTTCTCCTGGATGGTAGTTCCTAATATGGAACCTAACCTACCTACAGCATGGGTTATTTTTCCCTATATGCAACACCTTGCACTTGTCCACATTAAATTTGATCTGCCATTTGGATGCCCAATCTTCCAGTCTTGCAAGGTCCTCCTGTAATGTATCACAATCCACTTGTGATTTAACTACTCTGAATAATTATGTATCATCTGCAAATTTGATAACCTCACTTGTCGTATTCCTTTCCAGATCATTTATATATATATTGAAAAGCACCAGTCCAAGTACAGATCCCTGAGGCACTCCATTGTTTACCCTTTTCTACTGATAAAATTGACCATTTAATCCTACTCTCTGTTTCCTGTCTTTTATCCAGTTTGTAATCCACGAAAGGACAACGCCTCCTATCCCATGACTTTTTAGTTTTCTTATAAGCCTCTAATGAGGGACTTTGTCAAATGCCTTCTGAAAATCCAAATACACTACATCTACCGGTTCACCTTTATCCTCCTGTTTATTATCCCCTTCAAAAAAAAATGAAGCAGTTTTGTTAGGCAAGACTTCCTTTGGGTAAATCCATGTTGGCTGTGCTCCATTAAACCATGCCTTTCTATATGCTCTACGATTTTGATCTTTAGAATAGTTTCCACTATTTTTCCAGGCACTGAAGTCAGGCTCACTGGTCTATAATTACCCGGATCACCCTTGGAGCCCTTTTTAAATATTGGGGTTACATTGGCCACCCTCCAGGTACAATGGATGATTTTAATGATAGGTTACAAATTTTAACTAAAGATCAGAAATTTCATTTTTTAGTTCCTTCAGTACCCTAGAATGCATACCATCTGGTCCAAGTGATTTGCTACTCTTTAGTTTGTCAATCTGGCCTACTACATCATCCAGCTTCACAGTGATGTGGTTCAGTTCGTCTGACTCATCAGCCATGAAAACCATCTCCGGAACTGGTATCTCCCCAACATCCTCATTAGTAAACATGGAAGCAAATAATTCATTTAGTCTTTCTGTAATTGCCTTATCATCCCTAAGATCCCCTTTAACCCCTCGTCATCTAATGGTCCAACCAACTCCCTCACAGGTTTCTTGTTTTGGATATATTTTAAAAAGTATTTATTATGAGTTTTTGCCTCTATGGCCAAATTCATTTCAAATTCTC
This sequence comes from Rhinatrema bivittatum, assembly GCF_901001135.1. Classification (NCBI taxonomy): domain Eukaryota; kingdom Metazoa; phylum Chordata; class Amphibia; order Gymnophiona; family Rhinatrematidae; genus Rhinatrema; species Rhinatrema bivittatum. The sequence goes on from NC_042619.1 coordinate 140,967,453, forward strand.
TCTTCGCCTATCTTATCAATGTTTTTCATTTAACTTGGCAATGCTTATATAGAAACATAGAAACATAGAAATGACGGCAGAAAAAGACCAATCGGCCCATCTAGTCTGCCCAGCAAGCTTCCACACTTATTTTCCCATACTTATCTGTTTCACCAACCACCAACTTCAGGACTCTTGTTGGTAACTGTTTGATTCAAATTTCCTCTGTCATTCCCCTGTCATTGATGCAGAGAGTAATGTTGGAGTTGCATCAAAGGTGAGCATAAGGCTTATGATTAAGGTTTGTAACTGCCGCATCAAGCAAGTTACCCCGATGCTTGTTTACCCAGATTGCACAGATCGATGCCTTGTTGGATGATATATGAATATAAATCCTATTTTCCTCACTTCCCCCTACCGTTGAAGCAGATAGCAACGCTGTATATGCTTTCAAAGTGATGTATCAGGCTTAATTGGTTTAGGGTAGTAACTGCCATAATAAGCAAGCTACCCCCACGCGTATTTGTTTACCCAGATTATGAAGTTCAGTCCAATATTTTATCATATTTGCTTCAGATGGATCCTTCTTCCAATTTTTGAAGGATGCTTTTTTGGTTAAAATAGCCTCTTTCACCTCACCTTTTAACCATTATGGTAATCATTTTGCCTTCCTTCTACCTTTCTTAATGCATGGATTACATCTGGACTATGCCTCTAGGATTAGGGATGTGCATCGAGTGCACTAACAAAAAATAACAAAAAATAATAAAAAATAACAAAAATAAATGTTTTTTGTTAGCACGCACTAACCCAAAAAATGATTTTCACAAAAATTCAGGGGAAAAAGTGTTTGTTTCACAATTTACCCGATATATAACGAATTAAGAAATATTGTGCGGTATTTCAATTTGTTATAAAAGTGATTCACATCCCTATCTAGGATTGTATTTTTAAACAATGTCAATGACTGTTGAGCACTTTTAACTTTTGCAGCTGCACCTTTCAGTTTTTTTCTATTTTCCTCATTTTATCAAAGTTTCCTTTTGAAAGTTTAGTGTTAGAGATGTAGATTTACTTATTGTCCCCCTTCCAATTATTAGTTTAAATTTGATCATGTTATGATCACAATTGCCAAGTGGCCCCACCACCATTACCTCTCTCACCAAATCCTGCATTCCACTAAGAATTACATCTAAAATTGCTCCTTGTCTTGTTGGTTCCTGAACCAATCGCTCCATGAAGCAGTCATTTATTACATCCAGGAACTTTATGTCTAGCAATTCCAGATGTTACATTTACCCAGTGAATATTGGGGTAATTGAAATCTCCCATTATTATTACACTGCCAAATTAGTTAGCTTCCTTGATTTCTCTTAGCAGTTCATCATATGTCTGACCATTTTGTCCAATTGGATGGTAGTATTCTCCTATCACTATACTCTTACACAACACACATGGGATTTCTTCCCATATAGATTCTACTGAGCATTTAGTCTCTTGTATGATCTTTATCCTGTTGGAGTCTACATCCTCCCGGACATAAAGTGTCACATCTCCACCAAGTTGATCCTCCCTATCATTGTGATATAATTTGTACCCTGATATAACACTGTCCCATTGGTTATCCTCCTTCCACCAAGTATCTCATCATTTACTGCTATACACTCTAACTCTCCCATCTTACTTCTTATTGTTAGACTTCTGACATTGGCATACATACATTTCAAAGTGTGTTTTTTGTTTGTATTAACAACTTGCTTTTCAGTTGTTAGGGATAATTTGGAAATCTTTAACTTCGGTAATTTTTTACATATAGGCACATGGACTACATTTGCTTTTATTGGAACCTCTCTGTTGGGATGCCCTAACTCTCCTGTTTCATTAGTATCCTTCAAAGATAGATTTTCTGAGCCATGCACTGCTGAATGACTGTTGGCTTTCCCCCTTGTTCTAGTTTAAAAGCAGCTCTATCTCCTCTTTGAAAGTTAGTGCCAGCAGCTTGGTTCCACTCTGGTTAAGGTAGAGCCCATCCTTTCGGAAAAGCCTCCCCCTTCCCCAAATGTTTCCCCAGTTCCTTACAAAACTGAATCCCTCTTTCCTGCACCATCGTCTCATCCACACATTGAAACTGGAGCTCTGCCTGCCTCTGGGGACCTGCACATGGAGCAGGAAGCACTTCAGAGAATGCCACCTTGGAGGTTCTGGATTTCAGCTTTCTACCTAAAATCCTAAATTTGGCTTCCAGAATATCTCTCCCACATTTTCCTATGTTGTTACATGCCCACATGTATCACTACAGCCGGCTCCTCCCCAGCACTGTCTTTAATCCTATCTAGGAGATGCATGAGGTCTGCCACCTTTGCTCCAGGCAGGCAAGTTACCAGGCAGTCCTCACATCCACCAGCCACCCTGTTATCTACATTTCAAATAATTGAATCACCAACTATGATGGCCAGGCTAACCCATCCCTCCTGGGCAGTAGCCCTGGGTGTTACTGTTTGTAAGGTTTTGGATGGACCCTTGAACACTGTGGCTGCTGACCACGCCCACAGGGGAAGTCCTGTGAGGGGCCACAGGTCAGGCTCAGCTTAGGACACACAACACAGATATATCTTTTATAAACAGTATTGAGGAGCCACCAGAGATGGCAGTAGTGAGCAGAGATGAAGCCCAGCTGGGCTTGTAGTCCCTCAGGGCTCTGGAACAGCGATTCCACAATGACTGTCCTGTAGTTTATTTATTTATTTATTTATTTAACATTTTTCTATACCGGCATTCGTAGGACACATCACGTCGGTTTACAAGTAACTGAGAAAGGAAATTACAAAAAACGGGGAAGGGGGCTAACTGGATAATATATAAAAGTACAGATGAAGAGAGTCAAAGAGCAGAGTAGTGAAGAGAAACAGAGATAGTGAGTACAATGAAGTATATGCAGGGTTCCAGAATAGAGCCTCTTTGGTGGAGTACTCACATAGTGGTTTCTCTCAGTAGGAAAACAGGAGCTGGAGTAGAGGCAGGCCCTTGAGGAGCGAATACCTGGTTCCTTGGAACAGCTCTGAGAGAAGTAGATGGTAACTCACTGATGGTGTAGGCAGCGGTATCTTCCAGGCAGAAGTGGAGTTCAGGCAGCGAGTCCAGGAATATGGGCCCTTGAGGCGTGAGTACCGGTTCCAGACAGTGACCTGAAAGAGAAGAGAGAGGCCCCCGAGGAGCGGGTACCCCAAATAGAGTAAATCCAATAATGAAGAGGCAGAGTAGTTAGGTACAGAGAGCGAATCCCATCCGTAAGGAGTTCCTGTACGAATACCCTTGCTAACTTGATTAGCTAGCAGTAGTGTAGGCTGGGATGCGTGACATCCTCACAGGGGGGCGCCCCTGAGGTTCTCGCCAAAGAAAGTATTTGAAGCAGGGCCACATGGCGTGTGCGTCCTAAGGCAGCTGGCTAGCATGGCGGGAGGCAGTGCCCAAGCCGGACCGGAGACGCCGGAGAGGACGGCAGGCAGACGCCGTGGCAGCCAAACGTCCGTCAACCATGGGAGGAGTCGCCAGAGAAGTAAGGAGGGCGGAGTGGAGACATCGGGCAGCGACAGTCATAACAGTACCCCCCTTCAAAGGGCGGTCTCCTCTGCGGGTACCAGGTTTAGGTTTTGAAGGATGCACATCTCTTTATCAAGGATGTTAGCCTGAGGCTCCCAAGAGTTTTCTTCGGGGCCGAAACCCTCCCAAGAAAGGAGGTATTCAAGTGTTTTTCCTCATCTTCGTACATCAAGAATTGCTTCAACCTTGAATTCTAGGTCATCTGCATTGATGGCAGGTAGTTCCTGCGTCTTGGAAGAGAATTCACTGAGTATGAGAGGTTTCAAGAGTGAAACATGAAAAGCATTGTGGATGTTTAGTCCGGATGGTAACTTCAGACTGTAGGTGATGTTGCCAAGACGTCGGAGGATTGGAAATGGTCCAACGTAGCGAGGAGCGAATTGAGTGGAGGGTAATTTCAGTCTGAGATGTTTGGTAGATAACCAGACATTGTCTCTGGGATTGAAGACAGGCGCTTGAGAATGGTGAGCTTCATAGTACCTCTTAGCGCGGTCACTCGCTTTAACTAGCATGTCTTTCATCTGAGTCCACAGGTTATGGATTTCTTCAGCAGTAGATTGAGCTGCTGGGGATGTCACTGAGAGCTTCAATGAAGGGGCGGTGTTGGAGCACGTCCATATCCCACTTCAAAAGGTTGATCCGGTTGATGTTGCTGGATGAGAGTTGATGGTGAATTCAGCCCAAGGTAACAATTCAGCCCAGTTATGCTGACGGCAACTCACGTAGGCTTGAATGAACTTTTTTAAGGTTCTTTTCATCCGTTCGGTTTGGCCATTTGATTGCGGATGATAGGCTGAAGTGTAGTCTAGAGAGATGTTGAATAACTTGCACAAGGCCCTCCAGAATCTTGCCGTGAATTGAGATCCTCGGTCTGAATCAATGTGCCTTGGTAGGCCGTGAAGACGAAAAATGTGCGATATGAAGAGCTTCGCAAGCTCCAAGGCTGAAGGTAAGCCAGGCAGCGCCACAAAATGGGCCATCTTGCTGAAGCGATCTACTGTTACCCAGAATGGTATTCATTCCTCCAGAAGGGAGTAAATTGACTACAAAATCAGTAGCGATGTGTGACCAGGGCTGTTCCGGAACTGGCAGTGTTTGCAGCAAACCCCACTGTTGGCCAGAAGCAGGTTTGTGTTTGGCACAGTTGGTACAGGATGCCACGTAGGATAGGGTATCCTTCTTTATAGTAGGCCACCAATAAAACTTCTGGATCTTGAGCAGGGTATGGCGTTGACCAGGATGGCCAGCCAGCTTGGAATCGTGCACCCAAAAGAGCACTTTCTTCCTGAAGTGTTTAGGCACGATAGTCTTACCAGTGGGCACAGAATGTGTAGTCGCCAAGATGACTTTCTTCGGGTCAATTATGTGCTGAGGTTCTTAAGGCACATCCTCTGAGAGAATGGAGCATGACAAGGCATCAGCTCTGGTATTTCTGTCTCCGGGGTGATATTTAAACACAAAGTTGAAACAATTGAAGAATAAAGACATCTAGCTTGTCTGTGCTTAAGTCATTGCACATGGCGGAGATACTCTAGATTTTTGTGGTCCGTGAATACGGTTATTTGATGTTGAGCGCCTTCGAGCCAAGGCCACCATTCCTCGAATGCAAGCTTTATTGCCAAGAGCTCTTTATCATCGATCCCATAGTTCTTCTCTGCTGGGAAGAAACGTTGTGAGAAGGAGCAGGGACATAAGGCTTTAGAGTCTCCAGTCTGGCTCAATACAGCCCCCATGCCAACATCTGAAGTGTTGACATGGGGGTGTTGGGGTCAGGATGCTGCAAGCATGGTTCCGTGGAAAAGGCAGTCTTTAGTTTCTCAAACGCGGAAATGGCCTCCGCAGACCATTTTGAAGCATTGGCACCCTTGCGGGTCATTGCGATCAAGGGTACTGTTAAAGAAGAGTAGTTCTTTATAAAGCTTCTATAATAGTTGTTAAACCCCAGGAATCTTCTCAGGGCCTTCAGGCTGGTAGGTTGGGGCCAATTTTTTATACTCTCGAGCTTTTGAGGGTCCATCTGGAAGCCATCTTTAGACACGATATAGCCAAGAAAAGGCACTGAGTCTTTATGAAATTCGCATTTGGAGAGTTTGGCATAGAGCCGGTGTTCACGAAGTCAGTGTAGTACTTGCTTGAAATCCTCTAGATGAGTGGGCAAATCCTGTAAAAATATCAGGATATCATCCAGGTATACCACGACACTCTTGTACAGCAGGTCCCGCAGGATGTCGTTCATCATGTTCTGAAATATAGTGGGTGTGTTGCACAGACCGAAGGGCATAACTAAGTACTCAAAATGGCCGTCTCGAGTGTTGACGGCTATTTTCCATTCGTCACCACTACAAATGCGAACTAAGTTGTAGGCCCCCTTCAGTTCAAGTTATGAGAATATTTTGGCCCCCTGAAGCCAGACAAACAGCTATGAGATTAATGGCAAGAGGTAGCGGTCTTTAATCGTGATCTCGTTCAGACCTCAGTAATCGATACAAGGACGTAGGGTACCATCCTTCTTTCCCACAAAGAAGAAGCCTGTGCCAGCTGAAGACTTCGATGGTCTAATAAACCCCTTCTGTAAATTCTCCTCAATGTATTCGGACATTGCCTTGATCTCAGTCGCAGAGAATGGATAGACATCCTTTATGAGGTTCAGTATTGGGTTTCAGTCTTATGGCACAGTCATAGGACCTATGCGGATGAAGGATATCAGCAGCTTCTTTGGGAAACACATCACTAAAGGATGTGTATTGGGGCAGCAGTCCCGGCATCACTGGAGTATTAGGCATGCAGATGACAGGAGCAATCTCCTTAAGGCACTTCCCATGACAACCTGGGCCCCAGTGGGAGACTTCCAAGGATGCCCAGTCAAATTGGGGTTGGTGCAACTGCAATCAGGGTAACCAAAGGACGATAGGGTGCATGGCCTTCTCTAACACAAAGAAGGGAATTGATTCAATATGGAGAGCTCCGGTGCGGAGAGTTACCAGTACAGTTTGGCAAGTCACATCACCCAGTAAGGGCTCTCCATGGATGAAGGATAGGAGTAGTGGAACCTTCACAGTGACGAGGGGAATCCTCAGATGTTCCACTAGGCATTGAAAAATAAAGTTGCCTCCCGCCCCTGAATCTACCAGGGCAAGAGTTTGAACCTCAGACGGTCCGCAGATCAAGGAGACTGGGAGAGAGAGCGGAGAAGGCATAATAAGGCCTAAGAACAGTCCTCCTGCAGGACTTAGGCCCGTCCATTTCCCGGATGAATTGGGCATGTTGGGATATCGTGACCAGTCTGTCCACAGTACATGCATAGACTATGCCTCTTCCGAAGTCTTCTCTCTTTGGAAGTCAAATGACCGCAACCAAGTTGCATCGGTTCATCTCCACTGGCAGCAGGAATTACTGAAACCATCCAAAGTGCAGGTTTATCACTAGCCTCCTTCTGACCAAGTCCTCTATTAGGCCAGAGCTCTTTCACCTTATCACGAAGCCGGTGATCGATCCTAGTAGCCAAAACCATTAGTTCCTCCAGCGAGTCAGGTGTTTCACGAGCGACCAGCTCGTCTTTCAAGCGAGTATCCAGGCCTCTGAAGAAGAGGGTTTTCAAGCATTTGGGGTCCCAGCAGAATTCTGTAGCAAGAGTCTTAAACTCTATCACAAAATCAGCCAGTGGTCAGTTGCCTTGCCTCAGGTCCACCAGAATAGAACTGGCAACGTTCACTCGAGCAGGATCATCGAAAACAGATTTAAATAAGTCCAAAAATCCATCTATGTCCTGCAAAATAGGATCCTTGCATTCCCACAGTGTAGAGGCCCAAGACAAGGCCCTTCCATCAAGATAAGAAGGAATTTAAGTAGTCTTGGAAAAAGCTGTGGGGAAGTGAGAAGACTGTAATGCAAAATGCATGCAGCACTGGTTTAAAAAGCCCCTGGTCTGCTGAATCTCTCCCGAGAAACGAACTGGAGCAGCCAGTAGTACAGCAGTCTTTAAATTGACTTCATGTAACTCATCTTCATTGCGGGAATCAGCGCCTTGGGTCTTCTGTGTGTGCAGCTGATGAAATGCTGAAGTGAGTTTCTCCAATGCGTCTTGCTGTTCAGAAATGCACAGGGCCAGGCCCAGAATGGCCTGCAGGGCATTGAGCTGTGCCGGATCCATGGAGTTAGCAATCTGTTATTGTTTGTAAGGTTTTGGGTGGACCCTTGGACACTGTGGCTGCTGACCACGCCCATGAGGGGAAGTCCCATGAAGGGCCACAGATCAGGCTCAGCTTAAGACACACAACACAGATAGATCTTTTATTAACAGTATTGAGGAACCACCAGAGGTGGCAGTAGTGAGCAGAGATGAAGCCCGGCTTGGCTTGTAGTCCCTCTGGGCTCTGGAACAGTGATCCCACAATGGCTGTGCAGTAGTGAAGAGAAAATGAGATAGTGAGTTCAATGAAGTATATGCAAGGTTCTGGAATAGAGCCTCGTTGGTGGAGTACTCACACAGCGGTTTCTCTCAGTAGGAACACAGGAGCTGGAGTAGAGGCAGGCCCTCGAGGAGAGAGTACCTGGTTCCAGAGAACAATTCTGAGAGAATTAGATGGTAACTCACTGATGGTGTAGGCAGTGGTATCTTCCAGGCAGAAGTGGAGTTCAGGCAGCGAGTCCAGGAATATGGGCCCTCGAGGAGCGAGTGCTGGTTCCAGACAGGGACCTGAAGAGAAAAGAGAGGCCCCCGAGGAGCAGGTACCCCAAATAGAGTAAGTCCAATAATGGAGAAGCAGAGTAGTTAGGTACAGAGAGAGAATCCCATCTGTAAGGAATTGCTGTACGAATACCCTTGCTAACTCGATTAACTAGCAGTAGTGTAGGCTTTTTGTATCCGGGATGCGTGACATCATCACAGGGGGATGCCCCTGAGGTTCACGCCAAAGAAAGTATTTGAAGCAGGGCCACGCGGCGTGCGCGCCCTAGGGCAGCTGAACAGCATGGCGGGAGGCAGCACCCAAGCCGGGCCGGGGACACCGGAGAGGACAGCAGGCAGACGCCGTGGCAGCCAAATGTCCTTCAACCATGGGAGGAGTCACCACAGAGGTAAGGGGGGTGGAGTGGAAACGTCGGGCAGTGACAGTCGTAACACTGGGAGAATTGCCCTCAGTGTGAGAGGACAATACATCACTTGGAGAGCATGTCCTTGCTACAGGATCACTTCCTGCTACACCAGGGTGATGTTCTACAGGGAGACCTTTCTGATCCAAGGCAGCACTGGGGCTGCCAGATTGGATTTGGGACTTGGCTACTATGTCACTGAAAGTCTCATCAATGTACCTCTCTGTCTGCCTCAGCTCCTCTAAGTCTGCTACTCTAGCCTCCAGAGATCGGACTCATTCCCTGAGAGCCAGGTGTTCTTTTCACCGAGTGCACACATACAATCTCTCACCAGTGAGTAAAAAAATCATCATGTGACACTCTATGCAAAAGACTGGAAAGCCCCCCTCTTGCTGCTGGACTGCTGCCTTCATCTTCGTTTATCGTTAGGATACTAAGGGAATTGTACTTTAAATTTACAGGTGAATTTACTAATTAATCAGCTAGTGTCCTACAAGGGGATGATTAAACTTTCAATAACGGCTCGTACAATAGTATGATTTAGATAAGACCCAGATTGATTTTTAATGAGAAAGTGTCTCATGCCTAAAAATCAAGGATTGATTGGGTGGGAAAGACAGACACTAGAAGCTTGCTTATTACCTCAGACACATACAAACTCTAAAGAATATATCCCTCTATTTCACCTTTTACCAAACTTTTATAAGTCCAAAGATTTCCCAAAGCTATATTTACCAATCCTCTTTAACCACAATTAAATTGATCTTCACTTCTGGTGATCTCTGGAGTCCTCTCCTGGGGGATGCTGGGAGCAGTATGCAGAAGAGCCTTCCAGTCATCTTCTACTGCAAACAGTATAAGAGCAGAAATAAACCCAGACTCTGACTGAAGAATATAGCAGCACAAAGACATTTCTAAAGCACCATTAGAGGTACAAAGCTGCCTCCTGTAGTGGCAAGAATCCCCCAAAGTGTAGAAATTGAGAAATGGCAGCAAGGCATATTGGAATAAAGACCACCAAGGTATAAAGTCTTTCGTATGACAATAAGGCTAAGTTAAAGAAAGACCTCCAAGGTATAGTAAAAAAGTGATATGGCAGCAAGGCAGAGTGGCAGTGAAATTCCCAAGGTGTAGCATAATGGTTTATAGCAGTAAGGAAGGATAGCAGTAAAAGACTCAAGGTATAGTATGAGGAGCAGGGCAGCAAGGCAGAGTGGCAGCAACAATCCCAAAGTATAGCAAAAATAGTATAACAGCAAGGAAGAGTGACACAAGGCCCCCAGGATTAACATAAGGGGTATGGAAAGTGGGAAGGCTGGCAGAAAGACCTAATGTGTAGAGTTTGGGTTATGTCAGTAAGGCTGAGTGGTAGCAAGCAAGACTCCCAAAGTAAATCAACAGGAGCAGGGCACCTTCATCTTGATTGCGCCTCCCTCCTGTCTACTTGTTCTCCTATTGTTCCCATCTTGGCCCTGTCCTGGCTAAAATCTCATTCAGGAATTTCTTGGTTGCCATACCTTCTAGTCTCACTGCAGCACTTTTAAACGGGCCATAGACTTGAAAGAGAATCAAACAATTTTTGTTTTATCTGTGAATAACCTCCATTCATTTTGGGAGTCCCTAAATAAAATGAAGATGGTCTCATTTGTTCCATTTTACCCATGCATTTCAAATGAATTCACAACCCTAATGGATATCACTTGTCCAGGCTTTTTTGCTTCCCTTGGCTTGAAAATATCAATATCAGACAGTTCAAGCTTTAGCCAGTGTGTTTAAAATTGTAATAAAAGGACCTCAGGCAGCTAAGTATTTTTGTGTGCTTTCCCTATCTGATTTCCTCTATCAATCAAAAAATATGTAAGTTTGTCAAACAGACCAAGTCTCTCCATCTTCTTGCACTGATCTTAAGTCTTATTAACTTATGGTCCAGAAGGTGGGCATTTTCTGTAAGGAACCAGCATGCATCTTCCATCAAAAAAAATATTTGTCTCCTCTGAATGTATTATATATTCCCACTTTGAAAGTAATATTAGGCAGGACTTCCTTCATTTCTTCAAAGTGATGCACTTCTAGAGAAGATACCATTTTGGAAATTAAAGTTTAACTTTTTTTTACTAAAGTTTTACTTGAACTACACCAGGGTAACCTTGAATAACATTATTTATATGCATTTCAGCCTACCTTCTGAGGGGAACAAAAGCTGATAAGATGTATGGGTATACACTAAAAAAAAAAGTGTATTTTTAGTGTTAGGTTTGAAATGTTTATTTCTTATTAACTTAGCCGGGATATTCAGTGATAGGGATGTACATTCTTTTAAAACAAGTGACACATCTAAAATGAAATGACCCTATTTTCATTCATAGGGGTCGATGAAATGAATGGAAATCTTCCCCAAAATGAAATATGTCCTATTCTTTTACCTCCCATAGAGCTCTATATTTATGTTTTGTGGTAGTTTCAATATTAATTTGTCCTTTTAATTTTATGCATGTTTTTTTATAATCCACCTTTACCTCTTCTGCTGTGATGAGGTGGATAATAAGTTATAGTAAAACCAAATTCAAATTCAGAATTCTATGGTTCATTAAAGTCTATGGGGCAAAATGATTCTAAGGAAGGTCATATGGAAATTTCCATAGCAACCAACCTCTTGTCTGTGACTCATGTATGACCTCATAGCCTTGTCAGGATATGTTGGCATGGAAACAAGAATCAATGCAGAGGGTCACACAAAAATGTTAAAAGATTAACTGTAAACATACAACCATTTATAGCTGGATAATATATAATTTTTCAGTACTATAATAAAAATCCAATTATTGGACCATCATATTAAGCACTACCGGTCTCTTTGACCTTCATTGCTTTACTTATAATCAATCATTGGTCCAAGTTCTCAGTTTATATTTTTTTAGTTTTCTTTGCAAATAAAATGCACTTATCTTATTCAGTTTGCTGGATTCATTTAATGCAAACATTTATCTAATAAGGCAACTTCCATCTAAATGCAGTCCCGACACGCGCCGTGGAGCTACTGCTCTGCCTCAGGAGATGGTCTTGCTCAATATTAGATGGATACTTGTTGCCTTATTAGATATATGTCTGGACTAAATGAATCAAGCAAACTGAATGAGATAAGTGAATTTTATTTGCAAAGAAAACTAAAAAAATATAAACTAAGAACTTGGACAGATGATTGTAAGTAAAGGAATGAAGGTCAAAGAGACCGGTAGTGCTTAATATGATGGTCCATTAATAGGAATTTTGCTATAGTACTGCAAAATTATATATTATCCAGATATAAAAGGAGACAAGAATGCCAATGTATCAGAGTGAAGCATTTTTACAATTTAATCTGTCCCTGCTCTGTGGATCTGGTGATTCTGATCTAGTTTTCTGACCATATAATGAAGGGACTTTGTATTTCTTCTTAAATTTCAACATGGAAGGGCATGTTTTTTGTTTAGCGCCGTAAGAGTCTTCAACTGCGCTTTGCTGTTTAAATACTAGAAACATTTATAATCTTTTTGTCTGCTGTTTCTTTGTCCTGGTATTTGTCTTACTGTCACACTTACCCACTGAGAAAAGAAGGCTTGTGACAGGCAGCTAGCATTGGCAGTTTGGCAAAGCTTTTTCTTTCCTTTTGGGGATAGTGAAGAGCAGGCAAGATGGAACAGACTAAGAACCAGTTGCAGTGCATCAAGAAACAGGCAGGTGGCCACATAGTTTGTGGATCCTGTGGCTGTAAGAAGTTCACAAAGAAGAGCAGTCTCTTTCATCTATGCTGCGTGCACACTGGTAAAGAGGACAACACCGTACTGTCTGTGTATATAGTTCACATTTACACACAGGATTGGTACATTTTAAACCAGCGATGGGCACGCATAGCTTGGCCCTCACCCAGAGCCACAGACATCACCTTGGGTGATATTGTCTCCATAGTAAATATCCAGGATGAAAATTAGAGGGCTTTCAACAGGAAGAGGAAATGACTGAAGAGTTACTGTGTGGTCTGGACTCCTTGCAGAAGCAAGGTTCAGAAAGACTTCAACCTCTCACCAAAAAAATACATACATGCTCGCTACATTTTGTGATGCCCATGTGAAAGAGAGACTTGCCCTCCAATCTAACAGTCTGAGATATATATTAAGAACATGCTGACAAAGAAGGTCTGTGAACAGGAGCTGAGGAAGACTGAGGAAGAGAATGGATATAGCAGGAAACATTAACAGCGGACATCTCAGACAGAAGTGCAATTAAGAAAAGCATCCTCTCACCTAATACTTCCTCCTCCACGTCGACATGCCAAAGTCATGTTGCCCATAAAGAATCATGTCTTCTGGAACAAGCTATAGTGAGAGCAGCTGGGAAGAAAGACTCAGTCTACCCAAGCAAAGGAGACACCAGGACAAATCTCTGTGACACGCTATGTCACAGAGTCTAAAAAAGGACATGGACACAGATGCACTGTCATATTGGGCACACAAAGCAACCATCTGGCCTTCCCACCAACAAATGTCTCATAAAAGAATATTTTCAATGGCAGGGGACATCATGAGTCTTCATTGCCGAAGGCTGTCATCACAGTTGATGGAAAAGGTAGTGTTAAAACAGTAACATAAGACGTGCCATACTGGGTCAGACCAAATGTCCATGAAGCCCAGTATCATGTTTCCAAAGTGGCCAAGCCAGGTCACAAGTCCTTGCCTGGATTTCAAGGGTAGATAGATCCCATGCTGCTTATCCCAAGAATAGGGAGTGGTTTTCTGCAACACTACCTTAATAATGGTTAATAGACTTTTCCTCCAGAACTTTCTCCAAAACCTTTTTAAATGCAGTTTTATTAATAGCTTTCACTTTAACCTCTGGCAAGGAATTCCAGAGCTTAATTGTGCTCTGAATAAAAAAAAAATATATATATTTTTTCTTATTAGTTGTAAATATATTGCCTAGTAACTTCATTGTATGACCCCCTGGTCTTTTTACTTTAGAAAGAGTAAACAACTGATTAACATTTAGTAGTTCCATTCCACTCATCATTTTATAGACCTGACTCTTATCTCCTCTCAGCCATCAATTCTTCAATCTGAAGAGTCCTAACCTCTTTAGCCTCTCTTCATAGAGGAATTGTTTCATCCCCTTTATCATCTTGGTCATTCTTCTCTGTATCTTTTCTAATTCTGCTAAATCTTTTTTGAGATGTGGTGACCAAAACTGCACATACTCAATATGTGGTTGCACCATGGAGCAATACAGAGGCATTACAATATTGTCTGTTTATTCTCCATTCCTTTCCAAATAATTCCTAGCATTCTATTTGCTTTCTTGGCTGCTGCTGTACACTGAACAGAAGATTTCAAAGTATTTTCAATTATGACACATAGATTATTTTTCTGAGTGGTGAGTTCAGATGTGGAACCTTGCATTGTGTAGCCATAATTTGGGTTACTCTTCCCTAAATTCATCACTTTGCATTTATCCACATTAAATTTCATTTGCCATTTGCATGCCCAGTTTTTAAGTTTTACAGTGCCCTCTTGCAATTTCACACAATTCTCTTGAGATTTAACAACTTTGAATAATTTTGTGTCATCAGCAAATTTGATCACCTCATTTGTTGATCCCATTCCTAGGTCATTTATAAATATATTAAAAAGCAGTGGTCCCAGAACAGACCCTTGGGACACTCCTCCATTCTCCTTTTTCCATTGGGAAAATTTACCATTTAGTCTTACACTCTATTTTCAATCTTTTAATCAGTTGGCAATCCACAAAAGGACACTGCCCCTAGCCCATGGATTTTTAAATTCCTAAGAAATCTCTTATGAGCGATTTTGACAAATGCTTTCTGGAAATCCAGAAACACAATATCAACTGCCTCATCTTTATCCACATGTTTATGTTCTCAAAAAAAAAAAAAAAAAAGTAGCACATTTGTGAGGCAAGTTTTCTCTTGGCTAAATCCATGTTGGCTTTGTCCCATTAAACTATGCTTATCTATATGTTCAGCTATTTTGTTATTTATGATAGTCTGATGTAAGTGCCAGGCAAAATGATAGAAACTAACTTATCTGTAGTTTTCTGGATCACAGTCTGATCCCTTTTTAAAAATTGGCATTACATTGGCAACCCTCCAGTCTTCAGGTACCATAGATGTTACTGATAGTTTACAAATTTCCAATACAGATCTGCAATTTCATTTCTCAGTTCTTTTAACACTCTGAGATACATACCATCTGGTCCAGGTGATTTTCAACTCTTTAGTTTGTCAATTTGCCCTAGTAATCTTCCAGGGTCACTGAGATTTGTTTCAGTTCTTCTGAATATCAACTTTTAAAATCATTTCTGGCATGGGTGTATTTCTAAAGTTCAACCAAAGAACACCACTCTCTTCTGTGCAATTGATCATGAATTCAAGGGGATTATTGTAAATCAAACTATAATGATCCTCTTTCTCTCTAATTCAAAGATTGTTTACTTTCAGATATTAATGAAATGACCTTCATACTGTTGCGTGTCCCGGCTGCGGTGGTGCTGCGACCAGCCCTGCTCACCTCGCTCTCCCTTCCACCAGCTCCGGTTCCTCATCTCTGGCTGCCACGGCCAGCTCCCACCATCTGCAGTGCTCCCAGGCTTCACTAGGCCCATCAGGGCCTTCTGACTCTCAAAGCTCCTCAAGCCGGGGATCGGCGTCCTCCACAGTATCAGCCCCACCCCTAGGCGTGTGCACGAGGACCACGCGTCCCTTTAAAGGGACCAGCGTGGGAACCTGGTCTGCAGAGCCCACTGATGACATCATATAGTTCCTGAATATAAGGCGAGGTCCGTCCCCAGAACCTCGCCTTGGCAATTGGGTCGACACTTTGGTGTAGCTTCAAGCTTATTTGCTGTTCCTTGTTCCTGTGTTCTCCTGCTTCCTCAAGCCAGTCTCGTTCCAATGTTCCTGAACATAAGAACATAAGAACATGCCATACTGGGTCAGACCAAGGGTCCATCAAGTCCAGCATCCTGTTTCTAACAGTGGCCAATCCAGGCTATAAGAACCTGGCAAGTACCCAAAAACTAAGTCTATTCCATGTTACTGTTGCTAGTAATAGCAGTGGCTATTTTCTAAGTCAACTTAATAGCAGGTAAAGCGTTCCTGTGTTCCTGTCCTGTTCCGGTGCTTCTGCGTTCCTGTGTTCCCGTGGTCCTCCTTGTGTTCCAGTGCCTCTCCTAATTCCTGCTCTTTGTTCCTCCTCCTGTCATACCTCCTCAGACTGATTCATGGTACTGACCTTTGCCTACCTTCTGACTACGTTTGACCGTTGCCTGGAACTGACCACTGCCTTCCTTCTATGTTTGACAGCTGCATGGAAGTGACCACTGCCTGCCTTCTGACTATGCTTGATCACTGCTTGAAACTGACCACTGCCTGTCTTCTGACTACATTTGACCACTGCCTGGAACCGACCACTGCCTGCCTGCTGACCACATATGGACTGGTCTTGGAACTGACTCTTGCTTTGGCTGACTACCCTCAGACGGATACCTTGGCTCTGACCCTTGCGCTACATTCAGACACTCTGTTCGCTTCCGTGACCACCAGACCGGCCTGCTCTGATACTACCCGTGGCCTCTCCTTGATCAGACCAATAGGCGCTGCCTATCTCTCCCTGAAGTCCTTCACTCCTTGCCTCATCCAAGAGGTCTCCAGTGATCCTATCTTCATCAGCCATGCACCTTTGCTCATGGTGGGCACACATCTTCGCTACCTCTCTGGGAGACCCTCGGAGGCCCAATTAAGTCCAGGCGGTCCGGGTACCCAAGGGTTCAATCTGAGGAAACCCTGGATTGCTATTGGCGAAGCTCCAGCTAGCCTCTGTCTCCTTGTGTGCTCTGCCTCCTGGTGGCAGGCGCTCTCTGGGTCTGACCAGAGGGCTGTACTAATCCTGCACCAGACCAAGGGTCTACCTTCAGTGCAACAAATACTAGGCATCCTTGGTAGTGCTATCACACTCTTACTCAGCCTTATATATAATAGGGGTGTGCATTCGTTTGCAACGTATTGGCAATCCGCAACGTATATGTCATATTTGTTGTATTCGTGGGGGTCACGAAACATATGGTGAACCCCCACGAATACAATGTATCACTAACTAATAAACCCCCACTCTCCTGACCCCCCAAGACTTTCCAAAAGTCCCTGGTGGTCCAGCGGGGGTCCTGGAGCGATCTTCTTCACTTGGGCTATCGGCTGCCGGTATTCAAAATGGTGCCGATAGCCTTTGCCCTTACTATGTCACAGGGGCTACATGTGCCATTGGTCGGCCCCTGTCACATGGTAGGAGCAATGGACAGCCGGCGTCATCTTGTGCTCCTACCATGTGACAGAGGCCAACCAATGGCAACCAATGGACTTTCTACCTGGGTAACATCAAGCTAGGCTGAGAGAACATTGTACAAATCTCATCTTTGTGAGAGTTTCCTCACTCCAAAGGACATAAAATCTTCACAAGAGTGCACTGTTCTGTTCGTATATCTCACTCTGATTGTCAAAGTGGCCCCTTACCCCTATACTAATACCTAAACCTCACCTTGAGTAAATAGGTAGGCCTCCTATAGAGGTATAAATACCTAACTACTATGAGAGCCTTATAGCTAGGTGCTCTCTCTCTCTCTCCACAAACAGCTTCAAAGAAGCTATGTGCAAAAACATTGCAAACTGCAATAAAACCATGTCACACAGCTTAATGCAAATGAAAAAAGGTGTAGTTATTTGCCTTGATATGGCTTCACAAATTGCAAAGCCAGCCTACTTGGCTAGAAATCCTGCCCCAAACTCCATCCCTTTTCTAAATTAGCATCACACCATGCATTATGGTGCTTTTTGCATGTGAAAAATGCCTTAACACATGCAAAAAGCCCATAACGCGGCTTAGAAAATAACCCCCATTGTTTGTTTTTTTTGACTGTTGCTGCAATACATTGAGCAAATGATTTCAATGTATTGTATACTATGAAACTTAGATCTTTTTCTTGGGTGGTAACTTCTAATATAGAATCTAACATCATATTATCTACAGCATGGGTTATTATTCCCTATGTAAATCACTTTTCACTTGTCCACGTTAAATTTCATCTGCCATTTGGATGCCCAATCTTCTGGTCTTGTAAAGTCCTTCTGCAATTTATCTTCATCCAACTGTGAATAATTTTGTGTATCTGCAAATTTGACCATCTCAATCAGTATTCCCTTTTCCAGATCATTTATAAATATAAAAAGCACCGGACCAAGTACACTCCACTGAGAATCTGATTATTTATATCCTACTCTGGTTCCTAATTTTTTACCAGTTTGCAGTACACAAAACAAAATTGCCTCCTACGCATGTATACTAAGCTTTCTCAGGAGTCTCTCATGGGAGACTTTGCCAAATGCCTTCCAATACTACAAATATACTACATCTACTGGCTCACCTTTATCAACCCCTTCAAAAAATGTAGCAGATTTGTGAGGCAAGACTTCTCTGGGGTAAATCCATATGTGTGTCCCATTAAACCATTTCTAGCTAGTGGGAAATGGAGGGATAAAAAATGTATTTTCATTGTTTGATTTTGGGAGGTTATTTCCCCATGAATTTCAGTATGTGGAATATTTGATTCATTTCATCCATGTAAAAAATGAAACAAATATTTAAAAAAATAAATAAATAAACCAGGGCTTCCTATCCCATCCTGTCTTCACCACCAAGAAAGACTTTGTGGCCAGGATCCACCCTGGCCCCCACATACCCATCCCAGTGGGGATCCAAAGGTGAGGGAGTCCTAATACCAGGGTATTAGCCCAAACCCAGACCCAATACCACAGTCCATCCCAGACATCGGGTCACAAGAGAGGGAGCCTTGTCCCAGCCTAGGCCATGGCCTGGGCTCAGGCCTGATGCCATGACCTTGTCTGAAGGCCAAGTCCTGATGCCAGGACCTTGGCCTGAATGCAGGCCCGACATCAAGTCTTGGCCTGGAGCATTCATCTCAGCGGATGGTGCCATTTTGATGTATGGCAATGCCATACAATGCCATACATCAAAATGGCGCTGTCCACTGTGTTGAATGCACCAGACATAATAAATTCTGGTGTGACCCCAGCACAAGTTGTCAGTTTAAAGAAGAAAGAAAGAAGCATCAAGACGCAGTGACCAGGCCAGGCTTGGGCCTGGGCTGAGGTTTTGGCATCGGACTTGGCTTCCGATGTTGCATGTGCCGGCCATTGCAAGCCCACAGCAAGGCCTTCTTTCCCCCATTCGCCCACTCCAGCACCTGGTTCTGCTGCTCTCATGGCTGGTGGCAATGGTCTCAAACCTCGGGCCGCTCCTCATGCTCCCAACTCCACAGCGGATGATCCTGCTCAACGGAGAGACGCCGCTGTCTCGCGCTGAACCCCTCCGTAGGTGCGTGCACATCTGTTTCCCTTTTAAAGGGACCTCACGACTCCTTGACTCTCAAAGGTCCACCCAAGTCCCAGCAACCTGGGTCCCTACGGGCTCCTCCTGGGGGGACCGCGGGCTTCCAGTGGCAAAGACTCAGCTCTTCTCCTTGACGTCACGACTCTTCGTCTGCCTCCACAGTCGCCTCAGTCTCCAGTGCTGAGGGTCAGCTGGTCATTTCTTCTGTTCTGCCTCACCACCCGACGGGAGAACCTACAGATCAACTTCCCAAGGTATACAATCCTCCCGTCGGTCCAAGGGTTCACAAGCCTGAACATAGCAAACAGACTGCAATACTTCCCCTAATGATTTTAAGGAAAATGAACGAACTAGTGAAAGAATTTAACAAATCATTTTTTGTTCATTTTAAAACTAATGAAATGAATTTGGGTCCAAATGAAATGAATGAGTGAACAAAAATGAATGTTTTTCTTCTCCACATCCCTATCCTGCAACACATTGGGGCGGATTTTAAAACGAGCGCGAACAGCCTACTTTTGTTTGCGCTCCAGGCGCAAACAAAAGTACGCTGGATTTTAGTAGATACGCGCGGAGCCGCGCGTATCCACTAAAATCCTGGATCGGCGCGCGCAAGGCTATGAATTTTGTATAGCCGGCGCGCGCCGAGCCGCGCAGCCTACCCCATTCCCTCCAAGGCCGCTCCGAAATCGGAGCGGCCTCGGAGGGAACTTTCCTTTGCCCTCCCCTCACCTTCCCCTCCCTTCCCCTACCTAACCCATCCGCCCGGCCCTGTCTAAACCCCCTCCTTACCTTTGTCGGGGGATTTACGCCTCCCGGAGGGAGGCGTAAATCCCCGCGCGCCAGCGGGCCTCCTGCGCGCCGGGCCGCGACCTGGGGGCGGGTACGGAGGGTGCGGCCACGCCCCCGGGCCATAGCCACGCCCCCGTACCCGCCCCCAAAACGCTGCCGACACGCCCCCGAAACGCCGCGACGACCGGGCCCGCCCCCCGACACGCCCCCCTCCGAGAACCCCGGGACTTACGCGAGTCCCGGGGCTCTGCGCGCGCCGGGAGGCCTATGTAAAATAGGCTTCCCGGCGCGCAGGGCCCTGCTCGCGTAAATCCGCCCGGTTTTGGGCGGATTTACGCGAGCAGGGCTCTGAAAATCCGCCCCATTCTGCACTGCTGAATATACCCAGATAATATTTAGCTGGATAAGTTATCCAGCTAAACTTAGACTTGATGAATAATGTACCTTTGGGATCTGGATAATACCTATAAGGTCATCCTTACCTTACACATATTATACAGATCCCCAAGCCATGCCAGTACAGGGGTACCAATCCATCTATTGAAGTCTGCCTGGTCCCAAGCAGCAGCAGCCCTCTAGACCTCTGCTATTGGTCTGTGGACATTCAACATGAGAATATTCCCTCACTCCTCCTCCCTAGTTATCACATAGCAGCTGACACCCTGTTCCAACAATCAGCAAGCAGATGTCATATTTGGTCTAGTGTGAAAGCTACAAATGTTTGGGTACAGATAGCCTTTGAGTAGTGACTCAAGTGACAGGGCCGAAGATCAAGTCTTGTGTGATGATTATAACTTCCCCTTAACACCACACAAGCTATATATGTACACAATATACTGTTGAGCAGCTAGCTACTGTGCATCTCACATGCAGGACCATGTAAGCAGGATTTAGCTAAGAGTATGCAGTGTGAAGAAGGCAACACGAGGCAATTCTGAATGTCCCCAGTAATAAACTTGTTATTTAGGTCTTGCTATTTTCCTTAGGAGTATACACTGAGCATTCAGTTGTATGGTCTTGCCTGCTAGATAAGTGGCTTGTTGGAATGTACAAGGGCAGTCTATCATGCAAGGTCATGTGGAGGGCAAACTTTGTACCTAGTGAACCATTAAAAAAAACATACAATGAAAGGAGCCAACCATGAAGTGTATTTTTTAAACCAGTGACCACTTTATTAGTGAAAACTGCTTGAAATAAAGGCAAACTCTTAGGTAATCACATTATGCCATAACAAGATAGCAAATAGCACAAAACATTGTGCTGTTCATGTAATTTACAATTTGTGTAGACCTGTACATACATTGTTTGAAATGGTATCATTATATATACAGGCTTATCATCTTATACTTTTGGCACAATCATGATTACAACTAAAAACAGAGAAAGTGGAAGTGCACTCCCATTAGCTACAGTATAGTTCTGATGATGATGCTGATAGCAACTTTGCTATGTGATGCTAGGAAAAGGCCCCATACAGTCCATGTTGAAAGAGTACACTCAAGGGGACAGCCTAAGGTCCAAGGCAGCAGTGTTCAGCATGGAGACAGGAGGCCCAGGAGAAGACACAGCAGCATGGAGACAGCAGCAGCATGAGTTGAGATGATAAACCAGCATCTGGAGCAGGAGATGAGACATGATGAGAAGAGGCTGCAGCTGGACTATGACTGGAGACTGCATCAAGGAGGATGGAATGCAGGCAGAGCAACAAGGAGGGCTTTAGAGTTAGACTGCTGGAACACAATGGCTGACAATAGAACATCCCTCCTACATACTGGTACAGGGACTCTGTAGAAAGGATAGGCCCAGCAGGCTTCTTCCATCTACCCAGCATATCTCTGTAGAGGCGATCATCCAGGATTGTTGGTACAACTCTTATTATTTGGTATTTGATGCTACCACCTTTAGTCTTTTATGATCCCTTGCTGCTGCTCTTCCTCCTCTCTTACCTGGGCCTGGGCATCCATCAGAAAGGTACTATGCAAAAGGGCTGCTGCACTGCTGGTTCCTGGGCTTCCTGGCTATGACTGGCAACTTCATGGGCAAGAGAATACCAATGGTAGCAAGTATACTTTTTCATTTGGCATCAGAGGTGACTTTGCTTCTTAAGCATTGTGAGCATCTTATGCCAAATTATGTGTACTCCTGTTGCAGCCTGCCCATTTACAGGTGAGGTGAACTTACAGGTTTCAGCTTGCATGGTGTCCAGCCACTCAGCCATGCCCTCAAAGACATCTGGTCCCAGCCTTTGCATGAGGTGCTCCTCCATAGGGGTGAGGATGATGGTACAAGGGGGTTCCTCCTCCGGACCGCCATGTACATTTCTGCTTGCCACCTTAGCTTTCAACTGTGCCTTGATGTCCCAGTACCTGTGGACCACCTGCTCCCCACTTCATTGGACTTTGTTGTGCCTGGGATATGTTGCATCATGTCTGGCCCTTGGAAGCCTTTGAGGTCTTGGCTGCCCAGTTACTGAACAGCATGGCATAGTGCTCCAGGACCCCGGCAATGACCTTCTCATTATCCTGCACACTGAATTTGATACCCCTGAGGTGAGGGTGTCCTGCTGCCTGCCTGCCAGAAGGGGGTGCCACTTCAACTTCCGATGGGGTGTCCTCCCTTTCCTCATTCACCCTCTCACTTCCCCCTCCCCTCCCTTCCTTCCTCCTCCTGCCCATGCCATGCCAACTCCCTTTAATCCTGCCCTTTCTCTATCCCTAGCCTGTCTTCCTCCTTCCTCTATCCTTGCCTGCCTATCTTCTTCCCCCTCTCACGTCCTCCTATCCCTTCCCCCTGCCTATCTCTACTCCTATCCCTACTGTTCTCCCTAGCATTTCTGCCCTCATCCTCCTGCCTCGTTTTTTCCCTCTCCCCATGCCTTTCCTCTCTCCTCTCCCCATACTTCTCAAGCTCCATCCTCCTCACACCACAGACACCACTCCTCCACCCACACCACTCCTCACTCCTCCACACCAAAAGACAGACAAACTGGATAAACAAAAACTTTCACTCCAACAAAGAAAACAAAAGACCAAGATAAAAGGAAAACAGATGGCAACAGAAGACCAGCAATGCACTGAAGTAATCAAATCAAAAAAGCTCCTACTCCCATTAAGCCTCTCACAAACTCTCCTATCTTCTCTCTCCCATGTCTGACACACCCTCAAAAAGGCAGTTGCAAGAAGTTGTGATATATAAACTGAAAAAATAACTCACCACACACTAATTTACGCTAGCTGTGTAAAATAATTGTTAGAAATTGTGGACCCTTGGCCCGAGGTGGGGTTGATGTCCCACAGGTACCCACCATTGGGAGGCGAGGCTGGCCGGGAACAGATGCAAGCAGGGACTTCGCCAGTATCATCCCTCATTTCCCGCAGGTTGAGCCCTTGGGTGCCGGGGCCAGCTGGTCTTTGGAGTACCTCTGTGTGGCTGGTCCCAGAGAGAGTTGACAGCTGGGGACAGAGAGTGTCAGTGAGGATTGGTACAGTCCAAGATTGAGGCACTCTCAGAGGGAGAGGAAGAGAGAGACACAAGGGGTGAAACAACACTGCAGCTTCAAAGACTGTAGAACAAGACCACGTGGGAGTGGCCTCGAGATGAGGAGGTGCAGGGGCAGAGACTTGAATTGTGGTATGCAGAAATAGGGCTAGAGCTGGAAATCTGCTGTAGCATGAGTGAGTAGAGTCGCAGTGCAGAGGAACTGCTTGAGATACGGCAATGCAGTGACAGGACCTTCCGAAGTAGAAGTGCTGGGGGGTGCCCCGAGGAGCCTGACACAGAGATACAGTCCAGTAGTGTTACAGCGCTAAGCCAGATCTTGATGAGTAAAAGCACTGAAGCAAGATCTCCAATGAAGCAGTGCTAAGGGTGGTCCTGAGGAGCGGAGGGCACTGCAACAGAGTCCCTAGTGTAGTAGCTCTGAGCCAGGCCCCAAGAAGTGGGAAGTGCTGAGAGAGAGTCCCAGATGCAGTAGTGCTGAGCCGGGCCCCGAGGAGTGGGAAGCACCGAGATAGGGTGCCAGGTGAACTAGCACTGAGCCAGGCCCCGAGGAGCAGGAAGCGCCGAGATTGGGTCCCATGTGAAGTAGTGCTGAGCCAGGATCCAAGGAGCGAGAAGCGCTGAGACAGGGTCCCAGGTGAAGTAGCACAAAGATCCGAAGAGCAGGAACATGTCCGAGTATAGGAGCAGGCACCAGATAGGAACCATGGAACTCATTGACAATTCGGTTAGTGGTGGCTGGAGGTAAACCTTAAATATCCCAGGCCTGTGATGTCATCATCCGGAGACGAGCCTGAAGTTCCCTCCTTTGGCCCTTTAAAGGGAGGACAGATGGCAAGCACACGCGCACCTAGGGAGGCCCAGGGTTGGAACGCTGGTCGGCGGTGTCCCAGCCGCCACGTGGAGCACAGGGATCTAGGAGGAATGTGGCGGCAGCGACTGGCCACCACCGCGAGTGTACCGGGAGTAGTGAGCCAAGCATGACATGACATGAGTTGAGCCTGCTGCGGACGGCCGCGGACGGTGGCTATAACAATGATCTAGCATGCAGTGACACAACACGCCATGCGTTATTTACCTGTGCAATGTGGGAGGCTACAAATTATCCTAACATGCCCTTTTTTTTCTTTTAATCGTGGGTGCCATTTTCACTATATTTATAGCTTTTTGATGAATCTAGGTCTTAGCTAGATAAGTTTCAATATTAATACTTACCTGGCTAATTTATCCATTTAAGTTACAGCCCCATCCCACCCACTAATTATTCATCTAACTACTTAGTTGGATAAGTAGTTATCTGTTTAAGTGGCAGCCATTGAATGTAAGTGGATATTCAAATGCTACTACTTAACTGGATAAGTCAGAACTTATCCAGCTAAGTGGAACAAAATACCTACCTCTTAATGAACAGGAAAAAAACATAAAAGAAGAACTAAAAGAAGCTAAGGAGCTGAGATGCCCCTCTCACCAACTAAATTTAAAAACTGAAGCCCCTGGGACTTCAACTATTCCCCCACCCCACTTCCCATTTGCCTCTTACAACCTTTGTGGTGTTTCCAAAATCCAAATGGGGCAGGAGAGATCCTTGTCTCTTCTTCTCACTCGATCCCAATTTGAAAATAGCATCAGATGACCTTAAGGAGAGTACAATTTAGTTGTATGGCATGGGGCGACATGAGGACTCATATTTGTATTTTTCTTACTCCACGTGTATTTGCAGACCACATACACACACGTGCAGACCACATACACACACATGTATCCCAGAAATAAGGCTACTTTAGCTCTAGGTGGAACTCATTGTCAAAAAGGGTGTTTCCTATCAGTTGCAGAGTTACACGTTGTTTTTTATAATGTGAATGTCAATCCATTCCATTAAAGTTTAAATGACTACCAAAGATATGATTATGATTCATATATATACACTATCTTAACTTATTTAGATAAACAGATTTCATATAATTCTTTAGATTGTTTCTCTTAGCAGTCTAAAGTATCCCTCTCCGTTCCAAAGAAAGTATATTTAAGATCAGATATGTATTTCATTATTTATACTTTTATGATCAAAAAAATCTGAAAAAGAATTGTTTATATTTTGGGGTCTACGTTATATAAATAAAATTATAGTAAACTTTGGTTTAAATATATTTTATATTTTAAAATCCAGATTTGACCCAAAAATATTTATAAGATTCATATAGAGAAAGTACAGTAACTATTTCCTGGAGATACAGATGTAGATACCGAGGGTGTGCATAAATCTACACACTTAGATGCATTTAAAGGTGTGCCTGTATTTTATAAACTATGCAGCAGGATCCACATGACATAAAATACCGAATATGACCACCCTAAAAGTATACACATATGTTTCAGTACACACACACACACACACACACACATACACACACAATGTTTAATGCAGAGATGTGCATAGTTTATATACTTGTTATAAAATAATGTATATACAGTAACTATATTTGGTGCTAAATAATTGTAACATGCTCCACCATTCTGAAGATTTGCTTACTGCATACAAAAATTGCCTATGTATATGCCAATTTTACACACACAACCCAACATAAGCCTTTGAAAATTATAGCTAAAAAGTAATAAGTAATTGATTTAGCAATGTTTTTGTACTTTTATTAATATTTAATCATGTCATGATAATTCATGTGATGATATCTGTGATTTCTGTTGTCACACAGACTTATGCCTTCGTAAAACCATGAATCTCCAAGAATTTGAGTGACAAAAGGGTTAAAAATAGCACAAAAGGGGCGTTTAAATTAAAGGGACTCACTGACTTCCTGCAACTTCTCAAGTGTCCAAATTTGCCTAAAAATTGGGATTTTTTTATTTTTTTTTTTACCTAGCAGTTACTTCCTGCTGCTTAGGGCCTCTAGTTTATTGGAATCAGTGCTATCTTAGGGAATTATTTTCCAACTCGCGTTATGACCTATTTGAATGCGTTAAAGGCGTTTTTGCGTGCGAAAAACGCCTTAACGCATGCAAAAAGCACAATAATGCATGGGGTGATGCACATTTTTAAAAGGGGAGGAGTTGTGGGGCAGCCATATCGCACAGTTTTAATGCCAAAAATAATTTTACCTTTTTCATTGGCATTAAGGTGTATGATATGCCCATAACGCAAATTGCGATTTTTTTTCCGCAAATTTTTTTAAAGCTGATAAAATACTCAAATCTTTTGAAAAAACATATGAAAACATACATTGCAGTAATTACAGGATATATAATAGTTTATAATAATTTTAGTCAATTGTGTGCTCGCAAAATAGCATGAGGATGCTGTAAGAACATTTGCTATAGCCTATCCATCACCAAAATTCAAAACAGAATTGTGCTACAGAATTTTATTGCATCTCTCACTTTCAGATTTGTACTTATGGAACAGGTGATCCAGTAATATAGCAGTTTAAATGGATGCACAATAAGATTTACATGATTCAAATATAGGGCCTTATTTTCTAAGGCTATCGCACGCTTGCACTACTAGCGCAAGCGTGCGATAGCTAGAAAGCTTATCGCAGGCCTGCGCTAGCTACATCGGGGCAGAGTTGGCCCTGGAAGTGGAGGAGTCGGGGCATCACCGGGGCCGGCTCTGCGAAGATGGCGCCGACAGCGAAAAAGTAAGGAGCCTTTTCGCTGCCTATTTTGCGCCAAATAACTATCCCTTTTATAGTTATAGTGCAGGACCGCCCCCCGCTTCGCCCCTCCGCACCCCGTTAGCGAAAGGATTCACTAAGCCTTGCGGCATTAGTGAATCCAGGCCATAGATTTCTATTAACTACAGTGTTAATTTCTTTTTTTATGTGTGATACTACCAGAGCCAGGACCTCAACCTATGGGTTGGCTTTCTATGGGAAGATGTTTTGATGTATTGTAATAGCTGTACAACTGTTAACCTGTGAAGGTTCAGATTTCTCCATTAAAAAAAGATAAAACAAAAACCTTGAAAAAAATACAGCATACAATGATCATAGAGATTTGTCCTGCATCATATTGATTCTGATAGCTAAAATCCTTAACTGAATTAATCAAGAAAAGAGAAGACAAACTGTCCAGATTCATACCATGCATGATGATGGTGGGTTGGTATCTTGTGCAATCTCATATAATGCTGGGTTAAATTAGTAGATGTGAATTCCTGCAGAGAGCAAGTAATTGATGCATGCATGTCAGAGTAAACTCTCTAGCTTCTACTTCATTATCTTAACAAGAATAATTAGTGAAAGACTGAAATTAAGAGCTGCCACATTGTCAATTTGATTGTGTGAATAAATCCAAATTAAAATGACAGATCTATCCCCCCCCAAAAAAAAAAAAAATCTAAGTCTTAGATAGTAAAGCTATTTATACACAACCCCATGAAGAAAGTTGACTTTAATGACACACGACAAATAAATCAAGGAGCTTCTTTCATGACAAGGACAAAGTAAAATTTCACAATTTAAAAATGTTTAAATAAAAATATAGTTATGAGGCCCTCAAACTACAAACAATATGGGGGTACTGGTGAGCAGCACTAAGATGGCAGCCTGATCCTTCTGCTTTCCTACTCCCTTGAATCTTAATGAAATTTTCCACTTATATTCACTTTTGTAAGTCTCCTCAACTTTCTTTTTGGTGTGTGAAGATGTGCAGACTATGGCAACCTCAAACTCTTCCAGAATACATTTGCTTTCACAGTCTGAACAGGGAGCTAAAAGGATGAAGGAGGACCTTCTCTCTCCCTCCAAAATGGCATTGAGTAAAGATTCTGAAATTTTTGTCCAGGTCCTAATGTGAGATCCTACAGATTAAAAGTTTGATGAAGGACAATGCTACCATGATGACTGAGATTAAAATGAATGTATCCAAACTTAAGGCAGAATTTGTGGTCATGGAAGAGATTGGGGCAAGCAAAGGAGAAAAATGAAAATAAAACCTGTTATGATCATGGATCCCTGGGCTGAGGGGGCGTTGGCACTATCTGTGAGGAGGAGCCCCATCGGTCCTCACCGTTGGCTGGCGAGGCCGGGGAGAGCCTGAGACCCCGCTGGGGCTTCACCACTCCAACCCTCGTTCCCCGCAGGTTAAGCCCTTGGGTACCAGGGCTGGCTGGACTTATATAGGCCGAGGTCAGGGGGTAGAGCCGGGGCACCTCCTGGCTGTGGCCGTTGAAATGTAAATGAGTGGTGTGTGCGTGCGCCTAAGGCTGCCGGGGAGCAGAGAAAGCCGGACAGCCCCGTCCGGGCTGGTAAGGCCATGCCGGTGGCGGAGGCTCGGCGCAGGTCAGAATGAATCCACCGTGGCCCGCAGCCGCCACCAGCATCCCCGGACCAGCCGGAATGCCAGCACGACGCCGGTGAGTGAAGGGAGCCGGCCGCGGACCTCTGCGGCCGGTTCTCATAACAAACCATTTGTATTGTCAACCTCCAGCACCAAGAAAAACAGATTATGACACCAGAAAAAGATTGCAGACTTAAACAATTGATCTCAGCACAATAATCTTCAGAGTTTAGGAATTCTTGCAAGGTCAGAGGGAGCCAACCCAGTGGGCTTTCTACAAGACTTCCTACAATTTACAATTTACAGATTACAATTTACAGTGCCACTAAGGTTGATACTGCCTGGGGCCCATTGTGGGCGAGAGACAGTGGATTAAAACAGAGGCACTCTAGTTATGATACTGTCTCTGCTCATATGAAGTTCCTCTTTTATAAATAAATGATTGGGAGATTCATATTTCCTTCTCCTTTTTTGTTTTATTCCTGATACATATTTATAATGCACCCTTTTAAATGGAGCAAAGTGGATAGTAAAAGGCAATAATAAACATATAAATTAGTTATAATAAATGGAAATTCTAAGCTGTTGAAAATAGTTTTTAATTTGTACTACAAATTGAGGAATGAAGGGCATTTTAGTTCACTGGAGGTAATTTCTTCCAGAGGGACATGGCAAGGAAAGAAAATGCATATATGTGAGAAGATATCTGACTGGTGTACAAAGTGTTAAGTAGATTCTAGAGTACAGGAGAAGGAATGACTCATAGTAAATGAGAATATCATAAAGATAGGAGATGGCAAGTTTATGGATATATTTAGAGGATATGAGAAGGATTTGAATTGACAAAGGGATTTAATAGGAAAGTGAAGGCAAAATAATTTCTATTTTGGTGTGCTCATTTTTGCCCCGTATTTTTTTTTTTTTTTGGTTGGAGGGTCAGATTTTTCAATTTCAGTAAACAACACACACTATTTACAAATAGTGCATGCTATTTACAATTAAGACCCAATTTTCAAAGGCTTGCATGGAGGGTTCATGCAAAAAATAAGCATGTATGCACATATGGAGCATATATGCTCAAAGGTGCAGTTTTCAAAACCCATGAGTACGTGCATATTGACACAATCACACAAAATAACGCATACTAAATGGATGTGTTTGGTGCATTTCGAGGTGAGTTTAGAGAATGCACTTGTACTTCCATATTTTCCTGGAGTTTGGTATTTTTGCTACTGCTGTGGATTGGAGATAGTGGTTTGATAAGAGTTCTTGGAAAGTTAGTGCACTGCTTGAATGGCAGGTTTATCAATCCTTTCTCTGCTGTTTCTTGGAAGTGCCCTTCATGTCTGCATTATTTCTTTTATGTTGTTAGTTTCATGGTGTGTTTTATGATTTGCTATTTGTATTTCAGAATTTACTGGTTTCCTGTTGGTGTATGTGGCTATCTTTAGGCAGTACCCCTAACTTCCCAAGACTGAATGATGATGGGAGACCACATATGTAGTTTATCATCACATATTTTAAAATCTGCCATAGAAACAACTTCCCTGAAACTTGCAGGGTATCTGTCTGCCTTCAGTATGAGCTCTCTCTCTGCTCATGCTCCAGTCTCAGCACCTCCCCTCACAAACAACTTCCAGGGAACTTTCTTTTGTTGCTCATTCCACACCTTTCCTCCTGTCCTGAAATTAAAGGGGGGGAGGTAAAGTTGAAGTTGACAGAGAAAGCAGTCATAATGTTTGATCCTTCAATCATCTCTAAAATCATTATCAAACCAAAGATGATTTTGATATAATTTCTCAATGTAGTGATGTCCTTATAGAAGGATTTCTTCTTTGTACAAAGATTATAAACATGTATATATGGGTAATCATAACACCATTTACAAAGACCTGGATGTATTTTGGAAGTTTGTAACTGCTGGTGGCTCACAGACAGAAGAGAGGAATTAATTTTAATTCATAGAAGCCTTGATGACTGAAACTACTGCTGAAAAATTTCAACTTGTGCTAATTCAACCCCTTTTTATTTCTATTACCATGTAGCACCTGTTACGATTCTGCTTGTGGGAACTAGCCCACAAGCAGCCTCTCACCTTCTTTGCGGCTTGGAAGCCGCTGCTGTACTTCTCCTCTTCACGGCCAGGAGGTCGCTGCTGCTGCCACTCCCCTCCCGGTCCGGAGCCGTTGCCGACCAGCTTCGCTGCCCGAGTGCCGTTTCCATTCCTCTTTGCGGTCTGGAGGCCACCACTGCTCTTCTCCACATGGCCTGGAAGTTGCCGCCAACCGGGCCTTCTATGCGGCCTGGGTGCCACCGCCAACTGGGCCTTACACACGGCCTGGGAGCCGCCGTCCTCTTCTTCTTCCATGGCCTGGAGGTCACGCCAAAGCTCCTTTTCCATGGCCTGGAGGCCACCATCATCCAGGTCCTCTTCCGTGGCCTGGAGGCCACTCTGGAGCTCCTCTTCATGTGGCCTGGAGGCCACCATCATCTTCCTGCTTCATGGCAGGGAGCCACCGTCATCAGGGCCTGCTACTTCCTGTGCGGCAGGACGTCACTCTCCAACATCCTGCCCTCTTCCTAGCTGCACGGCCACGCCTCCTTTGTCCATTTAAAGGGCCAGCAGAGGGAAGTCCTCCTGGGCTCCTCCTGCTGAAGTTCCAAGGCATTTCCTCTTCAACCCTACAAAAGGGCTCAGCTTTCAGTCAGTCTTCGCCTTCGCAAGGAGTCAGTCATGGAGTCGGACTGCTTCTGGACCATCAGTTCCAGCTCTTTGCTCCAGAAGTCCTCCGTGATCCTTCATCGCTTCTTCAAGGCACTCTGTTCCTCATTGGTCCTCTTTGCCTTCGTCCATGGTTCTTGAACCTCCGTCGTCATCTTCATTCCATGTTATGGTCTCTTGTCATATTTTGTCCTCTTATCTTTAGATGTCCCAATGTCTCTGTGTCTTCAGATGTCCTGTTGTCACCATGTTTCCAGATATCTTCCTGTCTTCAGATGTCTCAATGTCTCCGTGTCTTTAGATGTCCTGATGTCACTGTGTCTCCAGATGTCTTCTCATCTTCTGATGTCCTGATGTCTCCCTATCTTCGGATGCCTGACATCCCCTTGTCTTCAGATGTCCAGATGTCTCAGCCTTCTGATGTCTTTTTCTATCATGTTCCAGTCATCCCTATGGTCCTCCCCTCTTGAAGTTCCCTGATGTCCAGATGCCATAGGTGTCCTGATGTCCCGAGGTACCAGTGTCCATTCATATCCGATGTCCTACATTCCAACCCTGATGTTCCAAGTTTCGCTTCTGATATCCTTTGTCTGGTCCTGATCCTGAAGTACCGTCAGTCCTCAAGCTCTGAGTTCAGCTTGCTCGCCCCGGACCTCGACTCCAGCTGACCATTTCCTGGGAGTAAATCCGTTCCTATCTGGTATCCATTTCCTGGTGGTTGGAGTCCTCTTCCGGCAGGATTTTTCTTCGAGCACTGCCTGGATTCCTCCCAGTTCCTGAGCCTCTGTCTTTGAGTATCTTGAGTCCTTATCCTCCAGTTCCAAATCCTCATCAGAATATCCAGAATCCTCGCCTGATTTCCAAGAATCCACTTCTGATCCTCATCTACGTCTGAGCATCTTATCGGAGTTCCAAGGTACCTCACGTTCACGTCATGTCTGAGTTCCAAGTCACCTCACATCTTCGTCTCATCTGAGCTCCCATGTACCAAGCGTTCTTGTCTAATCTGATCTTCAAGCACCCTCATCTCGTCTGAGTCTTCAAGTGTTCTCATCTTGTCTGAGTCTCCAAGTGTCCTCGTCTTGTCTCAGTCCCAAATTCCACATGTCTTCATTTCATCTGAGCTCCGAGCTTTCTCGCCTTCTTCAAGCCATCAGCTTAGTCCAAGGCTGAGGTCCCATCTTGTTCCAAGCTCCAGTACCATCACCTGTCCTCGACCTCTGTCTGTCCTTCCGTATCTGCCGCTATCCAGTGTTAGGTCTGAAAGGGCTATCAAGTGGCCGGAGGGCTACCTCAGAGACCAGCTTTGCGTTTCTGGGTCTCTACCGGTGCATGCAGGTTCAGCGGAGGTTAGGGTGGTGGTCAGTCTGCTCCTCCCATGTTTGGACACATCTTGCCTGCTGCGGCACTTCCACGGAGCTCCTCTCTGCAGTTGTGTCATGGTCCATGGGCACACATCCCCCCAGAATCGGGAGCACTCCCAACAGCACCTATCTTTCTGTGTAATTAGCAGCATGACAAACTGCTGATACTGAGAGCATTTTCAGGATATATATAAGCTCTAGGGATGTGAATCGTTTTTTGACGATTTAAAATATCGTCCGATATATTTTAAATTGTCAAAAATCGTTAGAGGCGCGATACAATAGGAATTCCCCTGATTTATCGTCAAAAATCGTAAATCGGGGGAGGGGGGAGGGGAAGGGGAGGGCGGGAAAACCGGCACACTAAAACAACCCTAAAACCCACCCCAACCCTTTAAAATAAATCCCCCACCCTCATGAACCCCCCAAAATGTTTTAAATTACCTGGGGTCCAGTGGGGGGTCCCGGTGTGATCTTCCACTCTCGGGCCATGGCTGCGTTAATAGAAATGGCGCCGGCACTACAGGGCAAAGGTAGCACTGGTGCCATTTTTGTTCCTGTCCCCCGACGTCAAGAGCGTAGGAGATCGCTCCCGGACCCCCGCTGGACCCCCAGGGACTTTTGGCCAGCTTGGGGGGGCCTCCTTACCCCCACAAGACTTGCCAAAAGTCCAGCGGGGGTCCGGGAACGACCTCCTGCACTCGGGCCGTATTGCAAAATGGCGCCGGCCGTATGGCCGTATTGCCGTATTGCAAAATGGCGCCGGCCATATGGCCGTATGGCCGGCGCCATTTTGCAATATGGCCCGAGTGCAGGCGGTCGCTCCTGGACCCCCGCTGGACTTTTGGCAAGTCTTGTGGGGGTCAGGAGGCCCCCCCAAGCTGGCCAAAAGTCCCTAGGGGTCCAGCGGGGGTCCGGGAACGATCTCCTGCGCTTGTGACGTCGGGGGACAGGAACCAAAATGGCACCGGCGCTACCTTTGCCCTGTCAGGGCAAAGGTAGCGCCGGCGCCATTTCTATTAACGCAGCCATGGCCACTGGACCCCAGGTAATTTAAAACATTTTGGGGGGGTTCAGGAGGGTGGGGGATTTATTTTAAAGGGTCGGGGTGGGTTTTAGGGTTGTTTTAGTGTGCCGGTTTTCCCGCCCTCCCCCGATTTACGATTTAAACGATTTAAAAAAAAAAAAAAAACCGAAACCACGACGATCAGATTCCCTCCCCCCACAGCCAAAATCGATCGTTAAGACGATTGATCACACGATTCACATCTCTAATAAGCTCATGTATTCAGAAAGATGACAAGAACTTTTTCAAGAAAATTAAAAAGGATGGTTGCACTCAATTCAAAACAAAAGTTATATTTTATAATTTTACTGTAAAAAGTATGTAACGTATTCTTAGATGGATGTATTGTAAATGTTTTGGTACTTTTTATTTGTAAGTAGTTTAAACATTGTTTAAAAACAAATATGAATCTTTATGCAAATTTGCCATATAATTGCTGCAGAATTATGAAAAATCTGCCACAGAATTTTCTTACTTTTGCTGAAGAATCTTGAAAAATCTGCAACAGGAAACCAGGGCGGGGTGTGTGTGTGTGTGTGTGGGGTGCTCTCCCTTTAGGAGACTGGGAGCAAGTCTGGAATGTCAGGGAATGTGCTTGGTGTGTGTCTGCAGTGACTGGTTGTATTTGCAGCAATTGGAGTGTGATTGCAGTGATAGGAAATATGCCTGGTGTGATTGGGTGTGTTTCTGCTATGAGTGGGAGTCTGTCTTCACAGAGTGGGATTTGGGAGAAGCACTGAGATGAATACTGTAAATTTATGGATAGTGTGATGCAGCATCTATGCAGGAAAAAGAAATAGAGGAGGAAGAGGAGATATCTCATGAAGAGGACATATAAGCCTCCCACAAAGTTTTTGTTTTATTTTTTGTATATGCGTAGTGACATGGGTGCTTTGGGTCCACCAGGGGATGCTGTAGTAGGCTTAATTTTGTGCAGGAGACTTGCAGTGACCAGTGAGTCTGGCAGTTTGTTGGCAGTAAGGGCAATACATCATAGGGATGTGAATCGTGTCCTCGATCGTCTTAACGATCGATTTCGGCTGGGAGGGGGAGGGAATCGTATTGTTGCCGTTTGGGGGGGTAAAATATCGTGAAAAATCGTGAAAAATCGTGAAAAATCTAAAAATCGAAAAATCGCAAAACCGGCACATTAAAACCCCCTAAAACCCACCCCCGACCCTTTAAATTAAATCCCCCACCCTCCCGAACCCCCCCCCCAAATGACTTATCTATGTAAGAGACAATATTTAAAGCTGGAGGAAGGAGACTTTCAATTAATTTCCTTTTTTTTGCACCTGCAGTGAGATCTGGATCCTGCAGTAATTGCTTAATTTGAATATGCCAAGTTTCATAGTCTCCTTCATTACTAGGTTTAGGGACATTTCCAGAGAAGACTTTAATTTTGTAGTACGTATGATTCAACTCTGCGCCCTTTTCCTTAGGAGTTTTGATCACATGCTCCACTATAACCTTTGAAACATCCGCAGGAATAGAAATTGGTGGAATGGAATATTGAGAAGAATTGACTGCCACAGGATTTTGGGTTAGCATAGCATCCAAGCACTTGGGGACTCTTTTTCGGCTTTTAACTGGAGTCTGCAATATACTCTGGGGTGATTGATCTATATCTCGTGTTTCTTTTTCTTGTGACCCCAAACTCTCAATCATGAGAGCAGATGTTCTTTTTCTCAGATCTTGAATATTGATTTTATGACTGTCAGCTATATATGCTAATTCTTCTTGAAGTCGATCTGTCATATCTAAAAGTATGTCACTCACTAGTGGGTCAGTGCATGCTTCAGGGGACATTGACTCAACATCCTGTTCTGATACTGTCTCATCTAAGACAGGTAAAATTATCCACTGACTGTCCAGTTCCCCTTTTAAGCTCATTCTTTCTAAAATAATTATAGAAAGCGGTTCTTCAAACTCACACAAAACTTGATCAGATGACTCAGTTCTTAAACGTTTCAATTTTGTAACTACACCCGCTGGGCTTAAGGCATCTTCTACACTTGCTAAAGATATTTCAGGATTTACAGAACTCAGAATAACAGATCTATCAGGAATACAATCATAGTACTTGCAATACTCCATTTTGTATGAGAAAGAAACAAAGAGAATACTGTGCTCACTTCACTAATGATGCTGGGTCGCTCAGTAGCAGGTCAGACAGAGAGAAAAAAAAAAACAAAACAAAACACCGCCCCACGTTGGGCGCCAGAATTTGTTGTAACCCTTAAAGTTCAATTTTCTTTATGACTCCTTGTGTCTGAAACCTGCACTTTGATTCCCAACCCAGTATCAGAAATGAATCCACATGCTCTTTAGTGAGTAACAGTTTTATCTTTACTGGAATGAATGACTGAAATAAATCTGTTCACTTCCTAAGCATCTGCATTTGTCATATAAACACATGTATATAGTACAAGAGAAAACTCAACTTTGTCATAAACTCATGTTAAGTATTTCAACCAGAATCAGCATGTGATATATCACCCAACCTTAAGCAGTCTCTGAACAAGCAAAGTCCCAGATTGTATCCTACTGTGTGTCCATTTGAATTTAGAGCTGAAGAGGGCGTCAGTACTGCTGCTTCAACTGCCAAATCCACAATACAGCAGCCTCTATCCAAAAGAAGAGCTTCAAATCCTGACAGGGCACAGTTCAACTACTCCCAAGTCGTCCACAGCAGGGTTCCAGAAAAGAGAACCTTAATCAGCACAGATAATATTTATTAGTTCAGAGCAGGGCAGGAACTCTGTTCAAGCTGAGCAGTGATCTGTTCGCACACGCTCAATACAATCAAATTTTTATAAATCTCTTTAGGTAAAGTAAAAAAACAACTTCAATACATCTCAAAACAATGTTAACTAACATAAATACATTACACATGAATACAATTATAGAGGGCTGCTCACCTTAATCAGCACAGATAATATTTATTAGTTCAGAGCAGGGCAGGAACTCTGTTCAAGCTGAGCAGTGATCTGTTCGCACACGCTCAATACAATCAAATTTTGAATCTCCTTTCCCCCCCCCTCAGCTCTTAAAGAGACAGCACTCTATTGTCAGTCTTTTCATGTCACAATGATGATTCAACATTTATCTGCCCTAGTTCCTAGAGGTATGTTACACAAGCATTTGTTAGCTACCATGCAAACGGTCGCTCGTGAGTTTGGTGTCCCATTGGCAGCAGAAAAAACAGAGGGCCGAGCTAGGTTAATTACCATTTTGGGTATTGAACTTGACACAGAAGGACAAATCTCGCGGATCCCGGTGGCAAAATTATGAAGCGCTATTACAGAAATTAGTCGGGTTAAAAAAGCGACACTGCATCAATTTCAATATCTAATTGGCCTGCTCACCTTTGCCTCCAGGGTCATCCCCATGGAAAGAGCCTTTCCAAGTAGGCTTTCCTTAGCCATGGCTGGCGTAAGCAAACAATACCATCACATAAGGGTGACTAAAGTGATCAAACAGGATTTAAGTATATGGGAATTATTTCTACGGCACTTTAATGGGGTGACATTTTGACAAGACCCATCCTGGAACTATAGCGAGCTTGAACTATTCACAGACGCTTCAGGCAACATAGGCTTCAGAATTTATTTCAGGGGAGCTTGGTGTGGAGCGATGGCCACCCAGCTGGCATGAGTACGGGGTCACCAGGGATTTAACATTCCTGGAACTGTTCCCTATTATAGTGGTCCTCAAGATATGGGGACAGTTGTTATCCAGATGTCACATCGTATTCAGAACAGATAACATGGCAGTGGTACAAGTCAATAATGGACTGTCAGTGCGTACCTTTGAATCCAATGCCCTTATTAGACAGCTTGTACTGTTGTGCTTTTACTACAACATTTCATGTCGCGTAGCTCATATTCCCAGTATCCAGAATAATATAGCTGATTCTCTCTCCTGCTTCTAGTGGGTGGCCTTCAGATGCCATTCATCAAAGGCGGATCAGGTTGCAGCTCCCATACCAGAGGAAATTTGGCGACTTAGCCCTCCAAATTTTGGGAGCTAATCCTGGTGTCCCTAGCGGAAAACACAAGGAAGAGCTGTGGTCAAGCCTTAATTGACTTATGAAACTTCCTAGAAATTGCTAGAGAGGATGAGAAGTCTCCAATTCCGATCACTGTGCTGATGGGCTACTTAATACACTGCAGGCACCAGGGGAAAAGCAGAGCATCAGTGCCCAACAGATTGGCAGGCCTCTCATTCTTTTCTAAGGCCCTGGGACTTCGTAGTTGCACTGACCAGTTTCCCATAAAAAGAGTGATGATGGGTTGGGCGAGAGAATCAGATAGGCCCAGAGATTCACGAATGCCCATTTCTTGCACCCTGCTACGGCAAATATTGTTTTCACTTGACTCAGTATGCTTTAATATTTTCAAAACCCACTTGTTCCGCTGCACCTTCTCCCTGGCGTTTTACGCCGCACTGCATGTCAATGAGTTGACAGCGCATTCGGTCTACAGACCAAGTGCTGCCTGCTTACAGAGGGCTGATGTGGTCATAGAGCGAAACAAACTGTGTTTGCTTATTCGTCAGTCAAAACAGACAAATCAGGTGCAGGGACTAAGATACTCTTGCATGAATGGAAAGGGGAGGCCTCATGTCCAGGTCATTGTTTGAGAGTATACTTAGAAAGATGCCTGCCCAGCGGTGGGCAGCTGCTTGCACACAGTAACGGTAACCCTCTAACCAGGTATCAGTTCAGCTAGCTGCTACGCCTATCACTGCAGGTGGTAGGCGCCGATATCACAGGCTACATGACTCATTCCTTCCGCATTGGTGCGGCCACCACTGTGGCTGATCTGGGCTTGCAGAATAAGGCAGTAATGTCTATTTGCAGGAAGCAATCCGGAAGTTTCAAGTTATACGTCGACCCAAGGAGTATTTCAGTCAATAATCTCTAACATGCCTTATCTGTCAACAAATCAAAGACCACAGATGCGCCACGTTTGGATACTAGGCTACTCTTACATATGGTGGGTACATAAAAGGGCACTCTCATGACCTGAGGGAGGACACCTGGGCTTGGCAATTCATCGAATCTCTTTGATATGGAAAGGGATCCCGGGGATGAGATGGGATCAGTTGTTGCTGACTGTGATGGACATGAATCGATGTACCAAGCCCCCACCCCCACCCCCGATGTATTGATTGTGTATCTGGGGGATAATGACCTGTCTTCAATGCACAGTGTGCAACTTACACAAAAAAATTCAAGGTGATATGGCCAGCTTGGCTAACAGGTTCTCACAGTCAGTGAATGTTTGGTCTTACATCAACCCCCGGAGAGTATGGAAAGGTGAACAATCTCATGGTACAGTCGAAAAAGTGAGAAAAAAGATCAATAAGTGAGTGAGTAGATTTATGTTCACTATTGGAGGATCGACCATCAAGCATGATGTTATGGTTATTGATGTTTGGGTGGATCCTTGGACACTGTGGCAGCTGACCACGCCCACGGGGGGCAGTCCCATGAGGGAACACAGTGTCAAGCTAGACTCTTGACTCACAAACACAGATTTGAATCTTTTATTAAACAGTTTTGGAAATCACCAGAGGTGGCAGTAGTGAGTAGTGGATGTTGAGCCCGGCTGGGCAGGTCTCCAACAAACGCTGGAACAGCGAATCCTTTGCTAGGCTGTGCTGTAGTGGAAAGAGACTGAGAGTTGTGAGTACACAATAAGAAGGATTCAGAATCCCAGGTAAAATTAGGAGATGCTCCAAGACAGGGAGAGCAGGCCCTCGAGGACAAGTACCTGATCCCTTAGAACAGAGAGACTCAGTTGTATTGTACTCACATAGCAGTAACAGAGATTCCACTAGACGAGAGGTCTGGCACCGGAACAGAAGGCAGGCCCTCGAGGAGCGAGTACCTGGTTCCAGTGAAGCAGTACTTTGGAATAAATGGTAGTTGTACTCACAGATGGAAACTGTTAGTGAGGTCTTCCAAATAGAAAGGTTTGAAGATGCAGGTAGTGACTCAGGGAACATGGGCATTCGAGGAGCGAGTACCGGTTTCCTGATAGCACCTGAAAGAAGCAGAAGAGGCCCCCAAGGAACGGGTACCCCGTTAGCAACCCCAAAGGGTGTAAGAGTTCCAGATAGTGCTGGAGTGGCAGAGCAGCTACAGTACGGAGAGCGAATCCCATCCATAGGGTTTCCGTTGCTTATTCGATGAGCTAGCAAATACAGCATGATGTCATATCAGGGGGACGCCCCTGAGGTTCGCGCCAACGTGGAAATAAAGATGAGGGTGGCGTGCGTGCACACGTGCGCCCTAAGGTACCTTGGAGGAGCATGGCGGGAGGCAGCACCAAAGCCGGTCCGGGGACGCCGCAGAGGACAGCAAACAGATGTCGTGGCAGCCAGTAGTCCGAGGTAAGCGGGAGGAGCCGCAGGTAGTGAGAGGTAGGAGGGATGAAGCTGTTGAAGACCGACAGTCACAACACATGAATTGCTAAATGAGAGCCCCAGCTTGTTTAGACCAGATGTGGTGCATCTGTCAGACATTTGGTGGGACATATTCAATACTGCTTTGCAAGATGCCATTTAAGCCCTGCACAAGAATTGGGCTGCAGCCAAGCTTGTTGGGGGGTACCCTGGTAAGCAGGGCTGCTACCAGGATACCATGGCTCGGTGACCAGTGAATTTGCAAGGCCCCACAGATTTTAACTACGGATTTGCATGGGGGCCAGTATCTCGGGAGCAACTGAGCAGGCAGGTGCTAAGTGGGCCGGCGGCCCAGCAAGTTCTGACCCAGACCCTCATTGCTTTGATAGCATAGGGAAGTGGTGACGAGAAGGGGAGTATAGAGGGTGCTTCAACCTGAGACCCTGGCTTCTACGGCCGGGCCTGGGTAACCCCTTACTGTGATGATGCTGTGGCTACTACGGCCAGGTGTCTGTAATGGCATCTAGGCTTTTATGGCTGGGGTATTCCTCGTTTGCCAGTGGCAGTTTTGGGCATAGCACCTGTCAGTTGTGGTGGGCACTGGTCACCAGAAGCTAGTCATGTGCAGTTTAAGAATTATGTTTTGTTAAAAGTTAAGATATGAAGTGTATGTATTATACTCATACGTTGCAATGTTATGTTTGGGCTGGGCCAATTCATTTTTCCACAAATAAAACAAAATTTTGATCTAAGCAGAGCGCATGTGAAGTTTGTGAACCCTTTAATATCAGACAGCAGGGGGGGGTGGAGGGGAGAAGTGGGGAGCAGCGGAATTTGAAGCGCAAGTGAACACCAGTCTTCCCCCGGTCACATTGAGGGCCTGCGATTCCTTTAAGGGAGCCAGGCACAATGGGAGTGGGGTAGGGGGAGAGAACGCCAGGAAAAGGGGTGGGGAAGCTGGGGGATGACGGGACGGCATTGAGGGGTAGGGGGTGTGGGAACGTGCTGACGTGGAAGGGGCGGGGTAGCCAGTGCTGGGCTTCGAAGCACAAGTGAACACCAGTCTTCCCCCTGGTCACATTGTGACTGATTTAGGGAAAAGCCAAAGTGATCTGTTCATAAGTCTTTTGACCTGTAATGTTAAAAAGTAAAAGAACAGGGAGGTTAAGCTTAGCTGTGAAACATTGAGAAGTTTATGAATGTGGGATTTTTGGGTTCTTTTGGTAAGGGTTATACTACGACTCTGTAATCTAAACTTTCTGTGAGCAGAGTGCTAAAGCAGACTTGATTGTGAAATGTTTTAGCTATAAAAAAGCTACACTCTACCAGAGAAGAAAGGGTAACAAGTGTTTAAAGCCTCAGCAGGGCTTTCAAAAGTTGAACCTTGCTTTCTAAAAGAATAATGGTACAGAGTGCAAAAAGCACTGACATTGTTATTTTTTTTTTCCTTTTTAGTAATTGTCCTTAAATGAAGCTTAATTTGCTTCACAA
Source organism: Rhinatrema bivittatum (assembly GCF_901001135.1). Lineage (NCBI taxonomy): Eukaryota > Metazoa > Chordata > Amphibia > Gymnophiona > Rhinatrematidae > Rhinatrema > Rhinatrema bivittatum. The sequence goes on from NC_042619.1 coordinate 141,009,213, forward strand.
GCACAGCTACAGACTGGTTGTAGATAATCAGGAGATTGTTAAGGAATTTCCTGTTACAAAAACTGTTTAGTCCCAGAATATTATTCTAAAGTATTTAAAAATAACAGGAACTTATCAATGAGTGGTTTACCAGAAGGAACTGTATGTTCAGTCCAAGAGTATTACTTCAAAGTGTTTGCAGATAACAGAACCTTCGTAATTAGTAGTCTGTTAAGAGAATCTGCATGGTTGGGGTTTGAGTGTACTAATTAGAGTGCCTGCAGCTTATGGAGCATTCATAATTACCTGTTAGGGGAAGCCATAATGGGTTGAAGAGGAACTCCAAGTAACAGAGCTATTAAGGGGTTCTGTGTGTTGGGTTGAAGACTAGTATTCTAGAGAGTTTGCATTTACACAGAACTATTTACTAATTAAGAAACTGCAGGTATAGTTAAAGAAGTACATGGAAGTAAGTTTATAGGAGGTATGTTTGTGAAACCATAACCTGTGAATAATGTTACTAAATTAGCTGTCTGTAATAAACATAAATGGTTCTTTCAGCTGAAACCTTGTTCCAGGTTCTAGGAATTTTTAAGTCCTACATTAAAGCTCGGCAAAGCTCTGTGATTTTTGGGGTGGAATGTTAGACCTGTTGTGTAACTAAAGAATGAGGGAAATACATCTGTGTTCTAGTATATTTGAGTTGGTTGTTTGATTGAGAAGTATGTTAATCCTGCTAGAGGTATATGATTGTAAGCCTCATTCTTTAAGCTTTCTGGAAGTGAAGTGGGTGATTGAAATGGTAGCAAACCAGATAAAGAACTATATCAGAGTATGATTGATGTATTAGGGATGTGAATCGTTTTAGGACGATTAAAATTATCGTCCGATAATTTTAATATCGTCTTAAACCGTTATGGAACACAATACAATAGAGATTCTAACGATTTATCGTTATAAATCGTTAGAATCGTGAGCCGGCACACTAAAACCCCCTAAAACCCACCCCCGACCCTTTAAATTAAATCCCCCACCCTCCCGAACCCCCCCCAAATGAGTTAAATAACCTGCGGGTCCAGCGGCGGTCCGGAACGGCAGCGGTCCGGAACGGGCTCCTGCTCCTCAATCTTGTTGTCTTCAGCCGGCGCCATTTTCCAAAATGGCGGCGAAAAATGGCGGCGGCCATAGACGAACACGATTGGACAGCAGGAGGTCCTTCCGGACCCCCGCTGGACTTTTGGCAAGTCTCGTGGGGGTCAGGAGGCCCCCCACAAGCTGGCCAAAAGTTCCTGGAGGTCCAGCGGGGGTCAGGGAGCGATTTCCCGCCGCGAATCGTTTTCGTACGGAAAATGGCGCCGGCAGGAGATCGACTGCAGGAGGTCGTTCAGCGAGGGTTCCGGCGCCTCGCTGAACAACCTCCTGCAGTCGATCTCCTGCCAGCGCCATTTTCCGTACGAAAACGATTCGCGGCGGGAAATCGCTCCCTGACCCCCGCTGGACCTCCAGGAACTTTTGGCCAGCTTGTGGGGGGCCTCCTGACCCCCACGAGACTTGCCAAAAGTCCAGCGGGGGTCCGGAAGGACCTCCTGCCGTCCAATCGTGTTCGTCTATGGCCGCCGCCATTTTTCGCCGCCATTTTGGAAAATGGCGCCGGCTGAAGACAACAAGATTGAGGAGCAGGAGCCCGTTCCGGACCGCTGCCGTTCCGGACCGCCGCTGGACCCGCAGGTTATTTAACTCATTTGGGGGGGGTTCGGGAGGGTGGGGGATTTAATTTAAAGGGTCGGGGGTGGGTTTTAGGGGGGTTTAGTGTGCCGGCTCACGATTCTAACGATTTATAACGATAAATCGTTAGAATCTCTATTGTATTGTGTTCCATAACGGTTTAAGACGATATTAAAATTATCGGACGATAATTTTAATCGTCCTAAAACGATTCACATCCCTAATACATCAATCATACTCTGATATAGTTCTTTATCTGGTTTGCTACCATTTCAATCACCCACTTCACTTCCAGAAAGCTTAAAGAATGAGGCTTACAATCATATACCTCTAGCAGGATTAACATACTTCTCAATCAAACAACCAACTCAAATATACTAGAACACAGATGTATTTCCCTCATTCTTTAGTTACACAACAGGTCTAACATTCCACCCCAAAAATCACAGAGCTTTGCCGAGCTTTAATGTAGGACTTAAAAATTCCTAGAACCTGGAACAAGGTTTCAGCTGAAAGAACCATTTATGTTTATTACAGACAGCTAATTTAGTAACATTATTCACAGGTTATGGTTTCACAAACATACCTCCTATAAACTTACTTCCATGTACTTCTTTAACTATACCTGCAGTTTCTTAATTAGTAAATAGTTCTGTGTAAATGCAAACTCTCTAGAATACTAGTCTTCAACCCAACACACAGAACCCCTTAATAGCTCTGTTACTTGGAGTTCCTCTTCAACCCATTATGGCTTCCCCTAACAGGTAATTATGAATGCTCCATAAGCTGCAGGCACTCTAATTAGTACACTCAAACCCCAACCATGCAGATTCTCTTAACAGACTACTAATTACGAAGGTTCTGTTATCTGCAAACACTTTGAAGTAATACTCTTGGACTGAACATACAGTTCCTTCTGGTAAACCACTCATTGATAAGTTCCTGTTATTTTTAAATACTTTAGAATAATATTCTGGGACTAAACAGTTTTTGTAACAGGAAATTCCTTAACAATCTCCTGATTATCTACAACCAGTCTGTAGCTGTGCTTGTGAAGCAAATTAAGCTTCATTTAAGGACAATTACTAAAAAGGAAAAAAAAAATAACAATGTCAGTGCTTTTTGCACTCTGTACCATTATTCTTTTAGAAAGCAAGGTTCAACTTTTGAAAGCCCTGCTGAGGCTTTAAACACTTGTTACCCTTTCTTCTCTGGTAGAGTGTAGCTTTTTTATAGCTAAAACATTTCACAATCAAGTCTGCTTTAGCACTCTGCTCACAGAAAGTTTAGATTACAGAGTCGTAGTATAACCCTTACCAAAAGAACCCAAAAATCCCACATTCATAAACTTCTCAATGTTTCACAGCTAAGCTTAACCTCCCTGTTCTTTTACTTTTTAACATTACAGGTCAAAAGACTTATGAACAGATCACTTTGGCTTTTCCCTAAATCAGTCACAATGTGACCAGGGGGAAGACTGGTGTTCACTTGTGCTTCGAAGCCCAGCACTGGCTACCCCGCCCCTTCCACGTCAGCACGTTCCCACACCCCCTACCCCTCAATGCCGTCCCGTCATCCCCCAGCTTCCCCACCCCTTTTCCTGGCGTTCTCTCCCCCTACCCCACTCCCATTGTGCCTGGCTCCCTTAAAGGAATCGCAGGCCCTCAATGTGACCGGGGGAAGACTGGTGTTCACTTGCGCTTCAAATTCCGCTGCTCCCCACTTCTCCCCTCCACCCCCCCCTGCTGTCTGATATTAAAGGGTTCACAAACTTCACATGCGCTCTGCTTAGATCAAAATTTTGTTTTATTTGTGGAAAAATGAATTGGCCCAGCCCAAACATAACATTGCAACGTATGAGTATAATACATACACTTCATATCTTAACTTTTAACAAAACATAATTCTTAAACTGCACATGACTAGCTTCTGGTGACCAGTGCCCACCACAACTGACAGGTGCTATGCCCAAAACTGCCACTGGCAAACGAGGAATACCCCAGCCATAAAAGCCTAGATGCCATTACAGACACCTGGCCGTAGTAGCCACAGCATCATCACAGTAAGGGGTTACCCAGGCCCGGCCGTAGAAGCCAGGGTCTCAGGTTGAAGCACCCTCTATACTCCCCTTCTCGTCACCACTTCCCTATGCTATCAAAGCAATGAGGGTCTGGGTCAGAACTTGCTGGGCCGCCGGCCCACTTAGCACCTGCCTGCTCAGTTGCTCCCGAGATACTGGCCCCCATGCAAATCCGTAGTTAAAATCTGTGGGGCCTTGCAAATTCACTGGTCACCGAGCCATGGTATCCTGGTAGCAGCCCTGCTTACCAGGGTACCCCCCAACAAGCTTGGCTGCAGCCCAATTCTTGTGCAGGGCTTAAATGGCATCTTGCAAAGCAGTATTGAATATGTCCCACCAAATGTCTGACAGATGCACCACATCTGGTCTAAACAAGCTGGGGCTCTCATTTAGCAATTCATGTGTTGTGACTGTCGGTCTTCAACAGCTTCATCCCTCCTACCTCTCACTACCTGCGGCTCCTCCCGCTTACCTCGGACTACTGGCTGCCACGACATCTGTTTGCTGTCCTCTGCGGCGTCCCCGGACCGGCTTTGGTGCTGCCTCCCGCCATGCTCCTCCAAGGTACCTTAGGGCGCACGTGTGCACGCACGCCACCCTCATCTTTATTTCCACGTTGGCGCGAACCTCAGGGGCGTCCCCCTGATATGACATCATGCTGTATTTGCTAGCTCATCGAATAAGCAACGGAAACCCTATGGATGGGATTCGCTCTCCGTACTGAAGCTGCTCTGCCACTCCAGCACTATCTGGAACTCTTACACCCTTTGGGGTTGCTAACGGGGTACCCGTTCCTTGGGGGCCTCTTCTGCTTCTTTCAGGTGCTATCAGGAAACCGGTACTCGCTCCTCGAATGCCCATGTTCCCTGAGTCACTACCTGCATCTTCAAACCTTTCTATTTGGAAGACCTCACTAACAGTTTCCATCTGTGAGTACAACTACCATTTATTCCAAAGTACTGCTTCACTGGAACCAGGTACTCGCTCCTCGAGGGCCTGCCTTCTGTTCCGGTGCCAGACCTCTCGTCTAGTGGAATCTCTGTTACTGCTATGTGAGTACAATACAACTGAGTCTCTCTGTTCTAAGGGATCAGGTACTTGTCCTCGAGGGCCTGCTCTCCCTGTCTTGGAGCATCTCCTAATTCTACCTGGGATTCTGAATCCTTCTTATTGTGTACTCACAACTCTCAGTCTCTTTCCACTACAGCACAGCCTAGCAAAGGATTCGCTGTTCCAGCGTTTGTTGGAGACCTGCCCAGCCGGGCTCAACATCCACTACTCACTACTGCCACCTCTGGTGATTTCCAAAACTGTTTAATAAAAGATTCAAATCTGTGTTTGTGAGTCAAGAGTCTAGCTTGACACTGTGTTCCCTCATGGGACTGCCCCCCGTGGGCGTGGTCAGCTGCCACAGTGTCCAAGGATCCACCCAAACATCAATAACCATAACATCATGCTTGATGGTCGATCCTCCAATAGTGAACATAAATCTACTCACTCACTTGTTGATCTTTTTTCTCACTTTTTCGACTGTACCATGAGATTGTTCACCTTTCCATACTCTCCGGGGGTTGATGTAAGACCAAACATTCACTGACTGTGAGAACCTGTTAGCCAAGCTGGCCATATCACCTTGAATTTTTTTGTGTAAGTTGCACACTGTGCATTGAAGACAGGTCATTATCCCCCAGATACACAATCAATACATCGGGGGTGGGGGTGGGGGCTTGGTACATCGATTCATGTCCATCACAGTCAGCAACAACTGATCCCATCTCATCCCCGGGATCCCTTTCCATATCAAAGAGATTCGATGAATTGCCAAGCCCAGGTGTCCTCCCTCAGGTCATGAGAGTGCCCTTTTATGTACCCACCATATGTAAGAGTAGCCTAGTATCCAAACGTGGCGCATCTGTGGTCTTTGATTTGTTGACAGATAAGGCATGTTAGAGATTATTGACTGAAATACTCCTTGGGTCGACGTATAACTTGAAACTTCCGGATTGCTTCCTGCAAATAGACATTACTGCCTTATTCTGCAAGCCCAGATCAGCCACAGTGGTGGCCGCACCAATGCGGAAGGAATGAGTCATGTAGCCTGTGATATCGGCGCCTACCACCTGCAGTGATAGGCGCAGCAGCTAGCTGAACTGATACCTGGTTAGAGGGTTACCGTTACTGTGTGCAAGCAGCTGCCCACCGCTGGGCAGGCATCTTTCTAAGTATACTCTCAAACAATGACCTGGACATGAGGCCTCCCCTTTCCATTCATGCAAGAGTATCTTAGTCCCTGCACCTGATTTGTCTGTTTTGACTGACGAATAAGCAAACACAGTTTGTTTCGCTCTATGACCACATCAGCCCTCTGTAAGCAGGCAGCACTTGGTCTGTAGACCGAATGCGCTGTCAACTCATTGACATGCAGTGCGGCGTAAAACGCCAGGGAGAAGGTGCAGCGGAACAAGTGGGTTTTGAAAATATTAAAGCATACTGAGTCAAGTGAAAACAATATTTGCCGTAGCAGGGTGCAAGAAATGGGCATTCGTGAATCTCTGGGCCTATCTGATTCTCTCGCCCAACCCATCATCACTCTTTTTATGGGAAACTGGTCAGTGCAACTACGAAGTCCCAGGGCCTTAGAAAAGAATGAGAGGCCTGCCAATCTGTTGGGCACTGATGCTCTGCTTTTCCCCTGGTGCCTGCAGTGTATTAAGTAGCCCATCAGCACAGTGATCGGAATTGGAGAATTCTCATCCTCTCTAGCAATTTCTAGGAAGTTTCATAAGTCAATTAAGGCTTGACCACAGCTCTTCCTTGTGTTTTCCGCTAGGGACACCAGGATTAGCTCCCAAAATTTGGAGGGCTAAGTCGCCAAATTTCCTCTGGTATGGGAGCTGCAACCTGATCCGCCTTTGATGAATGGCATCTGAAGGCCACCCACTAGAAGCAGGAGAGAGAATCAGCTATATTATTCTGGATACTGGGAATATGAGCTACGCGACATGAAATGTTGTAGTAAAAGCACAACAGTACAAGCTGTCTAATAAGGGCATTGGATTCAAAGGTACGCACTGACAGTCCATTATTGACTTGTACCACTGCCATGTTATCTGTTCTGAATACGATGTGACATCTGGATAACAACTGTCCCCATATCTTGAGGACCACTATAATAGGGAACAGTTCCAGGAATGTTAAATCCCTGGTGACCCCGTACTCATGCCAGCTGGGTGGCCATCGCTCCACACCAAGCTCCCCTGAAATAAATTCTGAAGCCTATGTTGCCTGAAGCGTCTGTGAATAGTTCAAGCTCGCTATAGTTCCAGGATGGGTCTTGTCAAAATGTCACCCCATTAAAGTGCCGTAGAAATAATTCCCATATACTTAAATCCTGTTTGATCACTTTAGTCACCCTTATGTGATGGTATTGTTTGCTTACGCCAGCCATGGCTAAGGAAAGCCTACTTGGAAAGGCTCTTTCCATGGGGATGACCCTGGAGGCAAAGGTGAGCAGGCCAATTAGATATTGAAATTGATGCAGTGTCGCTTTTTTAACCCGACTAATTTCTGTAATAGCGCTTCATAATTTTGCCACCGGGATCCGCGAGATTTGTCCTTCTGTGTCAAGTTCAATACCCAAAATGGTAATTAACCTAGCTCGGCCCTCTGTTTTTTCTGCTGCCAATGGGACACCAAACTCACGAGCGACCGTTTGCATGGTAGCTAACAAATGCTTGTGTAACATACCTCTAGGAACTAGGGCAGATAAATGTTGAATCATCATTGTGACATGAAAAGACTGACAATAGAGTGCTGTCTCTTTAAGAGCTGAGGGGGGGGGGGAAAGGAGATTCAAAATTTGATTGTATTGAGCGTGTGCGAACAGATCACTGCTCAGCTTGAACAGAGTTCCTGCCCTGCTCTGAACTAATAAATATTATCTGTGCTGATTAAGGTGAGCAGCCCTCTATAATTGTATTCATGTGTAATGTATTTATGTTAGTTAACATTGTTTTGAGATGTATTGAAGTTGTTTTTTTACTTTACCTAAAGAGATTTATAAAAATTTGATTGTATTGAGCGTGTGCGAACAGATCACTGCTCAGCTTGAACAGAGTTCCTGCCCTGCTCTGAACTAATAAATATTATCTGTGCTGATTAAGGTTCTCTTTTCTGGAACCCTGCTGTGGACGACTTGGGAGTAGTTGAACTGTGCCCTGTCAGGATTTGAAGCTCTTCTTTTGGATAGAGGCTGCTGTATTGTGGATTTGGCAGTTGAAGCAGCAGTACTGACGCCCTCTTAGCTCTAAATTCAAATGGACACACAGTAGGATACAATCTGGGACTTTGCTTGTTCAGAGACTGCTTAAGGTCGGGTGATATATCACATGCTGATTCTGGTTGAAATACTTAACATGAGTTTATGACAAAGTTGAGTTTTCTCTTGTACTATATACATGTGTTTATATGACAAATGCAGATGCTTAGGAAGTGAACAGATTTATTTCAGTCATTCATTCCAGTAAAGATAAAACTGTTACTCACTAAAGAGCGTGTGGATTCATTTCTGATACTGGGTTGGGAATCAAAGTGCAGGTTTCAGACACAAGGAGTCATAAAGAAAATTGAACTTTAAGGGTTACACTTGCATTCTTGTTTATCCCTTCCTACCAGAATAAAGTCATCCAGATAATGAACAACCTGTTTAGATTCCAACTTCTGCTCAACCACCCGCTGTAGGAATGAACTAAACAGCTCAAAATATGCGCAAGAAATTGAGCAGCCCATCGTGATGCATTGATCCTAATAATATTGACCTTTGAAGTGGAAATCAAGTAGATGGAATGAGTGTGGGTGTACTGGTAGAAGGCGAAACACAGAATTGATGTCCACCTTTGCCAACTGTGCCAGGCGGCCAGCCTTTTTTATCATGTCTATGTGGAATCAAAGGAGGCATAACTTACCGAGCATAAGCAGGGATCAATCAGATCATTGACTGAATTCCCAAGAAGGTATGACAAATTGTGGATTAGTCTGAAACACCCCAGTTCCTTTTTTGGAACCATGCCCAAAGGAGAAATAAACATATTTGGGAAAGGTGGGAACCGAATGGGCTGGCTATCCTACCCTTAGCAAGTTCAGACAATATCTTGTTGTAAGCCTCCTTTTCATGCATAACCAAGAACCGAGTGTTGCGGGGAGGGGGTGTCAGTTAGGCATGGGGTCAGTTAGGCATGGGGTTTTAAAACCGTGAGTGAAACCATCTGCGATCTGATAAGCCTTATCAGAAAAAGGGTAGCTTTGTAGCCAGGGATGCATGGTGCTAGTGTTGATTGGTGTTGGAGCTAGCAATCTTGGATGGGTGGGTGTATTGGCATTCTGTGGTCTCTGGGTCCTTGGCATTGCGAAGCTAGTGAGATCCGAGACAACAGATAGAGCAGGCATGCTTAAATTTGCAATTGGACAATGAGCAGTGACCTGCATTAAACTGTCTGCAGACATCACGCTTCCCACTAGCTGGGTATGCAGCTCTTTCCCGTGGGCCACTTGAGACGCTCGCTGTCCTGTCATGCCACTGAGACTTGTGTAAGGTCATCTCATCGAGCCATAGATCAAGCATTCTATGTCTCCAAGATATAGAGCTATCCTGTGACATACTCTTCCTGAATCTTATATCGTAATTCAACCAAGCCGAGCCTCCCCGCTTCTGAGCTTTCATAATTGTGTCCAAGTACCTTATTAGAAAAGGGGACTGCTCTGGTTCATGCTCAACTCACGCTCAACAATGGATGGCCGGCGCCATCTTTAAAAATGGGTGGGCCATCCAGTGCACCTACCATATGACAGGGGCCAACCATGGCTCCGATAGCCCCTGTCACATGGTAAGAGCAAAGGGCCATCGGCGCCATTTTGATTAGTGGCAGCCGGGACCGAGCACGGGAGAATGCTCCCGGGACCCCCACTGGACCACCAGGTATTTAAACATTTTTGGGGGGGTCCGGAGGGTGGGGGGATACTAACAAACTCATTTTAAAGGGTCAGGTTGTGTTTTTAGGTTGTGTCCTTTCTTCCCGCCCCCACCGCCATAACGATAAGAAAACCCACTAAAATAATCGTGGGGTTTCCTATCGCTATCGGGGACCCCCCGATATCTGACAATATTGAAAATATCGGATGATATTTTCAATCATCAGATAAACGATTCACATCCCTACTCTTTTCTGTATTGACCAGTTTTTGGTTGCTTTTCTCAAGAGAACAAAGCAATATACAGGAAGTCCTCAAATGTAAGATATAAATGATTTCTGAAATCATGTCTTAAATCAAAATGACTTAAGTCAAAACCAATTTTCCCTTATAGTCAAAATGACTTAAGTCAAAATAAATTTTATATAGAGAGGATTGGCTCTAACACCAAGGCTGTGACCCCACTTTCATCTAAAGAATAATAGAAATGACTTGTCATTTAATGTAACATTAAAACTAAATCTTCTCCTAAACTCAGAAATGGACCCAATGCTAAAATAATCCCATGTGCACCAATTTTTCCATTCGACAGAAATACATAACATATCTCTGTTATCTGTTCTCTGTTCTCTGTTCTCTGTTAAAATTGGAAACAACCTATCTGCCTCATACCCCCTACAACAAGGAGTCCCGCAAGGTTCATCACTCTCTTCGACCCTCTTCAATGTTTACCTCACACCTCTCTGCCACCTCCTCTCTGACCTTAAACTCAAATTCTACCTGTATGCTGATGATGTACAGATCATCATTCCCATTCACAACTCCATATCAGATGCTCTGGAGCACTGGGAAAACTGCCTAGCAGCTATCAACACCCTCCTCACCAACCTTCAGCTTGCACTCAACACAAATAAAACGGAACTCCTCTACATTTCCTCACATCCTCCTGACCTCCCGCCTAATGACCCTAAACTTAACCTCCTCACAGCCCAACCCTCCGTTAGGGACCTCGGAGTCCTTCTCGATCCTAACCTCAGCATGAAACCTCACATCAACTCTATCCTCAAAGCTGGTTTCTTCAAACTCAATGTTCTAAAGAAACTCAGACACCTGCTTTACACCCATGAACTCCGTACAGTGATTCAAGCCACCCTCACCTCCAAACTTGATTACTGTAATGCCCTCCTCTTAGGGCTCCCCCTATCTTTGATAAAACCCCTCCAACTATTGCAAAATGCAACTGCAAGACTCATCACGAACACACACAAACACGACCATATCACCCCCATCCTCAAGGACCTACATTGGCTCCCTATCCTTTCACGTATACACTACAAAACCTTGACCATAACACACAAGTCCATCCACACTCACAATTCCAACTGGCTCGACCTCCCGTTCACCGCCTCCCTTTCCACCCGAGCCACTAGATCTACCAACAAAGGCACCCTTCATGTTCATTCCCTAAAAACAGCTCATCTCTCCTCCACCCGTGACCGTGCCATCTCCATTGCCGGTCCGACCCTCTGGAACTCCCTACCTGTCCACATGCGCCTTGAACCCTGTGCAATCAAATTCAAAAAGAAACTAAAAACACTTCTGTTCAACCATGCCTACACAGAATAGCATTCCCTTCTTCTCCTTAACCCCCCCCCCCTCCCAGGTGACTGCCCGCTCCTTACATTAAGGAGTTATTCAATGTAAATTGTAAATTGTTAATTTGTTAAATTGTTAATTGTTATTCTCCGGTTATGATTTCCTTGTTTTCTATCCTTCATACTGCCTTTTGGTTACCCCCGCGCCCAGTTTCTCTCCCTGTTGAAATGTACTTTCCAAACCTGCAGTTATTATATGAACCGGTATGATGTCCCCACTAATACCGGTATATAAATGTTCCTAAATAAATATCTTGCCCGCTAGAACCACCAAGAGGAGGAGCATAAAACTGAGCAAATGTTTCCCCTCCCCCAAATTCCTTATAACCCTCCACATGCTGCTAGTGTCTGCGAGCACTCTGCTATCCACCAGTGATGCTGGCACCACTGACTAGGATCCACCATTTGCACCACAGCAGTAGCAGTAAAGAATGGGAGCAGCCCACACTAGGGCATAGGCTTACCTCAGGACTAGGGATGTGAATCATTTTTTCACGATTTAAAATATCGTCCGATATATTTTAAATCGTCAAAAATCGTTAGGGCCACGATACAATACCAATTCCCCCGATTTATCGTCAAAAAATCGTAAATCGGGGGAAGGGGGAGGGCAGGAAAACCGGCACACTAAAACACCCTAAAACCCACCCCCGACCCTTTAAATTAAATCCCCCACCCTCCCGAACCCCCCCCCAAATGCCTTAAATTACCTGGGGGTCCAGCGGCGGTCCGGAACGGACTCCTGCAATTGAATCGTGTTGTCTTCAGCCGGCGCCATTCTGCGCCGCCATTTTGCAAAATAGGGGCTTAAAATGGCGGCGGCCATAGACCAACACGATTCGACTGCAGGAGGTCGTTCCGGACCCCCGCTGGAATTTTGGCAAGTCTTGTGGGGGTCAGGAGGCCCCCCCAAGCTGGCCAAAAGTCCCTGGGGGTCCAGCGGGGGTCCGGGAGCAATATCCTGCCACAAATCGTTTCCGTACGGAAAATGGCACCGGCAGGAGATCGACTGCAGGAGGTCGTTCAGCGGGGGTCCTGGACACCCAGGGACTTTTGGCCAGCTTGGGGGGGCCTCCTGACCCCCACAAGACTTGGCAAAAGTCCAGCTGGGGTCCGGAACGACCTCCTGCAGTCGAATCGTGTTGGTCTATGGCCGCCGCCATTTTGCGCCGCCATTTTGCAAAATGGCGGCGCAGAATGGCGCCGGCTGAAGACAACACGATTCAATTGCAGGAGACCGTTCCGGACCGCTGCTGGACCCCCAGGTAATTTAAGGCATTTGGGGGGGGGGGGTTCGGGAGGGTTGGGGATTTAATTTAAAGGGTCGAGGGTGGGTTTTAGGGTGTTTTAGTGTGCCGGTTTTCCTGCCCTCCCCCTTCCCCTGATTTAGCTACGGACCGCTGCTGGACCCCAAGGTAATTTAAGGCATTTGGGGGGGGGGTTCGGGAGGGTGGGGGATTTAATTTAAAGGGTCAGGGGTGGGTTTTAGGGGGTTTTAGTGTGCCGGTTTTCCTGCCCTCCCCCTTCCCCCAATTTAGCTACGGACCGCCGCTGGACCCCCAGGTAATTTAAGGCATTTGGGGGGGGGGGGTTCGGGAGGGTGGGGGATTTAATTTAAAGGGTCGGGGGTGGGTTTTAGGGGGTTTTAGTGTGCCGGTTCACGATTTTAACGATTTTCACGATACTCTAAACACCCAAACGGCGACGATACGATTCCCTCCCCCTCCCAGCCGAAATCGATCGTTAAGACGATCGAGGACACGATTCACATCTCTACTCAGGACTGACCTAGCCTTTCCCCCTGCAGCTTTCTCTGGGTGCTCAGGTTTTACTGGGATTTGTGAGCCTCTGAGCTCCAGCTCTGCCATTGCCCTGCTCTTAACTGAGAGGGCAAGATTGGGAGGCGCTGACATCAGCATGCCAGCCATACTCAGTGTCAGAAGGCAGAAAAGGCCATAACAGTTATGGAGTGGAGTGCAAATTTTCAAGAAGTGTAACCCAGAAATGTTGCAAGTCAGGTGACATAAAGGTAAAGACTTGTTGCATTTCTTTCCAGCTAACAAAGAGCGTGGACCTGAAACAATACATGATTTTTCCAAAATAACTCATTTCCCTTCAGTTTTGGGAGCATTAGCTTGTACACATGTGTCAATCAGGCCACCTGCCAGGAGTAAATCAAACTACCTCAACCATAAGGGCTTCAACTCCTTCAACATGCAAGTGATCTGCAATGCCACCACTCATATAATAGATGTTGTGGCTAGGTTTCCAGGGTCCTACCACAACACTTACAACTTTTCACAGTTAGGCATTCACAATCACTTCCAAATTAGGAGCATCTCTGTGGGATGGCTTATAGGTATGTATGTCATTCAAAGTGATATGACTTCACAACTAGCCTTTGCCCTTTTTCTCTCCATCAGCTCTTGCAAATTAGCGCAAGAGTTTCAGCCATACCCTGGATCTCCCACATAGCACAATGCCCTTGCCCAACTCTCTTACTAGGTTTCTCTCCTCTACAGGTGATAGAAGCTATCCCTCAAAACATGGCTTGTGATTCCTCTGGTACTGCCTGAGAGTATATTAGATGAATACTACAACATGGCTCACAGGCAGATCAGGACAGACACTGAGAGAAATTTTGGCCTACCTAAAACCCAATTTTGTTGCCTGTAAAGATATGGGGGATATCTCATCTACATCCCCATAAGGCCTGTAGCATCTTATTTCTTGCTGTTTGCTCCATAACCTAGCCAAAATATGTGGCTTGCTGTTCTTGAAGGTTATGACATGCAGCCTTCAGAAACTGAAGAGGAAGACAGAAAGTTGGAGGAATCAGTTGAAGCAGAAATGGCAGCGTGGGGCCCTGAAGCTACCAAAGGAACACATTAATACAAAGATGAGTGAAACTTTATTTACATGGCACCAGTTATATACAGTGCATAGCACTTTGTAAATCTTATTTGCATAGCCTTCCCCTCTATTTAGGGGAGTGGCATAGCCTCCCATAGCTAGCCATGTCATGTGCTTCTCCTTAGTGGGGTCCTTTCACATCTAGGTGTGCCCTCAGAGGGCATCTTAAGATCCTTGCTTGACAAGGGGTAAGGGCTACAACAGAGCACCTAATTATGATAGGTCTCCTGTGAGCTACTAGCTGGGGGGCTATCGGGACTAAGAGTGGCTGCAGTGGCCTGAGGGACTACAGCTGGGTGAGCTGCAAGTAAGACCACAGTTGATTCAGCAGAGACAGCTGGATTGTGAGAATACAGAGGGACAGCAGGGGGTGGGCTGATGTCCAGCAGAGATCCCACAGAGAGAGGATGCATTTGGGCAGACAGGGATCCAGCTGATGGAGCTGACATCTAGGGTGACTGTGACAGGCAGAGATGCTTCTAGGGTGTTTGTGGCTGCCAAGGAGGTATCCGTGTGAGCATCTCCTGCATGATGTCTTGGATGCCATGCAGCTTTTTATGGCCTACCTCCCCTATGCCATATCTCCTCCTAAGGGCCTGTTGAATTCATGGACACTTAGGCCAAGGTGAAGTTGATGTAACATACAGGGAAGAGCCCTGCAGATCCCCACCATCAGCAAGAGAATCGGATGAGGCAGATACCCACATGGAGCTTCATCTTTACCAGCCCATGATCCCCTTGCGTTGAGCCTTTGGGTGCCAGGGCTGACAGGTCTTAGTTGGGAGCCTCTTCTGATGGAAAAGTGATCTGTTGAGGTAACTGGATCAGAGTGAGTATAGATCAGGAGATCAGGTGAGTCTGGTAGCAGGCAGTGTATGATGGCAGGCAGCATATGGAATTATCCATGGATAGGCAGTGGTCAGTGGCAGGTGGCAGTCAAGAGAATCCAGAAGTCAGATCAAGGTCAACACCAGGCATCCATCCGAAGAGAAGTTGGGATGGATAGGTAGGGCAGGAGGATGAGGAGAAGAACTAGTGGCCAATGAAGAGGAAGCAGAAGAACTGAAGACAAGGACACTGGAACTGAAGATGAGGACAAGGACCACAGAAATTCCAGATGAAGACAAGGACCACAGGAACTGAAGATGAAGACAAGGACTATAGAAACTAAAGTTGAAGAATGCTGGAGCAACTCTAGCTATTTACATTGCTATACATATGTACAGAGAGATATGTTTCCAAGGCAAGGAAGTGGTGAACGGAAGGGTCTTTTATAGGCCTAGTGGAGTGAGGTCATCTAGGGGTACAGCCAGGCCTTTTCTGCTGTGGTCCCTTTAAAGGGCATGATGTTAGGTGCATGTGTACCTTACGAACAGCCTGCGCAATCATCAGCAGCATTCTGCTGCATTGAGGCATGATACCCCACCTCACTGGAGAATGACGGAGATTGGCAGCATCAGAGAATGGTGAGTGAGGTCTGGACCAAGGGGTTAAAACAGAAGGTCATGGGAGAAGCCCACAGACCACCAAATTCAACAGGGTGCACCTAAAGATGGGCAAGACTCTCATTCTGGGCCAGAATGAGACACTCAACAGGTGTGAATACCACTTCTGGCTCAGAGATGGGAGACTTGGGCTTTGGTTTCTAATTCTGAGGCCAGTTATCCTCTTCCTCCTCACATGGAAGAACTCAGGGTACCCGGATCTTGAAATGTAGCCAAGGACTCATCCTCCTGCAGCTCATGTTCCTGTTCTACCTGTCCCTCCTCTTCCTCTACCTCCTTGATCTTGGCATGTGTGGTGCTGTAATTTTATTGCAAAACCAGTATCACAAATTATTAAACTAGTGGTTTCTCTGTAGTGGCGGGCTCGCCGCTACATGCAAGATTGGGTCCTGGCATATTTGAGTTTCAGACAGCCTCTTCTCCTGCCAAAAGATAAAGAAGGCAAAATGTTAGAAATGACTCATGGATAAGGCCTTTGGATAACAGACATACCATAGTACTTCCTGTATAGGCTTTGTCAGTAAACATGCCTCCTTGCTCCCCAACCTTCCTGTATTAAATGTCTAGCAATCCTAAAAGGCTTTGGCTCTCTCCATAAGTATACTAAAGTATAAACTGAAATTTGCTGGCACAAAAAATTCTCAATTATGCTGAGGGGCGCGGGGGTTGGATGATGCAGGCCCTATAGGCCTTTGAGCCATTAAGTTGTCTGTACATATGTATAGCAATGTAAATAGTTATTTATAGTTATTGAATGGATATCTACTCTATATCCCTTCAAAGTCACCTTGTGTGCTTCCTGATCTGGGAATGTTGTACAGACTCACCCAAACCACATCCACTTTTGGGATGGTGTTATAAGGAAGATGGTATCACCACTAATATAGAATAATTTCATTATGGAATCTCCACTGGGCCAAACTCAGAATTTAAAAATGTATTACTTACTCCAACTATGGTCAATCAGATTTTATTTTAATCATGTCAAGGACTCTCAGTTGTTTAATATTAGAGGTTTATTGAGAGTTTTTATCAATTAAAATATAATTGATTGATATATCAGTGCTATTGAACTCAATGCCAGAGAACCTTTGAATAATAACTGACATTAATAAATTTAAGAATGAGCTGAAAACTTGGCTATTCGATAATGCCTACTCTCTGATTGGTATAACCAATTCTTCCTCACTCTGATAAATATCTATGTCTTGCATATTACCCATACTCTCCCCCCCCCCCTATAATGATTACTAATGCATCTTATATGTCTGTCTTTGAAGTATACTCTTAGATTTGGAACATTTACCTTGAATGTTTACTTGTATGTATGCCTGCCTTTATAACTCACCCTTTGTCTCTGAGTGTTAAACCTATACACCATTGTGATCTAGTGATTCCCACATGGAATGACGGTATATAAAATGCTCAAAATAAATAAATACATAAATAGACAATCATTTAAGTGATTTGGAAAATTAGAAGCAATTACAGCTTCTTTAAGCAGCACAACAGCTTCTTGACCACCAGCTTGGCATAGATTTAATTCAGACCAATCACAACTATCTATCTACCCAAACTAAAAGTAACTTCAGAACTCTTAATTAAAAGTTAAAGATGATTCTCTTACCATGCTAGCAAGCACAGCTGAAGGAAAGGGATAGATTATATGTGAGGCATTTGCAGCTGTATTCTTCAGTGTGCTGAACAATGGCATCTAGGTAAGCATCTCTTCATTCTAACATTCAGACTGAGGTGCACACAGACTTCTTCTGGTCTCCCAAGGTGTGGTCTGTTAATTGGTGAGAGCTCTTGGATGACATACTCTTTGGGATGCCAGAGACCCTTTGTTCTTTTGTTTCATTTACTATATAGCAATCCATCTGCATAATGAATACACAGTCAATGTGTATGGATGATGGCCAAGCACAGCTCTCTGAATGGGAGTTCCCTACTCTTTTTATAAAAGTGAAAAGTTCATGTTATCATACAGAACTTCATAGCTCCAAAATGCCATTAGAAATAAGCATCCTCCAATCAATATCAAAGCCATTTATTTCAGCAGACCTAAAAGTGAACAAACTGCCAGAATAATTTCTACAGCCTATGGATTCCTTCTACAAGGCCTGCATTTCTCAGACTCACCACAAATAGAAGAATGTCCATGATGCTTTGTTCTCTATCTTTCATTTTCATTGCTTCAGAAAGAATCAACTCCTTGGTCTGAATTATCCCTACAGTATTAAGGGCTAGGAGTTCACCAGTTGTAAAGCTGATCTGACTAGAGAATCCCTCTGCCAAGTTTTGCCTGAATATCTTCAAATTTTTGCCATAGGTCTATCCATTTATGGAACAGGCCCTGTACATTGTGGATGTTATGGCAGACCATGTTAATTCTGTTTCTTATGTCCTTCCATGTATTCCTCCTCTGGTAGGAGTTGACTTTCAGACCAGAGTTTCCATAGATAATTCTCTGAACGTTTATTACCTCCCTTGCAAGCATGTCAGCTTCCTCTGGATGGACATTTGACTTGCACAATAATGGACATTTTTGCCAGGCATTGTGGTGTTCTGGTCATAGGCATAGTAGGCAGTTTATATAGCTTCTTCCATGCCTAATTTTGAGCCAATTATGCTTGGTTAGCAGGTAATCATCAATTTTATACTCGCGTACTTTTGTAAAATAGTCTTTAAAAATATGTGTGTTCCATATGCTCATGTAATTTTTTATCAGTACGTGCATATATTTCTATGTTTGTCATTTTAAAGATGAGGAGTGCTTTTTCTCTCAGGTTTTCCTTCCTTGTAATGAGTTCCTGCTAACTTTTAGTGTGGATTCCCAGATATGTGTGGATAACATTCCAAGTGTTAAGCCTATCCCCCTGTCAGATAAGAACGAGCAATAACCCACTATAGGGGGTATATGTCAGTAAGAGCCAGATCCTTACTTTTATTGCCAGTATGACAATCTTGTCAGCTGAATGTGGATGCAGGTTCCAATGAGTAACATAAAGGTTTATGGGCAACATTAGTTCCTAAGGTTTTTTTCATTAATCCACTTTGGTCAAAAATGCATATACCTGACTTCCTTACTTGTGTAACTAATGCATTTTTCATTTTAGTGTGAAATGGTTTCACATCATTATTATGTTCTTCTTTTCTCGGTCAAGATGTTCTTGATTTACATGTAAAATGCAAAGAAAAAAATAATATATCTGCAACAAAACTGAATTCCTTTAACACAGTCTTCTCATTAAGGTTGATTATGTCTGAAAGCAAAAATATCTTGAAATGTTGGCTTGAGTAGAAAATGTCAACATTAATACTTATAAAAAATTTGAAATTGAATACCAATACAAGCATTTAGCTTTTCATTCCTCTGTCATTCCACATGATACATTAGTATTTACAATTTTTGAGATATACTTCTAAATATCAATGTTCTTAAATGATTTTGTTTAAAATAATTTACAATTAAAGTTACAGAATGGTCTTTCTTTTTGAGATTTCTTTTGGTTTATGGAAAAATTAAACATTCAGTGGCCACTGATTTAGGCTGAAAAGGTTCTCACAGATGGGAAACTACTAGAGATGTGAATTGGGTGCCGGAATCGGTTCCGGTTTCAGTATCGTGGACCCTGCAGGAAATTTTGTTTCCCGCTGTCCAGACGGTATTTTTTTTCGGCTGTCCCGAGCCGAAAAAAAACAAAACCACTCTGACACTTTAGATATAATTATTTACAATCCCCCACCCTCCCGACCTCCCCCCAAAAAAAACTTGCCTAAAGTCCCTGGTGGTCCAGCGGGAGTCCCGGGATGGTCTCCACTCTCGGGCCATCGGCTGCCAGTAAACAAAATGGCACCGGTGGCCCTTTGCCCTTACCATGTGACAGGGGCTATCGGTGCCATTGGCCGGCCCCTTTCACATGGTAGGAGCAATGGATGTCCGGCGCCATCTAAAAAAATGTCACGTGCCATCCATTGCTCCTACCATGTGACAGGGGCTGGCCAATGGCATTGATAGCCCCTGTCACATGGTAAGGGCAAAGGGCCATCGGTGCCATTTTGATTAGTGGCAGCCGATGGCCCGAGATGGGGACATCGCTCCCGGGACCCCCGCTGGACCACCAGGGAATTTAGGCAAGCTTTGGGGGGGGGGGGGGGTTGGGGGGGGATTGTAAATAATTAGATCTAAAGGGTCGGGGTGGGTTTCGGGTTTTTTTTTTCTGTGTGCCCTTTCTCCCCCTCCCCAAACCAATAAGAAAACCACATGAAAATTGTGTGTGTTTTTTCTACCATTTTCGTGGACCCCCGATACATGATGGATTAGAAAATGATGCACATCCTTAGAAACTACACAAGTAAATTTATGTAAACACCCCCAAATGTGCAGAAATATTGACATTGTGTGCCTTTACATGCATTTATATGCACAATGATTATTTTGAAAGACTGATGAAATGAATCCTTTGCACTGGTAAATTTATGTGCATAATTCATTATATTCTTACGGACCTTCATTTTCAGTTTTTATTTTATTTTCCTGGAAATTTGAATGTTATAACAAAAAAATCAGTTGAAAAAAATGACTATGGGGCAGATTTTCTAAGTTCACAGAGCTTAGAAAATCCGGTGGTATCAGGGGGCGAGGGGCGAAATGGGGGGCGGTCCTGCGCTAGCCGGCAGCGATCGCACAGCTGCGGTGCAATTGCTGCTGGCGACACGCTGAATAACTACACCATAAAAGGTGTAGTTATTCGGCATGAAATAGGCAGAGAAAAGGCTCCTTACCTTTTCGCTGTCTGCGCCGTCTTCACGGAGGTGGCCCCAGTGACGCCTCGACTCCTCCTCTTCCGGGGCCAACTCCACCCTGATGTCCCCTTAGAAGGCATGCGCTACGGTTTCTAGCTATCGCACGTTTGCGCTAGTAGCACAAGCGTGTGATAGCCTTAGAAAATAAGGCCCTTTGTTTGTTATAAGAAAGAAAAGAAAAAAAACTGTGGAAAAGTTATTTTTCTACAGATTTTCTTTTTTTGTTCTAACATTGAATTTCTGAGGAAAATTAAAATAAAAACTGAAAATAAATGTCCCTATATGTGCTTATCGTTACAAAAATTCTGCAATAATGAACTGCTTTGATTCAATATGCAAAGCAGTATTCAGCAAAAATCATGATAGAAAGGAATCTTTGCAGGACAGTTTTTGCAAAAAAATAACTACAACCAAAATGAAACATAGGTTTTTTTTTGTTTTTTTTTTGCAAAGTCACTGTAGATAGCTTAGCAGGATCATTTGCATCTGAGTCTGAATAGAAATGTATGTGTGTAAAATCCTGAATACTGCATGCATTTTAGCACAGATTAGTACATTAGCCTCTAGTTGATTACACCTATACAGTTTTCAAATATTAATATCTGCGTTTTTTAAAGAAAAATAAGTCAGAAAAGATCCAGGTTGCTCAGATGTTTGCATGTTCAACATTAACATGAAAATGTACTTCTCTAAAATAATATAAGCAAAATATTTTTTATTGCCTGACACATTGCATGTGGTCAATACCTTATTAGCATGCTTCCTTTCCTTTCTGGAATTTTTTGTGTCTTCTCTAACAATTTTCTTTTGCTTGTCATGGTGACCCAATATCTGCAACAAAAATCTCAATCTCCTGACATATTTCCTTCTTTTAACACAGATGACATTGTCATCCATGGGCAATTGAAACACTGCTTGTTGCCAGCAGCAGAGACCAGCAGGCTTTATTCAAAGAATGGTCAAAGGACATTGAACCTAGAATCTTTTGTGTCTCTGTACCTCAACCTGCAAGTTCAACTGTTTAAATGCTTTTACTTATTTATTTAAATCCATTTTAGTATGTTTGTTAGATTGTTTTACATTGATCTTCCATTTATTCATGTTTAACCATAATATATTTCAGTTTTGATTCCGGTATGTATTGTTTTGAAATGTAATGATTGTTTGTATGTGCACTGCCCAGGATATGACCGATTGACAAATTCAAATAAAAGTTAAAGATAAAGATATAGTTCATTTTCTATTGATTTATGACCATTTATTTAAAATGGAATTTTTATTATAAGATACCATATAAAAGATAAATATATCAACAAAATAGTTCATCCCTAAAATTTATGAGCCTGATTTTCAATAGTCTGCATAAGTTACCAAATGCACATAAATAAATATAAGTGGGACTATAGGGATTTATACTAGTATTTTACAAATTTTAGGATAGGAGCAGCACACTTTATAAAATACCACATTTTTCTGTCCTAAATGTACATGCATATGTTTCAATATGTGCCTCATTTGAAATGTAGGAAACACATACTTTCTCCACCCCCTTTTTGACCTTGTTAATGACACTGCAAGTATGGGCATACTAGCATATTTCTAAAATATGAAATATGCATATGCCAACTTTTTACACATGCATATGCCAATTTTATGATTGTAACAAACAAATAACTGTTTGAAAATTACCTCTAATAAAAATTAGAGAATTATTCAAACAAATTAATACAAATACTGCTGGTTATTTAACTTAGACAATTTTGAAATTGTGCATCTTTTGGTTTAGGCAGTCATTTGGTGAACTGCAAAGCCTTACACACAAAAAAATTGCTCAAGATGTATTACACAAATTTTTCCTAATCTAACATTCAAACTGGGTCATTTTTCTAATCGCATTAGGGTCTTATCATGGGCTTTAGGGCCCTAACACCCATGATAGCATCATAACACCTGCGATAAATAACACATCACAAGATGTATATGAAAATTTTTTCCCAAATAGGAGGAGTTTGTGTGGAGTTTGGGTGGAGTTAATTAAAATGAGAATTGCTTCGTGTTGCTTGTGATAGCATAATTCATGTTATCACGGGTTTCAATGCCAGAAATAACTACACCTTTTTTCATGGCGATAGGGATGTGCATTCATTTGGAGGACTCGAAAAACGAATGCAATTTTTCCAAAATTTTGAAAAAAATTGTTTTTCGGGTTAGCGTGCACTAACCGATCTGAACGGTTTTACTGCTGCACATCTCTACTGTGTAATATGCCTCAAACAGGATTTATGTTAAAAATCATTAATCCCATTTTGGTCAGAGGAGGAGAAGAGAGATAGGGAAAGCATCTAGGGAAACACATGTTAGTCAATTTTTTAGACCACTGTAGGAGGGACAACCAGTAACTCGGGGTGAGGTTTTGGTGGTGGCCTAGGTTTTGGGGGGCAGTTTAAATGCACTGACAGAGGTCTCAACAGCACAGTACACATCAGTGAAGAGTTGATGTGATTTGGAATGCGGGAAGGTACACACAGATGAGATTTGTACATTGTACTCTCAACCTTGCTAAGTCGAGTGTACAATGTACAAATCTCATCTTTGTGTACCTTTCCTCACTCCAGTTCTTCACTTATGTGTACTGTGCTATTCATACCTCTGACTGTGCATGTAAAACTTCCCCCCAAAATGTAGGCCACCAACAAGAGTTACTGGTTACCATTCTTAAAGTGGTATAAATAGTTTCTCTCTCTCTCCCTCTCTCTCTTCACTCTCTCTCTCCTGAAAATGATAAATCTAGGACTATTTTTGGTATCCACAGGAAGCCCTTAACATGCTTGCTAAAGTTTACTGAGTTTCCTGTATTATATAACTAAGCGACTCTGTGAAAATTGCCCAAGCTGATATGTGTGTAAAAACACATACACAAAAGTGAATTTTAAAAGTCCAGTGCATACCACAATTGGGAGATACGCATGTATGTAGGCTTTACACACACACACCGTATTTTAAAAACTGCCTACATGCACCCATATTTCCAATTGCATGCTCAGTTTACTCAGAATCAAAAAGGGGCATGGTGTAGATGGGACATGGGCATTCTGGGACAGGACCAAGAGATGTGCGTGCAAATACTTATGCACCTGGATGCATGCCCAGGTCTGGTGCCACGAAACCTTACAAAAGACATTCTTGAGAGGTTTAAAGTGTTGCGACCATGACCCACAAGTCCTGATGCGGGAGTGGCCACTAGCTCATGGGAGAGCATGAGCTCCTGAACCACGGCACGACTCAGAGAGGACCCCCGAGCCACACCGTGGAAGATGAGCGCATGCAAGCATGGGTGGAGCAGGAACAAAGCAGGACTGGAACTAAAGCAAGGAACTCAGAACAGGCATCAAGCAGGATCAGCCCTCCGCTGGAACCACACACACCAAAGAGACCCAGCAATGCAATGCTGGTCTCAGGAGTAGCCCTACAGCCACTTGAAAACCCTTTTGGACCTGCCACTTGGGAACGACGACTGCATGAGGCCAGACAGAGGATGAGGGCAGGAACAAGATGAAGACTTGGAACTTGTAAGGACTCAGAAGAAGACTCAGGTTACTCAGAAGACTCAGTCGAAGAATTGGAACTTGGAAAGACTCAGACGAAGACTCAGGTTACTTGGAAGACTCAGATGAAGACTTGGAACTTGGAAGGACTCAGACAAAGACTCAGGTTACTCAGAAGACTCTGACAAGGATTCAGGTTACTCAGAAGGTCTCAGGCAAGGTTTCAAGGCTCAGGTGAATGTACTGGGTGAGAACTGCATCGCAGAGTGCCCCTCACAGCCACCCATGGATGGTCACCGACCACGCTGAGTGCGAATCAGACTCCAGGCGAAGTAGTGGAACTTGAGACTGGAACATGTCGAAGATTCAGTAGAGGTCTGCACCGGGGCATGCCCTACACAGCCGCCTGTGGCTGGTCATGGACCACGCTGGAGCGGAGCAGGTTCTGGCAGAGTCTTGGGCAGGGATGGAAGCAAGGAAGGAACTCCGAAGACTGAGACAGGATTCAAGACTCAGGATTCAAGACTCGGAACTTGGAACTCAGAACTTGGAACATTAAAAACAAGGGTCTTCTGGAAACTTGTGCTGCAGATGAGAAGAAGGCCTTGTACCACAAAGCGCCCTACACAACCCCCTCATGGACTGATCATGGACCACGATGGTGGCAAGCCAGGAAAGATGGATGCAGGAAACTGGGAACTGGTTGCAGAGGCGAAGACGAAGGCATCAGGACCAAGACATCAGGAACACAGAACATCTGGAGCATCAGGACTCAGGAACAGAACCACAGAACATCAGGATATGGAACAGTTGATGAAGGAGCTCCGACGAAGGACTAGACCAGGAACATCAGGTCAAGGAGACCAGGAACACGGAACGAAAAGCCTTCTAGACAAGTGAAGACCACGGAGGACCTGGACCAGCAAAGAAGAACATGGACAACCATGAAGTCTGATCCGAAGGCCCTGAGGAACTGAAAGTGAGCCCTTTTATAGGACTGAAGCAGGAAGTTGAAGAATGAAGACTTCTGGTGGGGCTGCGGGCTTTTCCTGCCGCGGTCCCTTTAAATAAATTGAACAGGCGCACGCCAACACCTAGAGGAAGGCCCAGAGAGGAGCAGGTCCACGGACAGCGGCATCCCTGCTACACAGAGAAGCAGATAGAGGAGCAGGTACTAGGCTGCGAAGATTACTTCCGGGTGGTGGTGTCTTCCCCGCTGTGAAGGCGGTGGCAAGAGCGGCTCCCCTGTTGCGTAGAAGGCAGGACTAAAGGCGGCTTCCTGCCGCGAAGGTGAAGAGGTCCCGGCGGCAGCTCAGGGCCATAACGAAGTTAGCGGCAGCTTCCTGCCGCTAGGAGGGATCCTGAAAGCAGCTAGGCCGTGAAGCAGTGGTCCAGTGTGGAGGCAGCAGCAAGGTGATGGCAGTCCGGAGCGGCATAGGCCGCAAGAATGGAGTCCTATGGCATTGGGCCAATGGCAATGAGTAGAGACCTACTCACAGGATGGGGCCCTCAAGCAGGATCGTAACATAAAGGGTCTGGGGTAGCTGGGGGGAGTGCAGGCTATTAAACCAGGGGGCTTTGGAAGACCTAGTTCTACACTGGGGGCCTGATTTTAAAAACCATTTACTCACTTAAAACTGGATTTTACTCAAGTAAATGCACTTTACTCGTGTAAGTGGGCTTTTGAAAATTGCTACAATATATGCCATGAATTGTCCATAGGATTTGCTCACGTAAGTGCACTTTATTCAAGTAAATGGCTTTTGAAAATTGCTACAATAGTAGATACACTTATGCATGCAATTCCTTTTGAAAATTACCCCCTGGGTGAACTGGTGGATGAACTTATGAAACTTGTATTGGCATTGACATGTGCCAGTTTTAAAATTCCCTGACTTGCATGGCTGAAACCTGATTTGCGCAGTTGAGTACACCTACTTGCAAAACTAGGCACACACATATGCATGCTAAGGCTATTTTATAACATACATGTGTATGTGTGCATATGTTATAAAATTGCCGCATCCCTGAGTGCGTGCCAATGCACACGCATCAATGTGTGCCCAAACACCGCTTTGAAAGTTACAATTCAAGTATGATTTTGCATGTACTTTTGCCTAAGTACTAAATAGGCATCCGGAAACTGAAGAGTCTTTAAGTTAAAGTGAGATCAGGATTTGCATGCAAAAGTTTTATTTTTGAAACTATGGGGTAGATTTTCAAAAAGCGCGCCTTCGCATACTTTTGTTGGCGCATCAGGTGCAAACAAAAGTACGCTGGATTTTAGTAGATACGCGCGTAGCCGCGCGTATCCGCTAAAATCCTGGATCGGCGCGCGCAAGGCTGACGATTTCGTGTAGCCGGCGCGCGCCAAGCCGCGCAGCCTGCCGCCGTTCCCTCCAAGGCCGCTCCGAAATCGGAGCGGCCTCGGAGGGAACTTGCTTTCGCCCTCCCCTCACCTTCCCCTCCCTTCCTCTATCTAACCCACCCCCCCGGCCCTACCTAGACCCCCCCCCACTACCTTTGTCGGGGGATTTACGCCTCCCGGAGGGAGAAGTAAATCCCCACGCGCCAGCGGGCCGCTAGCGCGCCAAGACGCAACCTGGGGGCGGTTCCGGAGGGCGCGGCCATGCCCTCGGACCGCCCCGGGCCGAAACCACGCCCCCGGGCCCGCCCCCGAAATGCCGCATCCCGCCCCCAAAACGCCGCACCGATCCAACACGCCCCCCGGCACGCCCCCCTCGAAAAACCCCGGGACTTACGCGAGTCCCGGGGCTCTGCGCGCGCCGGTAGGCCTATGGAACATAGGCGCACCGGCGCGCAAGGCCCTGCTCGCGTAAATCTGGGCGGATTTACGCGAGCAGGGCTTTTAAAATCCACCCCTATGTGCGTAAATCAATGTGCACATAGTTATGCTTGCTTGATAGCCCATGTAACTGTGTGCCTGTATGCTGCAGGGGGTTCCCTGCACACTTACACATTTTCATTGGATTTATACACATAAATCCATTTTTTAAATTACAGCTATAGCTTGAATGTAAAAAGAACCTGAAGACTTTAACCTATGCAGATTGTTTGTAAATTTGCATCCTAAGTATAAAATAATGAATGTTTTTTGTATTTTTAAAAACTTTTTATTTTAAAGTTCAAAGGCAGTACAACAAGGCACCAGTTTCATAACACATATATACAAGATACAAATCCAGTGACTAACATATTTAGTAAGTCTCTCTCTAAACAAAGAATGCCATAGCAAGCATTAAATAAGGTGATTAACAATCATAATAGTAAAAACATTTCTACCTCCAAAAGAACAGGGTACTGAATTTGCAAAATACAATGAATAGTAAATGTAAAAATAATACCAGTTACAATTATACTTTGTTTACTTGAAATAATATATTCCTTAATACTATATATATATATTTATTTTTTTGAGGATTCAGCATGAGCTTGATGAGATCAAGCAATTATTATACAGAACAGCTGTCACAGATATTGATGTGCATTCATAAACATTTTTGCTTGCCTTTCTGATGATTTAATTTTATTTAATTTACTTACAGGTGACATCTATTTGCTCAGCAATGTCATTTGTGTTGGGCACTACACATTGGAGATAATTTTCAGAAGGATTCATCACATAAAACAAGGTTTTATGTGTGTCAATTCTCTTTTGAAAATTGCTAAGTATACATAAATAAGTACTTTGAAAATTCACTCCATAGGGCTGAATTTTCAAAGGTGTTGTGCATGTAAATGGGCTTTTGAAAATTGTTATGATTTATGCTTTTATGCATTTAACTCTTTTGAAAATCCACTCCTCTGTCTATAATCAAGCTTTTTTAATTGCTTGCATGATACCTCTTTATAGTAAATAGAATAACTACTATTTCAAGCTATATCAGTAGAGAGAACCTCTAACAGAGTGAAAAGCTGGCTGAAAGTTGGAATAACATGAAAAGATTTTCATTTCTCTTTTTCTATATTTTACCATAATTTCTAGCGTTAATTGCTAAGTTATAATAAAAGCTAGAGATGGAATATAACACAAAACCTCTTTTAAAACAAGGGTTAAAATAAAGGTTAATTTTCACTTGTTGGAATTTAAAACTAGGTTTCAATAGAGATGTAAGGTTCTCTACCTTTGACTGAAAAGATAAGGTTAAAAGAAGCCTTAGCCGAAGGGCCTGAGACTGTGGCAGTGTGAACTGTATAGAATTGGGCCATCATAAATGATTGGCTGAAGGGAGAGGAGATTCAGTGGATAGGCTACAGGCTGTATATTAAATCATTATACACAGTAGTGTTTTAGGGATCGTACAACTGGTTAAAGCATTTCTCCTCTCTTCAAAGAAAAAAGAAAAATACAGACTTCAGTCCAGCAATGGGATGAAGACTGACCAGCCTTTTGTATTGAGTCCATGTGTTTCATTATTTTCTAGTTGGGGGAGAAGTCAAATGAATGCAGTCTGTGAAAAGAGCTCCTAGCTTTCAGAGAATCAATATGACCTCTAGAGGCTAGAGCAGCAGAGCTGGAGTAGTTGGAGCAAACATGTAATATGGGTAGCCAGGACTTGCACGTCTCCCACACCCACCCTTTCACAAAGAGCAACACAATAAATACACAAACTACTGAGTGGGATCAAACAGGCTGCAGCGTTATTACAAGTAATAACCAGGAGCTCGAGCCAAATGTGATAAAAGCAACCAACCCTACAGTATACACCCGCCACCTACCAGCAAGATGAACACCTATAGGCCACCCGGCCTGTATATTAGCATCATTACAATAACCGTACCCACAACCCCCACCACCTCCCAGCAAGGAGCAGTGCATGCCGACCCCCGTTACTGTCCAGCAAGGAACCATTTATGGGACAACTGCACCCAGTTGTTTTCACCGGAAATCCTGACATGAGCACCGTCAATTCAACCAGCCATTCATCATCAGACTGAACCTCCAATCAGCTCGGGCTTCCCACCCCTCCCCCAGTTGCGATGATAAAACAGCATCCAATCACAAACAACAACTAGGTAAGGGCAGGTGGGTGGGACACAGCAGCTCTGGCGTCATCAGGCAAGTGCACCTCATACTGCCACACACAGCAAACAATGCCAAACTTCACCCACGAGACCTGCCTGCCCATCCATAAATGGAGGAATCCTTCAATAATACAATGGAACATTTCCATCTCCACTTTGGCAGCAAATTCTGCTGCTTTGGGAAAAAACCAGACCTTCAGGAAGGAGATAATCAATTCAGAATGTCTTGATGTGCATACTTGAGAACTTTGAATTTACAGTCACCCTGAGATTTTCCTCAATTAGTGGGGATGTGGGGGAGATGCTTGAACTGACAGGTCAGGTGGTATATACATGAACATTCTCCTTTTTCATATACCTACACAGTAATACACTTGTATATTCATTCTCATGCTCTCTCAGATACATGCATCCTCATTTTCTTACACATGTTCACTCACATTCCTGTTATTCTCTCTCTCACACACTCACACACACATGCAAACATACACACACATGCACACATACACACACATACACACACACATATGCATACTCACATACACTTCTTAACCACACAACTTTTAACTATCTTTTCCCATCCCAAACCCACCAACAGCAACCTCCTCCTTAGGGCCCATGCAGTCAATTGAAATCCTCCTTTTCCAAGCCATAGTATGCCATTTCCTAATCCTGATGTGGTATGATGGGGCTCCCCCCTTCTTTCTGCCCCAATAGGCCAAATGGAGGTCTCCTCCCTTCTTCCTGTTGATGTGGGTCAATCAGAAAGGAAGGAGAAAGGGAGAGGGCATCCAATTAGCTCATGCATGCCAATCAGATACCTTCAGGCTGTGCAATTGCACAGGCTGCTTCATTAGCAGTAACAGCAGGGCACCCAGAGTTTACATAAGAAAATAAGATATGCCATACTGGGTCAGATCAAGGGTCCATCAAACCCAGTATCCTATT
This sequence comes from Rhinatrema bivittatum, assembly GCF_901001135.1. Taxonomy (NCBI): domain Eukaryota; kingdom Metazoa; phylum Chordata; class Amphibia; order Gymnophiona; family Rhinatrematidae; genus Rhinatrema; species Rhinatrema bivittatum. The sequence goes on from NC_042619.1 coordinate 141,039,385, forward strand.
TCTAACAGTGCCCAATCCAAGTCTCAAATACCTGGCAAGTACTCAGACATTAAATAGATTAGATCCCATGCTACTAATGTCGGTAAGAAGTAGTGGCTATTCCATATCGATTACTTGCAGTTTTGTTTATGGACTTCTCTTCCAGAACTTACCCAAAATGTTTTTTAAACTCAGTTCAACTAACTGCCGTAACCATATCCTCTGGCAATGAGTTCCAGAAATTAATTGTGCATTGAGTGAAAAAGAATATTCTCTAGGGATGTGAATCGCTTTTTGATGATTTAAAAAATTGGCCGATATTTTTTAAATCGTCAAAAATCATTAGAGTGCGTGATACAATACACATTCCCCCAATTTATCGTGAAAAATCATTTATCGGGTATGGGAGTTATTTGGGGGGAGGGCGGGAAAACCAGCACACCAAAACAACCCCTAAACCCACCCCAACCCTTTAAAACGAATCCCTTACCCTTCCGAACCCCCCAAAGTGTTTTAAATTACCTGGTGGTCCAGCGGGGGGGTCCCCGCGTGATCTCCCGCTCTCGGGCTATCGGCGCAATTTTGGCTGCCACTAATTAAAATGGCGCCGATGGCCCGATTAAAAAAAAAAAACACCCGACCCTTTAAAACTTACCCCTTAGCCTCCCCCACTCTCCCGACCCCCCCCCCCCCCAAACCTTTTAAAATTACCTGGTGGTCCAGTGGGGGCACGGGGAGCGATCTCCCGCTCTCGGGCCATCGGCTGCCACTAATAAAAATGATGCCGATGGCCCTTTGCCCTTACCATGTGACAGGGAAGCCATGCCATTGGCCAGCCCCTGTCACATGGTAGGAGCACTGGATGGCCGGACATGGCCTGCGCCATCTTTAAAGATGGCACCGGCCATCCAGTTCTCCTACCATGTGTTAGGAGCCGGCCAATGGCACGGATTCCCTGTCACATGGTAAGAGCAAAGGGTCATCGGCGCCATTTTTAGTAACGCAGCCGATGGCCCGAGAGCAGGAGATCTCTCCCCGCGCCCCCACTGGACCACCAGGTAATTTTAAAATGTTTTTTGGGGATTTGGGAGGGTGGGGGAGGGTTTTTTTGTTATCGGATCGGGTGCAGCTGATAACAAAAAAAAAATCGAGCAGGACGATAAAAAATTTAAGATTTGAATCGGAACCGGAACCGATCAGATTCCGGTTCCCATTCACATCTCTAATATTCTCTGATTCGGTTTAAATGTACTACTTGGCTGCTAATGTCAGGGAATGGCCCCTAGTCCTTGTATTATCCAAAAGAGTAAGTAACTGATTCACATATTCCTGTTTAAGTCCTTTCATGATTTTGTAGCCCTCTATCATATCCCACCTCAGCTGTCTCTTCTCCAAGCTGAACAGTCCTACCTCTTTAGCCTTTCCTCACAGAGGAGCTATTCTATGCCCTTTATCAGTTTGGTTGCCCGTCTCTGTACTTTTTCCAGTACAACTATATCTTCTTTGAGATGCTGTGTTGGCCCAGAGAACTAGCAATTCTGTTAAAATTGTGGAGCCTCTGGGTCAAATCCAGAGAGTTCCTAGGTATGAGGATGTGGATGTTGTGTTCCAGATAATGTGAAGCATGACTTCAAACCATTCTAACAGCTCCAAAGTGCAGACATGCAGATAATTAACCTTTTTTTGTTTTTATAGCTGATACAAGATCTAGGTGTAGACCATGGATCCTCATTTGTATAGCTCTGCCATAGACAGGTACAGAGAGAATGAATAATGAGGCCCACATATCCACTCACTCAGTTAATTGAACCTTTGCACTGTTAAAAAGTCAGTTTAGGTGTTTGGATTATTCAGGTTGTGTCTTACACTATCACCAACACAAAGTGGCTAAAAGTGCAAGTGCACTAGTGTGTTATATGCTGCACAACACTCCACTAAATTATGGAGACTGATCATGTGTGCCCCTCTGCTTAGGCACATGAAATTACAGGGAGAGGAAATGAAGTTTGCAATAGAGTAATTGTGGATTACTTCTTATTGTAGCATAGTAATATAGCATATTATCCACTTTTCCATTCATTCTGGTAGCCAAAACACTCAAAATAATAATTTAACCAACCCATTTTCCAGTATTCAACTTTACTTTTATTTTTTCTTAGACCCTTTAACAGATAATACTTTAGCAAGAAAATGTTGTTTTTCTAACCTTGTTTTAGCTTTCCTGTCAAGATTTTCATGTCAAATCTTGATCATTGTTTTAGACAACTTAATAAAACATTCTACTATTTCTTCATCTTCTTAGAGTGGTAACTTTCAGCTAAAAAAAATGATTGTATGACTCATGGGCAGACCAATGTTATCAAACACGGCACTAAAAATATCTGGATACAGCTTATCTTCTGAACTTTTTTACTCATAGCTCGGTAACTGAATCTCCTTTACATTCTGATATTTCATTGTATGTGCTTATTAGAGATGTGCATTCATTTTCAATGAAATAGAAAATGGCAACACAATTGTCTATTTCATCTTGTTTTGGGAGCACCATGAAACAAAAAAAAAAAGACAAAATTTTGGAAAATTTAGTATTTCGTGTTAGTATGCACTAACTAGTTTTCCTAATTTCAGAGTTAATGTGCACTAAAGGACTCAGTGCGCACTAATTAGAAATGTTACCAATAGGTTAAAAAGTGTCAATTTGGGGATCAGTTCATTAGCTAGAGGTATGGTTCTGCATTCCTATTGGCTATCTCCTTAGTTTCTTGTTTGTGTTGCCAAGGTTGCAAGGTAGTATTTGTGGGGGGATGGCCAGTGCTTGGTAACAAATGTAAACTAACAAGTGATATAATAATACCATCAAGTTATATTCAGAATAAGCATAAGCATATAATACAAATGCATATTTTAAAATTTGCCAATACCTTGGAATTTTCGGAAAGGAGCCCTGGCATTTCAGGATATCCATATTTTTAATTCCACTGGTTAAAAAGTGTGTTTGGGTGAGGGGGCAGTAACTGGTGAGAGGGGAAGTGACTGGGGTGAATGCTCCCCAATTGACACTTTCTAACTTATTGGTAACATTTTTAGATAGTGCACACTAACTACTTTTCCTAATTTCAGAATTAGTGCACACTAACGGAACTTAGTGTGCAGTAAGTACTAACTCTGAAATTAGGGAAACCTGAAATAAATACCTCCTGAACCATTTTAAAAATGAAATCAAACAGATAATGACCCAAAACAAAAACAACACGAAAAAAAAGAATCAGTTCACATCCCTAGTGCTTTCAAGTCCTGAATTTCAAAATTCTCATTCATTTCATCTTCAACAAAATGATCACTTTCTTTATACACTTTCTGGTGCTTTATTTCTGGAATTAGTCTATTAACAACTAGAGAAAGCATTACGGAAGACAATCCACAAAATGCCTGTCCATTTTATTTATTTATTCATTTATTTATTTATTTATTTATTTAGTGTTTTTATTATACCGACATTCATGACAGGCATCACATCATGCTGGTTTACATTTAACAAGAGGTGAAAAACACAGAGAAAATACAATATACAATACAATACAATTAATTGCATCAGAAGCATGGGATCTTCTTAGTGTTTGGGTAATTGCCAGGTTCTTGTGGCCAGGTTTGGCCTCTGTTGGAAACAGGATGCTGGGCTTGATGGACCCTTGGTCTGACCCAGCATGGCAATTTCTTATGTTCTTATGTTCTTAATTTCTATATACAATACAATACAATTTTATTATATCTATATACAATACAATACGATACTATATCTATATGCAATACAATATCTATATCTATATCCAGAACACCACAGCCAGGATCCTCACTAATGCCAACAGAAGAGAACATATCTCTCCCATCCTTCAAAACTTGCACTGGTTACCAATCAAATTCAGGATCCTCTTTAAAGCCCTCATGATGATCCACAAGGCTTTGCATAATATCTCCCCCCTTAATCTAACCTTCCAAATAAGGCCACACACCTCAAACAGACCCACTAGAAGAGCATACAAAGACATGCTATATACCCCACCTGCTAAAACCTCTTTAAGGAAGCGCGCCATCTCCACAGCTGGGCCTCCACTCTGGAACTTGCTCCAACCAGACCTCCGCCAAGAGCCCTGCCCTCTGGTCTTCAAAAAGAAACTGAAAACCTGGCTCTTCAGACAGGCCTTTTCGGACAGATAATCCCCTCGCCCATGCTCTCACTCCCCCTTTGAATCCTTCCAATGCTAAACATCCCAGTGCTCATTGCGGTTTTCTCCCTCAACTCTCTCTCTATTCCCCCCTCTACCGGCTCGATTCCCCGAGGCATAGGCCTCGTTTCCATTCTTATTATTATTAAAGTTACTCATTTTAATATTATGTTATATCTACTACATTATATGATAGTGTACTCTCTTGTTGCTAAAGTTTTCACATTTCTGTTTATTGTCCCCGCACGTTCATGGTTCCTATGTTTCATTGTATACGCCATTCGGCGACAGTTTCAGTTCCATGTAAACCGGTGCGATATGTATCCTATACAGGAGCATCGGTATAGAAAAGTTAAAAATAAATAAATAAATATACAATATCTATATACAATACAATATCTATATACAAAACAATACAATTGTATTATATCTATATACAATACAATACAATACAATATCTATATACAATACAATACAGTACTATACAATACAATTTTCTATCTGATTTTCTTTTTGTCTTTTCCTGGTGATTAACATTATGTCTAACATTTCTTTTAATCCTTTGTAACATTTCAAGATTGTCATTTTCAGCTCCTGGAAGGAGCTACTCAGTAGTGTTAGGATCTGGCTGGTTGTTTTCATTGTTTTTTGTACAAACATTTTGGCTTTTAACCTCCGTATTACTATTTCCATTTTATTCCACCTTAATCGTCTCACCTCTAATATTATGTTCTGAGTTTCTTTGTTGTTATTTTTCATTTTCAGGAGCTTTTGAGCTACATACTGTCTCTTTAAGATCTGGTGCAGCTGCCAGTTGTCAGCAATTTCCATTTCTTTACCAATAGCAACAAGACATAATTTTTTCATAGGAACCAAATCCACGAAAAAGAAATATCTAATATGTGTAAAACAGAAAAAGGTAAGATACATGATATAATCACAGTTCACAATAAAGGGGAAAGCCCCACAGCTCAATGGGGCAGCTAAATCATGGCCAATGTGTTGGGGGTAAGCAGATGTCTGAGGCTAAGAGAACAGGCAGTTTTTTGCTTGCTGGGGGAGGGAAGGGGTGTTCAACATGGAAAATACTGGAGATGTGCATTTGTTTTTCATGAGTTAGACAATGAAATTGTCTAATTTGTCATGGTTCGTGGGCACCGAAAAATGAACAGAATTTTTCCAGAAAAATTCGTAGTTCATGTTATTGTGCACTAACCATAGTTAGCGCACACTAACACGAAAATCAGAACCCACGAAAAAAAGGAAAACCTGTGGGAAAAACAAAATTTCCCTTGAGGGCCCGAAAACAAAGCCCAAACCGATAGAGGTAAACAATGCACATCTCTAGAAAATACTGTCACTTGACATAGCAGCCAATCAAGAGCCTAGTGGAGGAACCAGTGCAATGACTCAAAAGTGAAATCAACTGGAAAGGACACAACAGATCCTTGTTTCTCAGAATAAAACCAATCTTCCTTTCCCCTGATGTCTACATGCAAGATCTCAATAGGAAGAAGAAGTGGAGTTGCATCACAGCTAGCAAGGAAGACAGGGAATAATCATGACCACAGTTCATTCTAAAGGTCATAGTGTCAAAACTAATTTGAATGTAGTCCAAAAACATATGTGTGTCTTCGAGAGGCTGCTCTAGTATCAGTTGACATGTGGCACAATGGGAGAGTTATCTATATCCAGTCTAACAAAACTGAGGATTATTAGACAAATGAGTCAGTCAACCAGGCCCTGAATGAGAGTCGAGGCAGCATGTTAACTGGGAATTTCCTATACTGCAATGCACTGTATATTGGACTGCCAGAAAGGTTTAACTGTAGACTAAACATGGTACAGAACGTGGCAGCAAGGGTTGTTACTGGTTGCAGGGAGTATTTGAAAGATTGCCACATTACTACAAACTCCATTTTAAAATTCTGATCCTATCCTTTAAGGCACTGAGAGGAAATGGTTCTCTTACTTGAAACATAATTTGCAATGGTAAGTTCTGTCCAGTCCCAGCAAATTAATTCCTCCACAATACTCTGTGTTTAACCTCCATATAGCTGGAAAGAACGAGGAGGATTTTTTTTTCCTCAGAAGCTTCAAGCTATGGAAATCTCTGCCTAAGGAGGTGTAGGGATCATGTTAGTTCCCTATTAGAGTTAGTTAGGACTTTACCATTTGGTGTGGGAAGAGACAGTTTGTTACACTTGTTATCCATGGCAGACCCAGGGCCCTGTCCCCTCACCTCTCTGCAGTAACTCCAGTACCTGGTTCCTCGTCCCTGGCAGCGGTAAGCCCCCAGCTCTATCCTTGGGCCACCCCTGGTGCCTCCAGCTCAGCTACAGACCCTGGTGTTCCCGGTCCAGCTACCACTTCCACTGCTCCACGTTGGGCCTCTCCGCATGGCCCTCGGAGAGACGCTGCTACTCAGTGCCGCACCCCTCCCTAGGAGCGCGCATCGCTGAAGCTTAAGTAGGGCCCGTGGCGGGAACCAAGCCGTGGCCTCAGATGATGACGTGAGCGGAGCACCAGTACTTAAGCTTGGGCTCTGCTCCCTAGCTTTGACTTTGCAACAGGTCTTCTCGCTGGTCGAGTACTCGTTGCCTCCTGAGAGTTTTGTCTCATTCTCGTGTTCCTGTTCCTCACTGATCCTGGTTCCTGATTCCTTTGATCCTACGTTCCTGCTCTTCACCTTTCCTCAGATTGCCTACCTGGACTTTGACTCTGCTTTGCCTGACCACGCCATTGACTCTCTCCAAGCTTGGACCTCTGCTTTGCCTGACCATGCCATTGACTCTCTCCAAGCCTGGACCTCTGCTTTGCCTGACCATGCCGTTGACTCTCTCCAAGCCCGGACCTCTGAATTGCCTGACTACATTGTTGCCTCTCTCTGCAGACCCAGAGCTCTGCATTGCCTGACTATGTTGTTGCCTCTCTCCAGACCCAGACCTCTGCATTGCCTGACTATGTTGTTGCCTCTCTCCAGACCCAGACCTCTGCATTGCCTGACTATGATTTGACTATCTCTGTGATAATCTCAGCCTTGCTTGCCACTGCTTCCAGAATGCCGCGAGCCCTGACTCAAGCTTGTTCCATGACGCCTCTTCAGCCTACATCCTGGACTTGGTCTATTCAGGCTTCGGCCTGCTTTTACTCAGGTGTCCCCTGTCTGCCTTTGTTCATTTGGTGCCAGGGTCTCCAGGACACTACCTCGTCCAGTACTAGACTGTACCATCTCTCCCCTGCTGTCTCTGGGCTGAGCTCAATCTCCTCATTGATGACGACCTACAGAGGCCCACCTAAGTCCAGCTGGCCCCAGCACCCAAAGGCTCAACCCGGGGGGAACAAGGGCTGGTATTGGTGAAGCACCAGCTGGCCTCCGTACATCAGCCTACTCCACCTGCAGACGGTGGGGACCCGTAGGTCCCTATCTATGGGTTGCGTCAACCCCACCTCGGCCCAAGGGTCCACCTCTGGCGCAACAGGTTGCAAAGGTCATGGACTCGCCAGAACCATGTTCCCTCCAGGCCATTCCTGGCCTGGCATCCAAAGTACAAAAACATCAGCAGTTTCTTGAGGCACTGGCCTCCTCCATCGAGCATCTCCACGCCCGGCTTGATACCCTCACCAGCAACCCGGTTCCAGTACCAGCTCCTTCTCATCCACAGCTGTCTACTTCTACACCTAGAGCTTTGTTGGCCTTACCAGTGCCACTGCACTTCAACGGTGACTCCAAGCTCTGCACTGGGTTCATCAACCAATGCTATATGCAGTTCGCTCTGCAGCCCTCTGTCTTCCAGGATGAATTTACCAAGGTCACCTTTATCTTGTCTTCTCTTGAAGGGAAGGTGCTGGCCTGGGCTTCTCCCTTGTGGGATTGTTCGGAATCCCTTCTAAGGGAACTGTCTTGGTTCGTAGTCATGTTTCAACAGACCTTTGATGATCCAGGGTGGCATGCACTAGTTTGTTACACCTTTGTCTAGGGATGTGAATCGTTTTTTGACGATTTAAAAAAATCATCCGATATTTTTTAAATCATCAAAAATTGGTACAGTGCGCGATACAATAGAAATGTTAACGATTTATCGTGAAAAATCATTACTCCCGTTAGTGGACACTAACGGGAATTATTTAGGGGGAGGGCGGGAAAACCGGCACACCAAAACAATCCCTAAACCCACCCCGACCCTATAAAACTAATCTCTTACCTTCCCCCACCCCCCCGAACCCCCCCAAAACTGTTTATGAGTACCTGGTGGTCCAGTGGGGGCGCAAGGACCGATCTCCCGCTCTTGGGCCATCGGCGCCATTTTGGCTGACCGGGATCACCACTAGAGCACCAGGTAATTTAAAAATGTTTTGGGGGGATCGGGAGGGTGGGAGAAGTTAAGGGGTCATCTTTAAAGGGTCGGGTGGGTTTTTTTTTTAATCGGGCCATCGGCGCCATTTTTGAGTGGCAGTCAAAATGGCGCCGATGGCCCGAGAGCGGGAGATCGGTCCCCGTGCCCCCACTGGACCACCAGGTACTCATAAAAAGTTTTTGGGGGGTTCAGGGGGTGGGGGAAGGTAAGGAGTCAATTTTAAAAGGTTGGGCCTCACTAAAAAAAAATTAACGATGTGAATCGGAACCGATTCTGATTCACATCTCCAGCGATCAGATTTTTTTCTCCCTCCAGCCGAACCCGATCGTTAAGACGATCGGGCACACGATTCACATCTCTACCTTTGTCAAGGTCAAAGAAGTCTTTTCGACTACACTATTGAATTTCGGTTTTGGCTTCTGAACTCGCTTGTCAGGAGCGGAGAAGCACGGAGATAGAACTCCCAAGTGGTGAAGGCGTTCCCGAAGCCACCCTGAGGAGTGGGGAGCTGGCAGAATATGACTTATGGATGGCGAAGGGCCAGCCTGAGGAGCGGGGGAAATCAGGAGACCAGGTCTCCATAGAGAACACATACTGGCCCCCGAGGAGCGGGTACCAGCCAGGGTCCAGAGTCCAAGTAGGGTCCAATAACATCACCACAGATCCAATAGAGACAGGAGCTCATAGAGTAGCGATGGAACTCATTGCCAAGTCGGCTAGCTGGGGGTGAAGGCAAAGCTTAAGAACCCTGATCCAATGACATAATCAATCAGGGATGCCCCCAAGGTTCCTGCTGTAGCAGCTTGAAAAGTGGGCCTGTTGGCATGCGTGCGCGTGCCTAGAAAGTCCCAGAGTTGGCATGGGTGGTGGCGGCGACCCGACCGCCAAGAGGAACCATGGGGTACGCGATGGCAGAGACTAGCCCCCACCACGAGCAGGCCCGGAGAGGGAAGCAGGACGGTGCAGGACGTGAGTAGACGTGGTCGCAGCCATCTGCGACTGATGGTCATAGCAGTGTATTGATCCAGCATCCTGTCTTCAGTTCCAGCCCTGACTTCCGGTCCAGTCTTGTCTTCAGTTTTCATCTCCTTCTTCATTGCCCACCTTTTCTTCTCCTTGCCTACCTGCCCTGTTTATCCATCCCTCCTCTCTTCTTGGACAGTATCCTGGGGTGACCTCAGCCTGATCTTGAATATGCACTGACCGCTGCTTGCCTCTGACCATTGCCTGATCTCTGATATGCCTGCCTTTTACTATTATCCGGACCTCATTCTTGCCCAATCTCCACCTGCCTTTGACCCAAACTATCCAAGGACCACTACTTCTAACATTAGCAGAGACCCCCACCTAAGATCTGATGGCCATGGCACCCAAAGGCTCAACCCGATCGGAATGAGGGCTCATATAGGTGAAGGTCTTACCAGGTCTCTGCTTCACTGATGTCCATCTGTCTATAGTGGATACCTGCAGGGCTCCTCCCTGAAAGTTGCTCCAATCCTGCCTCGGCCCAAGTGTCCACAGATGTAAAACCCTCTCATTCCATTTTTTAATCTTTGATGAAGTACTTAAGTTTGGAGTGCCGTATCTTTTTGAACTCAGTTAAGCTTATGAAATTTGTTCCTGCATCCCACAGGGACCTCCTTTTTTTAACTCTGACTTTAGCATGGGTTTGATTACTGTGACCCCAATGTGAGTAAAGAGCCATAGCAAATTGTAGGGAAAAAGAAAGTCAAGAATAAATATATGAGGGAAACCCCCACTCTGACGATGTCCTGATTTTTGCCTCAGGCAGTGGAGACTACCACTGGATCATGAACTAGATTCTTTAAAAGATGCCTGGGGCTATCCTTGTATTAAAAATAAAATATATATTAAAAACAGAAATTCACTGCCTTAAATATTCCTTAGATTTAATTTTTAGATTTATATAGTGCATACAAGTCAACTTAAACCTATTGCACTCACTTCTTCCCCAAGCAAATTTTTTATTTATATGGAAGCTCAACAGTACTTATTATGCCATATTCTATAAAATAAAGTAAGACTGTTTGATGACCAGCATAAAAAATTATGATGTGAATTTGCAAAGCCTGGGTAAATAGCTAGTCATCAGTGTAAAATGGCGTAGCTGGAAATTGCCCTCCTTTAACCAATTAAAAATATACATGGTCTTCCAGAGAATTAGCTGGAATGTAAGGAGACATTCCAGAAGTGTTTTATAGGTTAGAGGAGGTGAATAGCATACACATATGACATTTTCACGAGTAGACACATTATTTGCCTTCCTCAATCACAAAAAAGAGCAGATGCAAAGAATGAAGAAGCTTTTAACATCCATACTTTACATTCATTTTCAAAAATAAATTACTGGAGTTCTTTGTTTTTGAAAATTAGTGCAAAGTACATGTACAAAAAGCATCTGTACACGATACAATTATGACAGCTATTGGACAGGTAAAACATGGCAGAAGATAAAAACTATACAGTCCTTGCAATCTGCCTTAGGGATGAACAGCCAAAATATTTTCATTTCTGCTTATTTTTTTGATTTTGATTTTTTTTTAATCTTTTTGTTGAATGTTTTTTTTTCAGCTCGGTTAATTTTCTAAACAGAAATAAACATACAAAACAAAAGCAACAACAACAGCAACAAAAGCAATATAAGAAGTGCTGCTGCTTTCTCAGATCCCAGAGCCTGCCGGAGCCTCTCTGACCTCACCCACTGACCACCAATTAGCTGGAAACCAGTCCTACCTGGCTGAGGTAAGCCAAGCCCAGCCTGGACCTCCTCCTACAGCTTGAAAATAAGCTGGGGCTGGATAACCCCCCACCCCCACCCCCCCAAGCCCTCACTCCTTCTGTGTGGGTTTTACAGGAATAAAGGAACTGGAGTGATTCCAAGTCACTCCTACTGAACCATACTCTCTTTAAAATAGTGCCAGCCAGATCTGAGACTAGTAAAAGATGACATCAGCAAGATAGTGCCAGTCTCAGGGCTGGAGGCTCTGTTTTCTTGTATGGCGGTACAAGGAAAGAAGTTGTCCCTGAAACCAGCACCGTTTTATTGATGTCAATTTGGCACCGGATTCAGGGCTGGCAGCGCCATTTTAAAGGGAATCTGGAGCAAGTGAAATTTTGGATCGTGCCTGCCCCTTCCTCTTGCTGCAGACCACAACAAAAAGGATAAAGGGATAGCAGAGGAGTGAGGAAGCAGAATGTAGCACAGATGGCTGGGGCTGTGGATTTTTTTTTTTTTTTTTGCAAATAGGGCACATTATTTTGGAGTTTTCTGACTTGGTAGAGATTTGATTCATTTGGAATAAACAAAATAAAAAATGGCTATTTTTGGCTTGGATTCCTTATTAATTTCAAATGAATGCCTCCATAATCTGTCCATCGAAACCTCCCAGTTAGCTTTACAATTCCTTCCTCTTCCTCACAGATCCCCTGTGCTTGTCCCATACTTTTCTGAATTCTGTTACTGTCCCTGTCTCTACTAGTTCCACCTGGAGTTCCATGTTGGTTATTTACTCTTTTAGATAATAGAAGGACTAGGGGGCACTCAATGAAGTTAGCATGTAGCACATTTAAAATCAGAGAAAGTTCTTTTTCAGTCAATGCACAATTAAACTCTGGAATTTGTTGCCAGGGATGTGGTTAGTGCAGTTAGTATAGCTGGGTTTAAAAAAGGTTTGGATACGTTCTTGGAGAAGTCCATTACCTGCTATTAATTAAGTTGACTTAGAAAATAGCCACTGTTATTACTAGTATCAGTAGCATGGGATAGACTTAGGGCCTCATTTTCTAGAGTATTGCAGGCCTGCGGTACTTTAGAAAAATGCGGTAATGAGGGGCGGGGGGTCGAAACGGGGGGGCGGTCCTGCGCTAGCCGGCAGCGATTGCACCTCCGCGGTGTGATCGCTGCCAGCATCGCACCCAATAACTACACCATAGAAGGTGTAGTTATTTGGCGCGAAATAGGCAGCAAAAAGGCCCTTACCTTTTTGCTGTCCGCGCCGTCCTCGCAGATTCGGCCCCGGTGATGCCCCGACTCCTCCTCTTCCGGGGCCGACTCCGCCCTGATGTAGGTAGCGCAGGCGTGCGCTACCTTCGCTAGCTATTGCAGGCTTGCTGTCAGCGCTTGCTGTCACCTTGTGACTTCTAAACTGTGAAGGTGTGTTTACTTGTACAAGTTTAATCCTTTCCATGCACAGTTTCTGTATCTCTAGGTACATCAGGACTTGGCTGCATTCTAGTTCCACTTCCTGGTTGTATTCAACCAATCAGCGGAGACTGAGTTTTTTGATCTTATGGTAGCAGAATAAAGCCTGAATAATGCTCTCCTTCCTGATCTTGTTCCTGCCTGTAGTTTGTCAGCCAAGTCCTCATTCCTGTACTTACCTAAAGGTCTCCAGTCTAGGGGGGAACTGAGCTTGCTGCTTGAATGTTGTCTCAGTGGCTCTTGCCTCTATCTACAGGGGAGAAGAGAGAGGGAATCACGGGGACACAGGGAATGTATTCAGTTAGATGGAAAATGAGTAGGGATATGCCTTCATTTAAAATGAATGTGTAGAAAGCAACAAATTAATCCATTTTTGGTTTGTCATGAACAAAATTAACTGAAAATTGACTCATTCCAAAAATTCTGAACATTTTTGGGTGATTTATTTTTGGCAAATTGCATGCACAAATTGCAATGCTTATGTATTTTATGCATGTGCAGAGTGCTTAACAGCTGAATGAAACCACAATTTGTACAACATAAGCACATGAAAGCATTATGAATCTACCTTATATAGTATGGGCTAGATTTTAAAAGCTCTGCGCGCCTATTTTGCATAGGCCGCCGGTGCGCGCAAAGCCCTGGGACGTGCATAAGTCCCAGGGCTTCGTAAAAGGGGTGGGAGGGGGCGTGTCCGGGGGGGCATGTCCGGGATCAGGGGCGATCCAGGGTGGGTCCAGGGGCGTGGCAACGGTTCAGGGGTGGGCTGGGAGTGCGGTCCTGAGTCCCCCGGCACTACGGCCTGTGCCGGGGGATGCCGAGGCAGCGCGCACAAGTTACGCCTGCTTGAAGCAGGCGTAACTTGCACAACAAAGGTAGGGGGGATTTAGGTAGGACTGGGGGGTGGGGTAGATAGGTGAAGGGAGGGGAAGGTGGGGGGACGCGGAAGGAAAGTTCCCTCAGAGGGAACGGAGGCAGGCTGTGCGGCTCGGCGCGTGCAGGCTGCCGATTTTGCCCAGCATTGCGCGCGCCGACCCTGGATTTTATAAGATACACGTGGCTACGCGCGTATCTTATTAAATCGGCGTACTTTTGTTCGCGCCGGTTGTGCGAACAAAAGTACGGGCGCGCGTACTTATTTAAGATCTACCTCTATATATCTACAACAGAAGTCAGAATAATGCATAATTGGTACTAGAATACTAGAAAATGGCTAATTTGACACTCATTAATCATCGATGAGAGCCAAACTGCAACAGCAGTAATTGTTATGTATAAACAACACATGAATTTACAATTGTAACACAGTGTAAATGATGACAGAAAAAGACACAAATGGCCCATTTAATTTGCCCAACAAGCTTTTTAGAGTTCTAACTGCTGCTCTGTGCACCTTACACCTTGCACCAACACTTACTATAACTACCTCTCTGTGAATATTAGCCCAGTGCTTTATTACCTTCCTGGGGATTCTTTGTGGTTAGACCATGCCTTTTTGAATTCTGATACCATTTTTGTCTCCACCACATTCTCTGGAAGGATATTTTAGGTATCCACCATCCTTTACATGAAAAAACATTTCTGATGTTGGTTCTACCTCTTTGAAGCTTCACATCATGCTTTCATTCAAAATGTTTTGCCTCTTGTGCATTACTAATACATTTCCGATATCTAAAAAAATCTTTATCATACCCCTCTGTCTCTCTTCTCCTTTAGGGTATATATTTTTTAATCCCCAAGACGCATCTCAAATTAATTTATTTATTTAAGACATTTATAGCCTGCCTGTGAACTATTCTACTTATTAAAGAAACCTGACTGGTGAATTTAATGATCCATAAAATAACAAACTCACCAAAAAGCACTCTGTTGTTTTAAATGTCCAAATAACTTTATAATGCAGGATATGGATAATTGTTTGTAGCTTTCATATATAAGATGCTGACTGAACTGACATCTCTAAGTGTGTGACATTTCATTTCCATGAGTCAAAGAATATAATCATCAGTCACTTTTCATTTTTTAAGAAGGCTTTATAGAGCATAAAAACACTTCTCAATTGAAGATAATGTGTCATCTTAGTTCTCTTTGAATGCAGGCCCGACACTATAGCAATATTTTGAAAATCTGCATCAGGGGCAAGAACAGAAGTGAATATTGGTAAAACAATGCTTGGAGATTGTTCTTAATCTGACGCACAAGAAAGCAATGGAGAGTATATATTATTTTATCAAAATGATCTGAGCAAAGGCCCAGGCACCACTGAAACATTTTGCTGCGGTCAGGAAATTTCCTGACCCCTCACTTTCCATCAGGGATATGATTCCATGGATAGGTCAGGACCCAATGCCTGGGCCTCAGCCTAGATCAAGGCTTGAGCCCAGGTCCAATACCAGGACTTGGTCATGAGGCCAGGTCCCAACACCTGGGCCATAGTCTAGATCAAGGCATGAAACTATGGCCTGGTCCAGAGGCCGGGTTCTTATACCTGGGCTTAAGCCTAGAGCAAGGCCCACCCTAGGCCCAACACCATGGCCCAGTCTGGAGGCCATGTCCCAACATCTGGGCCTCAGCCCAAGACCAGGCCCAAAGTTTGGGCCTCAGACTTGGCCAAGGCTTAGTCTAGAGGCCAGATCCCAACACATGGGCCTCTTCCAAAGTCAAGGAACAATGCCGGGGCCCAGTCCAGAGGCTGTGTCCTGATGCCTGGACCTTGGTTTAGGTCAGAGTTCAAGCCCAGATTCGATTCTGGGGCCTGGCCTGGAGGCTATGTGCTGACACCTGGGCCTCGGCCCAGCTCGGAAGCCAGGTTTCTTGGCCCAGAGTCAGTCCCAGGTATGGAGGCCATACATCAAAATGGTGCACACCGCTGAGGAGAATGTGCAGAAGTTAATTTACTCTGGGACATCCCAAGAGGACTCCATCATTTGAAAAACAAAGAAAAGAAGAGTATTGTAGACTATGCTGATGGAAAAAAATACCAGAGACCTCAAAATGAACTAAGGCTCTGAAGAAAGAAAAAGAAGCTATGATGAACTATGGCCTAGTTTTGCAAAGCAACATATGAACTATGGCCTAGTTTTGCAAAGCAACACACACATTAGCAGAATCCAGTCGAAACGTCAACAAGTGAGTCACAGGATGAGCATGAGATAACAAGATAACAGATCTGAGAAAGGGTATCTGTGAAGATAACAGATCTGAGAAAGGGTATCTGTGAAGAAAGTTTGTGCATATGAAGTAAGATAAGATCAAACGGGAACAAAGAGTAGCTGCATTTAGCAGCAAGGTTAACTGAAATCTTGTGGTTTGGAACAAATAGTAGTTATCAATTAGCTTACAGAAAATGTATATAAAAAGAGCTTGCAAAAAGAAAAAATTCAAGCAAACGTTCCAGACCTAGATGTGCTATGTACATGCTGTAAGTATACCTTTGCTTCCTGCGTATACCTTTGCTTATACCCAGTATAATAAATATACTATTGTGTGATTTAAGACTTGGTCAGAGTTGTTTATTTACAAACAAATGATGGAGAATGCGGGCATTCGTCACGTGTTTGTAGAAGCAACTCTGATTATTTCTTGGGAAGAGTAGAAGATTCACGTTCTTTGGTGATTCCCTAGGGCTCAGAGTAATTAACTGTGGCTCGGGAGTAATCAGTATTAAAGCCAAAGTCCTGTGTGAATCGTGGTGATAGTTTTGAGAAAAGGCGCCTAAGGTTTTAACGCTGCAGCAATTGTTGTTTTTCTTGTATTTACTGTGTGGGCTGATATTAGCGTGTATATATTTTGTGTTCTTATTTTGTTTTGGTTACTATATACAGTTATATGTGCGTAGACTAAGTAAACGACAGTTTAAAATGGTTAACACACACCCGACCCCTAAAAGGGTCCCAGAAGGACAATTAGGACAGCCTAGCACGTTACATACATTATATGTTAATAGTGATGATACATGTACGGCTGTCCAGCATGTAATTAATTTATTTCCATTTGATAAAGACCTTATTAAGAAAACAAATGACAAATGGGGTAAATACTCTGCTAAGGATTCATTTTTCTCATGGCCCTTGGACGGATCTTTAAAACCCAGTCAGTTATTGCCACTACTAAAATTCTTACAAGATAAAAAGAAAAAGAATAGTTTGGAGAAACATCTGCATGTGTGGAATTTATTTTCAGTGACAGGTGACTTATATACAGCTGATAAAGAAATAAAAAAGAAAAATAAGGTTATAGGTGAAATAGGATCAAAATCCCTAAATCCGCCCCCATGTGACTACATGTCCCCTGCTGGAAGACAGTAATCACGAAATTTTAATGCCCATACCAGCAGGCTATGGTCCGTTGAAAGGGCCTGTACAAAAGCCTGTACATAAGCCTAAACCCTTATATCCGGATTTGGAACAAGCAGCTAAATTTGAACGGGAAACTGCTGAGTTTTTCCCTGGAAAAGATAATTTTCAAATTAAGGGATTAGTGCACCTGACACCTGCCAATGGCAAGGACTGTCAGCAATTACGGGCTGATGTGTTATCAGGTGCCCCCCAGAGTCCTTTATCAGAAATGGCTCGAAAGGAGGAAGGGTCATCCTTGTCACCAGAGATAATTAAAGAAAGGATTAAAATGATTGAGGAAGGTTCATATGGGGCTCCATGGTGGACCACTGTTAAGACAGAATTAAGCAATGCAAATATAAACATTCCTTGCCACCCAGAAGGGCCAGTAAATGAAGCACAGCTTTCAGAAATAAGGGAATTAATCAATAAATATCGCAAGGACTCAGAAGATTTGGAATATATCCAAAAAGGTCTAGACATATGGTTAAAATGTATACAAGATTTAAACTCGCCACCCTTTAAGGGGATAAGAAACAAAAATTTGGAGTGTCCTATCTTTCTAAGAGATAATGGGCAACAGCCACCCACTGCAGCCTATAAACCATATACACCAGTAGATATTAGTACGATTATACAAAAATTGCCTAGTATACATAAAGGAGCAAGGCTCTGGCTCGAGGCAATAGATACTAATACGGCCGGAACACATTTAGCCATAGGGGATTTTAAGGCACTATGTGCAGCTTGCGGCATTAGTCTGCCACAACTATCAGCAGTAAGCGCACGTCCACGACTTATAACCCATATTGCTGATGGACTTCCTTTTCAGGGACAGGACAGGATAGATTTGGTAAATGCTTTAAATGTCCTGTATCCTACCAGCATAGATTTTACGGCCATCACCGCAGCCAAGTGGGATGGCTTAACTGATTTTGCAATAGGGATGTGAATCGTTTTAGGACGATTAAAATTATCGTCCGATAATTTTAATATCGTCTTAAACCGTTATGGAACACAATACAATACAGATTCTAACGATTTATCGTTATAAATCGTTAGAATCGTGAGCCGGCACACTAAAACCCCCTAAAACCCACCCCCGACCCTTTAAATTAAATCCCCCACCCTCCCGAACCCCCCCCAAATAACTTAAATAACCTGCGGGTCCAGCGGCGGTCCGGAACGGCAGCGGTCCGGAACGGGCTCCTGCTCCTGCATCTTGTCATCTTCGGCCGGCGCCATTTTCCAAAATGGCGCCGAAAAATGGCGGCGGCCATAGACGAAAAAGATTGGACGGCAGGAGGTCCTTCCGGACCCCCGCTGGACTTTTGGCAAGTCTCGTGGGGGTCAGGAGGCCCCCCACAAGCTGGCCAAAAGTTCCTGGAGGTCCAGCGGGGGTCAGGGAGCGATTTCCCGCCGCGAATCGTTTTCGTACGGAAAATGGCGCCGGCAGGAGATCGACTGCAGGAGGTCGTTCAGCGAGGGTTCCGGCGCCTCGCTGAACGACCTCCTGCAGTCGATCTCCTGCCGGCGCCATTTTCCGTACGAAAACGATTCGCGGCGGGAAATCGCTCCCTGACCCCCGCTGGACCTCCAGGAACTTTTGGCCAGCTTGTGGGGGGCCTCCTGACCCCCACGAGACTTGCCAAAAGTCCAGCGGGGGTCCGGAAGGACCTCCTGCCGTCCAATCTTTTTCGTCTATGGCCGCCGCCATTTTTCGGCGCCATTTTGGAAAATGGCGCCGGCCGAAGACGACAAGATGCAGGAGCAGGAGCCCGTTCCGGACCGCTGCCGTTCCGGACCGCCGCTGGACCCGCAGGTTATTTAAGTTATTTGGGGGTGGGGGATTTAATTTAAAGGGTTGGGGGTGGGTTTTAGGGGGTTTTAATGTGCCGGTTTTTCGATTTTTCGATTTTTTCGATTTTTTAACGATTTTTCACGATTTTTCACGATATTTTACCCCCCCAAACGGCAACAATACGATTCCCTCCCCCTCCCAGCCGAAATCGATCGTTAAGACGATCGAGGACACGATTCACATCCCTATTTTGCAATGCACTTGACAAAATGTATGGACATGTATAAGGCACAAACCGGGCAGGATGCTGATATACAGCCAAATATCCCAGTATTTTTACATTTATTCTATGCCACTTTACCTGCAAATATGCAGACTAATTTGAATAATGTTGTAGCACTTTCAACAAAAACATGGCCAGAGGTGAGAGCCACTTTAATGCATTTCGCTTCAGTGCATTGTAAAATGATAAGAACTTCTAATAAAGAGCAACAGAAAATGGCTAGCAAATTAATGACATTACAGAGAGCGGACTTAGAGGAGAAAAAGAATATGAAAACACAAAGAAATCAGGCTACAGTAAACCTACAAGGCAGCGATATACAGGATTGTTATGTGATACAGGGTCCACCGCGTACCCCGTATGCAGGAATATATCAGGGAGAATATCCCTCCTATATCCCCCGAGGTCGAGGGATGAGAAGGGGAAGGGGAGGAAGAGGTTTTGCACAAGGGATAATGAATAGACCGTCCCCTGATAGAAGAGCTCATGTGCAGTGTTGGAATTGCCAGTCATTTGGACACTATGCAACTGAATGCAGGCGATCAGGAGTCCCTGATCACACACAACAAACATTGCAGACACCGCCGCCGCTTAAACAAACATTGCAGACACCACCGCCGTTATCTGCACCAGATCAGTTACAGGCTGGCCAACAGCCCTCACAATTCCCTGTGTGGGGCCAGGGTAATTATTGACAGACTGCGGGGAATGAAGGAATCATTCAGGGAGATACTGTGTTTTTACAGAATTCAGAGCCATTTGTTCAATTATTAGTAGGTCCTCAGCAGGTTCCAATGCAATTTTTGATTGATACAGGCGCTACATCATCTGTTATTTGTGTTAAACCAAGCGCTGTAAAAAGATCCATTGAAACAAATATCACTATTGGCTTTGATGGCAAGCCCAGTAAAAAACATTTAACTGAATTAACCCCAGTAGTAATTGACACTACACAAGGTAAAAGAGAAGCTTCAGTTAAATTCTTAATTGCTGAACATTGCCCTGTAAATTTACTAGGACGAGATCTACTTACTCAATTTGGATTAACTCTCACCTTTAAAATCCCAGCATCTAAAAGCCTCCTTTCATTAGTCACTTCAATAGGAAGTGAGGAGGAGAATGAAATCCCGGATGAATGGAAATGGGATCAGCTACCTTTAGATTTGTGGAGCACAGAAGAGGTTCCTTATGGTAGAGCAAAAACAGCTCCGGCTTATCGAATTAAAACAGTACCATATGAGCCGGGACCAAATGTGAGCCCTTATCCAGTAAAAGAAAAATTAATGGAACCTACTATGAAACATATTGCTAGATTGTTAAAACATGGTATTATTGAAGAATCACAGTCACCCTATAATACTCCTTTGTTCCCTGTGCCAAAAGGAGAAAATGATGTCAGAATTGTTCATGATTTACGTGCATTGAATGATATAGTGATTCCACAATATCCAGTTTGTGCTAATCCTCTGACATTATTACAAACACAGCCTATATATAAGTTCAACTCTGTCATTGATTTATCTAATGCATTCTTTGCAATTCCTCTACATACGGCTTCTCGTGATCTAACATCTTTTGTATTAGGCACAAAAGCCTATCGGTGGGCACGAATGCCGCAAGGTTTTACGGATAGCCCGACTGTATTTTCAAAACAATTGAACAAGGATCTAGAGCAGTTCAGAAGTATTTTACCTAAATCAGTATCTTTATTTACATATGTTGATGACATATTGCTTTCTGCTGAAACTAAAATAGAATGTTGTGAATGGACATTTAAACTATTACAAAGGCTTGGTGAGGCAGGATATAAATGTAATCAACAGAAATGTGTATTAGCTAAGACTCAAGTAAATTTTCTAGGTCAAATAATATCCTCAGCTACTAAACACATAACAAAGGACCTACTGTTAGAACTACAGAAACAGGAGTTTCCCCAGAATTTAAAGCAATTACGAGGTTTATTGGGAACTTTTAATTACTGTCGACAATGGATACCAAGTTATTCAGCGCGCATTTCTCCTCTACTGAGGCACTTACAGGTACCGGCTGGTACTAGTTCTAATGCGCAAGTAAAATTGACTGAAGATGACGAAATGGTAATACAAGACGTATTACAGACTTTACTACAGGCTGAACCTTTAGGTACTGTAGATCCCAGGCTGAAAGTGCATATATGGGTCCGAGATATGGGAAACACATGGGCTGCTTTTGTGAATCAAGAAGATACACCGAAACAAGCGGTAGCATTTCTATCTGGATCCTACAGTCCAGTGGAAATGGCTCTACCGGAAATCCCAAAGTTATTAACCGCCATTGTTGCCGCTATTGGTAAATGGCGAGCTATTATGCCATATAGCTCATTAATTTTACATTGCGCTCATTCAATACACCATTTGCTAACAACTAGTCAGGCTGCATTGACAGCAACCAGATTTGGTAAATATCAAACAATATTGACTGGCCAAGATATAGTAACAGCACCTCTCACGAAAGCTCAGAATAAGTTATTAGATTGTTTTTTTCCTAGTAATGTACAGAGACAAATTGAAAGAAAAGATATCCCGGACCTTTTACTGACCCAGTTTGATCCCCTTGACAAGGGACTAATATGGTTTACAGATGGGGCACAGAAAGACCAGCAAGCGGCGTTTGCAGCATTAAGTGTTACACCCAGTTTAGATATTATCACCAAAATACAGTATCAAACAGGGAAAGGTGTAACAGCACAAGAAGCTGAACTCCTTGCTGTAATAGCAGCTTTGAAATCTTCAGGAATGAAAGAGCACTGCACGATCTATACTGATAGTTCATATGTAGTCAGCTCTTTACAATACCATTTGTTGAAATGGAAAAGAAGGGGAATGATTACTGCAACAGGTCAGCCCTTACAACATATCAACAACTGGAAACAAATACTGAACTTATTATCAAAAAGAGAAGGGGTTGGTTCTAAAACTGCTATAGTATGGACGCCAGCACATACTGGACACATGAGCTTTGAGGCACAGGGAAATGACCTAGCAGATAAAGCTGCTGCAGAAGTGCTTACTGTGAAACTAATGACTATGCAAACACAATTTAGCTCAGAATTAATGCATACTCCATATCCCATGCCACTTGACATATTCCTTGAACAACCTAGTGGTGAGGAATTACAGAAATGGGTGACAATTGGATGTTATCAAAAAGGGAAAGAATGGCTCCACCCTAATGGAAAAAAATGTTTGACAACATCAGAAGTGTTGCGATACTTCTTTGCATGGCATGCAACCATGCATCTGTCTGCCACTGCACTATTAGCAGGCATACAAAGTAATCATTGGAACCAGAATCTTTATGCTTTAGCTGTACAGATAATTCATAACTGTTTAGTCTGTTCTACTCATATAGCTCGTCGAGGCCCAGCTGTGAGTCCTGGTAACTTGCCTATCCCCCAGGGACCAGGTTTGGAATGGCATATTGATTACACTGATATGATTGAAGCAGTTAAAGGAAAACGGTATGTATTGGTATGGGTGGATAGCTTTTCACATTGGATAGAAGCTTTCCCATGTACAAAAGAAACAGCTCATGTAGTTATTGATACCTTTTTACATAGAATTTTACCAGCCCATGGATGTCCGATCAAAATTGTATCTGATAATGGGACACACTTTAATAATCAAATTATGAATGAATTACAAGAGATCTGTAATATTATCCATCGACATGTGTCAGTCTATAAGCCAACCTCGAATGGTTTGGTAGAACGATATAACGGAATATTGAAAACCAAATTAAGGGTATTGCTAGCAGCATTAAATAAAAACAAAACAAACAAATTATATACCTGGTTGGATGTACTACCGTTGGCCTTGATGAATATACGGAATGCGCCAGGTACAATCCATGAGATTACTCCATTTCAATTACAGACAGGACGGATTATGAATCCGGTGAGAATAAGACAAACTGATACTCAAGTAGAGTATTGGAAAAAAGTTCAGCCCCTAGTAGCCATGGCAGCAGATCTGATACAGACTGAATCGAAAAAGGTTCCTAAACAATCTTTTTGCGCTTCCTTTTCAATAGGTGATCAAGTACTACGAAAGAATTACACCCACAAGACTTGGAAGGATCCGATATACGTTGGACCTTTCACTATCACAGACCTCAGCCATACTGCTGCTAAACTATCTGAACATTCCACTTGGGTACATTTGTCGGATATACGGACATTTAATCCGATACTATAATTGGACTGTTGCATTATTTTTCTCTGAGTGGACTGACGACTGTAGGAAATGAAAATGTTATGTTTACTAACCTGTTTATATGTACTAATGTATACATGGCCACTTGTTACACCTTTCCCTCTCCAACAGGCCCCTGTCTCAGGTTTAACAAATTTGTGGGTACAGACAATACATGAATTAGTAAAGGCTCTTCCAGCAGATATTACGGATTGTATCGTCTGCACTCCACATCAAAAAGCCCATTCACATGTCCCAGCCATTTCCTTTCCAGTTCCATTACACCATATTTTAGGATTTAAAGATAATGGACAACATAATATGACCATAGATCCATTAGCAGGACAAACATGGACACAATATTTGGGTAATGCCAAACCTCCCCCACTTACAGCCGATCTACCAAAAAATGGTTTTCTTTGCCTTAGTAATGTTACTTCCCCGAACCCTATTCCTTGCAACTATACTTACTCCACATACAATACAACATGGATTATTCGTAAGGGAACCATCTTACCCAGCACTCCTTTCACTGACATTGTAATAAGCTGTAATTGCACATTTTCACATATTACTGCATCTCCTCCACCAGGTTGCCTCCCATGTATAGCAAATCTGTCCAAGATTGTACATGTAGCCACCGACACCCAATACATACGCATTTTCAATTCCACATACACTGTCTGTCCACGTCTGTGTGACCTCTTCAACATAGCAGACAATAACTGTTCATCTGAAAATGACTTATCCTTGGTTCCTTGTAGTGTATTAGGAAAATATAAATCTCCTTTTGTTTATGGCCCTTATGACAATAGCAATGATACCGTAATACAAAACTTTGCGAATCTTTATGTTGGACATTATTGGTTGTGTGATGGAATAGTCTTCCTCAAACTCCCTGCATACTATGAATTTTGTGTGTTAGTTACAAGTAACTATTTTTCTCGAATTATTCCATTAAATCACCCTATGCATACCTGCTCCCGAAGGAGTGTTCCCTCAGCTGTCCCTGAAGATCAAGAAATCCAACTCTCGTTGGATTATATTAACTCCACCTACCCTTTAACTAAAACTAGATTAGACGCATTAAGCTATACCTCATGGTTACCATTTGCCCAACCTGCAGTTGCAGCTGAATTGGGAATGGCCATTCGGCGACTACAATCTGTCCTCCATGTAGTCACACATGAATTAGAGATCGCCCTTAAAGCCCTTCAAGACACGGTAGACGAATTAACTACGGTTTCTACATATAATCGACACGGTCTGGACTATATATTGGCTGCCCAAGGCGGATTGTGTACAGTACTTAATAGCTCTGAATGTTGTACAGTAGTGGTCAATCGCTCTCATATAGTTTACAACGCAATGCAAAAGATACAAGAACTGGCTAGACTTCAAGTTAGCGATTTTAAGGGAGGAATCTCAGTAACTTGGTGGGATTCCATAACTTCCTGGTTTTCTAACTTATCTAGTCATTTGAAGGGGATAGTAGGAGTTTTGTTCGGATTACTAGTTTTAGGCATAATATTATGTTTTTGTATTCCATGTATTTGTTCAGTATTACAATATTGTCGACCAAAGATGCCAACACCAAAACCAGTAACTAATATGATAGCGTATAGCAATATAAACTTGAGGACTACTAGAATGTTCCAAACCACAATCAGTACAGATGATAGCTGGGAAACGGAAAGTGAGAGTAGTTAAAAGGGAGGTCCTAGGGAGGTGTCCACAGATACAAAGAAGAAACCCTAGTCTCTATGCTGTTCCCCTGTGTGAAGAATGAAGACACCTACTGTGAGCCAGGAGTCAATCTGGCTCAAGGGAGGATTGTAGACTATGCTGATGGAAAAAAATACCAGAGACCTCAAAATGAACTAAGGCTCTGAAGAAAGAAAAAGAAGCTATGATGAACTATGGCCTAGTTTTGCAAAGCAACATATGAACTATGGCCTAGTTTTGCAAAGCAACACACACATTAGCAGAATCCAGTCGAAACGTCAACAAGTGAGTCACAGGATGAGCATGAGATAACAAGATAACAGATCTGAGAAAGGGTATCTGTGAAGATAACAGATCTGAGAAAGGGTATCTGTGAAGAAAGTTTGTGCATATTAAGTAAGATAAGATCAAACGGGAACAAAGAGTAGCTGCATTTAGCAGCAAGGTTAACTGAAATCTTGTGGTTTGGAACAAATAGTAGTTATCAATTAGCTTACAGAAAATGTATATAAAAAGAGCTTGCAAAAAGAAAAAATTCAAGCAAACGTTCCAGACCTAGATGTGCTATGTACATGCTGTAAGTATACCTTTGCTTCCTGCGTATACCTTTGCTTATACCCAGTATAATAAATATACTATTGTGTGATTTAAGACTTGGTCAGAGTTGTTTATTTACAAACAGTATCTACAAAGCCAGTTCTTCAACCTCTGGGCCTGGGCCTGACCCTAGGCCAAAACCCCAGTTTCGGGTCCAGGATAAAACACTAAGTAACATTGTCACCTTGGTAACCTACATTCTCAAGTAACTCAGTATACCTGAGAGGATGTCACCACGATCAAACAGTGCTGAGTGAAGATCGTACCTTCATCTAGCCCATTCAGGCACTCACCAATGACTCATTTAGAGAGTTGGATCACAGCATTAATAACTTAATGAAAGGACAAATTCCAACATATTTGGCTTCCCCATATGTCATTACAGATGTTTTGCTAAAATTACCAGAAGTAACGCTGAGTCTCCCCACATCCAGATTGCTTATCAAATGGCGAATGTTATACCTCTGTATGTCGACATTGAGAATATAGAGGTTGCTTATGTTTAAAAATTGCCTTTCATTGTACCTGAGAATGTTTAACAATTGAAACAAGTAATTATTGTAGGTACCTGTAAAAACAATTTATACCTGCATGTAGATACACCAGCCCTTCTGGAGTATCAAAGTAACAACCCACAGCAATATTTAGTTTGCAATTTAGGCCTATGCCAACAAACAAAGGACATACATTTGTTTTGTCCCAGTAAGCCTTTTCTAAAGGTTAATACTGAAGTTCTGTATGGCTTTTCCTCTGACGATGTCTGAGAAAAATGTAACATTACCATGACAAAGTATGATGAATTCTCTGAAACCAAGGTTGCTGTTATAAATAATGTTTAGTTAGTTAGCACCCCTCTGAAAGAGATAGCTATGTCTAACAAATATGATGTTACCAGTAAGGTTCCCTTATGCAGTAATGTTTCTTTAGTCTCTGTACCTAAGAACTCTAGAGTTACTCTGTGTGTGTCTGTATGGGGGAGGGGGCTTTCTTATATTATCTAGAGCCAGGCCCAGTTCCCACAGAGTTAGAGATTCTGGGTGTGTTTCGGGGGCCATAAAATCAACTTTGATGAAAACCTGATATATCTTTTAGACTATAAAGACTTTTACACTGTTGAACTGTCTGTGGACCAGGATACAGGAAACATTTCTGATTGCAATTATGATTCTAGAGATAAAGATATTTTGCAAATGGACTATGTTCTGACTTATGCATTACCTGCGCTAGTCACAA
This sequence comes from Rhinatrema bivittatum, assembly GCF_901001135.1. Taxonomy (NCBI): domain Eukaryota; kingdom Metazoa; phylum Chordata; class Amphibia; order Gymnophiona; family Rhinatrematidae; genus Rhinatrema; species Rhinatrema bivittatum. The sequence continues at coordinate 141,066,375 of NC_042619.1, forward strand.
TATCAGTTGTCCAAATTATATTTTCTATCCTCTTTTTTAAAAGAGTGATGGCTCTAGTCAGAGGCACATGGAAAAAAAATCTTACCATAAGGCCATATGCCTGAGTGACCTCCCACCGCCCATATCTCTGGAACTGTAGCTTGGTTTAGCATACTTACATATTGCTATGAAAGTAATTAATTAAGGATATGATCCACAGAAGTAATCAGTGATTACATTTCATTACCTTTAGACTAGGAAAAACATATTTGCACACATACACATATTCTTCCTCAAGTCTAAAAGTGACATTGTATCTAATATTTCTACAGTGCGCACTGTTTGAGAACTATATTATTTCTTTATCTTATGCTTTTATATTTTCTATTAGTATTATCAATTTATTTTCCTTTATTATTTTCTAATAATTTGCATTTATTATTATAATTTTTTCAATATTATTCCATTTATTCCATTATAACCTTTATTATTATTACCATTATAATTCTTTATCAATGTTATGACTCTATTATTGTTGCATTATTCTTACCTCATTTTTATGATATCATCATTGGTGGTCATACTTGGCATGAAGGCTGAGACCTGCACAGAAGTCTGATAATTAGGCTTAAGCATTGATAAGCTCCCTTGCCAGCTCATCCCAGCTTAATAAGGGGGAGATGTAAGGGAGATACCAGATGTTCTACCATTGTATGCAACAAAATATACATTTTACGTTCTACAAATACTGAACTCAGAGGGACACAGACTTTAAAAAAATGATGCTGACATGTAAGTCTCTTGCTACATACAATTTTGTATGTAGCAAGTTTCTTATATATCTATATTGACCTTTTCTTGCTCAATCTTTTGGATCAAATCATATGTAGCAAGTTTCTTATATATCTATATTGACGTTTTCTTGCTCAATCGTTTGGGTCTCAGTTTTGAGTAATTGTGACATGTAAGTCTCAGCAGAGAAAAACAAGATAAGAACTTTGACCTGCATAACCATGCTACCAAGCATATCAGATTCACTATCTGATTTAGGAACTATAAGTCTCTTCCCTCAATAATAAAGTAAGCTGAGACAAAGAAGTCTGTTGAAAACAAGAAATAAGTAATCCAAGAAGGGGGCTTGCAGGTGAACTCTGAAAACTTAATCTACCCAGACTTAATTTACCCAGACCACAAAACAGCCTATCCAAGGACAGTTCATCAAACATGGGAACTTCCCACCCTCCCTCCAAAAAATGGAGAGAGGGGTCAGCAATCAGAAAGGAAACGAATCACTGATATGGCAAAGTAGCACTGATCAAAATGTGATTGGACACGGTCCAGAGTCACCATGTACCAAGAACATTGACCTCCCCCCTTGGAAAAGGAGGGAGTCAGCTATTTGAAATGCAGAGATGACATCATCTGTCTACTGCATGACAATGCATAAACCTTTTGCATATTTATCAGCTGACTGTTATAAGAGAGAGAAAACAAGAAAAGACAGTCAATACCTGATAAAACAGAGAAATCAATTCAGCTTCTCCTTGTATCAAAGAGGAGAGGGTTGGAGTTGTCCAGGGAAATGGAGAAAGGAAAGCCCTGCCTGAAATTTGGCTGCCTACCACAAAATCAGTGATGGCCCCAGAGCTCAGAGACGCCTCCTCATCCCAGCCAGTTCCAGGACCAAGGAAGCAAGTCTTTCCCTCAAAATGGTCCCCAAGATCTCCAGCCAGAGGCTGCTCTAGAGGTAAACAGAATGGAATTTTCCAAAGTTGGGTAGAGCTAGCCAGCTAGTTACCTTTATTAATACTTTAAACAGGCTAAGGTTTCTGGCACATTTCAATCCACTAATGATGCAGAGCTTTATTTAGTATAAACAAATGCTAAGTAGCAAGGACTTTAGAGACCTGTACTGTTTATTTTCTTCTAAATGCTAAGCCTGCAAAGTCTGACAAATAAAAATCTAATTCTGTGGATAAAACACATGGTCTTTTTTGAACTATTTGTATTGGGTAGGTAAGACGGTAATATAATTGTCTGCAACACTGCTGGCCCCAATAGGTGTGGGAGAGGGGTAAACAAGGTACACAGTAGCAGACAGGTTTCCAAACCCCTAATAGCACTTACACTCCTTTTAACAGAATCTTGGTTTTTCTGCCCTCACTCTAACATATCTTTTACTTCATTTCCATGTTATTCATATCCTTTCACCATGCTCTCTGCTTTTTTTTTCTGAAAGCATGTTAATTTGGCCTTAAGATGTAGACCTCTCCTTGTGAAAAGAGTTACAGAGTATGCATTAAAAAATATTTCCACATGATATTGCAAATGCCACATGGTTCAATACATTATTGTGTGTCATATGGCTTTTACTAAATGCTAAAACCAATTAACACATGGAAATGCCTTACTGCAGCTTAGTAAATGAGGCCCTCAGTTTGTGTCCTTAAGAGAGATGAGATGTAAAAAAGCATTAATTTGCTTGGAATAGTGAACTCCTTATATATTCTAATAATTAAAAAGAAGTCATCCCTTCATCAAACAGGAGAATGGATATCTTACAAAGGATAGACATAGAAAGAAGACCAGGCGAATCAAGAACTAACAAAAAAACTCTCAAGTAGTTTATTATTTTATAAAAAGTAAAGGCATTTCTGCAGTTCATTTGCTAGATATTTCTGCCATGTACTTTGCAGTGTAAAAAATGCAAAGCTTAACTGACCCTGAAAACCCAAACAATAAGCCATCTTATAATAAAAGGTGCTGTTGATATCCATCACTTTATTACCTATTCTATTCCAAGTAAAATGAGAATGCACAAGCAGTACTCCACTCACATGCCAAAGTTATGAAACCATTTTACAGGCAATTATTATGATGGAAGTTGTGGATAAGAAAGTAAATATTTTTGTATAATATGATTATGAATTGTGATTGACTGTTAACATCATCAAGATTTATAAAATATTAGTGACAGGAAAGAGCATGTTTATCATTTTAAAAATAGCACTGTATATAATTCATTCATGAGCAAGGGTGTGATAATGAGGTCCCAGGTGTATTTGTAGTAGTGAAAGTAAAACAATCTCTTTGATTAGATATCTCTCTACTGACTTTGTATTCAGTCAATGAAAGACACATAACATTTTATTCCAGCGCACACAGAAATGTGCAGTGCACTCTAATATTGTGAAGCCTTCCATTAAATTCTCATATATCAGTGATGATATATTCTAGTCCTTCAGTCCCACAAACAGATCTGGTTTATGGGATGGCCAAACTATGGGAATTAATCTGCTTTTTAGTTTGATTTTTTATGAATATTCAATCCTGAAAGCCACACCTGTTTCTGGCACTCAAGGATTGACATTTGCCATCTCTATCATAGAGTGCATGCAATATTCAGATTGATGAGTAGACAGTTTATTTATTTATAGACTTTTGATATTCTTTTTTTTTTTTTTAACAAGGATGGTCTCAAGGTGGATTACAACAGTATAGGACAAAAATAGGTAGATTTTTTAATTTGAATGCTTTACAAATGTCTGAAAAATATTGTTTTGCTACACTGTAGCTGACTTAGCTTCTGTCGTCTAGAAGCAGATCACAGTATTATTAGTGATGAACAAACCTTTAAATCTTACAAAATGTATATAATAGAGTCTATATTCAGCAGCATTTAGCTGGAAAAGTTTTGAGTTATCTGGTTTAATGCTGGCATTTGAATATTTCTGCCAATTATCTTCCTAAATTTTATACAGATAACTCATTATCAATATAAATGTAGCCTGATAACATAGGGACATTCTGGGGGCATTCTGGGGCAGAGTTAATTTAGCCAGATAAGTTATAAAACTAACATTAAAATAGATGGGTATATTCAATGGTGCGGCTGAGATGCTGAATATCCCACCAAAGTTAGCTGGATAACTTTTTCTGGCTAACTTCGCAAATCAGCCAATAATTGATTAATTCCCCCAATATGTTCATATATGTAGTTAACCTGTTTTTATGAGATGGTGGTGGAGAAAAATTTTCTACCAGACCCCTAATTAATTTGTGGTTTTATGAACTAGATGTAAGATTAAAAAAAAAAACAAAAACGCGCAGAGTCACGTGATGTGATATGAGCAGATGGATGGGTCTTCATTTAGTCCAGGGCCCCACTCCCTACATCTTGCTTAATCGTGGCTTTACTGGACTGGTTGAAAGTGGTAACTTTCTGAATTAAAGGAGAAGCAGTATACTCACCGGTGAGCGTATCTTACCGCGGCTCGTCGGTCAGATGGCGGCAAAAATCATTCAGAAAGAAAAAAGTAGGCCGATGTCTAAGATGGCAGAGGGTGCAAGTGATCCCCATTCACTGGCCTTGACTGGGAGAGAACATGACAATATAGCACTACCATTCTTATGGCTTTAGATGATAAGCTGTGGAAAATACATGAGTGCTTTGATAAACTGCAGGCTTTATTAACAGAAAATATGAATGGAATCATGGTTGTGGAATCACACCTTACTGGAGTGGATGAGAGGGTGCAGGCATTAGAACAGGAACTTGGGGCGGTAAAGGCCATAGCAGAGAAACTAGATTTAAAAGTTGAGGACTTGGAAAATCACTCACAGAGAAGCAATTTAAGAATCATTGGCCTGCCTGAAAGTGTCTCTGACCAAGATATCTGGCTGACCTTGGAAGCCTGCTTGTTGAACTTCTTGGGCCTGCCAGACATGATGGGAACTCTCAGAATTGAGCACAGGCACAAATTAGTAGACAAATGGCTAGAGCATAATAGAGCCCAAACTCTGCTCACTAAGGTTTTGAATTTATTTCATAAGGAAGAAATTTTGAGGCAGTACTGGAATGGGGGTCAATTGGAATATGAGGGTGTTCAGATCCTGCTGTTCCCTGATTTCTCAGTGGTGGTTTCTGCCCACCGTAAGGCGTTTGCTCTCATTTGATCTAAGTTGGTAGAATATAACTTAAGATTTGTCTTTCAATTCCCGGTGAAACTAAAAGTGTTGTACCAGAATACATCCCACGTCTTTGAGTCTTCAAGCGAAGCGCAGAGCTTCTTTCAATCATGTTTGGAGATGTCTGCTTCTAGCCAGAAAAATAGTGGGCAGAGCTGCATAAAACTGGTGACATACAGAAGGCATGTGATGTTGCGGAGCGCACCCTCAAGCCCGATTAGGAGCTCGGAGGCACGGTCCCATCTAAGGTAGGATGTGAGCCCATGGGCCACGGGACAGCTCATGGAGGAGCCCCAAGACACACCATGGGAGGTGAGCTGATACGAGCACGGGTGGAGCAGAAGTGATGCTGGAGTGAAGACAAGGCAAGGATTCTGGAACGGGAACTAGGCAGGCTCAGACCTCCACTGGACCTACATGCACCAATGAGATCCAGCAAGGCAATGCTGAACTTGGGAGTAGCCCTCCAGCCACTCGATAGTCCTTCCAGACCCATCGCTGGGGAACGACGAGTGCGTGAGGCCAGATGGAGGCTGAGGGCAGGAACATAAAGACTTGAATGAAGACTCAGGATACTCAGAGGATTCAGATGAAGATTTGAATACTCAGGAGACTTGGACGAAGACTTGGATACTCAAACAAAGACTCAGGATACTCAGAAGACTCGGAGGACTCAGAAAAGGATTCAGGATGCTCGGAAGTTTCAGGCAAGGATTCAATTGTCAGGCAAAAGTACTGGGTGAGAACTGAATCGCAGCATACCCTACACAGCCGCCCATGGCTGGTCGCGGACCACCCTGAATGCGAAGTAGACTCCAGGCAAAGACGTGGAACTTGAGAGTGGAACATGGTGAAGATTAAGTAGAGACCTGCACTGGGGCGCACCCTACACAGCCGCCTGAGGCTTGTCATGGACCACGTTGGAGTGAGCAGGTTCTGGCAGAGTCTTAGGCATGGAAGGAAGCAGGCACAAGGAACTTTGTAGACCGGGTACAAGATACTCAGGAACAAGACTTAAAATCAGAAGTCTCCCGGAGCCTTGCATTACAGACGAGAAGAAGGCCTTGTACCACGAGGCGCCCTACACAGCCATCCCATGGGCCTGTCACAGACCACTACATGGCACGCCAAGAGAGGTGGACAGATGAGGGAACTGGGAACTGGATGAAGAGCTGAAGATGAGATGGATGAAGTCAAGATAGGAACATCGGACATCAGAAACATGGAACATGGCACCTCAGGACATGGAACATCTGGAACATCAGGAACAGAAGACAGGCGACGAGGGAGCTGCAATGAGGAACGAGATCAGGGATATCAAGGAGACGAAGATCAGGAACATGAAGAACATGGAACGAAGATCCATCAAGGCACAGGAGACCACAGAAGACCTGGATCGGAAGGAAGATCACAGACACTGTGCAAACCTGATCCAAAGGCCCTGAGGAATGGCAGCAAGGCCCTTTTATAGGGCTGAAGTAGACGAGGATGGATGACATCATCAGCGAGGGCCACGGGACTTTTCCTGCCACTGTCCCTTTAAATACTGAAGAGAGGTGTGCGCCCATGTCTATGGGAGAAGCAGGAAGTAGAGGTTGAATCGGTGGCATTCCTGCTGCATGGGAGGCTTGACTGAGAGCAGCGGCAGCAGCCCTTCCATGAAGAAAGAGCAGGCAGCACTGGCAGCGGCTTCAGCCACGAAGATGAAAGGAGGCATCAGGCTGGACGGCAGTACTAGGACTGTGAAGGCCCCAACAGCGTGATGGTCTACGGGCCGTGCTTGGACGCAGTATCCGCGGCCTGGCTGGCCGCGTACAGCTAGAAGGTAGGTGGGGGACTACCTGCAGCTCGCAGGCAGGATCACAACATGTGAAGCATGAATTTGTGATCCGACATGGGCTATTTCATCTGGAACACTTGTTGCTCAATCTCTGGTTGACATTTTTTTTTCCTTCAATTGCCAGGATATCTGGATGAACTGGGGCTCCAAAACATAGCACATGACTCCTTAAGCTTTTTGTTAAGCAAGTTCTTATTTAATGTTTGTGGAGTGTTGGTTGAAGGAGTGGGAGGCAGGGGAGAGTAGAGGGTGGTGGTAGAAGGTAGAGGACTGAGGACTGAGGAAGGGGTGGGGGAGGGGGAGGGGCTTCAAGGCACTAAGGTGGGGGATAGTCATACTAGATTGCTTAGACATTTGCAGATTATTTTTGGTTGAGTGGAGAGGTTGGGACCTAGGCTGGGGGATCCTGACTTGCTTTGTATGAGAATACTGGGTATTATAAGCATTGTTTTCGGAAATATTGTAATGTCTAATATAAGTATTCAATGTGTTACTTAGAACATGGGAGGATTGGGTTCAGTAACTAAATGTTATAAATGCCTACAAGCTTTGTGTGGGGCTTGTGGCCATGTTACAAGAAATGTGTTTGGATTTGAATGAACATAATAAACTGAAGAGACAATGGGGGTTAGAGACAATGGGGGTTAGAGTAGGGCTAGGGGGGAGAAGGAGAGGGGATAGGGTGGGAAGGTTAGACTAGGGAGAAGGAAAGTTCCCTCCCAGGCTGCTCTGATTTTGGAGGGGCCTGGGAGGGAATGGAGGAAGGCCGCGGGCATCGGTGCATGCAAGATGCACTAGGGTGCACCCCTTGCGTGCACCGACCCCTGATTTTATAACATGCGCGCACCTGCGCGCGTATGTTATAAAATTGGGTGTACATGTGTGTGCGCCACGCGTAGGTTTGAAAATTTACCCCATAGGGTTTTGCTCCTATCTTGCTCCTGGTGATGAAGGGCATATGGGTACTGGATCCAATTGCTCTGGTTTTTGTTGTTAAAAATGAAAATAAAATGTTGTGGAATAAAGTTGCAGTACTCCAATATATTTTGAGGAGGAAGGAGTAAGAGACAAAGGTTTTCCCTCATGCGTAGTTTAAAGTTAACACCTTTTTAAAATTATGGTTTCTACAGGTTGTGATCACCCTTACTTGTTGAATGACTTTAATTCAAAAAAAGATCTAGTCAAGTAGATCATATAGCTGCAAATCACAACTTTTGTATTGGCCCTTATTGGTTTTATTAGCACAAGATTAATTTTTTTCTTTTTATTAGGTTGTTTTGTTTCTTCTTTTGTATTCCTTTTTCCTTACTTTTATGCATTTCAAATTGACAACTCAGGAGGTAAGAAGAGGAAGGAACATGGAGAAAATGGGAAAGAGGAGAAACGTGAGAATCACTGGTTAGGAGGGGAGCATTCAAAGAGATTGGAAAAAGGAATAGATATGTGCACACAAAAAAGATTCTCAGTTTAGTTTATACCTTTCATTTTTGGCACATTTTTTGCTATTTGTATTATTTGTTTTAAACAACTCAAGAACGCAGTCTGCAATTTTTGCACACAAAAAATCTTTCAAATTACTGAAGTGAGTCCTGTTTCAGATTGTTTCCTTTGTAACAAACCAAAAAAATGACTTTTTCATCATATTTTATCCATTTTCTCTAACAAATGCACAGCCTGAGAAAGAAGCATGGAAGAAGATGGGGAGAAAAATAGGACAGTAAAAGTAGAAATAGGGAAAACAACCTGTGAGAGACAGGGTTTCAGTTTGTATCTTCTTGTCTCCAAAAGATTCCTTCTAATGTCTATGAATTTTTAATACTTTTATCAACTTTGCTAATCTAAATATTCCTGTCATTGAATCATATAATAATGTGACTGGAAGGAACCTCAAGAGGTCTTGAAGTATATCCACCTGTCTGAAAGCAGGACACATTGTTGCGCTGGAGATAGATTCTTGGGCTGAGGTGGGGTTGACGCAACCTGTAGGCAAGGACCTATGGGTCCCCACCATCAGCAGGTAGAGTGGGCTGAAGCTAGAGGCCACTGGAGCTTCACCTATACCAAATCTCGTTCCCCTCGGGTTTGAGCCTTTGGGTGCTGGGGGCGGCAGGACTTAGGCGGGCCTCAGGATAGGTAATTGAAGGCAGATGGTTCAGCCCAGAGATAGCAGCCAGCAGGTGGCGTAAGCCTATCCAAGACGGGTTACAGAACTGGAAACCAAGGAACAAGGGGAGACTGAGGGTGCTTGAGCAAAGGAAGGCTGAAGCCTTGTAAGTCCACGTCCAGAGGATAGAGGCAGAGAAGTACCTGTGAGACTTGGATGGAAGCTGGCATTCTGAGGAGACTGTAGCAAGCAACGTTGAACTCTGGACAAGAAAGATTCTATAGCAAAGTTATCTGTAGCAATGGTCAGGGTGCAGAGAAGGCAGGCATGGTCAGGTGTAGCAATGGTCAAGGAACGGAGAAGGTAGGCGTGGTCAGGCATAGCAATGGTCAAGGTGCAGAGAAAGCAGACGAGGTCAGAGGTACCGGAGGTCGGTCTTGGAAAGGCAAACATGGTCAGGCATAGCAGAGGTCAGGCTTGGAGAAGGAAGGTGTGGTCACGCATAGCAGAGATCAGGCTTGGAGATGGCAGACATAGTCAAGCGTAGCAGGGGTCAGGCTTGGAGATAGTTATAAGGCAGAGTCAGGCAAAGCAAGGTCAAAGTCCGTGATGTCAATCCGAGGCAAGGAGCAGGGTAGGAATGAAGAGACAGGAATCAGGAACAATGAGGAAACAGGAACACAAGGCTGAAACGAATCTCTGAAGGCAATGAGTTCTCGATCAACAGGGAACCAAGGAGACCTTTTGCAAAGGCAACGCTTAGGAGTGCTGCCTGTGTTTAAGTATGCTGAGAGTGGTGATGTCAGTATCCGGGTCCGTGGCCAGGTTCCCACCGCGGGCCCTTTAAAGGGATCAAGGATACACGCATGCGTGCCTAGGAGGAGGCGCGGTGCGCTCGGTGGCATCTCTCCGCCCCGATGTAGGTAGCGCAGGCATGCGCTACCTGCGATTGCCTTGGAAAATAAGGCCCATAGTGTGCAAATGCATGCATGTTATAAAATAGCCTGGCTGTGTCCACATATGTGCCAAATTTTAAGTGGGCATACCCATGAGAGCACAAATCCTGCTTCTACCTCATAAATGGGAGGATTTTAAAAAGTGTGTGCACTGATGCAATTCCCAGTTTTACCAGTTCATCACCAGTTCACCCAGTTAAGAGATATTTCTTCCAGTCCTCCCTGGTTTGATATCCTTTACTTCCCCCAGTTAGCTCCTTCCCTTAAAAGCCTGCAAATCTGTCTAATTTTCTATAAGTAAAAAATTACATGTAATCCATAGCAGAAGTAAAGTTATGCAGCAGGGAAGCTTGGCGCACACCCGCAAACTTGAAAATACAAATTTATTGGTATATGAGGAGGAGATTGAAAACCTGGGGGTAACTCTTGATTGTACGCTATCTTTGCCAGCTCAGATTAAAAAGGGAGCTCAAATTGCAATCATTAAGCTTTAGGTGTTAAGAAACTTGAGAAATATTTTTTACCCAGCACATAGTTTTGAATTTTGTCACAATCTTTGTTTTTCATGTATCTGGACTATAGCAATGCACTATGGAGTAGATTTTAAAAGGAGCACGTGCGGTTTTCATGTGCGCACACTACCCGGTGCACACACATGTACCCCCGATTTTATAACATGTGCGCGTAGGTGCGCGCATGTTATAAAATCGGGGGTCGGTGCCCACAAAGGGGTGCACAATTGTGCACCTGGTGCGTGCCGAGCTCGCGCCGAGCCACGCTGCCTTCCCCCGTTCCCTCCCAGGCCGCTTGAGGATTGGCCTTGGAAGGAACTTCCCTACCCCTCCACCCCACCTTCCCTTCCCTTCCCTACCTCCCCCGCCCTTTCCCCCCCTACCTTATCCATTTTCTTTCTTTTGAAACAAAGCTTACTTCAGCCCTGGGGCTGAAGTAAGTTGCGCGTGCCGGCCGACTGCCAGGGAGCGATCCCCGACACAGCAACAAATGGCCGCTGGGCCAGGAGCCTCTGACCCAGCCCATGCCCTGGCCCTGGATCGCCCTGCCCTGCCCCCACCCCACCCCGGACCGCCCCTTTAGTAAAGCCCCGGGACTTACATGCTTCCCGGGGCTTTACACGCATCGCCAGGCCTTTTGAAAATATTTAATTCAGGTGCTTCAATTAGTGCAGAATGCTGTGGGTTGTAATGGTCTGTTAGTGTCCACATGCATATGAATCAGCTTCACTGATTGTCCATTCAGAAGAGAACAATTATTAAATGGTTAACATTGATTTTTAAAGCTATTCATGATAATGATCATTGATTAGCAGGAAAAATCAATTGAATACTCCAACTCAGAGTTTACACTCCTCAACTCAGAAGTTGCTTGAAATACTGGCTATCAGTGTGGATTGGTCTAATAAGATTAGAGCTAAATGTTTTTCTATGCAGGGTCCTATATTATGGCATGCCTTACCACTGGATATTCGCAATGAACAGAAACTTGATTTTTTGAAAGAATGTGAAAGCTTTATTGTTTGGACAGGTTTTTGCAGAATAAGTTAAATAATGTTTTAAGTTTCAATTGTATTTCTGTTTATTGTCTTTGTTATGTATAATTACATGCTATATGTTTAATTTTAGTATGTATATTTGTTTGTAATCTGCACTGAATTTTGTTAGAATTGCAAAATATAAGAACATTTGAATAAATAAAATCAATTTCATTTCATTTCATTTCATTTTTTTAACCCTCTTGGCATCATAAAAAAACACTATTTAGTACTATCACCCATGGGAACAAACCACATTAGATGTTTCTAATACCAGGACAATGCTCACATGGTATGGAAAACATGCAAATTTAGAATACTAGTACATGATTTTAACTAATATGCCACAGTCTCATCCTAGTTGCCCTTTGTGTGCCATGTTTGCTAACATTTTTTTTGAATATTTTTCTCTATGCATATCAAACATTTTTCTACTTTCTCTTCATTTTCTACTTTCTCTTCAACCTTCACTTTCACTCCCCCCCAATATGCTCCAACAATGTTATGTTCACCTTCTTATAATGTCCTACCTATACTCATGTAATGTCCCATCTATGCTCATGTAATGTACCTGCTCTCATGATGCCATGTATATATACCCCCTTGCATTGTGCATTGTAATCAATCATGTCACGTCAAGTTCCTTTTACCGTACCCTGTCCCTCAATCAAATGCATTGAAGGCTAATATGTTTTACCCCTCCAAGTTTGTCTCACCCTGTTCTTTGTATAATGTTCAAGTTCTCTGTAAAACGATATGATGTACCCACAAATACCGGTCTATTAAAGCTTTTAAATAAATAAATAAGTAAATAAATAAATAAATAAATGTATACATATCTTTAAAAATGTATCTTTCAAAAGACTTTTAAAGGTTTCTCCAGCTGCTCAATCACGGTGGTCTAAGACGGGCTGATGTCAATGCTTTGAGCTGATGTCTAAAAATGTCTGAATGTCCAGTAATAACCTACATGGGCCATGTTTCAAAGAATTAACTTCTTTCTCAGGGGTTTATTAACTTCTTCCCTTTTCACCATTTTAAATTATAATGCGGTCTGTCCAACCCAGGCATCCAGCCCCAACCCCCACCCCTAACCCTCTTACCCTGTAGTTGAAAATGTATTTATGGTGCATGAGAGATTCTCTGGCAAACATTAACAATGATCCCAGCATTGGTCTGCTGTGCCACTTCCAATAGTAGCAGTGGTGGGGCAAGAGCTGCCGGGGATCGCTCCTGCCCTATGACAACATTTTAAGGGTAAGAGGGTACAGGGGTATGGGGAAGGAATTGTGTAGGGATTGGGAGTAGGGTTTTTTAGGGCAGGAGATGCAATGTTTTTCTTATTTTGTTTTTAATTTTGTTTTATTTCTTTAGTTAGAACAATCTTTATTTTATATAGAACATAAGCATTAGTTCTAGAAGTAACTGTAAATGAGAGGTTATTTGCTGAGAAAACTTTAATTTAATTATCTGAATTTCAATTCTATTTATTGAAAAGGGCAACTTCTCTTACTGAAAAAAAAAAAGATATTGTATGTCTCTTTAAATGCTTATTGGGGATCTGGCATTTCATCATTCCTGAACATCATGCCATTTTGTTGTGAAATTCAAAGTAATGACCTTCTACTGCGACATGATGAATTACTCTTACCCTGCTGAAAATGTAATGGATGTGCCCTTACTTTTTTAACAGATTGTTTGACAATAATTTGGCTATACAGATGCAGTCCATGGTTAAGGTCCCAGAAAATGTAATATTTAACACATTTAATCTTTATTCACCACATTTATATTACTTTTTACACTAAGTAATTGCAAATCAATATGCAAAGTTAATTACTTATTCTCTTTGTAATGCTACTGAATGTTTGATACTGCATTTTGGCTTCCAGTAATCAACAGTATAGATGCATAATGTGCTTCATTGCATGACTCCCAACAGCTATATCGAAAGGTTGTCATGTTTTTTAAACATTTACTTTAATAGCCTGATAGTTTGGCTACAAGACTTTAATCTGCAATCTTCAGAAGGCTTCTGTTTTGAATAAGTTTTAATTCCCAGCCTAAGGCAAGAGGTGGAGGTGAAGCATTGAGTTTCTATTATAAAATGGAAAATGTTGACAATATGTTTATGGTTTTCAGAATAAAAAAAAAGCCTTGGTTTCAGTTCTGGCAAATAGTTTTCATATTAACAAAGTCACAACCATCTCAGGGGCAGACGACGACTTCCTCCTCTCACCCACTGATGGTTAGCGACCCATCCCCTAGCCCATCCCCCATCCCAAATTCTCCATTTCTTTTTGTAAGAGACAACTGTCACACCAAAATTTGCAAAGAAGATCTTTATTGGATGGATATGGCTGCAGCATAGGTCAATTGCATACAAGAGTTCAATTGCACTCAACAATTCAATTACTAAATATCAATTACTAACATATTCTCAATACCCACGGTGACTACGCCCTTGCCTGCTAAATTTTAATTCGCCAAATGCTTTATAGAATCATGCTACAGCTCAGGGCCATCAAAGCCTCACCCCAATTTAAAAAATACTCCATTGTACAAAACTACAGCAATATAGTTTAATTGGGGGACGTAGGGCTATTGAAGCTTTGCCCCTCCAGTTAGCTTACAATTTGATCCTTGATCACTGATGAAGTTCTCTGTGGTGCAATGAGGCCCTGGTCCATAAAAAAGCAACAGTCATTCATTAAACATGCCAACACAATTTAGAGTGGTGAACAGACCAATCCCAGTTGTCAAAGCCAAAGACTTGACAGGCAACTTGTCTTGCTCCCATTCACCAATGCATCATAGAAGCAGAATACCACACTATTTGGTATTCTCTGCCTGGCCAGCTTTCAAACATTTCACATGGCATGCACCCCAGGACTTGTTCAATCCCGTCCCATGCTGCAACTGTTCAGTGAACCTCCACACCTACCGTGCTGCATCAAAACCATGTAAGCTGTTCCCAGATTGGTGGACTGGGAAGGAGAACCACCAAAAGAAGTGGCTGGTGGGCAGGCGGCTTCACCTTTAAATTGCACTCAGCAGCCCACCCCCGAGGCTGCCCCTCCCTTGCTCTGGAGGCAGAGCATCTCCCTGTTTGTGGCCTGCCCTCCTTTAGCCAAGGTGGGTTGGCTCCTCAATTGTCTCATGTGCGGATGACTGCCTTCTCTTGCCTACATATGATTGACTACCCATCCTCATCCCATACCTCCATCCCAAATTCTCCTATTGTATTTGTAAGAGACAACTGTCATTCCAACATTCACAAAGAATATCTTTTTTTGGATGGATTTGGCTACAGCATAGGTCAAATGCATACAACAACTCAATCGCATACAACAATTCAATTACTAAACATCAATTACTAACATAGTCTCAATTCCCTGGGTGACCACGACCTCGCTTTTTAAATTTCAATTTGTAAAATGTTCCATAGGATCATGCTACAGCAATGTATCATTTTTGGGAGCATGGGACTGTCAAAGCCTTACTCAAATTTACAAAATTCTTAAAAGTGTCATGCTACAGCAATGTAGGACCTTTGGGGGATGCAAGAACATTGAAGCCTCACTCCTTGGGTTATCCTACAATTTGATCTTTGATCACAGATGAAGTTCTCTGTGGTGCAACAAGGCCCTGGTCCATAAAAGAGCAGGGGTCATTTATTGAACATTTCAACATAATTTAAGGTGGTGCACAGGCCAATTCTGGCCATCAAAGCTGAAAACCTGACAGGCAACTTGTCTCGCTCCTACCCGCCAAAGCAACATAGAAGCAGAATCAGAAAATTAACAGGCTGCATATTGATTAGAAGGGAAATGTCCACTAAGAATAGAAGGTTATCAGTGGGTGAGTCAGCTGATGAAGTGGAAGAGAGCAAAAGGTCAAGTAAATTTTTGATTCTCCAAAAAGCAAAATGGAGGGCTTCAGAAATAACCGGATAAGAAGATAACACCATCGCCCCCAACATAGTCTGCCTTTATGTGACACAATTTTAATCACTTTTGATATATGATAACATTTTTCAACAATTTATACTCATGTGAACCAAATTCATTGATAATATATTCCTGATTTGTTTAGGTACAGATATTCAATTTTTCATGTTTTTGGTCTGGCTAAATATGCGCAACACTAATCTCACTTTATCCATAACATCCATTCCTCTCAAGTTTCTGTTGTAGATACTCAGGTATATGGAATTGATAACTCCATCCACATTATTCTTTGCAAATGTATAGAGATAAATACATTTTTAAAGTATGATAGTGACCACCCCCACTCCCTGTGGGATAATATCTCCACTGGCCAGTTCCTACAACTACGATGATTATGTTACACTCATTCTGATTATATTGCCCAAGCTTGTGTTATGCAGTCTTGTTTTTTAGAGGTTACCCTGCCTGGATTATCAATAAAATGTTTCATTAAGCCTTGTTTATAAATAGGGACCTCCTTTTCATTCCCTCTAATATTCCTGCCTCTGTCGGTCTGACTTGTGTGTGCTATCTTTCTCCGGTAGGATCAATGAAGTCTGCAATTAGTGTATGATGCTTCCATCGGCCCTGTTAAAATGGTCCCTGCGATTCTGTCCTTCAATTAGCCAAGCAATGGCATTCTGCAGTAGAGATGTGCATCGTGTTTTTGTATCATGTCGGGCTTCTTTTCGGGGCCCCCGACGGGAAATTTTGTTTTTCCTGAAGTTCAGGGTTTGTTTGTTTTTTGGGGGGCCCCGAGTTTTAGGTTAGTGCACGCTAACTCCCGATAGTGCACACTAACAGGTCAATGTTAGCGTGCACTAACCCGAAAAATGAATTTTTCTGAAATTTCAGAAAAATTCCATTCATTTTTTGGTTCCCCGGAACAATACCAAATTCACATCTCTATTCTGCAGCAACTGTAATGGTCAAAGGGAGGAAGTTGGCATATAAATTATATATGCATTAGTAATACTGGAAATATTATGGAATGTACTACCAAATAAAAATCCTCCTTATATACCAGTGATGGCTAACCTATGACTCGTGTGTAAGAGGTGACACGCCGAGACGTTTTTGCTGACACGCGCAGCGTTTCATGGACTATTGGGAATTTTTTTTATCGGCTACGCCGAGCCTTTTTTTTTTTCAGCTGCGCCGACCCTTTAAAATTTGTTTTTTTAGTATCCCCCACCCTCCGGACCCCTCCACCCCCAATGCCCCCGGGTGCAGGGAGGCTCATGCGGGGCAGCAATAGGCAGGGCCATGGTGAGGCTCACGTCACCACGGCCCGAAGAAAAAGATCGCATTTAAACGCGCTGATGATCGTCCTCCTTCCTGCCTGTGCGGCCCCGGAAGTAAACGTTGCTGGAGCCGCGTGGACATGAAGGAGGGGAAGCATCCGCACGTGCAGAAGAGGAGCAGCACTTGCACTTACGGGCCGCCGCAAATTTCAAGTTGCAGAGGCCAGAGAAGAGGAAGAGGCCCAGTAGCAGGGCCGCCGCAGCCAAAGAAGATCAGGGCCGCTGGAGAGCCCATCCTGCAGCGACCCGCGAAGATGAAGCCCAGAGGTGAGAGAGAGGCTGAGGGTCTGTAGAGGGTGTGGGTGTATGCATGTATGAGATGAGTTGAGAGATTGTGTTTGAGAGTGAGGACCTGAATGTTTGCAGAGACAGCATGTGCTTGAGCAAGACAGCATGTGGGAGAGAGAGAGAGCCTGGGTGTGTGAGAGTCAGACAGCATGTGCCAGTGAGAAACTGTATGAATGATTGTATGAGAGACAGCATGTGACAGTGAGAGCCTGTGCTTGAGCAAGACAGCATGTGGGAGTGAGAGAGAGCCTGGGTGTGTGAGAGTCAGACAGCATGTGACAGTGAGAGACTGTGTGTGTGAGAGAGAGAAATGCATGTGAGAATGAGAACCTGACTGTGTGTTTGAGGGAAGAAGATGGAGAGAAAAGAAACGGAAAAAAGACAATATAAAAGGAATTGGCAAAAAAAAATAAAGGGAAGGTTGAAAAAAAAAAGCCTGTGACCAACCAATTAGAAAACTAAGATCAGACAGCAAAGGCAAAAAAAAAATACTTTTTAGTGATTGGCACATGAAATCTTTGGGAATGTGCAAGAATAGCACTTTCTCTATGGATCTCACAATGTACGAGATCAGCATGGAGAAAGTGGAATCCCACGGGGTCTGCACAGAGGAGGCAGCAGAATAGGCTTCAGTGTCAGTAGCAGCAATCGGCACCTCCCCAATAGCCATGGAGCAGCAGTGGAATGAGAGAGGTTCCGAGGTTGCTGGCAAAAGAGAGGGGCGTCTGCCTTTAGTGTGTGCATGTGTATGAATGGGACTCTGCCTGGGGGTGTATGTGTGTGAATGCATGGGTTCCTGCCTGGGGGTCTGTGTGTATAAGAACGAATGTGTGCATGCCTGGGGGATGGGGAGGGAGTGGTGTGAAAATGAATGGGAGCCAATAAAAGAAACCTACCGACAGATGAAGTTTGTAACGCTTGCTTGGGCTAGGTGTACGAAATACCAACCTTCAATTGAAGATTTAGCCAATGAAATTCAGCAACAAAAAAGTCACTAGGCAGGTAAGGTAAAGAACTATTTGTTTTTGCTTTATTAATAAATACAGTACATATATTAAAATTATAACCTTTTGTTATTAATTAGAGCTACAAATATCACAAAAGTATGGATTTTTCTAGAATTGACACACCACCCGAGTTATGCTCGGTTTTTTTTAATGAATTTTGACACACTGAGCTCAAAAGGTTAGCCATCACTGTTATATACAGCTGTATATTTGGGCCACACCTAATGCTGGTCCAATGGGGAGCCTCTGGAGGTGGGTTGCCATAACTTTGCTTTTCTTGATATTTACTAGAAAACTCTTTGTTGATTCAGTGTTCCTGTGGCTCCACTGTATGCTCCCTTGTCTTGACTACTGGGGCTACAGGTTTGATCTCTGCTTCTCCTAAAATGATTGTGGAACTGACTCCTGTGCCTGATGATAGTCTGAAGGTATCTGAGTAGCAGGCAGTTTTTGGTACATTCTTAAGGTTCCTCTGACTTGCTATCAGTGTGATAATGTGCTAAAGCATCCTTGGAGAGGAGGCATAACCAGTTAGAGCACACATTCATTTACAATAGACATCATTAGGAGAGCAGAACAAGCTGGGTTTTCTGGTACATGATTCATTCCATCTTCAGGTGGCATTCTGCAGTAGTCATTGGGTACGTTCACCCAGCAGATGAGGGTCCCTGTTTCCTTGAAGTGCATGTTTTCCTCTATCTATTTTTTGGGGCTCTTTTAAGGTGTTGGGAGGGCAAGGTTATAAAAGGGGTGTGCCTGTTTTATTGGTTACTCATTTGTACACTGAGGACCGGATTTTAATAGGGTTACACGCATAAGGTACACGCATAACCCTTTTAAAAACCCCCTGTGCGTGCTGAGCCTATATTGCATAGGCTTCCGGCGTGCGCAAAGCCCCGGGATGCGAGTAAGTCCTGAGGCTTTCTTGGGATGGGCATGTCAGGGGGCATGACTTGGTCGGTGCGTCATCGGGGGCATGTTGGGGGGCGTGACGAGGTTGGCGCGTCATCCGGGGGTGGTGCCGCGGGCGTGGTTTCAGCCCAGGGGTATTCCGGGGGTGTGGCCACAGCCTCCGGACCAGCCCCCGGACCGGAACATAGAGCGCGGCAGCCAGCCCGGCACGCGCAAAGTTACGCCTGCTTCTAGTAGGTGTAACTTTCGTGATAGAGGTGGGGGGGGGGGGGTTAGATAGGGCTGGGGGGTGGGTTAGGTAGAGGAAGGGAGGGGAAGGTGGGGGGAGGGTGAAGGAAAGCACCCTCCAAGGCCACTCTGATTTCGGAGCGACCTCAGAGGGAATGGAGGCAGGCTGCTCGGCTCGGCGCATGCAGGCTGCTGATTTTGGGCAGCCTTACACGCAACGACCCCGGATTTTAATGGATACGCGCGGCTACGCGTCTGGTGCGTGAACAAAAGTTTGCGTGTGCGCAGATTTATAAAATCTGCCCCTGAGCTTTTAGAGGGCTTTGATTCATTCTGACAGAGGACATTTGTGCATAGCAGCTGCAGACAGGAGAGTTTGATGGAGAATGCTTTGGAAACAGCTGTTGCTTGTCATATCAGAAACATTGTTCCAAGAAGGTGCCCTGGAATCTGTTGTGGTTCATATTGGTATTAGAGATGTGCTTCGGGTCTAAATATCTTGTCGGGCTTTGTTTCGGGGCCCCCTAATAGGGATTTCGTTTTTCCCACGGTTCGGGGTTTTTTTTTTCAGGGGCCCCGATTTTCAAGTTAGTGCACACTAACCCGAAAATGAATGCTTTCTGAAATTTCGGAAAAAATTTGATCATTTTTTTAGTTCTCCCAAACCATTACAAATTAGGCAATTTCATTGAAATTGCTTAATTCTGGAAAAATGATTGCTCATCCCTAATTGGTATAAATGACTTGGGTCCTCAGACTTTCCATGATTTCATTGTGATTGCCAAGAAGGACTTGGGGATTTTGATGAATATACTGCCTGTCTTCCATTTAAGTTGGTTAGATATAACCAGTCAACCCAAATAGGGGATCAGCCTCTCTAGAATCACGAGTTGAGGAAGGTTAATAATCAGATTGGGTCTTGGTTCGAGGCACAGAATGGATTTAGAATTAGACATGAGTGGGTAAGGGAGAGGTGCCTGGGGTTTCACAAGACAGAGTTCACCTTTAAGAACATAAGAACATAAGAACATGCCATACTGGATCAGACCAAGGGTCCATCAAGCCCAGCATCCTGTTTCCAACAGTGGCCAATCCAGGCCATAAGAACCTGGCAAGTACCCAAAAAGTAAGTCTATTCCATGTTACCATTTCTAATAATAGCGGTGGTTATTATATGTCAACTTAATTAATAGCAGGTAATGGACTTCTCATCCAAGAACTTATCCAATCCTTTTTTAAACACAGCTATACTAACTGCACTAACCACATCCTCTGGCAACACATTCCAGAGTTTAGTTGTGCATTGAGTGAAAAAGAACTTTCTCCGATTAGTTTTAAATGTGCCACATGCTAACTTCATGGAGTGCCCCCTAGTCTTTCTGTTATCCAAAAGAGTAAAAAACTGATTCACATCTACCCGTTCTAGACCTCTCATGATTTTAAACAGCTCTATCATATCGCCCCTCAGCCGTCTCTTCTCCAGGCTGAAAAGTCCTAACCTCTTTAGTCTTTCCTCATAGGGGAGCTGTTCCATTCCCTTTATCATTTTGGTAGCCCTTCTCTGTACCTTCTCTACCACAATTATATCTTTTTTGAGATGCGGCAACCAGAATTGTACACAATATTCAAGGTGCGGTCTCACCATGGAGCAATACAGAGGCATTATGACATTTTCAGTTTTATTCACCATTCCCTTTCTAATAGTTCCCAACATTCTGTTTGCTTTTTTGACTGCCACAGCACACTGAACCAACAATTTCAATGTGTTATCCACTAGGATGCCTAGATCCAGCACCTAATATGGAACCTAACATTGTGTAACTATAGCACGGGTTATTTTTCCCTATATGCATCACCTTGCACTTGTCCACATTAAATTTCACCTGCCATTTAGATGCCCAATTTTCCAGCCTTACAAGGTCTTCCTGAAATTTGTCACAATCTGCTTGTGATTTAACTACGCAGAACAATTTTGTATCATCTGCAAATTTGATTACCTCACTCGTCGTATTTCTTTCCAGATCATTTATAAATATATTAAAAAGTAAGGATCCCAGTACAGATCCCTGAGGCACTCCACTGCCCACTCCCTTCCACTGAGAAAATTGTCCGTTTAATCCTACTCTCTGTTTCCTGTCTTTTAGCCAGTTTGTAATCCATGAAAGGACATCGCCACCTATCCCATGACTTTTTACTTTTCCTAGAAGCCTCTCATGAGGAACTTTGTCAAATGCCTTCTGAAAATCCAAGTACACTACATCTACCAGTTCACCTTTATCCACATGTTTCAAATCTGCTTCACTCCTTCAAAAAAGTGAAGCAGATTTGTAAGGCAAGACTTGCTTTGGGTAAAGCCATGCTGACTTTGTTCCATTAAACCATGTCTTTCTATATGTTCTGTGATTTTGATGTTTAGAACACTTTCCACTATTTTTCCAGGCACTGAAGTCAGCCTAACTGGTCTGTAATTTCCCGGTTCTCCCCTGGAGCCCTTTTTAAATATGGGAGTTACATTAGCTATCCTCCAGTCTTCAGGTACAATGGATGATTTTAATGATAAGTTACAAATTTTTACTAATAGGTCTGAAATTTCATTTTTTAGTTCCTTCAGAACTCTGGGGTGTATACCATCCAGTCCAGGTGATTTACTACTCTTGTTTATCAATCAGGTCTACTACATCTTCTAGGTTCACCGTGATTTGGTTCAGTCCATCTGAATCATTACCCATGAAAACCTTCTCCAGAACAAGTACCTCCCCAACATCCTCTTCAGTAAACACTGAAGAAAATAAATCATTTAATCTTTCCGCGATGGCCTTATCTTCTCTAAGTGCCCCTTTAACCCCTCAATCATCTAATGGTTCAACTGACTCCCTCACAGGCTTTCTACTTCGGATATATTTTAAAAAGTTTTTACTGTGAGTTTTTGCCTCTATGGCCAACTTCTTTTCAAATTCTCTCTTAGCCTGTCTTATCAATGTCTTACATTTAACTTGCCAATGTTTATGCATTATCCTATTTTCTTCTGTTGGATCCTTCTTTCAATTTTTGAATAAAGATCTTTTAGCTAAAATAGCTTTTTTCACCTCCCCTTTTAACCATGCCAGTAATCGTTTTGCCTGTTTTCCACCTTTCTTTATGTGTGGAATACATCTGGATTGTGCTTCTAGGATGGTATTTTTTAAGAATGACCATGCCTTTTGCATATTTTTTACTTTTGTGGCTACTCCTTTCAGTTTTTTTCTAACTATTTTTCTCATTTTATCATTGGTATTGATTTTTTCCACAAAGATCTCCAGGAGGTTTTGGAATGTGTTTTATCATGAAGTTCTAAAGCCAGAGTTTCTTCAGGAAAAAGGTTTGATTTTAATAATTCCTTGTTCAGTGGTTGAAACCTAAGCCCTCCTGATTTATTATGTGCTGTATGTGGATTTCAACATTGGATGTTCTGAATGGTTTCTTGCCCAGATGGGTGTTATGTTCGGCAGCTCACTGATCAGTCTTCCAAGTCATCCTACTCACCCCAGAGTCACTGATGCACAATGCAGCAGGAATGTCACCATCCTCATAGCTGGTGGCCACACCACATCAGCTCCTAAGGTAGGCGCATGCCCAGCACATTAAACTTTATTTCTCCCTTGTTGGGAACAGCAGTGCAGAGCCAGTGGATGATGTCAGGCCCTCTGGGCTATTTTAACCACCCTGCTGCCCTGGATCAATGACTCAGCAACAGGTCTCCTAGAGGTCTTTATTTTTAACTGTGCATTGCTTTGCCTTGCCTTGTTCCATCGTTCTTGTTCCATTTGTTTTGTTAAAGTGTTCCTGTGTTCTTGCCTCATCCAGCCCTTTTTCTTCTTGCCTTGCCTTGCCAGAGTCTTTTTCTTGTTCTGGCCTTGTCTTTGACTTATTCTCCTTGGCTTGTTTTCTCAGTTCTGATCTCTGCTTGGACCTTGATTCTTCTGGATTGCCACCTGGTCCAAAGTCCTGCATTGGACTTGACTTCCCCTTGTCTGCTGCTTTTTCTCTCCTCTGGCTTGTCTTCCTGTATCTGCTGTTTGCTTCTCACCCTGATCTTCACCTGACTTTGGACTTCACTCCTTGGGTTGCCCTAGGGACAAATTCAACATTTGATAATAGGGGATACAATTATTGTATAAGCAGTATGAATGGGCATTCATTTTCAACAAAATATTTCCTATTTCTTTGTACTTCAGGAATTAAAAAAACAATAGGAAAAAATACAACATTTTGTGTTGCTTTTCCGACTGGTTTTTTTTTTGGAAGGGAGCTGCTTATTTCTTTAAAGTTTTCTAATTGTATTTAGTATTTCATTTATACTATGCTTTCAGAAATCTAGACAGGACAAAATATAGTTAAAGGATTAATCCCTTTTTTGCTTCCATTTTAAGGGATCATTCATCAATTCACATTAGGGCATTATCGCTTGCATTAGGGACATAATGCCCATAATAATGCCATAATGCATGTGATAAATAATGCATCATTGAGATGTGTATGCAAATTTTAAAAATTCAGTCAAAAGGGAGGAGTTTGGATGGAGTTTTTGAAATTGAGATGTGTTTAACATTGTGTGAGATAGGGTAATGCATGTTATTGCATGATTTAACTACACCTTTTTTCTGAGCATTATGCCCAAAATGTGATTTGTAATATTTATTACAAATCCTGCTTTGGAGAGGGGAAGGGGAGAGGAAAGTGAGAAAGCCTGTAAGGAGTTACACATATTAGTCAAGTTTTTATTCTGCTATAGGAAAGGTAACCAGTAACTCGGGTTAAAGTTTTGGTGGTGCCCTAGGTTTTTTTTTGGGTAGGGGAGGGGCAATTTTATATGCATGGTCAGAGGTGTGAACAGCATAGTAAACATCAGTGAAGAATGTATGTGATTTGGAGTGATGAAAGGCATAAAAAGATTAGATCTGTACAATGTACTCTCGACCTAGCTTGATACATTCTCTTTACCTAGCTGCTTTCAAGCTAGGTCAAGAATACAATGTGAAAACTCATCTTTGTGTACCTGTCATCACTCCAAATCACATAAAATCTTCACCGATGTCTACTGTACTGTTAGTTAGGGATGTGAATCGTTTTAGGACGATTAAAATTATCGTCCGATAATTTTAATATCTTCTTAAACCGTTATGGAACACAATACAATACAGATTCTAACGATTTATCGTTATAAATCGTTAGAATCGTGAGCCGGCACACTAAAACCCCCTAAAACCCACCCCCGACCCTTTAAATTAAATCCCCCACCCTCCCGAACCCCCCCCCCAAATAACTTAAATAACCTGCGGGTCCAGCGGCGGTCCGGAACGGCAGCAGTCCGGAACGGGCTCCTGCTCTGAATCTTGTCGTCTTCAGCCGGCGCCATTTTCCAAAATGGCGCCGAAAAATGGCGGCAGCCATAGACGAAAAAGATTGGACGGCAGGAGGTCCTTCCGGACCCCCGCTGGACTTTTGGCAAGTCTCGTGGGGGTCAGGAGGCCCCCCACAAGCTGGCCAAAAGTTCCTGGAGGTCCAGCGGGGGTCAGGGAGCGATTTCCCACCGCGAATCGTTTTCGTACGGAAAATGGCGCCGGCAGGAGATCGACTGCAGGAGGTCGTTCAGCGAGGGTTCCGGCGCCTCACTGAACGACCTCCTGCAGTCGATCTCCTGCCGGCGCCATTTTCCGTACGGAAAATGGCGCCGGCCATACGCGTATGGCCGGCGCCATTTTCCGTACGAAAACGATTCGCGGCGGGAAATCGCTCCCTGACCCCCGCTGGACCTCCAGGAACTTTTGGCCAGCTTGTGGGGGGCCTCCTGACCCCCACGAGACTTGCCAAAAGTCCAGCGGGGGTCCGGAAGGACCTCCTGCCGTCCAATCTTTTTCGTCTATGGCCGCCGCCATTTTTCGGCGCCATTTTGGAAAATGGCGCCGGCTGAAGACGACAAGATTCAGAGCAGGAGCCCGTTCCGGACCGCTGCCGTTCCGGACCGCCGCTGGACCCGCAGGTTATTTAAGTTATTTGGGGGGGGGGTTTCGGGAGGGTGGGGGATTTAATTTAAAGGGTCGGGGGTGGGTTTTAGGGGGTTTTAATGTGCCGGTTTTTCGATTTTTCAATTTTTCGATTTTTAACGATTTTTAACGATTTTTCACGATATTTTACCCCCCCAAACGGCAACAATACGATTCCCTCCCCCTCCCAGCCGAAATCGATCGTTAAGACGATCGAGGACACGATTCACATCCCTACTGTTAGTACCTCTGACTGTGCATGTAAAACTGCCCCCCAAAACCTCAGCCACCACCAAAACCTTACCCCAAGTTACTAGTTGCCGCTTTTACAGTGGTATAATTATTTACTTAGAGGAGGACCTTATAAAGAAAGAGGTTCTCTCTCTCTCTCCATCTCTCTCTGCCCAAAATGTGGTAAAAGTCTACATGGGCACTTCTCAGCTTACAATGTGAAAATTATCACAGGTGCAATAAATTTAACATCCGTTGCACTAAAATACCTATGCAATGCAGCAAAATAGCATGCATTGCAGTATCTGGAAAATTACCTTAACCACACCCCCTTTTTATCACAGTTGCTATTCTTGCAAAATTTATAGCAATATGATGAATCTAGTTCTTAGTTAGGAAATACATAAGTAGGAGCATTGTTTCAGACTTACTTGGAAAACCATATTTTTAACTAAACATTCTAATTTAGAAAGTAATTTCCAGACTCATTTATCTGCATAAAGCATGATTTTATGCACAGAGATGACTGTTCTAAAATGATCTGGAACTCAGTTCACATAAACTTATACTCATGAGCAGGTTACGTATATACTTTTCAGTGAACTGCAGAAAGTAGGGATGTGCATTAATTTAATTTATTTTTGTTTATTTAGTGCACACTATTTTGATATAATATGCAGTATTTAAATTAGTGTGAACTAAATAAAAATGAAAATGTATTGAAAACAAACTCCACTCAAATTTTAAAACTGAAACAAATTGAAAAAGAAAACAAACATTTTCTGGGTGCAAACCCCTAGCAGAAAGGTGTTCCAGGAGACTGTATTTCAGTGGCGTTGGATCTTTCATGCCTACTTTAAAAAGTATGCTTGTAAATTAAACTACATGCATTGCAGCCTCTGAAGAGGAGGTGAAACTTTGTATGAGTTAATCTGTGCATTTACTAGGGCAATTGTATTTTCAAAGTGAGTTTACATTAGGGATGTGCAGCAGGGACGGATTTGTCCCACTTGGTATTCGTATTCGTGGGGAGCCAAATCCGTTGCATCTTTTCTCGGGGGACCCCGATCAGTCATTAGTTATGTATGTATTCGTTTCCCCCAAAAAACCCATCCCAGCCCTTTAAATTTAATTAAATACAACCCCCCACCCTCCTGACCCCCCCCCCCCCCCAAGACTTGCCAAAAGTTCCTGGTGGTCCAGCAGGGGTCCTGGCGTTATCTCCTGCACTCGGGCTGTCGGCTGCCGGTATTCAAAATGGCGCCGATAGCCTTTGCCCTCACTATTTATTTATTTATTTATTTATTTATTTTAGAGCTTTTTTATACCGGCATTCATGATACAATCATATCATGCCAGTTTACAGATAACAAGGGGTGCAGTAACTTTATACAAATAACCAGTGCATAAGAAACAATAAAGTTACAATATAACAGGGTTGCTAGAACTGGTGGAGCACGGAGACAATAATTAAAGAAATTATACAGAAGTAAAATATGTACAATGAACAGTATTTACATTATGCTTATGTTAATGGATATTAGACTCTGGAAACAGGGACACTATGTCACAGGGGCTACCGGTCCACACAAACACTGGAGCAAAATTGCACTCACAGGGGCTACCGGAGCCATTGGTCGGCCCCTGTCACATGGTAGGAGCAATGGACGGCTGGCACCATCTTTGCTCCTACCATGTGACAGGGACCAACCAATTCATTTAGTTAATGTATGCTAATATATAGACAATAGATTCCTATAGCCCTGGGGATCGTATATAAAGTAAGAGTGGCTCTTCAGAAATAGGGCAGAGAAATACTGCTACCTGCTATCTGGACTTTTAGAGATTAGCCAGGTCAAATAAAACATCTTGACAGTTAAACAAAAATAATGCCAATTTGTATGAGTCTAGTTAGAGAGGTACTAACAACACTCTGACCATCCAATCTCTTGCAAACTAGCAAAGACAAGCTGTCTCTAAGACAAAGCATAACAAAAATGATGAATCCTTTCAGGGGCTAAAAACAGCTATTCTCAGAATAATGTACCTTCTTGGAGACCACTGTAGATACAATGCTTTTTCCTTGGTGCCACAGGAATCTAATATGTGCATCTCAGCAACATGAGTACATTATATATATTGCCCTTTAGTAACTGATGTAGACCTAAAAAAAAGTCATAAAAATGTATCACAGGTTACTGTGGCCAAAATAAAATAACATAAGCCATCTTCTCTCAAGGATGACACCTATATGAATGCTAAGTTTGTACAAAAACGTTTCCTTTGTATCTTAATTTAGAATTGAATAGTTCTTGTCTTTAAATAATGTCATAGTATAATTAATAGTTATGGACAACTGCATCCCCAAGCAAAAGTATATGAAAGGGGGACTCTAATAGTGAAACTATTGTTAAGGTAATTTGTATTTATTTCTGTACATTTTTTCTATACTCCTGGGGACATTTGGAAGAAAGCAACAAACTAACTCATATATAAGAGGTTTGATATAATTGTATATTGACTATGATGTCACAAATGTCATTACATATTGGATGAACAACTCAGTCAGTATTATATAGATCTTAATTCATGAATCTCTTTCAAAAGCCAGTTGTTTTAAGAACTCGAAGGAATGGCATGGATATAGTTTGAAAATATAAAACACAATTTTATGTAAATTTATATGTTTACTTAGGAACAAATGAATGTAACCAGTTTAGACTTTCTGGTTTAATACAGTCACCCTGCGCTGAATGCAATAATGGTCTAACCAGGTATGTGCTGATCATGTTCCAGGGGGTGGCAGCCTAACCCTAGACATCCCTCTAGTCTCTGAAGTTGAGTATGTGGAAGCAGCTCTCTGTCATCCCAGATGATCAAGCTTCTTTTAGAGCAGCTTTAACCTTCATATTAATGAACATCTAACCCAGTTGGATTCTCCATCCTGGAGCTTTCACTGCAATATCTCAAAGTGTAATTACTGTGACCAATCAGTGCATTTAAACAACTGAGTTAAGTTACCTGAAGGTTAAGGGCTGGGAGGTTAAATACCATGTGCTTAATGTTCCAGGATCATTTCAAAAGTGAAAGGTCTTAAAGAGTCATCATTAATTTTCTGTTATGCTGTGGACTACGGTGCCTGTTTGCATTGCATATAAAAGCAAAACAGAATAACAGATGGATTTCACAAAGAGTATGTATTATTAGGATGTGCATT
This sequence comes from Rhinatrema bivittatum, assembly GCF_901001135.1. NCBI lineage: Eukaryota > Metazoa > Chordata > Amphibia > Gymnophiona > Rhinatrematidae > Rhinatrema > Rhinatrema bivittatum. The sequence goes on from NC_042619.1 coordinate 141,094,970, forward strand.
AGTTGCTCCATTCGTTTCAGGCACGCTAAACGGATGGTATGTGCATAGTTTATTGCCAACTACATACACGCAAACTATTCACCGTGTGCGCCTAGTATCTATTCATTTCATTTGTGAGATATGCGTGTACTGCCAGAACAAATGAAATGAATGGAGCAACATATGCACATCCCTATGGATTATAGTTATTTGATTTCTCTATGCAAAGGCAAGACCAAAATTTAGAAAAGTGAGTTGTCCTAACAGAAGGCAAAGCATATGAGGCATACTTCTATAGCTGAAAGATCAGAGTCTGAAATAATCCCATAGCTGTATGAGCACAGTTACCTCAAACAATAGTTACATTTACTAAACTTGTTTCCATAGACACAAATTGGGAAAAAGCTTTTAGTTCACTTGGCCCTTAGTGCAGGGAAAGTCATACTAAGAAGCCTTTTAGACTTTCAAAAACTTGCTAGGTAGCATTTTATTGATAAAAGAAATGCAAGTTCTCTCTGAGCTTGTCTGAACATTGTATAACCTTTTAATCATGTACTGTATGTGTAGAGTCTTTTTCTAAGTCAGTAATGAGTAAGTCAGAAAGCTAGTACAGCTCTTTGAAACTTGCTTTTATTCTTTCTCCATTAGAGTATTATCATTAGTATGTGTTTTCTAGAAAATCATAACAATATTGGCCTCCTTCTGAGACAAATATTGAAAACTAGAAGTTTTTAGTGTTGTTTTGCTAACAAGTTTCTGACTTTCAATGTATTAGAAGTTAGATTTATGTTCATGTAACAGAAAAGTGATAAACAGAAAAACTTAAATGGGGTCTAAGGACAAACAGCAAGAAAAACTATCTATAATTCATCATTATAAAGTTTTATAATCATAACAAACTTAATATTTCATGCATTGTTTTCATCTGTTATTTCTTTTGAATAACCAATATACATTATTAGTAATAACCAGGACTAATATATCAATATAGATCATAGTAGTATTAGGGAAAAATAAAAGAAGAGATAATACCAATAAGTTGCAGGTGAGACCTCGCCCAAGATATTACATTCAATTCTGGTGACTGTACCTCTGGATGGTTATAGAAAGAGTAGATGTGGTCCAGAAAATTGCCAGAAAAATGGGTCAGAGTTTATATGATGAGACAAAGAACCTATATATGTACACATTATAACAGGTGGGTCTTAATCATTAACATCTATAGATTCCCCCAGATCCACTAGTATTACTCATTAACCCTCACCCCATTTATATATTCTCCTAAGGCTTCAGTAAAAATTGGAACAAAAACAGTGCTCAGGGTAGCTTTTTTCAAAAACTTTATTCTAATTGACCAGGAAGAAAATCAAATTCAGTGCAGCAAAGACTGTATATTTGAAGTTTAATAAATCAGCTGCTACTGCTTCAAAGGAATCAGGAAACTGAGGGACAGTCACAGTAACATTCATATCATCTACTGTATCCAGCCAGTTTGAAGACTTGGTTTTGATGGGCAACAATATTGAAAACCTTGCCTTATTCAGATCAGGGATATGCATTTTTTTTAAACAAATGGATAAAATGTAATAATTAATTTCATTTTTGTTTTACATGTGGACCCCCAAAACAAATGCATGGTGCCCATGAATGAAATGACAATTTCTTGTTTATGTTTTCCATTCAGGTCTTTGGTCCATTCAAGTCTATGGCTATGCTGAGCAAACAATAGGTATCAATAATATATACTAATTTCTCACTGTATAAGGGACTTATAAAATGCAATTACTGTATGAAGTTAAGCAATCTTCATATAGCACTAGGTTCCTGGATAATATACCAGGTAACCTAACAGAGCTAGAATTGCTTCTGGGTGCGATGTTGTGTAATCATAGGTTGCTTAGAATGCTTTGTCAGGCTAGCATCAGCTTAGCTATTGAAGTTAGTGAAGTACTTAACTCTGAAGTTGTTGCCAAGTGCAGCGAAAAGTACTTAACTTTGAAGTTGTTGCCATGTGCCACGATGAACTGTAAATCCGATGATAAGGTCCCTTTCAGGTTCATGATTAGGTTCCCCGGCCGGGGCTGTGAGTTAAACGTCCTGCGAATGGGTTCCTTTCAAGTTCTCATCACCGCTCGCTGTCTGAATGTCTGACTCTGCAGGGTTTCGGAATCTCTTCCTTCTTCAGGGGTGCAGCAAGCTGGTAAATAGCGGCCAATTCTGTGGATATGCTAAAAATCATTGGGGTAGATTTTATAATTTTGTGCGAGTGCGTACTTTTGTTCGCGCACCAGGTGCGAACAAGTGTACGTGGGATTTCAATAGATACGCGCGTAGCCGCGTGTATCCATTAAAATCCGAGATCGGCGCGCGCAAGGCTGCCGATTTTGGGCAGCCTGCGCGTGCCGAGCTGCGCAGGCGCCTCGGAGCGGCCTCGGAGGGAACTTTCTTTCGCCCTCCCCTCACCTTCTCCTCCCTTCCCCTACCTAACCCACCCCTCTGGCCCTATCTAACCCCCCCTACCTTTATCGCCGGATTTACGCCTACCGGAGGCAGATGTAAATCTGCGCGCGCCAGTGAAATGCTGGCACGCCATCACCCGACCCAGGGGCTGTTCCGGAGGGCACGGCCATGCCCCTGGAATGCCCCCGGGCTGAAACCACGCCCGCGGCGCCGCCCCCAAAATGTCGCGTCACCCGCCCCACGTCCCCAAAACGCCATGCCACGACCGCCATGCCCCCCGGCACGCCTCTCCATGCAAGCCCCGGGACTTACGCGCGTCCCAGGGCTTGCGCACACCGCCGAGCCTATGCAAAATAGGCTCGGCGCGCGCAGGGGGGGGTTGGGGTAGGTTTTCGGGGGGTACGCGCGTAGGATACGCGCGTACCCCTTTGAAAATCTACCCCCATGTGTATATTATATTGTATTGTTAATCACAGTTACTATTGGCAAAAATAATGTTATTGTTCAAGGCAAAATGCAATACAGTACAAGCTTAAGTCATATAATTAAAGGCGCTCACTTATGGATCAAAACTGGTGTAAGAGCATTTTGGTTCTAAACTGCTTACCGACTTGATGTTTGCGATCAGCGCAGTGTTTAGAGTAATCTTCCTGTGTGTGTAGGGATTACTGTAGCATCTGACGTAGCGAGTTGCATGCACTGTCCTTTTAAACATGAAAAAAGCCCGCAAGATAGCGGGATTCATTTGAAGCACTTGTGATGACAAATAGGTTTATCTTGTGTGATTAAGTTATTGTACATCATGTCTTCTTACGTACATGCCTGATATATATCATGAGTAAGAGCATAAAATGACCATAGTGAAAGTGCTTCTTTCTAAGGTGGCTGACACATCTGAGGATTCCCGGTGTCTAGTAAGCACTTGTCAGCATAATGGGAATTTTTTCCTGCTGTAATACATATTAATTTTTGTTTTTATTGTTTCAGAGAAATCCCATATTGGATTTAAAGTGGATCATCCACATTTACACTTTCCTCATCAGTAAAGACTGAGAGCCTCTGAGGAAGTTTTCTAAAACATGATATTATGTCAGGCTCGCTCAATACATATTAAGAGGAAGTATATCTTTTTATAAGCTTTTAAAAAATTGTTAAAATAATTATTATTTGAAAGAACTTTCCATCGCAGGATCAATGACTATATGTGACCTTCAGTGGTAAGAATACTGAATTAAATTTGAAATTCAGAATCTGCAGGGTGTTATGATGGTCCTCTATACAAATTGTTTAAGGTATTCTCTGTTATAATTCAGTTTTATCTAAATGTTTAAGAATTTGTATGCAATTTCTCTTATGCTAAAGTAAAATCCAGAGAAATCCCACATTTCTGACAAAGGCTCTTCCAAAATTTAGGCATAATCTGCACTCTGCAATCAGAAAGTATATGTTTGAGTGGACTGTGGAGTCGCAAAATATGTTGGAAGAATAGATAAGCCAGTTCTGGGGCCAAGAGAAGTCGTGAGCGTGGTGCAAAGTGGGCCATCTTTCAGAACATGACCACCACAACCCAAATAGTACAACAACAGTTATAGGCAACCCTAAGATCCAACTTGGTAAATATTTTAGCCTCTTGCACATGGTCAAAGAGTTCTGTTATCAGTGGTAACAGACACATGTTCTTATGGGTAATGGCACTGAGGCCCTTATAATCAATGAATGACCTGAGAGTCCTATCCTTCTTTCTTATAAAGAAAAAGTCCACCCCTTCTGGTGACAAAGAGGGTCAGATAATCCCCATTCCAGATTCTCCTTGGTATAATTTGTCATGACTGTGTTTTCTGCAGTGGACAAGGGGTAGACCCTGCCCCTAGAGGGCATCTTCCCTGGAAGCAGATTGATGGGGCAGTCATAGGACCTATGGAGTGGTAGTGACTTAGCATGTTTCTTACTGGCCATGTCAATGAATGTTGTATATTATGAAGGGAGTCCAGGAAGGAATGGAGCCTAAATCCTGGCTAATGGTACTGGCAGTGAGACCCAAATGAGGCATTGTTGCTGACAAAAGGGTCCCCAGCGAGTGATTCTTTTTATATAACTCTTTATTTATTAATGTTTTCAAGGCATACATCAAGAAAAGTAGACAATTAAATCTCCTCAACAGCATACAGAAGAAATATGTCATCCAAAGAAAGTGTACAAATCATGAAATCTTTCGGGGAAGCGGCGATTGGATAATTATTGTGACATTTCCTTTTTTGCTATATAGTCAAGACCATTGTCTCTCCAATCCTTGAAGATAGGAGAAAACATATAGGCAGATAAAGTCAGGTTCTCATAGATAGGGGCAATAAGAGAAACATCAGTGTCCATCCATCCCAAAAACTTAAGCATCTGATGCCAATCTTAGGGAGTATAAGCAAGCATAGGGCTCTTCCTACAAATCCTTCTACTATTGAGGGAGTTATGTGGCAAAAAGGGCAGAATTTCTAAATTAAGAGCTTTAGCCTTAAGTTTTTCCAGCTGAATCCAGGACTCCTCCCCAACCACTGACCAACTTTCCTGAAAAGAAGTCTAGATGCCCAATAGTATAATCCAAAGGTTAGGTAATGCCATGCTACCCTGCTCCTTAGGTATCCAAAGGCATCTCAGTCCTATCATGATCTGTTTACCATTCCAGAAAAATTTCAAGATACAGGAAAATAGGAACCAGGAACGATGAGAATCAGGAACAAGGAGTAGAGACAAATCTCTACCAGCAGCGAGTACTCGAGTAGCAAGGAAACCTGTTGCAAAGACAATGCTATGGAGTGGGGCCTGAGCTTAAGTACTATGAAGAGGTTGGCGTCATCATCCGGGGCCGCGGCCAGGTTCCCGCCGCGGTCCCTTCATAAGGATCAGTGATGCACGCGTGCATGCCTAGGGAGGGGCATGGCGCAAGTGGTGACATCTCTCTGTGGGCCATGCAGAGAGGCCCAACGAGTGGTGACATCAGGACCAGGAATGCTGGAAGCTGAAGCGGGGCTGGAGATACTAGGGATGTGAATCGTTTTTTGACGATTGAAAATATCGTCCGATATATTTTAAATCGTCAAAAATCGTTAGAGCCGCGATACAATAACAATTCCCCCAATTTATCGTCAAAAAATCGTAAATCGGGGGAAGGGGGAGGGCGGGAAAACCGGCACACAAAAACAACCCTAAAACCCACCCCGACCCTTTAAAATAAATCCACCACCCTCCCGAACCCCCCAAAATGCCTTAAATTACCTGGGGTCCAGAGGAAGGGTCCCGGTGTGATCTTTTACTCTCGGACCTCCGTGCGTTGTAGAAATGGCGCCGGCGCTACCTTTGACCTGTCATATGACAGGTCAAAGGTAGCGCCGGCGCCATTTTGTTTTTTTGTCCCCCGACGTCAGGAGCGTAGGAGATCACTCCCCGCTGGACCCCCAGGGACTTTTGGCCAGCTTGGGGGGGCCTCCTGACCCCCACAAGACTTGCCAAAAGTCCAGCGGGGGTCCGGAACGACCTCCTGCAGTCGAATCGTGTTGCCGTACGGCCGGCGCCATTTTGAACAAAATGGCGCCGGCCGTACAGCGGGGGTCTGGACGACCTCCTGCAGTCAAAACGTTTTTCCGTATGGAAAAACGATTCGCGGTAGGAGATCGCTCCTGGACCCCCGCTGGACTTTTGGCAAGTCTTGTGGGGGTCAGGAGGCCCCCCCAAGCTGGCCAAAAGTCCCTGGGGGTCCAGCGGGGGTCCGGGAGCAATTTCCTATGCTCCTGACATCGGGGGACAAAAAAACAAAATGGCGCCGGCGCTACCTTTGACCTGTCATATGACAGGTCAAAGGTAGCGCCGGCGTCATTTCTACAACGCACGGAGGTCCGAGAGTAAAAGATCACACCGGGACCCTTCCTCTGGACCCCAGGTAATTTAAGGCATTTTGGGGGGGTTCGGGAGGGTGGGGGATTTATTTTAAAGGGTCGGGGTGGGTTTTAGGGATGTTTTAGTGTGCCGGTTTTCGATTTACACAATTTACACGATTTACACGATATTTAAAAAACCCAAACTGCGACGATCCGATTCCCTCCCCCTCCCAGCGAAATTGATCGTTAAGACAATCGATCACACGATTCACATCTCTAGGAGATTCTAGGGGAGGCCCAAGGACGGAGCTGGCAGCCCACCACTGCCAGCGAGGAGGAACCAGAGGCTGGAGTCCTTACAATAAGGTGAGAGGGCCGTGCCACGGATCTGCTGCGGACAGCACTTGTAACAGCACCCCCCTTTTATGCCCCCCCTCTTGGAGGTTGGGGTTTGCCCGGATGTGCATGATGGTAATTCAGGAGGAAGGTTTTGTCCAGGATCTTCTGAGCTGGTTCCCATGAATTTTCTTCAGGTTCGTAACCCTCCCAAGAAAGGAAACGGTCTTGTTCTCACAATTTGTACATGTGGGGGGAAAAATGTCTGTGCGTCTTATGGAGCGAATATAAAAAAAAATAATTAACTACAACCCCCCACCCTCCTGACCCCCCCCCCCAAAAAAAACAACTTGCCAAAAGTCCCTGGTGGTCCAGCGGGGGTCTGGGAGCGATCTCCTGCTCTTGGGCCATCAGCTGCCAGTAATCAGAATGGTGCTGGTGGCCCTTTGCCCTTACTATGTCACAGGGGCTACCTGGGGCAACCAATTGCTCCTACCATGTGACAGGGCCTGACCAATGGCACCAGTAGCCCCTTTGACATAGTAAGGGCAAAGGGCTACCAGCACCATTCTGATTACTGGCAGCCGACGGCCCAAGAGCAGGAGCTCACTCCCGGACCCCCGCTGGACCACCAGGGACTTTTGGCAAGTCTTGGGTGGTTGTAGTTATTTATTTAAAAACTTTTCTATACCGTCGCTAAGTTATGTACCATCGCAACGGTTTTACAAATAGGCACAAAAATAAGGTATGTATAGGTCGGTTATCATACATTCTTAACAGGTACCAATTAATTACGGTTACAAACTCATTAATAAAAATCAATGTTTGAGTAATGATGGTCTAGTCTAGGTGTATTATTGAGTTACTCTTTATTTTTAGTTTTACTTCTTAGCTGTAGTATCATGCACTTTTAATATTGCTGTGTTTATTCTCGACTGCATTTTCCTGTACTTACTTTCTCCCTACCCTCCCGTCTCCTTAGGAAAGGCTTGTTTAAAGACCCATGTCTTTAAGGTTTTCTTAAAAGATTTGATATCACTCTGTAATCTGATTTCAGTGGGCATTGTGTTCCATAGATTGGGCCCTGCCAGTGATAAGGCCCTTTCTCTTAATTGGGTTAGTTTTGCTGATTTTACTGAAGGAACTGTTAGTAGTGCTTTGTTAGCTGAGCGAAGGTTTCTTTGTGGGACATGGACTCGTACGGCTGTGTTTAGCCAGTCTGCTTCTTTATCATATATTAGTTGGTGTATGTGCATAAGGCTTTGTATTTTATCCTGTATTCGATTGGCAACCAATGTAAGTCTGCTAAAATTTCAGTTATATGGCCCCTCCTTTTTTTTCACGTCAGTATTCTGGCTGCAGCATTTTGAAGTATTTGGAGTGGTCTTATTGATGTGTTAGGGAGTCCTAGTAAGAGTGCATTGCAGTAATCAGTTCTGGAGAAAACAAGTGTTTGTAAAACTGTTCTGAAGTGGGCAGGTGTGAGTAATGGTTTCAATCATTTTAGGATTGTAAGTTTTGCGTATCCTTCCCTTACTTTTAAGGATATGTGTTGCTTTAGATTGATTTCTGAATCCATTATTACTCCCAGATTTCTTACTTTTTCGGCTAGTTCTATTTTCTGGTTATTTCTTAGAGTTATTGGGTTTTGAATAATTTCAGTGTGTTTTCTTTCAAGGTGTATGAATTCAGTTTTGTCAATATTAAAGGGTTGGAGTGGGGTTTTGTTTTTTATTTTTATTTTCCAGACAAAGAGAGCAATAAAAGTTTTCTGATCCGGGGAGAGGACCGAAATGGCCCTCCCCAAACCCGAAAACGAAATGGGGACAAAAATCATTGTATGCACACCCCTAATTTGCTCCATAAGACACACAGATGCCCAGGAACAGAGCCAGTTTAGCACACTATTTTTTTTTTTAATTTTCCCCCTCTGAATCCTAGGTGCATCTTTTGGTCAGGTGCATCTTATGGAGAGAAAAATACAGTACATTCTTGTTGTAAATCTTCCTGGGTCTCCTTTAGGTGTGGAAAGCGGTATATAAATCTGAATATTATGATCTCTCGGATGTTTTTCCTGCTCTTTCATTCATGGGAAGTGTTTGACTTTCTCCGTCAATTCTGGGAAATGTGCATCTCTGATACCTTTGTATTTTGCATAGTATAGAAGAAATGTATTTCTGTTTTTCCAGTGTTGAACTGTAAGCAGAATCAGGCTTTTTGGGGTTTCCAGTTTGGCTTTTCTCTGTGTATTTCTGTTTCTACTCTGTGGTCATATATTCCGTATTTGGTGAGTGTGTGTGTTCTGCATGTGTGACTGAGGTGAAGTGATCTACTAGTCTGCTGTTTCTGGGAAGGAATCTCCAGCAGTCCAGTTTTCCTTTCTATTTTCTAATCTGCTCTTCCCAATGGGAGGGTTTAGTCTATTATAGGGAAGTGTTCCTCAACCTTTCATGACTACTGTTCTTCTTTTAAAAATTTTAGATGTCTTGTGAAGCCCTAGGGTCCCAAAAAATACAACATTCACAGCAATACTACAGCTTCTATTCAAAAAGATGTGCTAAAGTGTTACCACACCAAAGCATGCACTATTTAGTATGCATGAAAATTTACATACACAAAGTTACACTTGCACCTGTGGAGATGTAACTTTAGCCTTATACAGTTTGTTTGAAAATTACCCTCAAAATATTTAAAGTATTACTTATGAAATATGATAACAGTTGTCCACAATTTTGAAATCTGTTGTCAGGTGCACTCAACAGAATTACTTATGAATAAGAGTGTAACTATCAAGGCTTAGACCTTTAGCTTAATGCTCACCCATGTGAACCTTGGGCCCAGCCAAAAAAAATCAGTTATGGTTATACCTGGCAGATTTTCATATATATTTCTGTAAGATTTTCTACCACATGCTGTTACTAAGCTTTTTTTTCATTGTCATTTTAGAAAATTATTATTCATAGAGGTAGATTTAAAGATCAGGAAATATGTGCATAAATCCTAAAAGTCAATGTTCTGCTTGGGGATGGACCCTTGTCCTGGGGCAGGGATAAAATGGCTCCTGAAAGGGAACAGGAGGTAACTGCCCCCCAGGGGGTGGAGCACTGGAGGAGTCAGAGGCTAGGAAGAGCTTCACTGCTGGAAGCCCGGGGTCCCCACGGGAGGAGCCCGTAGGGACCCAGGCCGCTTGGACTTAGGTGGGCCTCGCAGGGTCTCCTGGGAGAATGGAAGTCCGGCGTGCCTACAGACACAGAAGGAGCACGGTCGGGTTTGAGCTGGAACAGGGAGAACCAGAACAGAGTTGGTGATGACAAGGCGAGGAACAGAGCCAGAATCTGGAGACGAGGTCAGGCAGGTGAAAGGTCAATGTCCATAGGTCAGTCCAAGGAATGGTCAATGAAGCAACGGTCAAATACCGGAGGTCAGACGAAATCAGAAGCAAGCAGAGGTCTTGAGGCAGGCAGCAGTCAGGCGAGAAGGTCTGGAACAGGCTGAGTTCTTGAGGCAGGCGACAGGCAGGCAGGCAGGTCAGGAGCAAGCTGGGGCCATAGACAGGTGGCAGGCAGGTCAGGAGCAAGCTGAGGTCAGTACCAGAGAGCCAGTCCAAGGGTACTACCTGGGTAGGCAGACAGACGAACAGAGGAACAGGTAGGACTCAGGAATGAGGATGCAGGAACAAGTCAGGAGCCGAACTGGAACAGAAGGATCCTGGAACGAGACTAGGAACAAGCAGGAACAAGCGCAGAGACAATCTAACATACAAGCCGACCCGATTCCCAAGGCAAGGAAGTGGAGACAGGAACTTACTTATATTGTTAGATCAATCAGGGTGCGCAGCAGAACCAAGACCCGCCCTCGGCCCTACAAGTGTCCAGGCGGTCACGTGCGCACACGTAGGGACGTGGCTAGCATGGTAGGAGACGCTGAACCTTGGCGTGAGGCCTGGCGCGCAGTGGTAGGCCCGGCGACCGCCACCACGGGACGCCACGGGACGCTGGGGCCTAGCTGGGCTAGCAACTACCACGAGGGAGGTTGTCCCGGAACCCATTGAGGAACTATGCAGGTAAGCGGTCCCGTGAGCGGGACGGCCGCAGGCGGGGAGCGTAACAGTCAGTTTTATTAGATAATTTCAAAATGGCACGTGAGGTTTTAATATCCAATGTCTTCTGGAAGAGATAAAAATCTGCAACATTTTTTTTTATGCAAAAGTTTATACAAAGAAGGTTATGAAGGTTTTAAATGATCCTTTAGTTTAGACCTTTGGGGTAAATGGCTTAACTGTACCACACTTCTCCTGCAACTAAACAAAAAATAGGTGATGTATGGTACAGTATAACCATTTGGCCAAAGTTAAATTTATCTTTGTTTAATATTTTTGTGCTTTGTCAATAGAATCCATTGATGATTGCTACTTATTGCAGCTGAAACATGCATCTGAATTTGTACTCTTTTCAGCTATAATTATTGATTTTGTAAAAGTATGTTGCTTAAGCAGTTTGTGGCTGCTGATTACTCATGGAATTTACAGTGTCTGACCAGTCATGGGATCAGCGGAATTTATACTGTTATAGTAACTTTTTCTCAGGTGTTGAAGTTGTCTTCTATATAGAATGAAATGTAACTTCATGGACAACATTTCTGATAAATCAGTGATCTAATGCTAACAACCTGTTCAATTTACTGTGTCTCACTATTCTCAGGATGCACAGAATTGTGCTTTCAGAGTATGTTCATTCTGCCTTTGAAACTATTGGCTGGCCTAGTATATGAAGCTTTTGGACTTTTTCTGCTGTTTAAGCAGCCTGCTTTTGCTAATTACTTATGGATTCTGCAGAGTCTGATTAATTACAGAATCAATGGTCCCTGTCTTTTCACAGCTGTAGCTTAGAATTCTAGGATTTGTATTCTACTGACCTTGGGGGAGTTTCGTTGTCTGGCTATATGTTTTTGTGGACACTTTTTTTTTCCTGAAATAGCCAATTGTTATCATATTTTGTGTACATTGTTGGACCAGCTATTGGTACAGTATTTGTAACAATTAAAGGACTGGTGGACTTCTTTTTCATAGCTGTTGCCTGTGGTGTTATGATTTTGCCCTTGAAGTATTGTGTTCTTTGACTAGACAGTAGCTGCAGCTTGCATGGAGGAGTAGCCTGGTGGTTAGAGTAGTGTGCTACAAACCAGGGAAACCAGGTTTCAAATCCCACTGCTGCACCTTGTAACCTTGGGCATGTCATAACCTTCCATTGCCTTAGATCCAAACTTAGAATGTGAGCCCTTTCGGAATTACCATCAGTAGATGGGTGTATTCTGCTTTGAAGTGCCTGAAAAGGCAGAATATAAATCAAATAAATAAAAATCATATAGATGCCATTTACTTTCTGAATCAATAACAGCTAGTCACCTATATGAGTTGCAAAATTGAGATGTTCCTACATGTTTACAGCTTCTGCCTGATATCTTTCTACTTGTCATATTTCTTTTTTTGTTCAGTGGTGATTTAAGTATGGCATTTGTATCATTTGATCAATAACAGATCTAACATGCTTGGTGGGGGCACTTTAATTAAACCTGTTCAGCTGTAGACCAAAGGTTCACAATCCTAGTCCTTGAGGGCCACAAATAGGTCTGGATTACATGACCCTATTCCTCAAGTGCTAAAAGGATTCAGGTTAATGTGCAGGATAGCTTGGTTCCTTGTAGCCCTGAAGGAATAAGATTGTGTAACTCTTCTGACTTTAACTCTTAATGCTTGCTTGGTAGTGGTCTTTAAAGAAGCTGAGATCAATATTCAGTAGGTTGAGTGGCACACAAGTTATCCAGCTAAAGTTAGCCATATAACTTTGCTCCATATATTCAGCAAGAGAAACATCCCTGTGAATAAACTTGCTCAAAATTATCTGGCTATATGTATCCAGATAACGTAAAAACCTAACTGGCTATGGTTGAAAATTGCTGGGTAGATTTTTAAGTTATCTGACCTTGCTATTTATCTGGATATCTTCAAAAGGTACCTGGCTAAGAAGAACTTATGAAACAAACAAAAATGGCCTATGGCCTAATTTCCTCTTTCCACCCCACAACCAAATAGTACAGATACCCTGTTGGGCCTTGCATACTCCCACCCCACATCTCCTAATTACAAAACATATCCTGAGATTTTTTTTTTTTTTCAAAAGTGCTACCCGGCTGTCTTTTGAAGATATCTGTATAAGAAGCAAGCTATCTGGCCACAGAAGACCAGACAACAATAGACCTGCTCAGAAGCAGGTCTAAAGTTATCTGGCTAGCTTACCCATATGTATATGATATTTGGCTAAGTTAGCCAGATAACCTCTCCCCAAAATTCCCATGAAATGCCCCTTTTTTTATCTGGCTAAATTATAGCTGGATAACTACTTATCCAGCTTTAATTTGCCTGGATAAGTGACTGAATATTCCTATTTAGCCATTTAAACAGATAATTTTTAAGTTATCCATCTAAATGGCTTTTGAATATGGATCTCACCTTGCTTTTATAGAATTTGCTCTCCCACCCTTTGCCTGATGATGGGCGAGAGGAGGGTGCAGTAGATCGGAGGGGGGGAGGTGTACAGGGATGGCATGGCCAGAGCAGTCGCAGACCAGTGACGTCAGTGGCCCTTTAAATACCTACGCTTTTACAGTGTTCTTTGGGGATGTTAGCAGGGGGAAGGCATCTATCCAAGCTGGTGGGGAGATTGAAATATGGTAGCAGATATTATCACAGAAATTGGTCAGTCGGCAGGCTGACAAGAGGGCACCTTTCAGGCTAAATGAGAATTCAATTGAATGTCTCCAGAAGTGAGGCCCCCTTGCTTGGAACCAAGGCAGGGGACAAGGCTAAAGAGGCTGCCTTGCTCAGGGCTTTAGTGGGTGGCAGAATGGGGTGTTGTCCTGGTTACTGTTTAATTACAATTCTGGCTCAGGTATAGGTGACAATAGTTCTTGTTATGACAGTAATAAAGCTGTGGTCTTTATATATCCATTCAACTATGCCTGTGTTCATGTGTTAACTGCCGGCATGAGTTGGGGGGGGGGGGGGTGCAGAGTGGGGTGCTAGACGTAGCTGCATTCAGTTTGTAAATAGCATGCATTAAATTAAATTAATGTGCATTATATGGGAAAAGCACACACTTAAAGTATACTGAAGTTGGTTGTAAAAGCATTGCTCATGTAAAAATGCCCACATACTTGCATATGCAGGCCATATGCAAGCAACACCGATTTTAAAAGTCACAATTTATGAGTTATATACCCATGTGTGAGCCAAAAATAAGGAGCTGGGGCATGGGTATAGGCATTCCGTGGTGAGACCATTATGCACATAATTCTGGATTTTAAAATCAGAGACCACAGTGTGCATCGGCTTGTTAGCAACTTATGCTTATTTTAAAATTAGCCTGTTAGTGCATGCTGTTTGTATATACTAGCATATTCTATTCAGAAATAACATACACATCAAGGTCCATATTCAGATACAGTCTGGATAGCAAAGTTAGCTGGATAAACTTATCTGGCTACCTTTGGAAGTATATTTAATAGTGCTGCCACAGTTTTGAATATAGGCAGCTATCTTAAAATTAACCAGCTAACTATAGCTGCCTAACTTTAGGAGAGCTCTTTGTCCTGACCAGACTTAGCTGGCTAAGTCATCCAGTTAGCTCTGAATATTGGAGTTAACCGGTTAATTTAGTCGGCTAACTCAACTCCTCCAGTTATGCCCCTGGAATGCCCCTACCTTATGGCCTGATTCATTAAGCTGTTTTCCCATAGACACAGAACGTGAAAAAAGCCTTAGAGGTAGTTTTTCAAAGGCTTACACAATGCAAACTGGATTTTAAAAGGCCTGTGGCCACACACATATAGCCTGGTACACAAATAAAAAATATTTTGCAAAAGGGCTTGGATGTGGGCATAGTATAGGTGGGGCGTAGGCATAGTCTGGGCAGGGAATGGGCATTCCTGATTTTCCCAGTGACACTAGCGCGTAACTCTTATATTCACATTTGCAAGCTGGGGTGTCTATCCGTACATCTTTACTTCAGCTGTGGATCACAACAATATAGTGTAGATGTCTCATTGCCATAAGGGAGTGTAGAGACAACATAGGCTTTCAAGATGGTGATTTTTCTGTTTTTCATCAGTTTGCTATTCCTCCAAACTCGTTTTGTAATATTTTCCAATGCACAGATTTAATTCTGCATTGTTAAATGTTGTCTCTGATGTTGAATTAAATCTGTGCATTGGAAAATATTACAAAACGACTAAAAAGTCTTTTGGAATGAGGGAATATAAAACAATTAAATAAATAATCAAGAAATAGAGAAATAGATAAATAAATAAATAAATAAATAAATAGATAAAGAGAGGAGACTGAACAGTTTTCACATGTACTGTCTGTGACTCATCCTTAACATCTCCTCAAAGGAAAAAAATCCCAGTGTCCTAGAGTGAGCTTAAATTCTCACTGTTTTACGCTCCTCAAATAGAAAATCCTCTGATGACTAGGGATGTGAAATCATCAAAAAGAGATAAGAAATGTTAATGATATTTCTTATGTCATTTTGAAGTGAAACATTAGAAAAAGCAAATAAAAATGTGATATTATTCTTAATTTCTGTTGCTTCCACTTATAGTTGGAGTAATGCTGCACATTGATTTTCTTTGTTAGATTTGGTCCCCAAACTTTGCTGAATTGGAGCGTGGTCTCTGTGTTAGGTGCAGAAAGCCTACCAATATTATCCAAATTGAGAGAGTGAGATAATATTCCATCTCACCATATTCCACATCCACCCATTCCACTAATTGCTTTCTTATATAAAATTCAAAAATGCATAATTCCTTACAGCTTTACTCAATTAAATTTATTTATTTATTTATTTGCTTTTTTTATACCGACATTCAATTCAAAATATCACATCGGCTTACATTGAAACAAATTGTCATCAAATACTATTGAGGACATAATAATGTAACCCTTTCTCACTCAAATGTGTCCTACCTGGTTCAGTTTTTCCCTAACATGGCCTCACTGATTTAAGAACATAAGAACATGCCATGCTGGGTCAGACCAAGGGTCCATCAAGCCCAGCATCCTATTTCCAACAGTGCCCACTCCACGCCATAAGAACCTGGCAAATACCCAAAAACTAAGTCTATTCCATGTTACCGTTTCTAATAATAGCGGTAGTTATTATATGTCAACTTAATTAATAGCAGGTAATGAACTTCTCCAAGAACTTAGCCAATCCTTTTTTAAACACAGCTATACAAGCTGCACTAACCACATCCTCTGGCAAAAAATTTCAGAGTTTAATTGTGCGTTGAGTGAAAAAGAACTTTCTCCGATTAGTTTTAAATGTGCCACATGCTAACTTCATGGAGTGCCCCCAGTCTTTCTATTATCTGAAAGAGTAAATAACCAATTCACATCTACCCATTCTAGACCTCTCATGATTTTAAACACCTGTATCATATCCCCCCTCAGCCGTCTCTTCTCCAAGCTGAAAAGTCCTAACCTCTTTAGTCTTTCCTCATAGGGAAGCTGTTCCATTCCCCTTATCATTTTGGTCACCCTTCTCTGTACCTTCTCCATTGCAATAATATCTTTTTTGAGATGTGGTAACCAGAATTGTACACAGTATTCAAGGTGCGGTCTCACCATGGAGCGATACAGAGGCATTATGACATTTTCCGTTTTATTCACCATTCCCTTTCTAATAATTCTGAACATTCTGTTTGCTTTTTTGACTGCAGCAGCACACTCAACTGACAATTTCAATGTATTATCCACTATGACGCCTAGATCTCTTTCTTGGATGGTAGAACCTAATATGGAACCTAACAATGGGCCGGATTTTAAAAGCCCTGTGTGCGTAAATCCGGCCGGATTTATGTGCACAGGGCACTCGTGCGCCGGCGTGCCTATTTTGCATAGGCTGCCGGCGTGCGCATAGCCCCGGGATAGCGTAAGTCCTGGGGCTTCGTAAAAGGGGCGGGAGGGGGCATGTCCGGGGGTCAGGGGCGGTTCGGGTGGGTCCGGAGGCGTGGCGCATCTGGGCGCGTGGCCAAGGCCTCCGGACCAGCCCCCGGGTTGGGTGATGATGCACCAGCAGCCCGCCAGGCGCGCAGATTTATACCTGCTTCGGGTAGGCGTAAATCTGCCGACAAAGGTGGGGGGTTTATAAGATACGCGTGGCTACACGCGTATCTTATAAAATCCAGCGTATTTTTGTTCACGCGTGGTGCGCGAACAAAAGTACGCGCGTGCGCTGTTTTTGAAAATGTACCCCATTGTGTAACTATAGCATGGGTAATTTTTCCCTATATGCATCACCTTGCACTTATCCACATTAAATTTAATCTGCCATTTTGATGCCCAATTTTCCAGTCTCACAAGGTCTTCCTGCAATTTTTCACAATCTGCTTGTGATTTAACTACTCTGAACAATTTTGTATCATCTGCAAATTTGATTATCTCTCTCATCGTATTTCTTTCCAGATCATTTATAAATATATTGAAAAGTAAGTGTCCCAATACAGATCCCTGAGGCATTACACTGCCCACTCCCTTCCACTGAGAAAATTGTCCATTTAATCCTATTCTCTGTTTCCTGTCTTTTAGCCAGTTTGTAATCCATGAAAGGACATCGCCACCTATCCCATGACTTTTTACTTTTCCTAGAAGCCTCTCATGAGGAAAATTGTCAAACGCCTTCTGAAAATCCAAGTACACTACATCTACCGGTTCACCTTTACCCACATGTTTATTAACTCTTTCAAAAAAAGTGAAGCAGATTTGTGATGCAAGA
Source organism: Rhinatrema bivittatum (assembly GCF_901001135.1). Taxonomy (NCBI): domain Eukaryota; kingdom Metazoa; phylum Chordata; class Amphibia; order Gymnophiona; family Rhinatrematidae; genus Rhinatrema; species Rhinatrema bivittatum. The sequence continues at coordinate 141,112,443 of NC_042619.1, forward strand.
CTTGCCTTGGGTAAAGCCATGCTGACTTTGTTCCTTTAAACCATGGCTTTCTATATGTTCTGTGATTTTGATGTTTAGTACACTTTCCACTATTTTTCCTGGCACTGAAGTCAGGCTAACCAGTCTGTAGTTTCACCGGATCTCCCCTGGAGCTCTTTTTAAATATTGGGGTTACATTAGCTATCTTCCAGTCTTCAGGTACAATGGATGATTTTAATGATAGGTTACAAATTTTTACTAATAGGTCTTAAATTTCATTTTTGAGTTCATAGGGGCAACGTCGGCCCCTATGACATAGTGAGGGCAAAGGTAGCGCCGGCGCCATTTTGAATACTGGCAATACGGCCGGAATGCAGGAGGTCGCTCCCTGACCCCCGCTGGACTTTTGGCAAGTCTTGCGGGGGTCAGGAGGCCCCCCCAAGCTGGCCAAAAGTTCCTGGGGGCCCAGCGGTGGTCCGGGAGCGATCTTCTGCCCTCCGGCCGTATTGCCAATATTCAAAATGGCGCCGGCGCTACCTTTGCCCTGTCACATGGTAAGAGCAAAGGGCCATCGGCGCCATTTTTTTAGCGCAGCTGATAGCGTGGGAATGGGAGATCGGTCCCGCGGCCCCCCTGGACCACCAGGTATGTGTAAAATGTTTTTTTTGGGGGGGTTCGGGAGAGTGGGGGAGGCTAAGGGGGTAATTTTAAAGGGTCGGGTGGGTTTTTTTTTATCGGCGCGGGCCTCATTAGTGATGTGAATTGGAATCGGAACCGATTCCAATTCACATCTCGTAACGATCAGATTCCCTCCACCCAGCCGAACCTGATCGTTAAAACGATCGGGCACACGTTTCACATCCCTAGTAGATACCTCTTGCCGTGCAATTGTTTCTAACCACACCCAGATAGCTAGGAAGAAGTGTTCTCTGAAACTGTTAATAACAGAAGTGGAATTTAAAATAATAACTAACAAATATAATACTACCTAGAAAACAAGTGTAAGACTCCAACAACATATAAGACAGAATTTAAAAAAGCAGCAGAAATAAAAACACTGCCTATTGGTGAAGTTTTTGTTTGTCTAAATTAATCAGCAACATACAAGACAGATAACAATGCAGCAGAAATATGCAATATCTGTTTGAAAAACAGCAATCCAACCACACACAAGAACAGACTTAAAACAACAGTGAGAAAAGCAATATATACTGGGACAAATATAGATGAAAGCTATATTAATTTAGAATTTTTTAACTTATCCAAAGCAGGACTCAGGTAAACTACTCAGCCCTTCAGCCAAGTCAGGTAAACTGTTTGGCCCCTCAGCCAGATCACCATGTGCTTTGAAATTCTATCTCTAACTAGATTATAGTAGATACCTCTTTCTGTACAATTGTTTCAAACAACACCCAGATAGCTGGGAAATAGTTATCTCTGTTACTTTTAATAACAGAATGGGAAATTAAAATAAGTACTAGCAAATATAATTCCACCTAGAAATCAAGTGTAAGACTCCAGCAAAACCCAAGATAGAATAATAAACAGCAGAAATAAAAACACTGCCTATTAGAGATTTTTTTTTTTTTTTTGCTAAATTAATTAGCCTCAGGACTCAGGTAAACTGCACAGCCTCTCAGCCAAGTCAGGTAAACCTCTCAGCCCCTCAACCAAGTTATCATGTGCTTTGAAATTCTGTCTCTAACTGCTATTCTGTTCATAAACTGCAATTAATCAATAGGGAATAGGGATGTGAATCGTGTTCCATATCGTCTTAACGATAGAAATCGTCTGGCAGGAGAATAAAATCGTGTTAGGCACGATTTTTTAGTTAAAAAATCGTTAAAAATCGTTTTTTCCGATTAGTGAGCACTAACTCCCGTTAGTGTGCACTAACAGAAAATGATACAATTTGACACTTTTCAGGTCAGTTAAGGTCAATTTAGGAATGAATATGTATTCCTATTGGCTGCCCTCTTATTTATTCATGTTACCAAGGTTCCCACAGACAATATATGGGGGATGGGAAATGGACACAGTTGGTAGCTTGACAAAAAAAGTAATGTGATCAGTCAATGTGACTAGAACTTGTGCCCTAACCCTGATACCAGGGGTGTTGTGATCTTCCTGCACACAGTGCCCTAACCCTGACACCAGGGGTGTTGTGATCTTCCTGCACACAGTGCCCTATCCCTATTAATACCAGGAGTGTTGTGATCTTCTTGCACACAGTGCCCTAACCCTGGCACCAGGGGTGTTGTGATCTTCATGTACACAGTGCCCTATCCCTATTAATACCAGGAGTGTTGTGATCTTCCTGCACACAGTGCCCTATCCCTAATACCAGGGGTGTTGTGATCTTCCTGCACACAGTGCCCTATTCCTGATACCGTGGGGTGTTGTGATCTTCCTGCACACAGTGCCCTATTCCTGATACCGGGGGTGTTGTGATCTTCCTGCACGCAGAGCCCTATTCCTGATACCGGGGGTGTTGTGATCTTCTTGCACACAGTGCCCTATTCCTGATACCGGGGGTGTTGTGATCTTCTTGCACACATCCCGGTATCAGGGATAGGGCACTGCATGCAGGAAGATCACAACACTCCTGGTATTAGGGATAGGGCACTGTGTGCAGGAAGATCACAACACTCCTGGTATTAATAGGGATAGGGCACTGCATGCAGGAAGATCACAACACCCCTGGTATCAGGGATAGGGCACTGTGTGCAGGAAGATCACAATACCCCGGAGGAGTGAGGGTCAGGCAGCTCCACCCTGTCTGTGAAGCCAGCCTCTCACTAGTAATGCAGGGAAGGAGCTGTTTCAGCCTCACCATCCTCCCCTCCCCTCACTCACACACCATTCACTGGCTGGGGCATGGGGGAGGGGAGGAGTGAGGGTCAGGAAGCTCCCCCCTGTCTGTGAAGCCAGCCTCTCACTAGTAATGCAGGGAGGGAGCTGTCTCAGACTTCACCATCCTCCCCCCCTCACCCACACACCATTCACTGGCTGGGACATGGGGAGGGGAGGAGTGAGGGTCAGGAAGCTCCCCCCTGTCTGTGAAGCCAGCCTCTCACTAGTAATGCAGGGAGGGAGCTGTCTCAGACTTCACCATCCTCACCCCCCCCCCCCCCTCACCCACACACCATTCACTGGCTGGGACATGGGGGAAGTCAGGAGTGAGGGTCAGGCAGCTCCCCCCTGTCTGTGAAGCCAGCCTCTCACTAGTAATGCAGGGAGGGAGCTGTCTCAGCCTTCACCATCCTACCCCCCCCCCCCCTCACCCACACACCATTCACTGGCTGGGACATGGGGGAAGTCAGGAGTGAGGGTCAGGCAGCTCCTCCCTGTCTGTGAAGCCAGCCTCTCACTAGTAATGCAGGGAAGGAGCTGTTTCAGCCTAACCATTCTCCCCCCCCCCCCTCACCCACACACCATTCACTGGCTGGGGCATGGGGGAGGGGAGGAGTGAGGGTCAGGAAGCTCCCCCCTGTCTGTGAAGCCAGCCTCTCACTAGTAATGCAGGGAGGGAGCTGTCTCAGACTTCACCATCCTCCCCCCCCCCCCCCTCACCCACACACCATTCACTGGCTGGGACATGGGGGAAGTCAGGAGTGAGGGTCAGGCAGCTCCCCCCTGTCTGTGAAGCCAGCCTCTCACTAGTAATGCAGGGAGGGAGCTGTCTCAGCCTTCACCATCCTACCCCCCCCCCCCCCCCCTCACCCACACATCATTCACTGGCTGGGACATGGGGGAAGTCAGGAGTGAGGGTCAGGCAGCTCCCCCCTGTCTGTGAAGCCAGCCTCTCACTAGTAATGCAGGGAAGGAGCTGTTTCAGCCTCACCATCCTCCCCCCCCCCCCCTCACCCACACACCATTCACTGGCTGGGACATGGGGGAAGTCAGGAGTGAGGGTCAGGCAGCTCCCCCCTGTCTGTGAAGCCAGCCTCTCACTAGTAATGCAGGCGGGGATAGGGCACTGCATGCAGGAAGATCACAACACCCCTGGTATCAGGGTTAGGGCACTGTGTGCAGGAAGATCACAACACCCCTGGTGTCAGGGTTAGGGCACTGTGTGCAGGAAGATCACAACACCCCTGTTATCAGGGATAGGGCACTGAGTGCAGGAAGATCACAACACCCCTGGTATCAGGAATAGGGCACAAGTTCTAGTCATATTGACTGATCACATTAGTTTTTATGTCAACTACCAACAGTTTCCATTTCCCATCCCCCCAACCATCACCTCAGTTGGAACCTTGGTAACATCAATAGATAAGAGGGCAGCCAGCCAATAGGAATACATATTCATTCCTAACTGACCTTTACTGACCTGGAAAGTGTCAATAATTTGTATCATTTTCTGTTAGTGTTCCTGAGTTTCCATTTCCATTTCCCATCCCCCCAACCATCACCTCAGTGGGAACCTTGGTAACATCAATAGATAAGCGGGCAGCCAGCCAATAGGAATACATATTCATTCCTAACTGACCTTTACTGACCTTTACTGACCTGGAAAGTGTCAATTTGTATCATTTTCTTTTAGTGCGCACTAACTCCCAGTTAGTGTGCACTAACTCCCAGAAAGTGTCAATTTGTATCATTTTCTGTTAGTGCGCACTAACTCCCGTTAGTGCGCACTAACACGATTTAACGATTTTTAACGATAAATCGTTAGAATTTCTATTGTATTGTGTTCTATAACGATTTAAGACAATATTAAAATTATCGGACGATAATTTTAATCGTTAAAAAACGATTCACATCCCTAATAGGGAATAACCTCTGCTTGTTGCCTGCATTAGCAGCTTGGAATGTATTTAATGTTTGAGTACTTGCCAGGTATTTCTGACTTGGATTGTGTTATTCACCTCATCCGCGCCCGGCCCCCACATGGGCCTGCTCACCTCCATAGTTCCACGGCAGGTCACAGGTCGGACTCCCTAGCGGCAGCTGCAAGCACTTCCAGATCTCAGCTTCCCGTGGCGGTGGTCGCTGGGCCTTCCACTGCACACCAGGCCTCACGCCGGAGCTCGGCGTCCTCGACTGTGTTGGCCATGGCCCTACACGCGCGCATACTGCCAGGCCTCTTGTAGGGCCAAGGGCAGGTCCTAGCTCCGTGGCGCACCCTGATTGATTCCCTGATATAAGGTAGTCCCTGCTTGTACTTCCTTGCCTTGGCAATCGGGATAGTGTCTTGCTAGATTGTCACTGTATCTGAACCTTGTTCCAGTCTCATTCCAGGATCCTTCTGTTCCAGTTCTGTTCCTGCCTTGTTCCTGCATCCTAGTACTCCAACGTCCTTCTGTTACTGGTCATCTGTCTGTCTCCCCAGGTAGTACCTCCAGACTGTCTCACTGGTACTGACTCCTTGACTTGCCTGCCTGCCACCTGCCTTCTGACTCCAGTCTGTTCCTCAACCTGCCTGCCTGCCGCCTGCCTTCTGACTCATCTGCTCCTCAACCTGCCTGCCTGCTGCCTGCCTTCTGACCTCAGCATGTTCCTAGACTCATCTGCCTGCTGCCTGCCTTCTGACCTTGGCCTGCCTGTGACCTCATCTGACCTCCGGAACCTGGCCTCTGCTTTGCTGACTTCTTCTCGGACTGACCCCAGACTCTGATCTCTGCCTGCTTGACCACGTCTCTAGATGCTGGCTCTGTTCCTAGCCTTTTCATCACCTACGCTATTCTGGACCTCCTTTTTCCATCTGACCTCCAGTCTCGAACCTGACCACGCTCCCCTTCTGTCTGTGGGCACGCTGGACTTCAATCCTTCCAGGAGGCCTTGTGAGGCCCACCTAAGTCTAAGTTGCCCGGGTCCCTTCGGGCTCCTCCCAGGGGGACCCCGTGCTTCCAGTGGTGAAGCTCATCCTAGCCTCTGTCTCCTCCAGTGCTCTACCCCCTGGGGGTAGTTGCTACCTGGTCCCTACCAGGGAGCCATTCTCCACTGCTCTAGGACAAGGGTCCACCCCCGAGCACAACAGTTTGCCAAGGCCATGGACTCGACGGAGTCTCCCGCCTCCAGGGCCCTACTGGGTTTGGCCGCCAAAGTTAAACAACATCATCAAGCTTTAGAAACGCTGGCCTCTTCGGTGGAAGAACTTCATTCCCAGCTACAAGATACAGCTTTGGTCAATCCTGTGGGCCTCTCGGCTACCATGCTTCCCAAAGCATTGTTGGCACTCCCTGCACCTCCTCGATATAATGGGGATCCACGCTCCTGTCGTGGCTTCCTTAATCAGTGCTTCATGCAGTTTGCACTGCAACCCTCATTGTTCTTGAATGAAATCACTAAGATGAATATCTGTCTCGACTAGAAGGGAAGGCTCTTGGATGGGCTTCTCCCTTATGGGAATGTTCTAATCCAATCCTTTCCAAGTTATCTGAATTCATCGCTTTCTTCAAGCAGACCTTCGGTGACCCAGGCCGCCAGGTTGTTGCCAACCATAACTTACTCCACCTCCGTCAAGGGGCAAGGACCATCTCCGAGTAGACGGTGGAGTTTAGGACTATGGCCACGGAGCTTCAGTGGCAAGAAGATTGTCTGCAAGCCATCTTTCTAGACGGACTCTCCTGTGCTCTCAAAGATGAGCTCTCTGTTCGTGAGACTCCCACATCTCTAGAGGACCTGATTTCCCTTGCCGCTAAGATTGATCATCATCTCCGGCAAAGATGCCTAGAAGTAAAGGCTCCCTGCTCTCCTGCAGCATGCCCCACATGTGCTTCCAATCCTCCAGTGAAGACTTCAGCATCACCACCCTCTTCCGTGGTGGAACCTATGGAGGTGAACCGTGGGCGTTTGTCTCCGACTGAACATCTCCGTCGGTGGAAGGAGGGTCTTTGCCTTTACTCTAGCACATCTGGACATTGTCTGCAGTCCTGCCTGGTTCAGCCGGGAAACTGCAACGTCTGAGCCCGGCGGGTGTCCTGAGCTTGGGTGCAACTGTTACTGGCCCTCAACTCTTACTTCCTGTATCCCTAGGCATCAAGGCCCACACCTTTGCTACTACTGCTCCTGTTGATACCGGAGTAAGTGTCAGCTTCATTATGGATGACATTGTAAAGCTCCTGAACATTCCTTTCCAGCCATTGGAGGTGAGTCTCCGCATTGCCTCCATCCAGGGGGACCATCTTCCAGGACTCATCACCCACCAGACAGTGGCTGTTCGTCTTACTGTTGGCACTCTTCACGAGGAGGAGATGTCCTTCTACGTTTTGAAATGATCAACCCATCCAGTTATCCTCAGGTTGCCCTGGCTCCAAGCCCACGAGCCCCAGTTCGATTGGCATTCCCTGCAGTTGTACAGTGGGGCTCCAAATGTCAGAAAACTTGTTTGCATTCAGTATCTCCAGTAATTCCTGTTCTGAAGTCTGTTACTTTACCTGGTTTGCCTCTGCAGTATTCTGATGTCAACGATGTCTTCTTGAAGCAGAAAGCAGATACCCTGCCTCTGTTACGCAAGTTCAATTGGCCTATTGAACTCCTGCCAGGAACTACACCTCACAAAGGTAGAACTTACCCGTTGTCTCAACCTGAGACTCAAGCTATGTCTGTGTATATTAAAGAGAACCTAGAAAAAGGATTCATCCGTCCATCTGACTCCCCTGCAGGTGCGGGGTTCTTCTTCGTTAAGAAAAAGGACGGCGGTCTACGCCCTTGTATTGATTACAGGGGGCTCAATGCCATAACCCACAAAGACCGATACACGCTGCCCCTTATTAGTGAACTGTTCACCTCCATGGTTCCACGGCAGGCCCCGGGTCAGCCTCCCTAGCAGCAGCTGCAAACACTTCCAGGCCTTGGCATCCCGTGGCAGTGGTCGCCGGGCCTTCCACTGTGCACCAGGCCTCTCGCCGTAGCTCGGCATCCTCAGCTGTGTTAGCCACGCCCCTATTTGCGCTGACCATCCAGCCTCTTGTAGGGCCAAGAGTGGGTCCTAACTCTGCGGCATATCCTGATTTATTTACTGATATAAGGAAGACTCTGCTTGTACTTCCTTGCCTTGGATACCAGGTTAGTGTCTTGCTAGATTGTCACCACGTCTGAACCTTGTTCCAGTCTTGTTCCAAGTCCTGTTCCAGGATCCTTCTGTTCCAGTTCTGTTCCTGCCTTGTTCCTGCATCCTAGTACTCCAGCGTCCTTCTGTTCCTGTTCATCTGTCTGTCTCCCCAGATAGTACCTCTGGACAGTCTCACTGGTACTGACCTCGGCTTGCTCCTTGACTTGCCTGCCTGCCACCTGCCTTCTGACCTCAGCTTGTTCCTAGACTCATCTGCCTGCTGCCTGCCTTCTGACCTCAGCTTGTTCCTAGACTCATCTGCCTGCTGCCTGCCTTCTGACCTTGGCCTGGCTGTGATATCGACTAGGGATGTGCATTCGTTTCATAGGTTTCATATGTTTCCTATACAAGCATGCAATATGAAACGAATTAAACGAATGAAATGAATGCACATTCCTAATTTCGACTGACTTCTGGAACCTGACCTCTGCTTTGCTGACTACTTCTCGGACTGACCCCCGGACTCTGACCTCTGCCTGCTTGACCACGTCTCTAGATTCTGGCTCTGTTCCTAGCCTTGTCATCACCTACGCTATTCTGGTCCTCCTTGTTCCATCAGACCTCCAGTCTCGAACCTGACCATGCTCCCCTTCTGTCTGTGGGCATGCCGAACTTCCATCCTTCCAGGAGACCCTGCGAGGCCCACCTACATCCAAGTGGCCTGGGTCCCTATGGGCTCCTTCCGGGGGGACCTCGGACTTCCAGTGGTGAAGCTCATCCTAGCCTGTGTTTCCTCCAGTGCTCCGCCCCCTGGGGGTAATTGTTTCCTGGTTTCTACCAGGGAGCCATTCTTCACTGCTCTAGGACAAGCGTCCACCCCCTAGCACAACAGATTGGCTGCTGTTGGATACATGATACTGGGATTGATGGACCCTTATTCTGACCTAGTATGGCATATATTACATTCTTGTTCTTATATTTTTATTACCTTGAGCCACTGGGTGGATCTTGCAAGTCTAAGATTGATCAAGCTAGGAAGATTTACATAGCATCTGAAATACAATCCCACACCAGAGGAACCGGATTGGTCCTCAGGCCTTTTTTTAATGGTTTTCTAAGCACATTACCTTATGCCCAGCTATATGAGGGTTGCTAAACTGTGAGTGAGAGAGCTTTAAACTCTTGCTTGGTAAGCAAGTTGTCTGGCTCTGAGATGGATTAATTTTCTGGATATTATGGCCCTGCTCTGGACCTTTGTGAATAATGTGATTTGGACTTGTAAATATTTGCTTGGAATTGAATCCCTTATTAAGTAAAGTCTATTGGGGTAACTAGATTTGTACTTATGTTGAAATATACTAATTTACTTCATGTTTAATAAATTCAAGCTTGAACTCTATAATCTTAAGTATTGTATTAATAGAGGCTTAAAATCTGACAATAGAAAAGTTGTGGGGGTAGGTTATATAGCAGAGTGGGAATATCTGGGCCAAAGACCAGATCAGCATGTGGGGATTTTCCATCTGATCTGCATCACCCCCTCCTCCTGCCTGCAGCTGCAGTCAATTGACTAGGGATGTGCAGAGCAAAAGTTTAAGTTCATATGTCCATATGTCCAAAGGGGGTCCCATTTGCGGTCAATATGGACATAAACAGAATTCAATGAGTTGAGTATATGTCCATATGTGCAAATAAAAATTTAAACCCCTCACCCTCCTTAATCCCCCCCCCCCCAAGACTTACCACAACTCCCTGGTGGTCCAGCGGGGTCAGGACACCATTTCTGACCAACTTTGCAAGGAGCACGTGACGTCGGCGTCACGTCGGAGTGACGCGGCGTCACGTGATTCCCCGCGGGGTCGCTTCCGGGATCCTCGTTCGGCCCAAAAGGAACTTTTGGCCAGCTTGGGGGTGTCAGGAGGCCCCCCCAAGCTGGCCAAAAGTTCCTTTTGGGCCGAACGAGGATCCCGGAAGCGACCCCGCGGGGAATCACGTGCCGTCGGCGCCACGTCGGAGTGACGCGGCGTCACGTGATTCCCTGCGAGTTCCCTCCGGCACCCTCGTTCGGCCCAAAAGGAACTTTTGGCCAGCTTGGGGGGCCCTCCTGACCCCCCCAAGCTGGCCAAAAGTTCCTTTTGGGCCGAACGAGCTTTCCAGCACGAACCCGCGGGGAATCACGTGACGCCGCGTCACTCCGACGTGGCGCCGACATCACGTGCTCCTCGCAAAGAATTTCAGAAATGGCGTCCTCACTCCTCGCTGGATCACCAGGGAGTTGTGGTAAGTCTTTGGGGGGGGATTAAGGAAGGTGAGGGGTTTAAATTTTTATTTTGGATCAACAATCGCGATTTCCAACTTATTCAACATAGCTATGTTGAATAAGTTGGAAATCCGATCGTTTATGTCTCATCACTTTTTTAAGTTAAAAAAAAAAAATAAGTAGCGTTTTACATTTATGTTCAATACGAATGCACACCCCTACAATTGACTGAGGTTGATGTAGATGTTTAAGGTATATATATTATATAATGACTCAAATATTGAGGCTGGGAAGCAATGCCACAGGTGTTTAGTATATAGCATAATATAAATCCACACAAATTCTCACCAAACTTGGAGATAAGATTTCTGTTTGGCCTGAATATACTCAGACACTCTCAGTCTGCTCTTCTAAATATGCCCTAGGAAAAAAAATATTCTGCTACAGAAGTATCAGCATCTCTCTTGTAATTTACATAAAAGATCAGATGCTGTCTTGAACTGTTCCTCAAACTCATACAGCCTTGATGAATGACACAACTGCTCAGAAATATCAAACTTGTGCTTATTCAACTCTTTTTGTGTCTGTAACCAAGTGTCCATCAAATGTACTTGTATTTCTCCACATCCATCTTAGGGGTAGGTTTACTAAGCTGTGGTATTTTCCACAGAGAGTAAAAAACCACAGGATTCACTAACTTGCAGTAATGTGTACTGCAGATTTATGAATAACATGGCATGTTCCCTGGAGGTAAAATACCCCTAGGAAAAATTCCACGGTAAGGCATCACCACATAATGGATTGACATCTCCAGGGTCGCAGGATACCCTGTGCAGTGGTTTGATATCCCAGAGCTGCCATCTTTTCAAGGGTCCATATGTCTCCACCATGTTCCCCTTGGCTTGTGTCAAAATCAGTGAGGGTCCAATGAAAACCACTTATCCCCCTGCTACCCCCTATGGCAGCAAAAGTTTCAAAATATTTAATAAAGTGTCCCAATGTTCATTCCATCCCCATTCAAAAGCACCTCATTATTTCACAAATGTAACCCCACTCCCCAGATCCCCCTCTCCTTCCTTCCTCTTGAACCCTGGACTCACTTACTATGACTCGCTGATGGTTTGGTGGTAGCTACCATACTGCCCTCTAGGCCTCTGGTTCCTGCTGCACCTTTTACAAAATGGTTTTGGTCAGCCTCACTTTCCCCTTCCCTGTTATTTAGCTGAATGATGCTGCTCCACCCTGGATCATCCTGGCTCATTCCTGGCTTTTAGCTAGATAAGATTTTAGTGGGCTAAAAATGCATCCTTGTCAGGGGCAGTAAAATTGGTGGATTTTTCAAATCCTGGCATTTGTCTGGTTAAATGCCAAACTTAGCATGACAAAGCACTGAATATGGACCTCAAAGCATTTATTCAGTAATCTGTGCTAGTTAATCTAGATTACAGAAAAGATATTTTATAACACAAATTATCTTTTTTGTTTCCGTCTTACTACTAGTTAATATTCCATCATTATGACTTTATTTCTACAAAACCCATGAGATGGGTAATGACAAAATATTTTTACAATGTTTGACCTGTATATTTTTTTTGTGGGTGTATTTCTGTAATAAAATTGGAAGACATACCATATATAACTACTATTTATTTAGTTTCTTTGCCATAGGCAAAAAGACTATCTTGAATTAAGCTCTGTAGCCTTTGGTGAAACACACAGGTGCCTCCAAAATGAATGCATTTACTTGTGTCTCAGGTTTTGCTGATGCTGTAATTGAATTCCTGACTTCCCCTCACCCTTCACCCCTCACACTCATTATTAATTGCTTAGGGACATAGTTAGGACATTAAACCCTGATAGCAGAAATAATAAGAAATAGGATAAGTAACATTTTGTGGGTCTTTTGAAACTTGGTCTGCTGCCTAAAGCATGCCAATTGAGATATGTAATTTTTCCCAAATCTTATGTTTGATCTTTCAGGAGAGGGTTACCTTGATGTGTTGATCCTGCTGCTGCAAAATAATAACTTCTAAAATATGATGGAAGTGCAAAAAGGAATGATGTTATAGTTCAAATAGCTCAATGTTTTATGAGCTTGCAGATCAATTATAAATTTGCACTCTAAGAAGGGGCACTTTTAACTCGGGGTGGAGTTTGGGGGTGGGGTAGGTTGGGGCAGGCAGTTTTACATACACAGTCAGAGGTACAAACAGCAAAGTTGACATCACTGAAGATTTTCTGTCATTTGGAGAGATGAAAAGTAAAAGAGGAGTTGATTTGTGCAATGTAATCTCTACCTAGCATGATGCACTCTCTACCTAGCTTCAATCAGTTAGGTAGTGAGTACATTATACAAATCAACTTCTCTGTTACCTTTCATTGCACTAAATGACATAAAATCTTCAGTGAAGTCAACTTTGCTGTTCGTACCTCTGACTGTGTATATAAAACTGTTCCCCCAACCTACCCCAGCTCCCAAACCCCACCCCGAGTAAAAAAGTGCCCTCTCTTACAGTGTTATAAATAGGAAACTTCCATATTATATGCCGAAGTCTTCTGTTGTAATCTCTAATATTAGTTATCAAATATAGAAGCTACTATCATTATTTACGTAAAGAAATGTAATCATAAAGAACATGATAAATGTCATGCTGGGTTGGACCAAGCTCTTTCAAGCCAATGTACTCTCTGCAAGTGGCCAGTACAGGATGCAAGTACCTGAAAGAATTCATGAAGTAGACCTATTTTCTTTTACTTTTTTTTTTTGTTTTTTTTTTTTCTTCCATGCTGGGTCAGACCAAGGGTCCATCAAGCCCAGCATCCTGTTTCCAACAGAGGCCAAAACCAGGCCACAAGAACCTTGCTTCCTGGGACAGCAGTAGTCTTTTGTTAGTCTGTCTAGCTAATAAAATGTTATGGATTTTTCCTCCAGGAACTTGTCCAAACCTCTTTTAAACCTTGCAATGCTAGTTGCAGGGGTAGGTAACTATGGAACTGGAGTGCCATGAATAGTTCTGGTTTTCAGGACATTCACAATGAATGTTCATGAGTGCATGCAGTTTATGTAAGTATATCTCATGCATATTCATTGTGGATATCCTGAAAACCAGACCTGTTTATGGCACTTTGGGACCAGAGTTATTTACTCCTGGTATACTGTATAAAGAAACTGAAAATATATTTTTGAAATTTTTTCCATATTGTAATAAAACTGTGCCTGGGTTTTCACAGTTTACATTTAATTTACATTTTCAAGAAAATGCTGTTCAAAATATGTTCTAAGAAAAATTGTATCTTAACTTATTGTTACTGGGATGATTCCAGCAAATGACAAAAAAACATACTGAACATAATAAATTATGGCAGATAAAAACCAAAAAGTCCAGTCTAGTTTGCTCAGCAACTACCCAAAGTAGATCACATTCCCACATGAAACCCTATCCCCAATCTTGTGTCAACTTTAGGGTTGCAAGTATTACTCCAAGCAGGTTAACACAATACAGTCATGTACTGCTGCCCTGGGCTGTGACTTTGCTCAGCGAAGGTTGCCCAGTGCTTCATTAATATTATCTTGCCACCAGAGTTCCTTTGTATTTATGCCATGCTTTTTTAAAGACCATCACTGTCCTTGTCATCTCCACCTCCTCTGGGAGGACATTCCAGGCATTTACCACCTTCTCTATGAAAAAGTACCATCCAACATTGTTCCTGAAGCTATCATCTTAGAGCTTCTTAAAACTGAAACTAACCACTGCAACAAAGCAAAGATAACAGGAAAATACTAGGCAAATTCAGCAACGCAAGATCATATGTAACCCAGAGTATATAACCTGTCAAAAAATAAATAAATAAAAAGCTTAAGTGACTAGAATAATATTATTCCTAAATGAGCTCTCATGCATAAACAAGGATTTATCTGCCAAATAAATGGCCAATAATAGCATGACAGTAATCATAGACCCATCCAAAAATTATAAATAAGTAATGTACATAAATATGGAAAATAATGAAAAAATTAAAAGTAAACTTTAACTGAAGAAAAATGTCTATATACAAATCCACAAATTCATATTTTGACAATTGACAATTTGGATAGAGGATAGTGACCAGCCATGGGGAGAATTTACCAACAGTCCTCTCTGTCCTATTTGTTGCAGTCTGACACTGCAGGCGAGGTAGTGGACCCTTGGGCTGGCCCACCTAGGATGACAGGGTAGGCCGGGAGGTGGAGCCACAGGCTGGCGGTGTTCACCCGGGAACCAGGAACCCCCCAGGAGGAGCCCGTAGGGTCCTGGAACCTTGGGACTTGGGAAATAGGCTGAATGTCCAGTGGCAGGAATGGCCTAGGCCGGAGCTGTAGCAAAGGAAGTCCAAAGGTATATGGTAGTCCGAGAATCGTCAGTACAGGCCGAGGGCCAGCTGATGGCAGGACAGCGGGCGGCAGCGGGGACTGTAGCTAACCGGATACTGAGGCAGAGTCTGTAGTAAGCTGGAACTGAAGCAGGCTGTGGACTGGAACAAAGTCTGTAGCAGGTTGGAACTGAAGCAGGCTGTAGGCTGGAACGGAGTCTGTAGCCGGCTGGAACTGAAGCAGTCTGTAGCAGGTTGGAACTGAAGCAGGCTGTAGGCTGGAACAAGGTTGAGAACAAGCCGGGATCGGAGGCAGGCAGCAGACAGAAGCGAAGTCAGGAACGAACCAAGGTCAGAGGCAGGCGGCAGGCTGAAGCGAGTCAAAAGCAGTCCAAGGGTCAAAGGCAGGAACAACGAACAGACGATGCTGCAACTCAGAACTACTAGGCAGTAGTGAACCTCGTTGCAAGGCAAAGAGAAGGAGTCCGGGCGCCGGTTATATCGGCCTTAGGGCGTGACGTCATCAGCGCAGGCGGGGCCAGACTTCCGGGAGCTGTGCGCACAAAGTGTGCCTCCTCGCATTTGCGCGAGGCAGCGGAGAGACGGGCAAGCAATGGCGGCCGCCACGTGGAGCAGGCAGCGACGCCGGGGTCCCAGCCAGGCAGAACGCGGCATTTCCAGCGGCGGAGGTAGGCACCGTTCAGTCCTAGCAGAGGGGAAGCGGCGGAGACCGCAACACTATTAACATCTAGAGATGTGAATCGTGTGATCGATCGTCTTAACGATCGATTTCGGCTGGGAGGGGGAGGGAATCGGATCGTCGCAGTTTGGGTTTTTTAAATATCATGTAAATTGTGTAAATCGAAAACCGGCACACTAAAACATCCCTAAAACCACCCCGACCCTTTAAAATAAATCCCCCACCCTCCCGAACCCCCCCAAAATGCCTTAAATTACCTGGGGTACAGTGAGGGGGGGTCCCGGTGTGATCTTGCACTCTCGGGCACACTAAAACAACCCTAAAACCCACCCCGACCCTGTAAAATAAATCCCCCACCTTCCCGAACCCCCCCAAAATGCCTTAAATTACCTGGGGTCCAGAGGAAGGGTCCCGTGTGATCTTTTACTCTCGGGCCTCCGGTGCGTTGTAGAAATGGCACCGGCGCTACGTTTGGCCTGTCACAGGGCAAAGGTAGCGCCGGCGCCATTTTGTTTTTTTGTCCTCCGACGTCAGGAGCGTAGGAGATCGCTCCCGGACCCCAGCTGGACCCCCAGGGACTTTTGGCCTGCTTGGGGGGGACTCCTGACCCCCACAAGACTTGCCAAAAGTCCAGCGGGGGTCCGGGAACGACTTCCTGCATGCGAATTGCTTTTTCGTACAAAATGGCGCCGGCCATACGCCGTATGGCCGGCGCCATTTTGCAATACGGCAACACGATTCGAGTGCAGGAGGTCATTCCCGGACCCCCACTGGACTTTTGGCAAGTCTTATGGGGGTCAGGAGGCCCCCCCAAGCTGGCCAAAAGTCCCTGGGGGTCCAGCGGGGGTCCGGGAGCGAGCTCCTACGCTCGTGACGTCGGGGGACAGGAACCAAAATGGCGCCGGCGCTACCTTTGCCCTGTCATATGACAGGGCAAAGGTAGCGCCAGCGCCATTTCTATCAACGCACCCGTGGCCCGAGAGTGGAAGATCACACCGGGACCCCCCCACTGGACCCCAGGTAATTTAAGACATTTGGGGGGGGTTCGGTAGGGTGGGGGATTTATTTTAAAGGGTCGGGGTGGGTTTTAGGGTTGTTTTAGTGTGCCGGTTTTCCCGCCCTCCCCCTTCCCCTCCCCCTTCCCCCGATTTACGATTTTTGACGATAAATCGGGGGAATTCCTATTATATATCGCCTCTAACGATTTTTGACGATTTAAAATATATCGGACGATATTTTAAATCGTCAAAAAACGATTCACATCCCTACTCTTTACTATAGCCCTCACACTCTTCTCACAAAATGAGGAGGATGGCTAATTTGCATACTATTCTGACTGGAATTTTCAGCAGTCCTGCTGTGAAATGGAGGTTGTAATTTCAAAAACCTGGACTGGAACAGAGTTTTTTTTTTACAGAATGGATTCTAATTTTTCCAAAATAAATTTGATTGTTGTTGAACCAGTTTTTCCTTCTCAACTGATTATTTTAGCTAATTTAAAGTGGTTTATAGAGTTTTTCAATGTGAAAGACCCTAATTTAGGTGTAGAAAATAGGTCACATGTTTCCACATTAAACTTAACCTTTTCCCAATAAATTTTTCCTAAATCATATTTCTTTAGAGGTTCTCCAAAAATCTCTTTCATGGTCAACTAAGGTTTTGGCAGAGAATTTCACTTCTTTTATCACTGTTTTGGGCCATTTTTCACAGTGTTTTTAAACACTGCCATTCTCAGTCATTTAAGTCCTTAAAATTCTTTCTAAAAGTGGATCCGGAATAAAGAACCATCCCCTCACATGTCCACCACCACAATTTAGTTTAAATTTGTCCTATTTTCAATGTTTGGACCCCTGTCAAAAATGGGATTTCTGAGGTGCACCTGGAGCCATGAGATTAATGTGAAGTCTTCAGCAGGGTGTCCCCCCCGCCCCCCATCTCAAATTGGTGTTTATTTTAATTTTGTACCACTTAGTTTCCTTTTTATTTACTTTTGAAATTGTTCCCTTTCTGCTGCGAAACCGGAAGGGGCCTCTGCTGGCACTTCTGGTTGTGGCCTTTATGCTGATGGTACTGGACACATTTCCCAGGGTCCCTGACACTAATTACTGGCTCTTCTAAGCAGCGGTAGATTCCCAAAGTCTGCCGCTGCTAAAATCACTATCACTGTGGCCATCCTTCCCCCCCTCCCCCGGGATATCCATCGCAGGCTCAGGATATCAATTACTGGTAGCATACTTCCCCATGCAACCAGGTGGCAGATAGCCTTCAAAGCTATCATAAAACTGCTATTTCCTGCCTCCTGAGCTGCCTGCCTCCCTCAATTTCAGACAGGACTTCTCCTCCCTTTCTCCCATGGCTACAATATTTATTTATTTATTTATTTATTTATTTTACATTTGTTATATACCGTCGCTCAATGTCCATCAAAATGGTTCACAACAAATAAAAACAGTTAAAAATAAAATACATAGAAAAACCTAGAACTAGCATACATTACATACCCTAAAATGGCCTCAGCCCAGATTCCCAGCAGTTCAGCACAGGCCAGAGCCACCCAATGATTCTTTCTTCTACAGCATGGGCTATAACAGCCCTCATGAGACACTTCAAAACAGCTCTAAATACTCCAAACAGGTAAAATACATTTCAATATGTATTTTTCAAGTCTCTCATTGTCCTCTTAAAAACAATATATACCCCTTCCTATTTAAATTTTAACCGCTAGGATACGCTATGATATCCTGCATCTGACTGCATTACTAAAAAAGGTTCAAGGATTTCCTTCATTTTTTATAATATATTTTGTTATAGAATCTGATAACGGTTGGGTCTTTACAAACCATGAGATTCTTTCCTTAAATTTGAAAATAATAGTTTTCCATGATGATTCTAAAACCACTCAGAAGAAAAAGTTATTTCTTCACTTGAGGTCAAATGTGCTACAGCTTGGGTGTGAGAAGAAGGGGGAAAAGGGAAATAGAAAGGGGAAAGGGAAAGGGAGGAAAATATGGCTAAAATTACAAGTGTTTTTGGGGTGGGGGCTGGGAGGTCAAGCCTAAAGGCCCTGAGGATTATGAGGTGTTTTTGCCTTTATTTGACTGCCTCTTAACCTTATAATTTTGACCAGATCTAGTTAGTGGTAGATTATCTGGCTACAAGGGCCAGATAACTATAGAAATAAAGAGGTATATTCAAATATTATCATTTAAGTTTTTAAGTTATCCGGCCACATGTAGCTGGTTAATGTAGGGCAAGGATATTCCGAAGGATGTTTATCAAGCAGAATATTGCGGACAAGTTAACTTTAGCCAGATTACTTGTCTGCTTGTCAGCTTAATGAATATAGACCTCTCACCTATTTTTGAAAATCTATCTCACTTGTCTATGTTTTTGTATGTTTCTATTTTGTCTTCAATGTCAGACACATAATGGTGTAAGTTATCCAAACCCTTTGCCCAATGGAGAACATTTTAATGCCATCAACAGACTGTTCACAAAACACTTTGGGGCAACCTATGATGGAATAGCCCATGAATCACAAATATTTGGGGTTGAGTCTACAATGTTATAATAAGCTTATGGGAGAAATAAGTCACACCCTTAAAGTTATCTTAACAGATGCCTCCCCTGCAGTTCCTTTCATGGAGTTGATCTTAGACATTGCTGTCTTCACTGATATTGCTGGTTTGACTGCTTGTCTAACCATTCTGCAGTCCCTAGAAGTCATACTTCTGCCTTCTTGGTGTTATTTATTAAGAGCTCTTTGTGGGAGACCCTCCACTCAGAACTATGACAGTATGTGTTGTCACTTTTTTCCACTGAAGATACCTGGATAGTGGTCAATTGCATCGTTTATTTCCTCCTAGGTCATGGTGGCATTTAAACTCCATTTGTACCTGAGAAAAACTTTTCTCTCAGGAAGGTTCACCGTATTAGTGTTTGCCTAACAATGGTGGCCCTGTATTGTCTGAGTGTCTTACTCTGAATTTCTCCCTGCCGAGATCTCTTCTCCTGTCTCTCTTGCTATTCTAGTATTCCATCACCTCTTTCTATTTCTCTCTTTCATCTCTTTTTCACTCTAATTTCAATGGCTCTCTCTCCTTCCTGCCTTTGTCTCTGCTGCTGAAGCCAGAATACCATAAGAGTTTCCATGTTAATGAAAAAGCCCATCCTTAAGAACATAAGAACATGCCATACTGGGTCAGACCAAAGGTCCATCAAGCCCAGCATCCTGTTTCCAACAGTGGCCAATCCAGGCCATAAGAACCTGGCAAGTATTCAAAAACTAAATCTATTCCATGTTACTATTGCTAGTAATAGCGGTGGTTATTATCTAAGTCAACTTAGTTAATAGCAGGTAATGGACTTCTCATCCAAGAACTTATCCAATCCTTTTTTAAACACAGCTATACTAACTGCACTAACCACATCCTCTGGCAACAAATTCCAGAGTTTAATTGTGCGTTGAGTGAAAAAGAACTTTCTCCGATTAGTTTTAAATGTGCCACATGCTAACTTCATGGAGTGCCCCCTAGTCTTTCTATTATCCGAAAGAGTAAATAACCGATTCACATCTACCCGTTCTAGACCTCTCATGATTTTAAACACCTCTCTCATATCCCCCCTCAGCTGTCTCTTCTCCAAGCTGAAAAGTCCTAACCTCTTTAGTCTTTCCTCATAGGGGAACTGTTCCATTCTCCTTATCATTTTGGTAGCCCTTCTCTGTACCTTCTCCATCTCAATTATATCTTTTTTGAGATGTGGCGACCAGAATTGTACACAGTATTCAAGGTGCGATCTTACCTTGGAGCAATACAGAGGCATTATGACATTTTCCGTTTTATTCACCATTCCCTTTCTAATAATTCCCAACATTTTGTTTGCTTTTTTGACTGCTGCAGCACACTGAACCGAGGTGTGGGCTTTTATACTAGCTTCAGCGTGTATACTTAATTCCATGCTTTGCACAGAAACTTTGTATGACTTAAATTTTAGGGATGTGAATCGTTTTTTGATGATTTAAAAAAATCATCAGATATATTTTAAATCATCAAAAATCGTTAGAGTCACGATACAATAGAAATTCCCCCGATTTATCGTGAAAAATCGTAAATCGGGGGAGGGCGGGAAGACCGGCACACCAAAACAACCCTAAAACCCACCCCGACCCTTTAAAACAAATCCTCCACCCTCCTGAACCCCCCCCCCAACATGTCTTAAATTACCTGGAGGTCAAGTGGGGGGGTCCAGGCGCGATCTCCCGCTCTCGGGCCATCGGCGCCATTTTGGCTGCCGATGGCAGCCAAAATGTTTTTTTTTTATTGGGCCGATGGCCCAATAAAAAAAAAAAACCCACCCGAACCTTTAAAATTACCCCCTTAGCCTCCCCCACTCTCCCGACACCCCCCAAAAACGTTTTACACATACCTGGTGGTCCAGGGGGGCCGCGGGCAGCGATCTCCTGTTCCCACGCTATCAGATGCACTAAAAAAAATGGCGCCAATGGTCCTTTGCCCTTACTATGTGACAGGGCAAAGATAGCGCCATTTTGAATATTGGCAATACGGCCCGCGTGCAGGAGATCGCTCCCGGACCCCCGCTGGACCCCAAGGGACTTTTGGCCAGCTTGGGGGGCCTCCTGACCCCCACAAGACTTGCCAAATGTCCAGCGGGGGTCCGGGAGTGACCTCCTGCACGCGGGCCATATTGCCAGTATTCAAAATGGCGCTGGCGCTACCTTTGCCCTGTCACATGGTAAGGGCAAAGGGCCATCGGCGCCATTTTTTTTAGCGCAGCTGATAGCGTGGGAACGGGAGATCGCTGCCTGCGGCCCCCCTGGACCACCAGGTATGTGTAAAACGTTTTTGGGGGGTGTCGGGAGAGTGGGGGAGGCTAAGGGGGTAATTTTAAAGGTTCTATCATGTTAAATAGACATGTGAATCTGAACCGGAATCGGTTCTGATTCCGGTTCTGATTCACATCATGAATTTTTATTCATGCGGCCTGATCGGGTTTTTATTTATTGGCTGCGCCCGAGCCGATAAATAAAAAATCCACCCGACCCTTTAAATCATCTCCCTTAGCTTCCCCCACCCTCCCGACCCCCCAAAAAAAACATTTTAAAATTACCTGGTGGTCCAGTGGGGGTCCCGGGAGCGATCTCCTGCTCTCGGGCCGTTGGCTGCCACTAATAAAACTTGTGCCGATGCCCCAGATACCCTGTCACATGGAAAGGGTTGGGGTGGGTTTAGGGGTTGTTTTTGTGTTCCGTTTTTCCCACCCTCCTCCAAAACGATAAGAGAACCCCATGAACAATTTTGTGAGGTTTTCCTAACGGTTTCGGGGAGCCCCCAATTTCTGACAACTTTGAAAATATCGTACGATATTTTCAGTCATCAGAAAAACGATTCACAAACCTAATGTTAAATGTCTTGTGAAAATTGCAGCAATTCACAAGCATTACCTCTTCCTCATGCTGCCATTTCAAAATGTGGATTATATTAATGTGACAAGAGCACAGGTTGGCATACTGAACTGTGATTAAGCCCCTGAAGCAGTGTTCTCGAAATATGGTACCATGTCAGATGAGTCCTGAAACATGAGCGAGCACACAATTTATTGCAAGCTCATGTTTGGGAAGTAATAATTTTTTATGAGAAACTTAGAAAAAAAGTAAAAAATATTCATTTGAAGAATTCTTAAATGAAACAAGTGGACCGATGATTATTTATGACCAGTTAAGTGGTAGAAAAGTTTTGTTAAGCAAGTAAACTGCTTGATGTTATGATGGACCTCAAGAGGTAAACATTATTAAGCCTTTTGTGTCTGGAGACATTTTTGATTTGAATACCCAAGTGTATTTTGTTTATAAAATTGATTTGGATTTTTCACTTTTGGGGCATTGGACTGTTTTTGAATGGTAGGAAAACATAAGATTTCATGAATCTTGAAATGTTTTCTTTCCTGGGTGTATGTACATTATCTGCTGCCAGATTTCTGTAGTTAGAGGACGTTTACTATTATAAAGTATTGTATCTGTGGAAATTAAAACATGCTTATATTCAGCACTGAATTATTCTGCAAGAGATTCATAGTGTGGAAAAAAATACAGTTTCTTAAGTCACAAATCATAATCCATGCATACTTTATTTGGTTTCTGACTTTTGCAAAATCTGAGTCTCACTTAAAAGTTTTTCTTCTAGACATAAATGAAAAGTTGAGAGCTTTTCAATTTTCTCTTTTTTTTCTGTAGTTATTGCCTCCTCCTTCCCATTTGAGCCTCTTATCTTACTTTGTCTCTCCTACAAAAGAAGTCGGATGAAGACTGTAAGAGAGCGAGAGTGGAAATAAGTGAGGCAAGATGATCCCCAGACAGTAGTCACTTAGAAAAAGAGAGATCTTTTCATGTCTATTCTTAGCTGGTACAATAGGAAGGACATTGGATGTGTAAGATGAAACTCAGCAGTGATAAAATGCTTCAATAAGAATTCAAAATTTATTGTATTAATTGAAGAGAAGAAAAGGACCCAGCCCCCATAAACATTAGTAGGGGGTTGACAAATTCAATCAGGTCTTAAGCATAGAAGCAGATGAATGGTGCAATGAAAAGATCTATTAACTAGCAAATTCTATGGTTTACGGAACAACAGTGTTCAGTAATGGCAAACATTAACTACCATATTAACAAAAATTATCATGAAACAAACTAGGCACTTTTCTACTGCAAGAAAAATAAATGCCCCATTAGAAAAATATACTTAGCATTTAGAAAACACAATCATCTTTTTATATTGCTGTAGAAGTAGATAACTCTGGTCTTCAAGAGCTCGTAAACCAGTCAGGTTTCATGTTACCGAAAATGGATATTCAGGAACAATCTTACATACTGTGGATGGAACAGACTTCATTTGCATATGAATGAGATAATCTGAAATACTGATCAGTTTACTATACTCTAGGATGGAGATCCTTGCCACCCCCCCTCGCCCCCATACTCTCCCCTGCAGGATATTTTCCGATGGTACTTTTATTATTGTTTCAAACTGAAATCTGGGCTCCTACCTGCTGCAATGTGGCAGTTTCATGCACAGGCTGACATTTTGATGAAGCAATAGTTTCATATTAAATGCTAACAGTTATTAATATGTCTTTAATTTTTAGAAACAGGAACTTTGACTTATATTAGACTGGCACACTATACTTTGGGATTATTTCTAAATTTTAAATATCATGGCCATATCTAACAGGCGACATGTGTCAACATAAGCTACATACAATTTAATGACATTTGAGTTGGAAAACATAATCTGGTTTTACTCAAAAGTAATGGTGCTTGTTCCAAAAATATAAGTAGTATATTTTTCCCATGCCCTTTATGTTTACCTGGATAAGTAAGTACTACATAAAGCAATTGCTAAATGAGGCACAAGATGAAGTGCATGAACTGGTCATTTTTGTTCTTGAATAGCTAAAAGAAACATAGACACTTAGAATATGATGGCAAGCAAGGACTCAAATACCCATCTAATCCCCCCCCCAAAAAAAAAATGGTAAGGGAAATCCTTAAAGGTTGTATGCAAAAGAATTGATCTACAAGCAGAAATATAGATTAATAATGCTATTTAGCGCCTCAAGTATACTAAAATGGTGATTAACTCTGATATTAATAAAAAAATATCTCACTGCTCAATAAGGGGTAGATTTTAAGATCTGCGCGTGCGTGTCCATTTGCGCGCGCTACCTGGCGCGCAAACACATGGACACGCGATTTTATAACATGTGTGCGCAATCGCGTGCATGTTTTAAAATCAGGGGGTGGCACGCGCAAGGCGGTGCACAATTGTGCACCTTGCACATGCCGAGCCCATGCTGAGCCTCACTGCCTTCCCCCATTCCCTACACCCACCACCCCACCTTCTCTTCCCTTCCCTTAACTCCCCCGCCTCCCAGCCCTAAGCTAAATCCCCCCAAAAAATTGCCCTACCCTGTCGCGCCTGCCAGCACACGATCCTCAGCACAGTGGCAAATGGCCGCAGTGCTGGGAGCCTCTAACCCCACCCAGACCGCCCCACCACGCCCCCTCCCCACCCTTTTTTGCAAGCCCCGGGAAGGGAGGTGAGTGGGGGCAGGGGAGGGAAGGGAGGTGAGTGGAGGAAGGGCGGTGAGTGACTGAGGGGGAGGAGGATGAGTGACCAAGGTGAATGGGAGAGGGGAAGGGGAGGGGGAGGGAGAAGAAATGTAGAAGAGTGCGTTTCCGAAAACTGAACTGGAAAAAAGTTTTAATGTAGCCCGTTGTTACGGGCTTAACTGCTTGTTAATCATTAGAGCTGTGAATCGGAAACGGAATCTGATCAGTTCCGGTTCCAATTCAAAATCTTAAAATTTTTATCGTCCGGCTCAATTTTTTTTTTGTTATCGGCTGTGCCCGATCCGATAATAAAAAAACCCTCGCCACCCTCCCCACCCCTTTTAAAGATGGCTAGCGCCATCCAGCCATCCAGTGCTCCTACCATGTGACAGCGGCTGGCCAACGGCACAGATACCCTGTCACATGGTAAGGGCAAAGGGCCATCGGCGCCATTTTTATTAGTGGCAGCCGATGGCCCGAGAGTGGGAGATCACTCCCCGTGCCCCCACTGGACCACCAGGTAATTTTAAAAGCTTTTGGGGGGGGGGGGGGTCGGGAGGGGGGGGGGAGGCTAAGGGGGTCAATTTAAAGGGTCAGGTGTTTTGTTTTTTTTATCGGGCCATCGGCGCCATTTTTTAGTGGCAGCCAAAATGGTGCCGATGGCCCGAGAGCGGGAGATCACGCCAGGACCCCCCCACTGGACCACCAGCTAATTTAAAACATTTTGGGGGGTTCGGGAGGGTGGGGGATTTGTTTTAAAGGGTCGGGGTGGGTTTAGGGGTTGTTTTTGTGTGCCGGTTTTCCCCCCCTCCCCCCTCCCCCGATTTATGATTTTTCACGATAAATCGGGGGAATTTCTATTGTATCACGACTCTAACAATTTTTGACGATTTAAAAAATATCTGACAATTTTTTTAAATCATCAAAAAACGATTCACATCCCTATTAATCATAAAATATAAGAGACAAAATATAAACTATCAAAAGCTGTTGATATCTCCTGAAGAGAAGAAAATTATGCATTGGAAAAAGCTGAGTCCATCAAATTAATATCTTATGAAAATGTAAGTTCTCCCTGCAGAACATACATGCAAGTAATAATGCTTTAAATCAGGTTCAAGGGTAGTTTAGGTGATTAGTTCATTAATACTTTCAGTAAAACAATCTTCAGACCTTTATGTGTAGCACCTCTCTGGGTTAGCCAATATATGTCCCTAGTATTTCACAAACCAGCAAGAAGAAATACCACTATTCAGCCACTGAAATACCATTATTCAGCCACCTGCTCCAGAGACTTCCTGAGTGGATGGACTTTATATTATAAATAGGGGCTATGATAGAAGAAGGTGCAGCATTTGAATTTAAGTTTTATAAAGAGAGGAGCTCTGTTAGAATGATTTCTTTTTAATGAGGCCTACATTCCTCACTTAGTATATTTTTGGAGGTTACTCCCTTTCTGATAATCCCTGCCAGGTTGGATACCCCTCAAGTTAGAAAAAAAGACTTTGTTAGCACTTTTGGCTACTTTGAGAGTTGTTTTTGCTGGGTTGCAGCCTAGTACTCCAGGAGATGGACCTTTCCCAGATCAGAAGGTCAGGAGATTGAATATCTGTCCATACCTTTGGAGAATAGAGAAGAGCTGCAGTGACAATGCCACTTCAGAAAGGTTTTTGAACATTTTAGAAAAGGAATACTCTTTTTGTTGTGAGGAGGTCATTTTTGTCACCCCCTCCTCTGTTTTTGGAGATTGGGCAAGGTGTCTGATTTTTGTGAGGCTGGACCTTTCCTTCTGAGATGTCCAATAAAGAGAGGAGAGTGAAAGAAAAGACAAAGAAGAACAGAATTGAAACCCCTTTACAGGATCTTTTTCCCTGGGACACAGGCACAGGCTGGGTAGCAG
This sequence comes from Rhinatrema bivittatum, assembly GCF_901001135.1. Lineage (NCBI taxonomy): Eukaryota > Metazoa > Chordata > Amphibia > Gymnophiona > Rhinatrematidae > Rhinatrema > Rhinatrema bivittatum. Next base: position 141,138,758 of record NC_042619.1, read on the forward strand.
TTCTCTGCTGGGAACTCAGGTAGGATTGTTTCTTTAAGGGGATCCCACATAGATAAGGATTTTCCAGAGACTGAGGCCATTATATACACAGTGCAGGAATGTCAGGAATTTCCAATGGAACCTGAGTCAGTGGATGTACACAGAGCAACAATACATCCAGTTGTATTTTCAGTTATTTTTACAGTAAACAATCAGTAAACTACTTTATTTTGAACATCCAGCTCTGTGTCCTGATTCATTTTGTCCCAGACAAGTATCACTACTATCCCAGTTTGAACAAACATTCACACTGATAAATGGAATGACTCACTGCCTGGGCCACAAGCAGTAGCTTCCCCCAAGAAGGAACAAGCTGGCAGCAGCAGCAGAAGAGGAATGACCCATGGACCCTGACTGCCTGGTCTACATGTGTGTGTGAGTGAATGAGAGCCTGCCTGGGATGGGTATGTGTGTGAATGGGAGCCTGCCTTGTCTGTGTATATGTGTGTGTGTGTGTATGTGTGTGTGTGTACATGCATGCATGGAAGCCTTCCTGGGGTGAGCAGTGTATGTATGAGAATGGGAGCCTGCCTGGGATGGGCATATGTGTATATGTGTGTGTGTGAATGGGAGCCTGCCAGGGATGGGTAAGGGAGCCTGCCTGGGGTGTGTGTGTGTGTGTGTGTGAGAGAGAGAGAGAGAGTGTGCATGTGTGCATGCATGCACGGGAGCTTTCCTGAGATGAGCAGTGTGTGTGTGTGTATGTGTGTGTGTGTGTGTGTGTGTGTGTGAGAAAATGGGTGCATGCCTGGGATTTGGGTGGATGTGAATGGGAGACTGCCTGGGGTTTGTGGGTATAAATGAGAGCTTGTCTGGGTTGTGTGTGTGAGAGTGAGAGAGAAAATAGGGCTGCAGGTGGATTCCAACCTGACAGCAGGTGAAATGAAGATGAGGTCCTATGGCTGCTGGTAGATCCCAACCAAAGAAGAGCTGGAGACGTCTGTGAGTTTGTCTGAGAGGAAACATATATATGTATGAGCTGTGTATGTGTTCATGTATATAATAAAGAGAGGAGAAATTTTGTGTATCCCACTCCTACTACTCCATGGCAATCCCAGGGTGACTAGAAATGATAAGTCCCAAGTATGGAGACCATGAATTTTTAAAATCCTTTTTAGTTTTATTTTTCAGCTGTTATTTGTTGTGTCTGCTGTTTTGAAATACTTTATTGGTGTTTGGGGCATTTAAAAAAAACAACTTATCCATGAGTTTTCAATTATTTGATCTTTTATTCATCAGCATTTTTTAAATAATATTATGTTTTTAGTATTATGATTATGTATTTATTTTATTTCTTGATTTTATTATTTCATGTTTGAGGAATGGTGATGGTTCTGTTTCTTCATTGTTGCACTGCATAGAGTTTCTGGCTTCTTGAAATTTCCAGTTCAGTTTTTGTCTGCATTTTTGTATTTCTGCTTTATGGTTGCTCTATTCTGTATTTGGTGAGGGTCTGTTTATGTTCGGCATGTGTGACTAAGGTGATGTTGAAGACCAAACAGTAATTTAATACCACAAGCCAGTCTATTTTTCAGGATATCCACAGTGAATATACTTTAGATACATTTGCATGCAATGGAGACAATGCATGCTTATACATTTCATGAATATTCACTGTGGATATGTTAAAATCTGACTAACTTGTGGGACCCAAGATCCAGAGTTGCCTACCTTTGAACTATTATTTAACAGTTTAGAAGAAATCTCATTATTCTGAGATAACTATTTAATTCACAAAAAATATTTACATTTAATTTGGTTAAAATAATATTAACTCTTCTAGGAAGAAGTTACTACCACTATATTCCACAACAACCAATATACAACAAACTTTTGTAATTTCTGCAATCGCATCCTCTGCAAACAAGTTATGAACTATACAATTACCTTAGAACAAACATTTGAACACCAAAGTTGTTGGTTGTATTTTTTTTTTAATTTGGATTTGTAGAACACCGTTCCAAATAATTGGTTTTTTTTAAATTTACTGTTTATTAAATTTTTCAATGATAACAAAATACATTGAATTGAAAATGTATGGCATAGTACTGAAATTATCTTACACTCAAATTCAATCAGTAACACATATTATATTACACCAACAATAAGCCCTCAATGCAGGTGAGAGATCCAACTCAAGAAGACAACTTATTTTACATAGAACACATATATCATTAGTAAGGGCGCTAAATTGGGGGACAATTTACTAAACAGAACGGTTACTCATACTATGAGGTTACTGTTCAATTACCAGACTTAATTTCAAACTCTGCCATATCTGCAGCTCTATCATTAAGAAATTGTCTTAGTTGAGAAGACAAAAAAAAGGTTATATGTAAGATCTCTATATTTTACAATACATTTGCATGGGAATTTAATAAAGAATTGTGCTCCCAGTTTTAATACACTGGGCTTTAGCTCTAAAAATTATTTTCTCTTATGTTGCATTTCCTTTGCTATATCCGTGAAAATCTGTACTCTAAAGCCCAGAAATGATTCCTGTTGGCTCCAAAAGTAAGCTTTTATGTCCCAGTCTCTGTCCGAGTCCAGAAGAAACGTTATTATCAAAGTAGCTGATTGTAGTTCTTCCTCTGCTGATGTTTCTAATATCTCAGTCAAATTTAGGTTTATTGGAGACAGCTGTTGCATTTCTGTATTTCTTATTGGTACTTTTTTCCTCACAGGCAAATAATATATTTTTGAGAGTGGTGGTAAAATTTCCTGTGCTATCTTCAGATTCTCAATAACATATTTTTTCCACATTTCAGAAGGTGATGCTGTCAATTTTTTTGGAAAATTTATTAACCTAAGATTTCTACCTCTTTGCTGATTTTCTACATTTTCTAATTTTCTTAAGAAGTAGCTATTAACTTTCATCATTTCTTGATGTTGATTTTTCAAATGTCCCATTTCTGACTTTATAGTATTTATTTCCTTTTTAGTTTCAACTTGCTTTTCCTTCATTTTCTTAAGCTGGCTATTCATTTGGGCCATTTTACTTGTAACTGAGTTTAATTGCACTGTTACATTTTAATTAACTGTCTCTATGGCTAACCAAATAGTTTCGAGTATAAAATGTTCTGGCTTTACCAGTGGCAGTGACTTGGATTCTTTCTCCTGAAAAAAATCTTCTTCAATGGCCTGCCATTCTAAAATCTCCTCCAGCGATTGAAGTTCTCCTCGCAGAGTATCTCTCCCTTCTAACCCAGCAGCTCCCAGGGAATCCACTCTAGTCGGGGTTCCCTTCGAGTACTGTGAAGGCCCCTCCCTGGCTCCATACGGGGACTTCTCCGGCAAGACCAGAGTAGCTGTTCTACTTAGTGCTGGGTTGTCAGGTGCCGTCCTTTCTGCCGGGGATAATGATGTTAATTAGAGATGTAAATTGGAACCGGTTCTGATTCCAGTTCCGATTCACATCGTGTTTTATTTTTTGTCCGGCCCGATCGGGTTTTTTTTTATCGGCTGCACACGAGCCGATAAACAAAAAACCCACCCCGACCCTTTAAAACTAATCCCTTAGCTTCCCCCACCCTCCCCCCTTCCCAACCCCCAAAACATTTTACAGGTACCTGGTAGTCCAGTGGGGGTCCCGGGAGCGATCTCCCACTCTCGGGCCATCGGCTGCCACTAATCAAAATGGCGCCGATGGCCTTTGCCCTTACCATGTGACAGGGTATCTGTGCCATTGGCCGGCCACTGTCACATGGTAGGAGCACTGGATGACCCGCGCCATCCAGTGCTCCCTGGAAGCACAAAGCAATCATACCACTGCTGTTATGGGTTGGACTACCACTCCATGCAGGATACTCAGTGCTTCATTATCATTCTCAGTCTCCAGGAATCCTTTGTGTTTATCCCACTATATTTCTTTTTCATTCCATTGCAGTTTTGAACTCAAGCACCTCCTATAGATGGGCATTCAGGGTGTGATGAGAAAATACATCCTGACATTGCTTCTGAGTATTCTCCTATAACAGTGGTCCCCAACCCTGTCCTGGGGGCCCACCAGCCTGTTGGGTTTTTAGGATATCCACAATGAATATGCATGAGAGAAAAGTTGCATGTTATGGAGGCAGTGCATGCAAATTTTCTCTCATGCATATTCATTGTGAATATCCTGAAAACCCGACTGGCTGCTGGGCCCCCAGGACAGGGTTGGGGACAACTGTCCTAGAGTTTCACATTTAGGGTTGCCAAGTGGCTCCAGATTTTCAGGATAGGTGGATTCAGTCCTGGTTTTACCCATTCCATGTAATGATTTGTAGTTCTGATTTCCCTATTGCATTTTCCAAGAAAAGTAAGTCCCTGCATGCAGTGGAATAAAACCAGGACTAGATCAACCTGCTCTGGAAATCTGGAGCCAGTTGGCAACCCTATTCACATTTCTGGGGTGTTCACTGAAGACATTTTCCTTTTGTCTTGTTTTAGTTTTTTGGTTTGTTTCATAATAACTTTTATTTATTTATTTTGTGTTCTTTATCTAAAACAAACAAAACAGAAAAAATTGAAACAAAACTGTTTCTTTCTCCCACCCCTAAATCAGTGAAAATAAAAGGCCTTCTCTGACCTTGCAAACTTATCTGACCTCCCCCCTCCTTGCCAACTCCTTCTTATCCTGTTGGGAGCATGAACAATTCCCAGTCACTCCAACCCTGCAGCTCTTGTTTTCCAAAATGGCCTTTGGTCAATTCAAGGCTGATGCTTTTACCTTGATGGAGTAAGAATGGATTGGAAGGGTAGGAGTGAGATTATTTTCATAATCATTGGACACTATCGCCTAGGGATGTGAATCGTTTTAGGACGATTAAAATTATCGTCCGATAATTTTAATATCGTCTTAAACCGTTATGGAACACAATACAATACAGATTCTAACGATTTATCGTTATAAATCGTTAGAATCGTGAGCCGGCACACTAAAATCCCCTAAAACCCACCCCCAACCCTTTAAATTAAATCCCCCACCCTCCCGAACCCCCCCCAAATAACTTAAATAACCTGCGGGTCCAGCGGCGGTCCGGAACGGCAGCGGTCCGGAACGGGCTCCTGCTCTGAATCTTGTCGTCTTCAGCCGGCGCCATTTTCCAAAATGGCGCCGAAAAATGGCGGCGGCCATAGACGAAAAAGATTGGACGGCAGGAGGTCCTTCCGGACCCCCGCTGGACTTTTGGCAAGTCTCGTGGGGGTCAGGAGGCCCCCCACAAGCTGGCCAAAAGTTCCTGGAGGTCCAGCGGGGGTCAGGGAGCGATTTCCCGCCGCGAATCGTTTTCGTACGGAAAATGGCGCCGGCAGGAGATCGACTGCAGGAGGTCGTTCAGCGAGGGTTCCGGCGCCTCGCTGAACGACCTCCTGCAGTCGATCTCCTGCCGGCGCCATTTTCCGTACGAAAACGATTTGCTGCGGGAAATCGCTCCCTGACCCCCGCTGGACCTCCAGGAACTTTTGGCCAGCTTGTGGGGGGCCTCCTGACCCCCACGAGACTTGCCAAAAGTCCAGCGGGGGTCCGGAAGGACCTCCTGCCGTCCAATCTTTTTCGTCTATGGCCGCCGCCATTTTTCGGCGCCATTTTGGAAAATGGCGCCGGCTGAAGACGACAAGATTCAGAGCAGGAGCCCGTTCCGGACCGCTGCCGTTCCGGACCGCCGCTGGACCCGCAGGTTATTTAAGTTATTTGGGGGGGGTTCGGGAGGGTGGGGGATTTAATTTAAAGGGTCGGGGGTGGGTTTTAGGGGGTTTTAATGTGCCGGTTTTTCGATTTTTCGATTTTTAACGATTTTTCACAATTTTTCACGATATTTTACCCCCCCAAACGGCAACAATACGATTCCCTCCCCCTCCCAGCCGAAATCGATCGTTAAGACGATCGAGGACACGATTCACATCCCTACTATCGCCTAGACACATCAGTCTCTCACTTCTGCCTTCCCTCTCCACTATAAGAACAGCTCTTTTGGATTTCTGCACCCTAAATGCATGACTCTGCATGTCTTGACTTAGATCACTTCTCTTTATCTCTGCTCCTTTGGGGGAGCAAGTTGCAAATGTTAGTGTCATACCTTCTAACCCCTCTGCAATATTACAAATATTGAACAGAACTGGTCCTGGAACCGATCCCTGAGGCAAACAACTAAACACTTGTATGTCCTCAGAGTAAGTTCTATTTACCATTCCCCATTGTTGTCTGTCAGGCAACCTGTTTCTAATCTATTCCACCACCTAGGTATCTACTCTCAGTCTGATTGGTTTGTTCATGAGCCCCTTCTTATATGGATTGTATCCAAAACTCTGCTGAAATCCAAGTAAACCATGTCCAGAAAAACATCATGGATGCAATTCTCTAGTCATCCAATCAAAAAAAAAAAAAATCTGTTTGATGTGACTTGATTTTCCTCTTCCTCTGATTCTGCAACTTACCTAACTGTTAATGGTTCACTATCCTTTTCTTCAGCAGAGTTTCCATTAATTTTCCCACTTCTGAGACAAGGCTAAGGACTGTAACCAGTAGTTTCCAATCTCTTCCTTCCTACCTCTCAAGAGATGTTCAATCCCAGGACTATAGCCTCCAGTCGCACAAAATAAGATATCCCAGAAAGGACACTAGGCTGCCTTTTGATTAACTTTCTGTGTTTAGGAAAGAAGGGATTAAATGGAAAGCATTAACAGATTTTGCCAGGAGCAGTAAGGAGATGGCTATAGTTATAGTTAGAGCTTGTATCATTGTTTCATTTTCTAAATCCATTCTCCCCACCACATACTTTCTACTGCAACCCTGGGTATGGCTTACAAACGTTTTAACAGTCTATTTTTAGACAGAATCTCATCACAAAGCATTTTACTCACCTAGATCTGCATAAGCCTGTCTAGCAGCAACCATGACCACTCTGGCCTGATGATTCCACCTGCAGCATTTCATGCTCCACCATATCCACTCAGGCCTAATGTATCCTGCGTAAGCCTATTTTGCTGCAACCACAGCTTGTGAGATCTGACACTTCCAGCTTCAGCATGCCATGCTCCAACCATATCAAAACAGTCTTAGTAAGGCTCAGGATCCTTAATAATTTCCAGTGACCTTTGTAGTACCTAGGAATGCTACATTTTCTGCCTGCAAGGGTATTTTTCAAATGCTACATGGAGCTGACACTGACAATACCACAGCTCTGGGGATGTTACAGTTACACTTCTCGCATTATTGCCTACTGCTCCTGCCATTCCAATTTTTTTAACATTTTTAACCAACACCGCTTCTGCTGCAGTTGCTCCAGGCCATTCTTGCCACATTCTAGTGCCCACTTGTTCTACTGCTCTGTGTATGTGCAAGAACTGGCAAATGTTTTGGGGGTGTTATGGATACCCTTCTTGCTGTGTTGCTCTGATCCTACCATTCCAGTTTTTAAGATATACCAGCACCACTGCTGCCGCCGCCATTCCAAGCCGGTTTTGGTACCTGAGGGTGCATCCTTCCTACTGTTCCAGGCTGTGTTCAAGGTTCTTGCCAAATCCTCTTCCCCTGCAGAACCTGCCCACTTCTTATCATGCCCTAGCCATACATTGCATTGCAAACTTACTGAAACACTCTTCAGAATCCTACTAGGTCTCCTTAAAAATTCACTACAACCGTTACAGATGCTACAAAATGCCGCTGCATGCTTACTCACCAATACACACCGCCATGAACCCATTACGCCAGCTCTCCAATTCCTTCACTGGCTTCCTGTAGCATCTAGGATATTATTCAAAGTACTTACCCTCATACATAAGTATATCTATAACCAAGATATGCAATGGTTCTCTGATCATTTTACATTCCGCACCTCAAAGAGACCAATAAGAAAAATGCACTAAGCCAAACTCGTTTCTTCATCTCTTAAACATATCAAACATGTTTTTACGAGAGACCGCTCATTCACGATTGCTGGAACCAACATCTGGAACAAAATGCCTACAGACCTGCGCCTGGAGCCCTGCCATAGGAAATTTAAACAAAACCTTAAAACCTGGCTGTTCAAACAAGCTTACACTCAATGATCATCTCCTCTACAGAAATGCTGAACACATGTTCCACACACAATACATTATCTTTCTTCAAATAGATATCTTTCTATAACTCCAGCTCATCTAATGTTTCTAAATGTCCACTCTACACTCACCCATTGTAAAGACTGTTTTCGGATCCATTGATCTATACCAAATTAGTGAATTGCTTGTTGCTAAGTTATATTTAACTGTCACTGATTTCCCTTCCCTTATTAGGCATTTCTCAACTGTATACTAAGATTATCATTGGTTTACTTGTTTTGTTTTTAATTGGTATATGTAATGTTTCCTCTTAATTTCATTTGATTGTAAAGCCTTTTGCTGATTTATTGTTCCTTGTAAATTGAGGTGATGTTCTTAACGTGCCGCGGTATATAAAAAATCACTAAATAAATAAATAAAATAAATAAATAAAAATAATACCATCTTCATCTATGGTACTGACCTTCTTGCCATCTCTTGCTCTTGCCATGCTATCCATTCTTTTGCAAACTTGTTGCACCGCTCCATGAACCTTTACTGATTTCATCGCCCATTCACAGTTCCACTGTACTGTGCACTTGGGAAACTACATACTACCTACCTATGACATGCCTGGCTTACTCCGTGACTCAAACATATCCTACTGATCTGGTGCATCAGCCAGGTGCAGCCTTAATTTGACAGGAAAAGGCTTACACCTGTCTGGGTTGTCTGTATATTTCAACAGAATGACTTGTATCTCCCATGCCACTCTGACTTAATGCTATGCCCTCATCCTACACCTTTGGATCCGTGACCTGCTCAGTTTTCCCGCCATGTGCAGATTTTACACCATGGGGTCTTAACTTCTTTCTGCCATTGTACCTTCCTGGCATACTCCATCTCTCACACTTTGAGATTTTCTTGCCAATCTTGGGGGCTACTGTGCACTTCTCCTCTGCTTTTGAAATTTTGATACCACTCTTTCTGATTCTTAGTCCCTTTATCTGTACCTTGGGATATTTCCTGCCAAGTTTTCTGCTTCATTCCCCCTTCAGGGTGCCTTTGGTGCTGATGCCACTTTTGGTGCCACTTTGCCTCTCATGATGCCATCAAGTGTTCATGACACTATTGCAGAGCTAGCATCCTTATTTTTCACCTTAGGCTATTCTTCTTCCTTCTTTGCTTTATTCACATTGCTTTAGAAAACTCTTGCCAATCATTTAAGCCTGGTTCCCCTTTGTCCCTTTGCGGAGCCTTAGGCTACTATTAATGCTACTTTTGATGCTACTTTGCCACACTCTAAATACCTTGCAGTTCTTTTACCCTTCTGATGATTTCTTCTCTCAAGTTTCATTAGAATTGATTAAAAAAACATTACTATTCTGGAGCCCAGAATAGACTGTAATGCTTCCCCATAGGTTTTAATGGAAAATGAATAAAACTAATGAAACAAATAAACTTCTTCTTTTTTTTTTTGCATTGAAACTAATGAAATGAATATGGGTCTCAACAAACCATATGAACAAACTGAAATAAATGTTTTTTTCCACACATCCTTAATAAGGTTTACCCAGATAAGTCATTACACAGATAAAATTTTATCCGGATGAATTAGGGGCATTCCAGAGCAGGGCTAGTTTATCCAGATAACTTATTTCAATACCTCTGACATTCTGGAAAAGTCTGCATGAGGTAAAGAGCAGCCCTTATATATACCTGGATATCTTTAACTTTAACCAGCTATAATCAGCATATAGCCAGTTAAATGTTGATTAAAAAAACATTTTTCAGACCACCAGGTGTAATCTCTAACAACCTCCCGCCCACACATTCTTACTAAAAGTAATTGAAAATCATATTGGGGCATTGTGCCTGATTCCTCTAACCTGTTCAAAAGAAGATGTGGATTATAGCAGTCCAAAGACCTACCCATTATAAAAATCTCAGGCAGGCTGTGGAAGTCCTCTTTCTCCCTACACAACACAATCTGACCCTCCTGCCCCACCTAGAACCTCCAAAAACCCCAAAAGAGTCAGAGTAATGCTGAATTTCACGTGGATTGGTATGAATCTATCATGGTCCTGGTGGCCTGGGGGATTTGTGGGGAGTTTGCAGTTCTGGCTAGAAGCTGAAGAGTAGGTATAGAGGTTATGGGTGGGTGAGAATGGTGGGCTGGGTAATAGACGGGTACCTGGAGTTGGCCTAAGATTTTTTATAGAGGGAAGGGCCTTGGGTATTATTTATTGCACCTTTTTTAAAATTCTTTTTTGGGGGTTGGGATGATCTTTTGCAATGCCCTGATTTGATATTTTTATTATTTTGTATTGTGGAGGAAGGAGGGAGAGGATTTGGCCTTTTGGCCTTAACATTTTTTTTTTCTTTTTACTTTACAAACTGTATGTTGAATATAGCTTGGTTATTCACGTAAACATACTCAGATAGCTTTAACTGATTATATTCTAAGGCACAGTTAAAGTTAGCCAGAAAAATTTATCTGGCTACCTTTAGCTGAATAACTTGTCTGCTCTCTGCTCTTCTGAATATTGACCTCTGAATTTCTTGTAACTTTGGCAGGAATAGATTAATAAATTTCACAGGATTGTCACCTTTCATTCCCTTTGAAATATCCACAATTCTCTGACTGTTTCTTCTACTCCTACCTTCAAATTCCCTTTTAACTTTAGTAATGATTTAGATTTTGTCTTCCAGCAGTGTCACAGTATCTTCCAATAAGGAAATACTTGTTGCATTCACTCTTGAAATACACTTGCACTCTAAGAGTAAACATATTTATTGTAATTCCTTTTGTTGCCCCATGATTCTCTGTCAATAGTACTTTCAGGCTCTGCAGCTCCTTCAAGATTCTGGTAAGTGACGTTTCAGTTTTAATTTCCTTTCTAGTTTCTGTGATGAAAGATGATGGTTGGATCTTTTTGACAGCATTTGACATCATAAATTCTGCTTCCGTTTTAACTAGCAATGTTAGTTATCTCTTAAGATAAGTATTCAGAAGAGACAGCAAGTTTACCAGCACGGTTTACTGATTTTTTGGCTTGTTCCACAAAGAAAGCGCTCACATCTATTCTGCAGTAAGCCTTCTTCTGCCCCCAGCGTAATTAATCTATTTACTTTTTATAAGGACTCTTGTATTCTTGCTTATGCACACACATGGATTAATCAGTTTTGGGAGTGAATCAGCAGACCTTCCTTAGACAGCAGCTGCAATTACATTCTGCATTTGTAGTGAATGCAGATTCTATAATTATAGCGAGTGCATCTAAAATAAACAGTGATTAGGCACTAACATTTTTTAATTCAACGATTAGATTTTTTTTCAGTGGGAGGGGCAGTTTTCTAATAAAATCTGCTGTCACATAACGTTTGAAGAAGGAGTTCTGCAACCTCTAAAACTTCTATACCATAGCCCATATAATTCTTATATTGATCCAGTGAAAGGTATCATAACTTCCAAAGAATCCATTTTCTCCAGGATCAATGTGGTTATTACAATTCTGTTCTGCTCTACAAGAAAAATGCCAATTATAAATACTGATGCCAAATTTAAAAGGAAACAAATTTCACATTTGAAATAAATGAAGAATAGTCCCATGTAACAGATTTCTGCCAGATCCAGCCTGATGGCCTTGAATTTGGTACTGCCACACCGATTCTTTGACACCAGTGGCATGATGGAATTTGAAACAGGCCACTAGCATCCAGGTGGTTTTAGTATAATACAATGCATGCCCAGTACTAGTGTAAACATACACAGGAAACAGACCAGACACTGTCTCTTGTGTTAGAAACAAAGCCCGCTTTACTCTAGGCTTGCTGACTGTATGTAGACTTATACTGTGATACTTTGTGGAAGAGTCAAACACACACAGTATTCTAGGTCCTTTAAACATTCAGAAAAACAGGGAGCAAAAACTGCTGTACCTGCTTGTCATAGTCGCAATGAAACACAGGACTCATGATGCAGAAAAACTGAGATCCATATTGAGTAAGCCAGCGAGCAGGAAAGTTATCCAGGTAAAGATGCCCAAATAAATTAAGCTGAATATTCAGCAGGAGAAGCCTCCCCTGTACATGGATTCTGCTATCCAGGTAAAAATCCAAATTACTTTAGCTATGGTGCTGAATATGGAAGGATAAAGTTACCCAAGTAAGTTTACCCAGCAAGGCAGGTTCTGTAATGAGGTAGGGGGGATAATGAGGTAGGGGAAGGGGGCTGCTTGAGATGGCAAAATTTTAGAATAGCAAAATGTGTCACCCAAAACAATCCTCTGGCAGTTGCCTCATCATGCCACCAGACTCATCTAACAAAATGCTAAAAGAAGAACCCCATGACACAAATAGATGATATGCCCACACCTAAAGTAAGAAGAGCTGAAGAACTGAAGAGGCCCTGTGGGCTGCCAGCAGAGCCCAACCCACTTGTAGCAAAGAAGAAGGGAGACCACACTGGCAAGAAGTGGAGCCCAAACTGCCAGTGGTTAGGAAGAGGAGGCTGTGCTGGCCACTGGCAGGAGAAGAACAGAGAGGCACAGCAGGAGAAAATGAAAAGACTCCACTACCTGCTTAGCTTATCTGCTCACAGCAAAATAGAAAAGGGACACACAGCATATGTGAGAGAGCATGTGTGTTTGTGTGTGAAAGGGAGTAAGTGTAGGTGAGATCATATATGTATGACAGAGGAAATGTATGTGTGAACATGTGTGAGCATATCTGTGTGTGAGAGAGCATGGGTGAACAGCTGTGTGCTTGAGAGAACATGTATGAAATTCTGTATAAGAGCATGTATGAGAATAGTTGTATGTGTGTAAGAGCTATGTGTGTGAAAGAACATGTGTTAGCATCTGGGTGCGTGAAAGCATGTGTGAGAGCAACTCTGTGTGAGAGAGCTTGTATGAAAGCATCTGTGTGTGTGTGTGTGTATATGAAAGAACATGTGAGCGATCATTTGTGTGAGCATCTGTGTCTGTATGTGTGAATGTTCAAGTGTTAGGGCATCTGTGAAGTTCATGTGTGAGAGCATCTGTGTGTACATGTGTGTGAAAGAGTATGGTGAGAGCATGTGTATATATGAAAGAACATGTGTGAGAGCATCTGGGTATGTGTATGTGAAAGGGCACGAGTGAGAGCATATGTATTTGTTAGAACATCTTTATATGTATGTGAAACAGCATGTGTGAGAGCATCTGAGTGTGTGAGAGAGCTTGGGTTAGAGTATCTGTATGTGTATGGAAGAGTACGTGTGTATATGAAAGAGCATGTATGAGAGCATTTGTATATGAGAGAACATATGTGAGAACATTTGTGTATGTGTGTGTGTGAAAGAGCATGTGTGAGAACAACTCTATGTGAGTGTGTGTGTGTAAAAGAGCATGTGTGAGAGCATGTGCGTATCTGAATGAGCATGAGCAAGAGGATTTGTGTGTATATGAGAGAGAAAATGTTCTTGCACATGTGTTTATATATATGAGGGGAACAAGTTCCTCCTCCCTGCCCTACACACTAATCCATGGCAATCTCAGAGTGACTGGAAATTAAAAGTTCCCAGGTATGGAAAATGGTGATTTTTTTTAATCCTTATTAGTTTTAATTATTGGGTTTTATTTGATGTGTTTGCTATTTTGAAATATTTTATTGATATTTGGGTGAATGTATATAATTTTTATATGAATTGTTAATTATTGGCCATTATTCTATTCATCAGCTGGTTTGAAATATTTTATTAGTATTTTATTTTACTATTATGGTTGATTGTTTTATAGTTCTTAAGTTTAATGTTGCACTGAATATAGTCTGGCTGATTTCCAGTTCATTTATTTCCACTGATTTCCAGTTCATTTCCAGTTCATTTCCAGTTTTCCAGTTCATTTCCAGTTCATTTATTTCATTTATTTCCAGTTCATTTATTTCACTGATTTCCAGTTCATTCTCTTTGAATTACATAGAAATATGTTATGTATTAATGTTACCCATATTTGTTTACTCCCGTAATATGTTACCTGTTGATGTTTTTACTATGATTATTTTATATTATGCTTCTCTCCCCCTTTTTTCTCGTTGAATTACATAGAAATATGTCATGTTTTAAAGTTACCTATTTTTTGTTTACTCCTGTAATATGTTGTTTAAAATGTAAACCGGAGTGAAGGCAGACTGCTATACCCTGGTATATAAACTCTTCTAAATAAATAAATAAATAAATAAATAAATAAATAAATAAATAAATAAATTTATAGTCTATATGTTTCTATTTATACTTTATTCTAGATTTGGTGAGCATCTGTCTGTGTTCTGCATGTGTGACTGAGATGAACTATTCTGCTAGTGTGTAGTTTATCTATAAGGATCTGCTATTACTGACATAAGTAGCATGGGACCTATTTAGTCTTTGGATACTTACCAGGTACTTATAGCCTAGATTGGCCGCTGTTGGAAACAGAATGTTGGGCTTGATGGACCCTTGGTATGACCCAGTATGGCAATTTATTATGTTCTTGTGTTATTATGATCTATAGTAAGCTGACATTATCTGTTTTCCTAAATAGAGGTGTATTTGTGTTTGGTCTGGTGAAATATTTGCAGCATTGCTTTTTCATAATTAGACTTTTTAGTGTTTGAGTGCTGACAGTGCTATTTTAGTATGAAAAGTTTACAAAATTGTAATTTGGTTTATTCAGGGTTTTCAGAGGGGAAAACCCCCACATCTAACATGCATTACAGTAGACCTAATCTATATATATAAATGCCAAAGCCCTCATTGACTCACTGACTTCCTCGCTCATCACTAATTCTCCCACTTTCCGAGTACCTAAAGGCTGAAACTTGGCTCCGTCATTCCCTATCAAGTCCTTGGAAAAACTAACCACTTCTCACTTTCCTACATTAGATGTTTCATTCCAGCCATTGAACATACCCCACAAGGGTCTTGTTGGGGTCACCAAAAAAAATGTTGAGTACACCTTTTCGGCTCCACTACTTGCTACATGTATACAATAGAGTGGCAAAAACGAGGTCTTCCCCACGTCCACATCTTCCTATCGCTGCGAGATCGGATCAAACCGGACCTCATTGTCAAACCGGACCTCATTGATCAAGTAATCACTGCAGAGATTCCTGACCCTGAAGTTGACCCACTACTCCATCAAATCGTTAAGTCAATAATGCTTCATGGACCATGTGGACTCCAAAACAGAAACTCCCCTTGCATGGTAAGTGGATCCTGCAGTAAGAAGTACCCCCATCCACTCATCAAAGAAACTCAGACAGGAGATGATGGATACCCCCAGTACCAATGGCGTGCTCCTTCCGATGGCAGCCATATCTTCACCATCAACGGAGTCGAACAAGACAACAGATGAGTGGTCTCTTACAACCGTGTACTCTCCCAAACCTTCCATGCGTATATTAATGTTGAGTTTGCAATTCTGTAAAATCAATCAAGTACATCTGTAAATACATCAACAAGGGCAGTGACCAGGCCGTATTTGCCCAGGAGAAACAACACGATGAGGTATCACGGTATGAGACAGGGCATTACATTAGCTGCTCTGAAGCAGTCTGGTGCATATTCTGTTTCCCTATTCATAAACGTTTTCCCCTAGTCGTTCATCTCGCTGTTCATCTGGAGAATGGCCAGAGGATTTACTTCACAGCCGACAACATTGTAGAAAAAGTACACAATCCTCCCTAAACAACCCTGTTGGAATTCTTTGATTTTTGCACGCAGAATGATTTTGCCAAACAGCTCCTGTACTCTGAGGTTCCAGCCTACTACATTTGGAAAAATAAACAATTTGACCTGGACATGATTCATCACATGTAACAATTAAACATTTATAACAAACTATGGGGGTCATTTTTCAAAATGCGGTAAGGCGTTTTCGCATGCGCTAAGGGATTACGCATGCGAAAAGCCCAGTTAACGCATGCGATAAGCCCTTAACGCATGCGAAAACGTGTTTACCGCATGCGATCGCACCATATCGTATGGTGCGATGCAAATTCCAAAAATAGGAGGTGTTAGGGGCAGAGAGTGGGTTGGGTTAGCCTGTGTGTGAAGAGCTATTGCATAGCTGTAATGTGCGGTAAGGTTTCATTGCCATTTGTGATGTCTCCCACAAGTCTGATTTTTTTTTTTGTGTGAAAGAGAGAGAGAGAGAGAGCCATAATATTATGGCCCATAGGCAGGTATTTGTATCCCTATTAGAGATGTGAATCGTGTCCTCGATCGTCTTAACGATCGATTTCGGCTGGGAGGGGGAGGAAATCGTATTGTTGCCGTTTGTGTGTGTAAAGTATCGTCATAATCGTTAAAATCGTGAGCCGGCACACTAAAACCCCCTAAAACCCACCCCCGACCCTTTAAATTAAATCCCCCCCCCAAATGCCTTAAATTACCTGGTGGTCCAGCAGCACACTAAAACCCCCTAAAACCCACCCCCGACCCTTTAAATTAAATCCCCCACCCTCCCGACCCCCCCCCCAAATGCATTAAATTACCTGGGAGTCCTCCGTAGCGGCGGTCCGTGGCTAAATCGGGGGAAGGGGGAGAGCACGAAAACCGGCACACTAGATCGTGAGGTCTTCAGCCGGCGCCATTTTTCAAAATGGCCACCGCAAAATGGCGGCAGCCATAGACAAAAACGATTCGACGCAAGAGGTCGTTCTGGACCCCCGCTGGACTTTTGGCAAGTCTTGTGGGGGTCAGGAGGCCCCCCCAAGCTGGCCAAAAGTTCCTGGGGGTCCAGCAGGGGTCAAGGAGCGATTTCCTGCCGCAAATCATTTTCCGTACGGAAATGGCGCCGGCAGGAGATCGACTGCAGGAGGTCGTTCAGCGAGGTCCGGAACCCTCGCGAGATTTCCGGACCTCGCTGAATGACCTCCTGCAGTCGATCTCCTGCCGGCGCCATTTTCCGTACGGACAATGGCGCCGGCCATACGCGTATGGCCGGCGCCATTTTCCATACGGAAAACGATTGGTGGCAGGAAATCGCTCCTTGACCCCCGCTGGAGCCCCAGGAACTTTTGGCCAGCTTGGGGGGGCCTCCTGACCCCCACAAGACTTGCCAAAAGTCCAGCGGGGGTCCGGAACGACCTCTTGCGTCGAATCGTTTTTGTCTATGGCCGCCACCATTTTGCGGTGGCCATTTTGAAAAATGGCGCCAGCTGAAGACCTCACGATCTAGTGTGCAGGTTTTTGTGCTCTCCCCCTTCCCCCGATTTAGCCACGGACCGCCGCTACGGAGGACTCCCAGGTAATTTAATGCATTTGGGGGGGGGTTCGGGAGGGTGGGGGATTTAATTTAAAGGGTCGGAGGTGGGTTTTAGGGGGTTTTAGTGTGCCGGTTTTCCTGCCCTCCCCCTTCCCCCGATTTACGATTTTTTGACGATAAATCGGGGGAATTGGTATTGTATCGTGGCCCTAACGATTTTTGACGATTTAAAATATATCGGACAATATTTTAAATCATCAAAAAACGATTCACATCCCTAATCCCTATGGTAGGCCCACCTAGTAACTCGAGGTGGGGATTAGGTAAGAGTGTAGGGGGTTAGGGACCACTTTGACATTCTATGTGACACTTACGACCAGAACAGTGGTCTCTTGTGAAGATTTGCTGGCCTTCGGAGTGAGGAAACTCACTCCAAGATGAGACTTGGGCAAGGTTCTCTCAACCTAGCTTGATGGACTCTCTACCTGGGTAACATCAAGCTAGGTTGAGAGAACCTTGCCCAACTCTCATCTTGGAGTGAGTTTCCTCACTCCGAAGGCCAGCAAATCTTCACAAGAGACCACTGTTCTGGTCGTAGGTGTCACATAGAATGTCAAAGTGGTCCCTAACACCCTACACTCTTACCTAATCCCCACCTCGAGTTACTAGGTGGGCCTACCATAGGGATACAAATACCTGCCTATGGGCCATGATATTATGGCCAGGTGTGCTCTCTCTCTCTCTCTCTCTCTCTCTCTCTCTCTCTCTCTCTCAACCATTAAAAATGGTCCACCAGTGGTTGTATGCAGGAAATTCAACAGGTCTGGCACTTATTTCAGAATCTGAAATGGTATCACAATTTGCATGCAGTACTTACTACATTTTAATAAATCCACCCCTATGTTACCAAACCTTATGGCACCTATGTAAACTGACAAATTTTAGTATCATTACTTTTATGTGCCTTATTATAAATAAAGTGGACAGCGCATACCAGCCTACCCAGGAGTGAAAAAGGACCAAGTCCTAGGCAGAGTGTAAACAGTCCACCCAAACAATTTGGAGTGCTATCATCTCAGACTCTTGCTTCATGAGGTCAGAGGGCCCATGTCCTTTCAATAACTTAAAACTGTCGCTGGTGTGCTACAACCCACATTCCAGTCTGCCTGTCAAGCACTCAGTCTGTTAGAAGATCATACGAACTGGGACAATACTCTCCAGGAAGCTGAACTTTCACATTCGCCACCTAGGATCTGTCAGCTCTTGGCTATTATGTTGGTGCTCTGTCAAATGGTAAACCCCTTACCACTATGGGAAAAAAAATAAAGATAGTCTTTCAGAGGATATTCATAGGCAGCTGCAGAGGGGATCTCTCCAAGATGATGTCCAAGAACAGTCATCCATAATCTATAACAAATGCCTCACCTTTTAGGACTTTTCAGCTTGGAGAAGAGACGACTGAGGGGGGATATGATAGAGGTGTTTAAAATCATGAGAGGTCTAGAACGGGTAGATGTGAATCGGTTACTTACTCTTTCGGATAGTAGAAAGACTAGGGGACACTCCATGAAGTTAGCATGGGGCACATTTAAAACTAATCGGAGAAAGTTCTTTTTTACTCAACGCACAATTAAACTCTGGAATTTGTTGCCAGAGAATGTGGTTCGTGCAGTTAGTATAGCTGTGTTTAAAAAAGGATTGGATAAGTTCTTGGAGGAGAAGTCCATTACCTGCTATTAAGTTCACTTAGAGAATAGCCACTGCCATTAGCAATGATTACATGGAATAGAATTAGTTTTTGGGTACTTGCCAGGTTCTTATGGCCTGGATTGGCCACTGTTGGAAACAGGATGCTGGGCTTGATGGACCCTTGGTCTGACCCAGTATGGCATTTTCTTATGTTCTTATGTTCTTACCTTCCTTCAGGATTGTGTACTGGCTATAGGAAGTCAACCTCTTCACAAGTATGACTTGCCTGTGCCATCACACGAACACGAACATGCTGCAGCTAACCCCGACTATTTCAGAGAGCTGGCTTACAACATCTGCGATCTGGCCAAGATAATTTACGACAATGAGCCAAGGCTGAATACCGAGCAGAGGAACGTCTACCACAATGTCATGACCAGCGTTCACTGTCAAAGTGGCTGAATCTTTTTCCTAGATGCTCCAGGAAGTACTGGTAAAACATTCTGGCATCGCAGCGACGCTTCTGGAAGGTGAACAGATGGCACACTCTGCCTTCAAGCTTCCTCTCAACTCAACAACAACGAAACACCTCTGTGCAACAGCTCCAAGCAGAGCAACATGACGCAGGTAGTCCGACAGTACAAACTCATAGTAGGATGAGTGCACCATGGCCCACAGAGGCGGCATTGATACTCTCCATAGGATGCTCCCAGACATCCGAAACAACATCAGCCTAATGGGAGGGTTGACAATACTGCTCGCCGGGGACTTCAGACAGACCCTTCCAATTGTTCCACGGGGGACCCGTGCTGATGAAGTTAAAGCCTCTTTCAAGTCCTCTTACCTGTGGCCCACAGTGAAAGTCCTGTCCTTGAGAATGAACATGAGGGTGCACCTGACAGGTGACGTCAAGGCAGGGGAGTTTTCACACCTTCTTTTGCCTATAGGAGATGGTACACTCCATGAACAAGATGGCAAAGTGAAACTCCGGCAAATCTATATCACCTGGTCACAGATTTGAAAAGTCTTACACAAAAGGTATACCCGGATCTTCAAAACATCCACATGAAGGACACATCGTGGTTTAGAGAGAGGGCAATTTTAACTTCTACAAATGACATGTCAAACTCTATCAATGACACACTCCTGCAGGCATTCACCTCAGAAACAAAAACTTATAAGTCTGTGAACTCGGTTTTCAAAGTCAACAACGCGGTACATTACCCTGTCAAGTTCCTGCACAGTCTCAACCCTCCACGCATTCCTCAGCACAATCTCATTTTGAAGGTTGGTGCACCAATTATGTTACTAAGAAATTTACAGCCACCAAAACTCTGCAATGGCACCAGGCTTCAAGTCAAGTCCCTCCATAGAAATGTCATTGAAGCAATCATTTTCACAGGTTGTGGACGAGAGGAAACAGTTTTCATCCCTCGTATTCCCCTTATACCATCAGACGTACCCATTCAGTTTAAATACCTGCAGTTCCCGGTCAGAGTGTGCTTCGCGATATTAACAAATCTCAGGGCCAGACTCTCAAGGTCATTGGTGTTGACTTGAGGCACCACTACTTCTCTCATGGCCAGCTGTACGTGGTCTGCTCTAGAGTCAGCTCAGCTGATAGCCTCATCATACTGCAGCCAGAGGGTCACACAGCAAACGTTGTATACAAATAAATCATTATGTCGTGACAGGCAACTCACAGTACATTCATTCCACATATTCATTTCACATTTTTAAATTACCACTAACCTCACTCTATAATAATAACATGTTCATTTTAAATATATAAACTCCAAATCCCTCACTCACTCAAAACAATTACTTTTCAACTTGCGTGAAATAAACTCACACGTTTCTATCAACTTCTTCACCGTAGCGAAGCACGGGTATTCCAATAGTACCATATATATTCCAAATGAGATTTTTTATTTTTCGCAGGGCTGTGATATTTTGTGATATTTTAATCTCAGAAGACTGTACTTTCAATGTCCTTTTTCATGTAAAATTGGTTATTATAAATACAGAATTTAAAATTATGTGGTTAAGGCAGGGGGAGGGGGGCTCAGTTCCAAGGTCATAACATTTGCATGAGGTGCTTAATGCCCTTGCTTCAGCCTGGAGAGTTTATCACACAAAAATCCTCACCATTCATCCTTCTCCCACTTCTCTAGGAGAAAATGCTGGGGGAAAAGTTGGGAGGCATGTCTTAGGGTTCCCAGGAGAGTGACAAGGTTACCAGCTTCCCAGAAACATTATCACTGACACTCTGCCTCTCCTCTGGAAACTCTGATCCCTGCTTTCTGCCTTCCACAGCATTTTAATCACCAATATGCCCAGACTATAAAAAGATCCCCTCTTGTCCCTCTGATGATTTGACATTTGCCGTGGCAGGGGTGGGGTGAGGGAGCCATCTCATCTCTTGCCTCAGGCAGCAGATTGCTTTCAGCTGCCCCTGTTACCCAGAGAACTTGAAACCTAACCAGCTATATTCTGAGGCAAATATCCCAATAGGATGTCTTAGACTTAGCTGGCTAATTTACATGGGATTTTCAGCAGTATGTGAATGCTGCTGAATTTTTCTGTCAAAATCGCTATTTAGCTGCATAAGTCATATCCAGCTAAGTCTAACTTATCCAGTTAACTTAACCAGACAAGTACGAATGCCGCTAGTTATCCAGCTAAGTTAAAAGCATGAGTAGAGCTGCCCACATGCACCCATTGCCCACCTACTAGATATTTGACTATCTACTTAACTGGATAAGTGACCTATCAGGCTACATGGCGGCTGCTGAATGTAGCTTGATATTCAATGGCTGCCAATTAGCCAAGCACGTTGCTACATATCTGGCTAAGCAGCCTTAAATAATGGGTCCACTGAAACTTGGATCTCTGTGAGTGGAATTCCAGCATTTTATTTGAAGGATGAGGCTCATAATTTAGGTGTTATGGTACATTCTAAAATATCTTTAGTCATGTTAGAAATGTTTCAAAAAATATGGATTATAAGCTGCAGACAGGTTAATTTCTCTCCCCTGGATTTTTGTCTAGTAGTCCAAGCAGTGGTGCTTAGTTCAGTGGATTTTGTAATGAATTGTAGGATTATCAAGGTATTTAATAGGGATGTGAATCGTTTTTCAACGATTAAAATTATCGTCCGATAATTTTAATATCGTCTTAAATCGTTATAGAACACAATACAATAGAAATTCTAACGATTTATCGTTAAAAATCGTTAAATCGTGTTAGTGCGCACTAACTCCCAGTTAGTGCGCACTAACTCGAGTTAGTGCGCACTAACTGAAAATGATACAAATTGACACTTTCCAGGTCAGTAAAGGTCAGTTAGGAATGAATATGTGTTCCTATTGGCTGGCTGCCCTCTTATCTATTGATGTTAACCAGGTTCCCACTGAGGTGATGGTTGGGGGGATGGGAAATGGAATGAAAACTCAGGAACACTAACAGAAAATGATACAAATTATTGACACTATCCAGGTCAGTAAAGGTCAGTTAGGAATGAATATGTATTCCTATTGGCTGGCTGCCCTCTTATCTATTGATGTTGCCAAGGATCCAACTGAGGTGATGGTTGGGGGGATGGGAAATGAAAACTGTTGGTAGTTGACAAAAAAAGTAATGTGATCAGTCAATATGACTAGAACCTGTGCCCTATTCCTGATACCAGGGGTGTTGTGATCTTCCTGCACTCAGTGCCCTATCCCTGATACCAGTCTGAGACAGCGCCCTCCCTGCATTACTAGTGAGAGGCTGGCTTCACAGACAGGGGGGAGCTGCCTGACCCTCACTCCTGACTTCCCCCATGTCCCAGCTAGTGAATGGTGTGTGGGTGAGGGGGGGGGGGGGAGGATGGTGAAGTCTGAGACAGCTCCCTCCCTGCATTACTAGTGAGAGGCTGGCTTCACAGACAGGGGGGAGCTGCCTGACCCTCACTCCTGACTTCCCCCATGTCCCAGCTAGTGAATGGTGTGTGGGTGAGGGGGGGGGGGAGGATGGTGAAGTCTGAGACAGCTCCCTCCCTGCATTACTAGTGAGAGGCTGGCTTCACAGACAGGGGGGAGCTGCCTGACCCTCACTCCTGACTTCCCCCATGTCCCAGCTAGTGAATGGTGTGTGGGTGAGGGGGGGGGGGGGGGGGAGGATGGTGAAGTCTGAGACAGCTCCCTCCCTGCATTACTAGTGATAGGCTGGCTTCACAGACAGGGGGGAGCTGCCTGACCCTCACTCCTGACTTCCCCCATGTCCCAGCTAGTGAATGGTGTGTGGGTGAGGGGGGGGGGGGAGGATGGTGAAGTCTGAGACAGCTCCCTCCCCTGCATTACTAGTGAGAGGCTGGCTTCACAGACAGGTGGGAGCTGCCTGACCCTCACTCCTGACTTCCCCCATGTCCCAGCTAGTGAATGGTGTGTGGGTGAGGGGGGGGGGAGGATGGTGAAGTCTGAGACAGCTCCCTCCCTGCATTACTAGTGAGAGGCTGGCTTCACAGACAGGGGGGAGCTGCCTGACCCTCACTCCTGACTTCCCCCATGTCCCAGCTAGTGAATGGTGTGTGGGTGAGGGGGGGGGGGGGGAGGATGGTGAAGTCTGAGACAGCTCCCTCCCTGCATTACTAGTGATAGGCTGGCTTCACAGACAGGGGGGAGCTGCCTGACCCTCACTCCTGACTTCCTCCATGTCCCAGCTAGTGAATGGTGTGTGGGTGAGGGGGGGGGGGAGGATGGTGAAGTCTGAGACAGCTCCCTCCCTGCATTACTAGTGAGAGGCTGGCTTCACAGACAGGGGGGAGCTGCCTGACCCTCACTGCTCCGGGGTATTGTGATCTTCCTGCACACAGTGCCCTATCCCTGATACCAGGGGTGTTGTGATCTTCCTGCATGCAGTGCCCTATCCCTATTAATACCAGGAGTGTTGTGATCTTCCTGCATGCAGTGCCCTATCCCTGATACCGGGATGTGTGCAAGAAGATCACAACACCCCCGGTATCAGGAATAGGGCACTGTGTGCAGGAAGATCACAACACCCCCGGTATCAGGAATAGGGCACTGTGTGCAGGAAGATCACAACACCCCTGGTATTAATAGGGATAGGGCACTGTGTACATGAAGATCACAACACCCCTGGTGCCAGGGTTAGGGCACTGTGTGCAAGAAGATCACAACACTCCTGGTATTAATAGGGATAGGGCACTGTGTGCAGGAAGATCACAACACCTCTGGTGTCAGGGTTAGGGCACTGTGTGCAGGAAGATCACAACACTCCTGGTATGAATAGGGATAGGGCACTGTGTGCAGGAAGATCACAACACCCCTGGTGCCAGGGTTAGGGCACTGTGTGCAGGAAGATCACAACACCCCTGGTGCCAGGGTTAGGGCACTGTGTGCAGGAAGATCACAACACTCCTGGTATTAATAGGGATAGGGCACTGTGTGCAGGAAGATCACAATACCCCTGGTATCAGGGTTAGGGCACAAGTTCTAGTCACATTGACTGATCACATTACTTGTTTTGTCAAGCTACCAACTGTTTCCATTTCCCATCCCCCATATACTGTCAGTGGGAAACTTGGTAACATGAATAAATAAGAGGGCAGCCAATAGGAATACATATTCATTCCTAAACTGACCTTAACTGACCTGAAAAGTGTCAAATTGTATCATTTTCAGTTAGTGCGCACTAACTCCCAGTTAGTGCGCACTAACTCCCGTTAGTGTGCACTAACTCGAGTTAGTGCGCACTAATCGGAAAAAATGATTTTTAACGATTTTTTAACTAAAAAATCGTGCCTAACACGATTTTCTTGCCCTGCCACACGATTTCTATCGTTAAGACGATATGGAAAACGATTCACATCCCTAGTATTTAATGTGGGCATTGTAAACTAAATTGTGTAAAATGCAGCAGTCAGGGTAGTGCATGTTTTACACTGGAGTGGGGGTGGGGGGAATGTTGGGATCAATTCTGTTGTGGTGCAGGTCTCTGAAGATGGTTCTGCCTTTGTGGTGACTGCTTTACATGGAGGCCAAGAGTTATCGTCTCACTCCACCCTGTTCAGTCACCTCTTATAACATCAAAGTCCTTAGTTATGAACAGCAATTATGGGTCTAGAGCAATCTCTTTTATGTAAGTTGATTAAACTATGACATTTTTGGAACAATTGCATTTACAAGTGCATTCTCACTCTCAGTTAATTCAAGAGCATAGAAGGAAGGATAGCTTGGTCTCTCATAGTAACATAGTAATGACTGCAGAAAAAGATCAAATACTCCATCAAGTCTGCCCAACAAGTTTCTTATAGTAGTATCTGCCACTCCATGCAGGTTAATCCCAAGCCTTATGTTAAGGGTAGTTATATTTATAATCAAAACAAAGTAACTGTCAAACCGATAACAAAATTATTGCTTGTAAAATGTATGCATGCAAAATTTGAACAGGGTGAGCAGCAATCCTGGCAATTCATACATTGCTGCTTCAATGTGTTTTGCCTTTGGTCTTGGCCATAGAAGTAGTCCTCTACTTTTTCCCTAATGTCTGCGCATCAGTACTCTGGACCATAAAAGTCAGGACCCAGCATTAGTTGTCATCTGAATCCATTGCCCCTTTTTTCCCTGTCAAAGCAGAGAGTGCTACTATAGTTGCATCAAAATTATATAAGCAAATTGGTTAAGGGTAGTAATCCCCATGCCTTCTGTTAGGGGTAGTAGCTGCTGCTCCATGCTAGTTACCCCCCCCCCCTCCCATGCACCCTATTCTTAATTTCCAACTCTAGCTTATAGGGATCTACAGTGCTTATCCCATGCCTTTTTAAATTCATTTACTGTTTTGTCTTTACCACTTCTTCAGAAGTGCATTTAGGCATCCACCACCCTCTCTTTGAAGAAATATTTCTTGATGCTGTTCTGAGTCGTCCCCCCTGAAGTTTCATATCATGTCCCTTAGCTCTACTGTTTGCTTTCCAAAGGAAAAGATTTGAGGAATGTGCATCATTAAAACATTTCAGGTATCTGAAGGTCTTTTTAATCTCCCCTGCACCTCCTCTCTTCCTGTGTATACATATTCAGATCCTTTAACCTCTTTCCATACGTCTTCTGCTCCAGATTCAACACCATTTTGATTGCCCTTCTCTGGACTGAATCTTTCCTGCCTCTATCCTTTTTGAGAAATGGTCTCCAGAAATGAACACATTACTCCAGGTAATAAGGCCTCATCAAGGACCTGTACAAGGGCATTATCACCTCCTTTTTCTTACTGGTTATTCTCTCTATGCAGCTCAGCAACTTTTATAGATACCAGTTCTTTTTCAAAACACAGAAATGCAGAAGAAAATAACAATGCCAGCAAGAAATCAATCTATATTACAGCTTACAAATTAAAATTCAGCATCTGGCCACAAGCTCAATGGATAAGTATGTCTCTGTAGTGGCACCTATGTAATTTATTTTTCCTCTACTAAAGAAATTCTTGATGATCCCCAGCTTTTTTTTTTTATTAGAAAACATGCCAGGTCATTCATTAAATTGCATTAGTGCCGGAATGCACAATAAATGGTGTCTAATATGCGTTGCACTCGAAAAATAGTGCAATGCAAGCTACCATGCAAATTTTAAATATAGTATGCAAATTAAGGGGTTCTACCACATTCTCAATAGCTTAACATACCCTAACACGGGATTTAACATCAGAAATATCTACACTTTTTTTTTTGCGGTACAAGGGGGAAAATATTTTATTGTACACCCACAGCTGTTATCGTGGATTGCAGCTATTATCGTGGCTATTATCGCATGCAATAAGATATGAGATCTTCTATCAGACACACCTACCAGATCCTCATGGGCCAATAAAACCACCTGCTCTTACCTGGCCTGTCTTCCTAAACCCATGATGTTTGTGGCAAGTTTACTAGTTCGAGAATATTGGATGCTAGGGATGTGCAGACAAAAAGTTTATGTTCATAAGTCCATAAGTCGAAAAGGGGGGTCAATTTCGGTCAATATGGACATATGGAGAATTCCATAAGTTGAGTCTATGTCCATATGTGCACCGGTTCCCTAAATAAAAATTTAAACCCCTCACCCTCCTTAATCCCCCCCAAGACTTACCAAAATTCCCTGGTGGTCCAGCGGGGAGTCAGGAAGCCATTCCTCTATTCCTTTGCGAGGAGCACGTGACGTCCGCGTCACGTCGGAGTGACGCGGCCGTCACGTGGTCCACCGCGGTTCCGCTCCCGGACCCCTCGTTGGACACAAACAAAACTTTTGGCCAGCTTGGGGGGGCCTCCTGACCTCCCCAAGCTGGCCAAAAGTTCCATTTGTGTCCAACGAGGGGTCCGGGAGCGGAACCGTGGTGGACTACATGACGGCCGCGTCACTCCGACGTGACGCGGACGTCATGTGCTCCTCGCAAAGGAATAGAGAAATGGCTTCCTGACTCCCCGCTGGATCACCAGGGAGTTTTGGTAAGTCTTGGGGGGGATTAAGGAGGGTGAGGGGTTTAAATTTTTATTTAGGATCAACGATCGTGATTTCCAACGTATTCAACATAGCTATGTTGAATAAGTTGGAAATCCGATCGTTTTCGCCTCATCACTTTTTTAAGTTAAAAAAAAAAAAAGTAGCGTTTTACATATAAGTTCAAAACGAATGCACACCCCTATTGGATGCGTCAGGAGGCTCGCCACAGACAACAACAAGAGGAATATCAACAGCTTCAAGGACAGGCAATGGAAGTTCCAATCCCTGCACCAAAGCTCAACCCACTGGCCCCTCAGGGAGAGGGTTGAGGCCCACAGCAATGCCTGGCATGCAGGTGGGCATGGCAGAGGAGATACAGGAAGTACATCTTTTCTCCATGAGCCTCATTGCTAGGCATGCCAGAGGATTATGTGCTTAGCAGGTATCACCTCAGCTCTCAGGCTTTCTTGGAATCATATGAACAAATAAGAGTGGATCTGGATCCAGTCATGGAAAGGTCCCATGCTATGCTGGGCCTCAACAAACAACTGGCCACCCTGTATTTCATGGCAAGTGGCTCCTTCCAAATGAAGTAGGGGTCAAGGGGGAATGTCCCAAACCACTGTTTCCTGCTGTCTGGACCAGGTTATAACAGCTATATCTTACTGCATGAATTGCTAAATAGCATTTGATTGAATTGAAGAGAGGCTGTTATGCCATCTCTAACTTTCCCAATGTTCTGGGAGCTATCAACTGCAATCAAGTAGTCATCATCCCACTCTGTGACAGGGAGATTTTCCACAACAGAAAGTTCTTCCACTCCGTCAATTTGTAAGTAGTCTGTGACACTTAAATGTGCTTTCAAGATGTGGTGGCCAGGTACCCGGGAGCCACGCATGACTTCTTTATACTAAGGTCATCGGGCCTGTATGAAAATTTTGAGAAGGGCCTCTATGGTGACAGATTGTAGGTAAGAGAGATGCTTCTTTCTCTTTTCCATCTCTGGCTACATGTTTTCAGCAAATAACATAGACATAGGGGTGCTGTGGGGGATGTAACAGCATCGCTGACATGCCAAGGAGCTTCTGAAGTTAGGTCTGCATGCCATTACACCAGGGCCTGACTTTCTTTCCCCATGCTCCAGAGGCCTTCTAATCTTGTGAGGCCAAACAATGAACTCACCATAAAGCTTGATGGGTGCACCTGCACTACACACTTTGTATTGCTTCATTAGGAAAATTGGCCTTTTCCAATCCTCCGATTTGGAGCAGTTGAAATCTCAAAGGTTAATCACAACCTTTAAGTGTCCACACTGCTGGTACTTGCAGATCAGATGTGGCCTGTTAGTGATCGGTCAGCCTGGATGTTAGGCACATTTTGTCTTGCTCATCACACAAGTAAAACAGAAGCAGTGGCCTGTGTATTTTGGGACTTAGATTATTCCCTGTGTCAGGGCTAACAAATTTCTATCTCTGGAGGACATACTGCAGAACATCCAGGGACTTGCACATTCAGACCACAAAGTAGAGGTTTTTCTGCTAGGATAGGTGTGGCAACTCTGATGTACTGCTTCAGTGTTTGATGACTGATACAAATGAGTAAACTTAGCTTGGTTGTGAGGGGCTACCACACATTTGGTGGAATCTCCAGACACAGTTTACTAGTCAGGAAGATCTGACCTAGGAATATCTGACCTAGATTCAGCTAATGCTACATTGCTCATATAGTGTCCCAGAAATAGGTGGCATGCACTTAGGGTAGGGAAATAGGTTTAAGGTTCAGGCTGCAGCCAGATCCGAATGTGACTATGGTGTGAATGATGCTCCCATTCTGTCTTTGCTGCAGAAGATTTAGGATACGATTGCAGAGCCTGGTTTTTCACCCTTGTTGCTATTCCCAAAATGCCGCAGGGACGAGGTACAACAAAGCCTTATGTTCTGCCTACTGTGTCTTAGAACATACCTTCAAAGTTCTCAAAAGTAGATTTTGCTGTTTGGCAAAATCGATGGAGCTTTAATGTATGCCCCACCCAAAGTAGGATATATAGTGCTCCTCTGCTGTGTATTCCATAATCTCGATCTATGCCACGGGATACCAATAAAAATGCTTCCATATCTACCCCCAGATCTCCCATGTGTACCTGCATAAGCTGAGGACACCACGCTGAGTTGTAGCCAGCTTCAGCAAAACCTCATAGAACACTAATTTGCCTGTTAGGCATCAACTACCCCTTCCCCTTCCATGGAAGGAAGGCCAGTAGAGTGTTTTTAGCTGCTCTCCTCTCTATCATCTTTCTTTCACTTGCTGTTCCTCTGTCTGGGTCAGTGTGTAACAGAAAACATATATTCCTTCATCTTGGCAAATTGTAGTCAAACTAAAGTTAATACCAAATACATGTGGCTTGCCTGATGTTTTCTGACTGATAGTGAGTATAAAAGAGGCTTGTGTAAAAAGATAGTTTGTGTAGGGCTGCCAACACAGTGTACGTATCTTGGCCTAGCTTGCTGCGTTTTGCTTGGCAGGCCTCCCCCTAGGGCCCTGTCCTAGCCCTCACTTGTGGATGAGATAATGCCATAGGTGTGATGGGACTCCAGCTGGGACTATATAATGGAGAGCAACAGCTCTAGAAATCCTATAAATCACAAGTGGCTCTGAAGCTTAAAGGCACAGTCTAAAGCTGTAGGTAGACAGTTTAGGGTATCAATCACAGAGTTCACATTTTTCAGCTTTATCCCATAAATGACAAACGTGTGCATGTGAAGGTATACACCTGTACTTAGGATGATTTGTGTCACATGGGCCTGCAAAGACACTGCTGACAGCAATGCCTTAGCTGATTCTGAGCCACTACTGACATCAGAGTGCTCACCTAGCAGGCCTTCACTTACAGACTTTAGTAAAGTTCCTGCCCAACATTGTGGCATTCCCACAATGTTCACAGGTCCTTCCAAGCTAGCATATCTCTTTGTGGTTGCATAAATCCATACACAGATGCACCATGCTACACCTAATTAGGCAAAATATCAACTACCATGTCCAGATGGTGAGGGCATTGGCTGTTGGGATGTCATGTTGGTTAGGTTAGCTTCTTTGGGAGGCAATAAAAGGATGCAGGTCAGACTGTGTGAAGACAGGATTGGGAATCAGATGGTGTCATGCCTTCACTTGTATTTGCAAATAACCTCAGAAATGCTAATGTCACAGTATAGTTTCTAATAACTCTAGGAGCACCCAGAAGTCGCCTACCACACCAAGCCATACCCCAGAGCAGGCAGAGTGTGTGTGCATCCATTTTGCACAGACTGTCTTTTGACACAAGTGATCCTGTTCTTCTACTGTTTGCAACAGGTGCCTCAGAGATATGATTGTATCATGGGGAGAAAATGGCCTCACATTTACTCCAAGACCATTCAGCTATGGCTCTTACTGTTTATTCCTTGTGTTGAGAAGGCGGATATGTGAATCTTGACAGCATCAGACTTCAGATATGGTGTGTCACATTTCTTTTTAGTGTAGATATCTGCCTGTAGTGTACCACTTCTTCCCCACGAACCCTGATACTCTTCCACCTAGTACTTGGTGTAGGCATAATTGTCCTATTATTTGGGGGTGTGCATGGTTCCAAGAGCTTCACCTGCCAGAGAGGGTTAGCTTTTTTTTTTTGTTTTGGGGGGGTGCGGGGTTCTTGAGGCCTGCTAGCACTCGTATTAGAGGATCCCTTTTTTGAGACTGTGGCCTACTTACCCTCTTCTCTGTAGAACAGATCCTGGACAGTCCACATACAGCCTGACACACCAAGCCACATCTTTTGTACCTTACTCTGCCAGATGTATATGCTGGCAGCTTCAATCTACAAAAATGCTGTCATATGTAGATATATATGTTGCATGTGCATGCATAGAAGTGGTGGCACATTTTTGCAGTTGATTTTAGGGGATAACTTTAGCAGCCAATTTCCCCTGTATCACTTGTCTTCTGCACATCCTGTGCATTATGCATCTCTGTTTAGTTGCTGGCTACTCTAACACCATGTCAGCAGCTGTGTGACAACTAAGGAGTGAGAGAGTTGTGTAGGTTAGACAAAACCCACATTCCAAGAGCAGATAGCTAGGACTGGATGCCTTCCCTGTACTGGCCTGACATGTGGATCTATCTAATACTTGTTCACTAATACAGATCCACATGCTAGGCCAGTACAGGGGAGGCAGCCAGTCTGTGGTAGTTGCCTGCTCTCAAGTAACAGCAGGCCTCCTGGCTGTATGCTCTTGGGTTGTGGGGTTTGTCTAACCTACAAAACTCCCCTCACTCCTCCTCAGTTGTCACACAGCTGCTGACATGGTGTTAGAGCAGCCTGAAAGTAGAAGACATTTGTTTAGTTTGGAACCAAAAAAAGGGTTTTGTCCAGATTGCCTTTTAGGAGGAGTGAGGACCCGAGTAAGGGTCCCAATGTAAAGTCTTGTGGGGTGATTCATGTAATTTCCCCTTAACACCACATAGGCTTTACAAGTACACTGTGTACTTTCTATCCCGGACACCTGTAGCTGCACATCTGTGCTCCCTAGAGATAAAACACACCAAGGGCATTATGTCATTTTCAAGTAGCCCTTTGACTGAAGACTTATGTCATGGTAGCATTTGGTGCTAGAGTCAGAGAGAAAGGCCATTGCTTGGTCAATGTGATCTATCTTCATAATGTTACAGGCCAATAGTTTTTAAGAGGTGCACTATGACCTTCACATAGCGTGACAACCTATTGGTTCCCAACATAATTCCTGAACCTCTAGCCAAACACCAGACTGCATATGGAATACTAGGTAGTGCTCACTTCACATACATGCCCATGTACTCAGATAGCTAAGAGTATACTCTCTGGAACAGGTAGCTGGAGCAAATACTGAAGCTCCACAGTAAGGAACTTCATGTTTAGCTTTCGCTGTCTTCCTTGGGAACATAAAATCAGCTTTTAGTTGTATGTCATAAGCCATATGGTCTTGCCTGCCAGAAAAATGCATACTTGGAATGGCCACTGACACTCCAGCATGCAAGATCATGTGGATCCCAAACCTTTGACCTAGTGTACACTTAAGAGAGAAAGCACACAATAAAAACAGAGAAGCAGAAAATGTTTTTTCAAACCTCTGACTACTTTATTGTACAACAAATATCAACAAATTGAAAGCAAGTCAACATCTTTGGTAATCTCTTTCTGCAAGGACAAGATATATAATTCAACATCATATTGTAACTGAAATGAACAGCACATTGAGTGTAGACCTCTGCATACATTGTTATAAATGACAATATAACATCTACAGTATTAGCATTTTATCAATTGCACAATCATGTATTACAGCAAAGAACATAGGAAGTAAAAGTGGCAACTTAATAGCTATGGTACAGGTCTAATGTTAGATCTGATAGCAGCACAACTATGTGATGTAAACCAAAAGACACCCCCCCCCCCCGAAAGACAAGGTTGAAAGAGTGCACTCAAAGGGTGGATAGCCTAAGGGCCAAGGCAGCAGAGTTCAAGTGAATGCCACAGACAGTTCATGTTGAAAGAACACACACAAAGGGGAGAAGGGAGGGGGGGCAGCCTATGGCCCAAGGCAGCAGAGTTCAAGTGAAGGCCTCAAACAGTCCATGTTGAAAGAGTGGACTCAAAGGGGGGGAAGCCTAAGGGCCAAGGCATCAAAGATTAAGTAGCAGGCAAAAGGACCAGGACTGGAGAGTACAGCATGGAAGCTGAAGACCTCCACTGCAGAGTACAGCAAGGAGACAAGAGCCTCAGGAGAAGATGCCACAGCATGGAGGTAGTGACCCAGGAGAAGACATAGCAGGATGGAGGCAGGATCCCTAGGAGAAGACATAGTAGCATGGAGGCAGCAGCAGGATGAGTTGAGATGAAATGAAACACCAGCATGAAGGCAAAAGCAGGATGAGATGAGATGAGACATGATGAGAAGAGCCAGCAGCTGGACCATGACTGGAGACCACATCAAGCAGGCTGGAATAGGGGCAGAGAATCAAGGAGGCCTTTAGAACTAGACAACAGGACAACAGTAGCAGACAGTAGACCATCCCCTTAAGGAAGCCTGCTCAGGAATTCTTTATTGAGGATGGGCCCAGCGGTCTTCTTCCATTTAGCCAGGACAGGAACTCTGTAGTGAGAACAGGCCAAACAGTCTTCTTTCATGTAGCTGTCACATGAACTCTGTAGTAAGGATGGGCCCAGCAGTCTTCTTCCATTTAGCCAGCATAGGAAGTCTATCCCAAGGCCCAGTTAGGCTTGTTCAACAAGTCTAGATTTTAGGTATTACAGGGCCTCAGTTGTGAACCTTCATGCCATGGCTTGCCTCTTGGGGGTGGCATGTATTTGGCTAGCCTATCCCTGGGTCATCTGTTAGGCCTGGGACAGCTAAGTGACATTGAGTCTTGGGATGCTGGGAAAGGCACTGGTGGAGGCACTGGCATTCGTTATTTATTGAGGTAGCCACTGTGGTAAGAGCTTGTGTGTGGGCTGTCATATGATCACGCAGGGCCTGGGTCTGCCCATTAACAGAATTCCTTAGCCTCACTAGCTCTGCCCATATGTAGAGGAGGTTGACACCAGAGCTCCTTTCCAGTCGGTCCAGCTGCTCATGCACCAGTGGTGGTGCTGGAGCTGGTGCCAGATCTGGTGCTAGTGCTGTGCTCATCATGGCCGGAGTAGAGGTTTGAGCCTTTGGAAGTGGCATGAGAGGACTGGTGGGCTGATGTGGCTAAGTGACTGTTGCCTCATGCTGGCCATGTGGTATGCTGGAGCGAGGTTGCACTGGATCGACTGAGTGCCACTGCAGGCTGGTTTCCTCCCTGAAGCTTGGAAGGTTTAAGCTCATTTTCAGTGGTCTTGCTGAGCCAAGGGTTTGCAGTATCTGGCTGTGCTGAGGAGGCTGCTGCTTCAGCTCCTGCTCCTCCTCCTCACTGAACTGTGTCTGAGCATCCATAAGCAAGGGGGCATGGAAAAGTGCTGCTGCAAGGCTTGTCCTTGGCTCTTCACTGCTGATCCCTGTTGATGGATAGTTGGGACTGGCTGAGTTCTGAGTGAGAGCTGTGGAAACAAAGAAGAAGACATAAGTACCAAGGCCAAGAGTGTCACACATGGACCAGTTAGCATGAGATGTGCACTTTGCATGTCAATCAATGTGAACATATTATGCCACATTATGTGCACAATTGTAGCAGCCTTGCCATTTACAGGTGAGGTGAACTTACCAGCTCCAGCTCACATGGGGTCCAGCTGCTCAGCCATGCCCTTGAATACATCCTGTCCCAGCCACTGAATGATTCACTCCTCCATGGACGTGAGCACCATCAGACAAGGGGTTTCTCTGCTGGTCTGCCGGATGCACTTGTTGCAGTTAGTCACCTTTGTCTTCAACTGGGCTTTTATGTCCCGGTACCTGTGGGCCACCTGCTCCCCACTGCACCTCATGCTATTGCACTTTGAGATAGCCTGGGCAATGGTGTACCAGATATGTCCCGTGGGCTACCTTTGAGGTCTTGGCTGTACAGTTGCTAAAGAACCTGGCATAATGTTTCAGGACCCCAGCAATGATCATCTTGTTGTCCTCTAGGCTGAACTTCAATGCCCTCAGATGAGCAATCCCTGCTGCCTTGCTGCCTGAAGTGGGTGCCACTTCTGGAGAGGTGTCATCCCTTTCCTGACTTTTGCTCCCACTCCTCTCTTTTCTCCTTTCCTCTCCACCTGCACCTGCTGTACTGACTCTCCTCCCCTCTGCCCTCTCTGTCTATCACTAGCCTGTCATCTTCATCCCAACGGACTCAACTGCCTATCCCCTTCCCCCTCCTACCTCTTTCTATCCCTTCCCGCTTCCTATATCTACTCCTGTCCCTACTCTGACTCCTTCTCCTTCCCCTAGCACTCCTGTCTTCTTCTTCTTCCATCCTCTTCTCCTCCCTCCTCCCCTTAGATCCCCATTCCTCTCCACTCCTCTCTCCCCAGCCTCTCACATTCCATCCACTCCACTCCTCAACACCAACATGTCTCACCAATCCTCCTCCACCTCCCCACCATGCCTCCCCACTCTTCCTCTGCCTTACCACATCACCTCATCACCATGCCTCGCCACTCCTCCTCCTCCGCAGCACCATGCCTCACCACTCCTACTCCACTTCACTACCACATCTCACCACTCCTTCTGAACACTCCTCCTCTGCCTCACTACCACACCTCATCACTCTTCCTCACCACTCCACCACCTTACCACCATGCTTGGCCCAAACACAAAGACAAATTGATAAACTTGACAAACAAACACATCCACAGACAGATAAAGACTAGAGACAATGGATAAGGTAAACAGATGAGAACAGAAGACAAGACACCTCACTCAGAAATTGCTATCCACTAAATACACTAAACTCCAACCAAGAACTCACTTACTCTCCTCTCCTTTTTCCAAATGCATGGTACACCTTCAAATAGGTAGCTGCAGGAAGCTGGTATATATCAACCAGAAAAATTAAGCACCATGCCCAAATCAACCCACTCCACATAAAATGACCCGCTGACACAACGTGCAATGCAATAATTTCCTATGCGATTTGAAAATATAAAATTTGCCTAACATACCCATTTTT
This sequence comes from Rhinatrema bivittatum, assembly GCF_901001135.1. Classification (NCBI taxonomy): domain Eukaryota; kingdom Metazoa; phylum Chordata; class Amphibia; order Gymnophiona; family Rhinatrematidae; genus Rhinatrema; species Rhinatrema bivittatum. The sequence goes on from NC_042619.1 coordinate 141,174,828, forward strand.
TTTAGTGCTGGCACTATTTCCGCTATATTTATAATAGAGATGTGACTCGTGTGCCAGATCGTCTTAACAATCAGATTTGGCTAGGGGGGGGGGGAATCTTATCGTTAAGATATGTGAATTGGAATCGTTTCCGATTCCAATTCACATCGCTAATTTTTTTTTTAGGGAGGCCCGCGCCGCTAAAAAAAAAAACCCCACCCGACCCTTTAAATCGACCCCACCCTCCCGACCCCCCCCCCCAAACCTTTTAAAATTACCTGTCACATGGTAGGAGCACTGGATGGCCGGCGCCATCTTTAAAGATGGCGCCGGCCATCTTTACTCATCAGCCCTATAGTATAATAGGGGCTGATGAGTGCTCCTACCATGTAACAGGGGTCGGCCAATGGCACAGATACCCTGTCACATAGTAAGGGCAACGGGGCATCGGCGCCATTTTTTTTTTAGAACAGCTGATGCCTGGAACAGGAAATCTCTTCCCGAGGCCCCCCTGGATCTTTCCTCTCCCCGAGCCCCCCCTGGATCTCTTCCCGAGGCCCCCTGAGGCCCCCAGGTAATTTTAAATGGTTTGGGGGGGTCAGGAGGGTGGGGTCGATTTAAAGGGTCAGGTGGGGTTTTTTTTAAGCAGCGCGGGCCTCCCTAAAAAAAAAGGTCGGGAGGGTGGGGGAGGCTAAGGGGGGGGTCGATTTAAAGGGTCGGGTGGGTTTTTTATTTTTATCGGGCCATCGGCGCCATTTTAATTAGTGGCAGCCAAAATGGCGCCGATGGCCCGAGAGTGGGAGATCGCTACGGGCCCCCCCCCACTGGACCACCAGGTAATTTAACATTTTGGGGGGGTTTGGGAGGGTAAGGAATTGGTTTTAAAGGGTCAGGGTGGGTTTAGGGGTTGTTTTGGTTTGCCGGTTTTCCCGCCCTCCCCCAAATAATTCCCGTGCCCTATTTAACGATACAATACAAATGCCCCTGACGATAAATCGGGGCATTTGTATTGTATCGTGCACTCTAACGATTTAGGACAATTTTAAAATTATCTGACAATAATTTTAATCGTTCAAAAACGATTCACATCCCTAATTTATAACAATTTGATGAATCTAGACCACATTTACTTAAATACACACTAGCAAGCTACGACAAATCTATAAAGATTTCGAACCATGCAGAAACAGAAATGCAGATCATGTATTTCCTTTCTTTTTCTTACAGAATTCTTCATTTGCCCTAATTAGAAAGAGATTATGCATCATAAACTGGAGAACAGCGTGAACTATTGAAGGAGGTTAAATCTACATTTTTGAACTTTACAAGGTCTTCTATAATTTCAAATATGGAAGATTTATATTAAATTGTTAAAAGTTTCTTCTGATGCTATTCTGTCTATTGCAAAAGCTTTTTCTATTTTGATTAGGGGGAATGCAGAGCCTGTTACTAGTTCTGCAGTTAGATCTGATTTATTGACTGAAAATATTGATTTATTTTCTTCCTTAAATGAATGTCAGGAAGAATTTTCCTTGAGACCAACGCATTAGAATCTGATAGAAATTGGGCATTAAAAATGTGTTTTAGAATTAAAGAAAAGCTTTTTCTTGGTCATAAGTTAGCTATATTTCCTGATGTAGCAAAAGCAACTCAGCTTAGGTGTTTTTCTTGAGAAAAAGCAAAGGGTAATTGCACTGGGAGCTTGTTTTCTTTTAATGTTCCTGTACAAATGATATATTAAACAAAGGAATGAAAAAATATATATTTTTTATGAGAGAAACTTGAGAATTTTCTCCAGAATAAGATTGCTAATTCACAGGAAAACTGGGTTTGAAGCCTTTGAACTAGTTAGGTTGGATGATTTTTCTTTTTAGTATTTCTCTTTGAATAATATTCCCCTATTATGGACTATATACCAATCATATGGATACTTTATTTCTTTTGGGTTTTTTTTTCTCTTTTCTCCTATATCATTATTGTTATTAATATGATTTTCTAGTTTGGTTCTAAATATCAAGGGTTCTTCATTTGTTTAAATTAAATTAAGAGATTAAATCTAAAAATATCTTTTAACAAAGGATTACATTGTTTACTGATTGCACAACAGTCTCATTTTAAACTTTAAACATTATTCCATAAAGTAATTTATGATGATTCTGATTATCTAGTTGATAGGGTATCATGGTTTTTACCTACTCATGCCTTGCATTCTAGAACACAATGTTTTAACTAGGGGTGTGCATTCAGTCCCTACATATTGGCAATCTGCAACGGATGTGGCCATATTTGTTGTATTTGTGGGGAAGCGAAACGTATCGCAATTCCCCACTAATACACGAATCTTCGCCGAATTATTTGGCCGCCTAAATAAACCAATTTAAACAAACCCCCTACCCTCCTGACCCCCCCCCCCCCAAGACTTATCAAAACTCCCTGGTGGTCCAGCAGGGGGTCCGGGAGTCATCCCCTGCACTCACACCCTCGGTGTCGGTTTCAAAATGGCGCCGATAGCCTTTGACCCACTATGTCATAGGGGCTACCGGTGCCATTGGTCAGCCCCTGTCACATGGCCATCAGTGCCATCTTGTGCTCCTACCATGTGACAGGGGCTGACCAATGGCACCAGTAGCCCCTGTGACATAGTATGGGCAAAGGCTATCGGCGCCATTTTGATTCCTGGCAGCTGACGGTCTGAGTGCAGCAGGTCACTCCCAGACCCCCGCTAGACCACCAGGGACTTTTGTCAAGTCTTGGGGGACACTCCTGACCCCCACAAGACTTGCCAAAAGTCCAGCTGGGGTCTGGGAGCGACCTCCTGCACTCCGGCCGAATGCCAGTTTTCAAAATGGCACCGATCGCCTTTGCCGTCACTATGTCACAGGGGACGACGGTCGGCCCCTGTGACATAGTGAGGGCAAAGGAGATCGGTTGCCAGTATTCAAAATAGCGCCGATCGCCTTTGCCCTCACTGTCACAGGGGCTGATGGTCGCCCGTCGGGACCTTTTTCGGTCGCAGGTAGGAAGGGGTGTGATCGAGGTGGGGTTTTTCTGCTGCCCCCTCTCCTTCCCATGTCCTCCCCCCCCCCCCCATCCTTGGTCCTGTCGCCCGGCACACTGCCATCATGGGTGGGCTCTGGGCAATCGGCACAGGCCCACCTTTGTCCTGGATTATTCATTCTTTTGCAGAATGATGAATCCTGTGAAAACGGGGGGCGTGGGGTGAAGGGGGGGCAGACCTGTGAAACCCCACAGCCTTCGCAACATGGTGGTGTGCCCGCTGCCGGCTTTTGCTCCGAATAGCGCTACCGTGAAAGGTGATGCTATTCGGTGTGCTACTGCCAACGATAATGTTAGTAACATTATTGCTGGCAGCAAAGACACCACTGACTCCGCCCCCTCCCCACCCCAACTCCACCCCTCCCCGCCCTGACTACTCCCCTTCCCCTAAGTTGCACGATATCGCATGAAAAAAAGGCCCTTTTTGCATGTGATAGAGGCTTATGGCATGCAATATGGTCGTATCACGTGCAATAAGCCTTTAGAAAATAACCCCGTTAGTGCTTTGCATTAGAGATGTGAATCGTGTGATCGATCGTCTTAACGATCGATTTTGGCTGGGGGGGAGGGAATCGGATCGTCGCGGTTTTGTTTTTTTTAAAATCGTGTGAATCGTAAATCGGGGGAGGGTGGGAAAACCGGCACACTTAACCCTAAAACCCACCCCGACCCTTTAAAATAAATCCGCCACCCTCCCGAACCCCCCCAAAATGTCTTAAATTACCTGTGGTCCAGTGGGGGGTCCCGGCGTGATCTTCCACTCTCGGGCCACGGGTGCGTTAATAGAAATGGCGCCGGCGCTACCTTTGCTCTGTCATATGATAGGGCAAAGGTAGCGCCAGCGACATTTTGGTTCCTCTCCCCCGACGTCACGAGCGCAGGAGATCGCTCCCGGACTCCTGCTGGACCCCCAGGGACTTTTGGCCAGCTTGGGGGGGCCTCTTGACCCCCACAAGACTTGCCAAAATTCCAGCGGGGGTCCAGGAGTGACCTCCTGCACTCGAATCGTATTGCCGTATTGCAAAATGGCGCCGGCCATTCGGCCATACGGCCGGCACCATTTTGCAATATGGCAATATGGCCATACGGCTGGCGCCATTTTGCAATACGGCAATACGATTCGAGTGCAGGAGGTCGCTCCCGGACCCCCGCTGGACTTTTGGCAAGTCTTGTGGGGGTCAGGAGGCCCCCCCAAGCTGGCCAAAAGTCCCTGGGGGTCCAGCGGGGGTCCGCGAGCGATCTCCTTCGCTCGTGACGTCGGGGGACAGGAACCAAAATGGCGCCGGCGCTACCTTTGCCCTATCATATGACAGGGCAAAGGTAGCGCCGGCGCCATTTCTATTAACGCACCCGTGGCCCGAGAGTGGAAGATCACACCGGGACCCCCCACTGGACCACAGGTAATTTAAGACATTTTGGGGAGGTTCGGGAGGGTGGGGGATTTATTTTAAAGGGTCGGGGTGGGTTTTACGGTTGTTTTAGTGTGCCGGTTTTCCCGCCCTCCCCCTTCCCCTCCCCCCTCCCCCGATTTTTGACGATAAATCGGGAGAATTCCTATTGTATATCGCCTCTATCGATTTTTGACGATTTAAAATATATCGGACGTTATTTTAAATCGTCAAAAAATGATTCACATCCCTACTTTGCATAGGTATTACTGCAAAGTATGTTAACCTTTTTTGTACTTTGTGGGGGGAGAGAAAGAGAGTGCAAGACTGAACAAGAGAGAGAACCTATCTATAAGGCTTTTCTAGTAGTTAGCTATTTATAGCTGTATAGGAGGCCCACCTAGTAACTTGAGGTGAGGTTTAGGTAGTAGATAGGCGTTAGGAGCCACTTTGACATGCAGAGTGAGACGTACGAACAGAACAGTACACTCTTGTGAAGTTCTCTCAGCCTAGTTTGATGTTACCCAGGTAGTGAGTCCATCAATCTAGTTTGAGAGAACATTGTACAAATCTCATCGTTCTGTGAGTTTCTTCACTCTGAAGGACATCACATCTTCACAAGAGTGTACTGTTCTGTTTGTACATCTCACTCTGCATGTCAAAGTGGCCCCTAACCTCTTCCTACTACCTAAACCTCACCTTGAATTACAAGGTTTGGCCTTCTATAGTAGCATAAATAGCTGCCGGGGGCTCCGATAACACCATCCCCACCCCAAGGATGGAGAGAAATTGAAGGAGAAAAACTGCTGAGCCCCATAAGGGATGGAAGGAAAAGGACTGCACTCACTGATCTGGGCGGTGAAAATGGGGAGAGGTTGTCTGAAATGGGTGAGAGAACTCCTGTGGGAGAATTGATTCTCTCTCCTAGGGCCCCCATCAAGGCTCCACCGGAACCAAACATCGAGGACACACAAACAGAAGAGGTAAATATTACTCCTGGAACAATTTTTGCTTTAAGCACTCAGCTTTTATGCATGTAAATCATAACATTTTATATCATGAGCACATGATTGAAATTACCAGTTTTATCAATTAGTCCACCAGTTTGCCCAGTGTATCTCTAAGTCTTCAAGACTGTCCTGGTTCTTCAGTCTGAACTCCCTCCAGTTTACCCAGATCCCTCACTGAGTCAGTATTTTGCTATAAAGAATTCCATTCTGAATAATACCTGTTCATTAGCCAGCGTAAATATGCACAGTTAAGGGTCATACGTGCATTGTTTTCACAGGTTATAAAATAGCACCTTATGCACGTAAATGATGTCTCTGCTCTAATGCTCCTAGCCCTTCCTTTTTTTGTATGAGAAAATTTATTCACACACTATTACATGCACGTGTATGTTTGAGGTTTACAAGATTGTGCTTGCATGAATATGCGCTATATCCATGTGCTCCTTTTACGTATGCAACTCTTTTAAAATTCACCTCATAATGACCCACAGGGCTATTTTATATTTCATATCTAACACTTTCTTATATGTCCATTTGATGTGATTTTTTCTACCACGTGAGCTTTTCTAAGAAGAAACTATACTTCTAGCTATATGTATGAGTTTTAAGGTCAAGTACAAGAAATGAGGCAGTGATGTTTGGACCACAATAGCTTTTTGCTACTCTTGCTTGAAAAAATGTAGTAAGTGCTTATGGTATGTTATATATGGGCACAATCTTAGATAAGACATAATTTGCTTTTCCCTGAAGTTTCAGACATAGCAGCTATGACATCTAAGCTAAATGGTAGATATAGGGAGAAAGACATCAGGTAGTTTTTGATAGTACTCAACTGTGTCCAGGACAAATTTTTAAAAAATGCAATGCATTTGGTCCAAGTCCAACATGTGAATTAACTTTTGAATCAGCTTAACTACAAACCACACCATCTTCTTCATCTATTCTTTCAAAAGGATATTTTGTTTTTGTTAGCAGGATGTAACAGTTACCACTTCCCCACATAAAAGATTAAATGTCAAAACTCATGTGAGTCAGGCTGACATTTTCACTTCTGGTTTTTGATACAATGCATATTTTGCAGACATGAATAGCATTTTTCTTTCCTTATTTTATTTATTTTTTTTTACAAGAGATGATTATTAGCTTACTAGGTTAAGTTTTGAGTATTTTTGTGTTAATGTAAGACAGGATCATATATGATTCACAAGTTTATTATGGCTTTTATTTTCTATATGTTTAGTTCATGCTAAGATATATTAAAATATGTTCAAATTATTTGTTTGTGTTGTGGAGTTTACATGTATTAAATGGACTTATAAAATTTCTGTCAAAAATATTTGCCTAAAAATCTCCATAAAAAGTATGCATTTTATGTTAAAAACAGTTTGGAAAGGATAAATACTTCAGAAGTGTCAAACAAATTGTCTTTATACAAGCTTGTATGGTGGTACTAAAGCAGATCATGTATACGTTATTGGCCTTATTTTAATATAGATAATTTTTATTGTTATCTTTTCCAATATGTTCAGTATTTAATGGGTGGCATCAAACATGTTAGGAACAATTTTATAAATGTTCAGTCTTAATTCTTGAATTGACCTGACCTTCATTATTTATTCTTCTTGGTTAAACTGCAGTGTTTTTCTTCCTAGTTTCTTTACATTAAAGAACATAAGAGAAATTAACACCTTTTTCCAATACAGTTGTTAAAAATAAATGGTCTTTCAAAAATACAGTACTACTTGCAATGCATGATACAATATGTACTGTACAAATGTGTCAACTCTTTGCAATGTGTGTTTTCCACATAAATTGTGCATGTACTGAACATGGGGATTTGATTCTGAAACAAATAGTACATAAATATATAAATTGTGTCCCCTCAGGAAAATGAATTTTTGCAATGTAATTACTCTAGTTCTTCACAAAAGACAAAAAGAAATTTATGGAACTAATTACCCTGTTAATGGAGAATAATTTTTTTCTACTGCACTGAAATTCTCCTTTTAAAATCTGGGGGGGTAAATGTAACACATTGAAAACCACAGTAATTCTATCCATGGCACATATATTATTATAGGAAGTGGAGCCATTTTAATACTTAGAACAGTATTACTCTACATTTGTAATAGTGGCAAAAGATAGATGAAGTAATTTAGATCTAGCAATCTTTCAGTATTTAATTTTCTCATGATTGAAATTAATATAAATAAACCGTAAACAAGAAAACATGCATCTTTAGTATGGATTCACTTTTTTATAATATTTACTGATTTAACCACAATGAATTGACATGATGTATTTGTTGCATTTATACCATAGCCAAACCTTGTAATCCATTCAAATAAAATCATAATAATTTTGTACTGGAATGACTTTCTACCAAAATATCTATGCAATAACCTAAATAATAAACAGGGAAGACATAGCAACCAAATATTTTTACTAAATATCTGGAGTGGAATTTTCAGACAAACCTAACTGGTGTTAGGAGATACAGATCACTCTTCAAGGTCTTGTACAAGTAGTTCTCCTACATTCTTGTCAGTATGACAACCAGCAGAATATGCTAGACTTTAGGAATGTGTAGCAGAGACAGATTCGTCCCATTCGGCATTCATATTCGTCAGGACCCAAATCCGTTGCATCCATTCTCGGGGGACCCCGATCCGTTCATAAGTTACATATGTATTCATTTCCCCAATAAAACCCCATCCCAACCCTTTAAATTTAATTAACTACAACCCCCCACCCTCCTGACCCCCCCAAGACTTGCCAAAAGTCCCTGGTGGTCCAGCAGGGGTCCTGGAGCGATCTCCTGCATTCGGGCCGTTGGCTGCTGGTATTCAAAATGGCGCCAATAGTCTTTTCCCTTACTATGTCACAAGGGCTACCAGTGCCATTGGTCGGCCCCTGTCACATGATAGGAGCACAAGATGGTGCCAGCCATCCATTGCTCCTACCATGTGACAGGGGCCGACCAAGTAAGGGCAAAGGCTATCAGCGCCATTTTGAATGCCGGCAGCCGATGGCCCGAGTACAGGAGATCACTCCAGGACCCACGTTGGACCACCAGGGACTTTTAGCAAGTCTTGTGGGGGTCAGGAGGGTGGGGGTTTATTTGTTAGTGATACGTTGTATTTGTGGGGGTTGCCATACGTTTCGTGACACCCACAAATACAACGAATATGGTATATACATTGCGGATTGCCAATACGTTGCAAATGAATGCACACCCCTACTAGGCTTACTTTTGTACATTTGTTGGAAAAAAGTGAAGCTATAAGAAAAGAACCGTGTGCCCTCTTTAGTGTGACAAATTATTTAATGTTCTCAGTGTTACGAGCGCGCGCGGGCGCGGTCGTCTCGGGCGGGTGGTGAGCCCTTGGGCCACGGCAGGACCCCAGGAGGAGCCCAAGGCCACACCGTGGGAGGTGAGCTGAGCAGGCATGGTGAGCCAGGCAGGCAGGAACAGAAGCAGGGCATCCGACCCTCAGCCGGACCTGCATGCCCATGGTAGCCAACACGGGGAAGTTGACTAATGAACGGTCCTCCGACTGTTCCCGGCCTTTTCGGACCTGCCACAGGGAACGGCAATGGGCAGCAGGCCGGACAGAGGCGAGGGCAGACAGAGTCCTTAAACAGAAGACATCCGGGCAAGGACTGAAGCAGACACTGTAGACAAGGCTGGACGGAAACATGGCACTGTCCATCAGGGCACCCTACTCAACCCACCCTTGGGACTGAGTCGCGGACCACCCTGTCCCAGACGCGCCCTACACAGCCCAGGAAGGCTGGTCGTGGACCACGCTGAGAAGGAGGGTGCAGGGAAACTCCAGGCGAACAGGAACTCCGATGCTGGGATACTCACATCCGAAGTCCTTACGGCTGGCAGGCAGGGAAGCTCCAGAGCCCGGGGGACAAATCCCTCCTGTTGGCCACTCCAGGGCCCAACAGGCCAGAAGGCTCAGGAGCCAGACAAGACGTAGGACAGAACAAGCGGAACTGGATCAGGATCAGGCAGCTTCAGGATCAGACATCAGGAAACACATCAAGGCAGACATCAGGAAACATGGAGGACCTGGACCAGCAAGGTTACAGACAACTGTAATGCACAATCCGAAGGCCCGGTGCAAATGAACAGACAGTCCTTAAATACTGGAGGTAGAAGGCAACTCCCTGGGAGGAGCTTGCCAGGTCCGCCCATCGCTGGTCCTATAAGTCAGGTGGAGAGCTGCGGGCCAGCCCCTAGGAGAAGGGCGTCGCCAAACAGGAAGTCCAAACGCTGAGGCATGCAAGCCACAGGCATGCCTCAGGAGCAGCTAGGCCTCTAAGGCCCTGGAGCAAGTCCTGGAAGATGCGCAGGCGAGGCCCTGGCTTCAAGGCGGCCTCTGGAGGAAGGTAAGAGACCTCCTGCAGCGCAGCAGCAGGGGGGATCGCAACACTCAGACTATGTAGCCCTCAACCAGGAAAGGTTTTATGCTACCAGCACATTAATACCATATATTTATTTATTTATTTAGTACTTTTTTATACCGACATTCATGATACAGATCATATCATATCAGTTTACAAGGAACAGAGGGTTATAACATTAACATGCTTATGAAGGTATATATTTTGTAAATACATGCTAACATTTAGGGCAAAAACCATAAAATGGCATTCCAGCATGCACATTATGAAGGTAATAGTAATAGTCTTTTTTTTTTTTATATACCAATTTTCAAAACGTTTCAAAATGGTAAAGAATACAATTAATTGAAAAAAATACAATGTAATAAATAAATAAAACACAATAAAAGAGTTATAAACTACTATAACAATATCATCAAATCAAATATAATAAAAATATAATCAAACAGATAAAATACATAAAAAAAAAATAGAATAGCAGTTTTTCAAAGTCTTTAGTCAAAAATCCATGTATACAGCCAGCTTTCAAAACTTCATGAAGCTTGCTTCTTTATGGAATTCCATTGGAAAAGAATTCTAGACAAGAGGATTGGTAATTTTCAAAATGATTTACAAGCTTAAATCTGGATTTTACACATGCAAATGTACTTTACATGTGTAAGTGGGCTTTTGAAAATTGTTACAATATATGCCATTGAATTGCCAATATGTTTTTCAAGTATAAGTGCACTTTAAATGTTTAAAATTAAAAGATATGCACGTGCACAAATTAGCAAAAGATGTGCATGCAAATAACACTTGATCACACTAGTGTTATTTTATAAACCTTGTACATGTACATTTAAATACCGGTGATCAAATAAATTTTTGCTCATGTAAAGAAGGGCCAGATGCATGATAGGTCAGGAGTGTTCCAACATTTATGAACATAAATTGCAATTTTATATCCTGCAAATGCAGCACATATATGGCTGTTACTTGTGCATATTTATTTCTGTTAATTATCAGGAGTTAACCAGAATAAAACTCTGTATAGCCAAAAATTGACTGCTTGAGGATTCTGGGTAAACTAGGGGGAGTACAGACTGAAGAATCAGAAGAGGTCTTAATGACCTAGAGATAGATTGATCAAACTGGTGTATTAATTGTTAAAACTGATGCTGACTTGTGCATGTAAAAGCCAACAAGTCGTCGGCCCCTATGACATAGTGAGGGCAAAGGTAGCGCCGTCGCCACTTTGAATACTGGCAATACGGCCGGAGTGCAGGAGGTCGCTCCTGGACCCCCGCTGGTCTTTTGGCAAGTCTTGTGGGGGTCAGGAGGCCCCCCCAAGCTGGCCAAAAGTCCCTGGGGGTCCAGTGGGGGCCCGGGAACGATCTCCTGCATGCGGGCCATATTGCCAATATTCAAAATGGTGCCGGCGCTACCTTTGCCCTGTCACATGGTAAGGGCAAAGGGCCATCGGCGCCATTTTTTTTTTAGCGCAGCTGATAGCGTGGGAACGGGAGATCGCTCCCCGCAGCCCCCCTGGACCACCAGGTATGTGTAAATAGTTTTTTGGGGGGGTCGTGAGAGTGGGGGAGGCTAAGGGTGTAATTTTAAAGGGTCGGGTGGTTTTTTTTTTTATCGGGCCATCGGCGCCATTTATATTAGTGGCAGCCAAAATGGCGCCGATGGCCCGAGAGCGGGAGATCGCACCGGGACACCCCCCCCCCACTGGACCACCAGGTAATTTAAAACATTTTGAGGGGGTTCGGGAGGGTGGGGGATTTGTTTTAAAGGGTCGGGTGGGTTTAGGGGTTGTTTTGGTGTGCTGGTTTTCCCGCCCTCCCCCCTCCCCCGATTTACGATTTTTCACGATAAATCGGGGGAATTTCTATTGTATCACGACTCTAACGATTTTTGACAATTTAAAATTATCTGATGATTTTTTTAAATCGTCAAAAAACGATTCACATCCCTATTCATAAATACCTGGACATTTTTCTCCTATTTTATATTCCCTCCCAACTCATTTAGCCCAGTTGTTGTAGTGATAACCAATGGCTGGGAGCAATACATCATGGCCTCTTCTGGAATCTGAAATCATGAGCTCTAAATCCAGTTCCAAGGAGCAGTGAAATCTAAATTTACAGAATCCCCAGCTCTGAATGACCCACTGATTAAGAACGTAAGAACTTAAGAACATAAGAAATTGCCATACTGGTTCAGACCAATGGTTTATCAAGCCCAGCATCCTTGTTCCAACAGTGGCCAATCCAGGCTACAAGTACCTGGCAAGTACCTAAACACTAAGTAGATCCCATGCTACTGATGCCAGTAATAGCAGTGGCTATTCTCTAAGACAACTTGATTATTAACAGTTAATGGACTTCTACTCCATGAATTTATCCAAACATTTTTTAAACCCAGCTGCTCTAACTGTACTAAACACATCCTATGGCAACAAATTCCTGAGTTTAATTGTGCGTTGCATGAAAAATAACTTTATTTATTTATTTATTTATTTAAAAAACTTTTCTATACCATCGTTTAGTCATGTACCATCACAACGGTTTACTGAGAGGCACATACATTCATGTTTGGGTAAAAATATCTAACAAAGTGCCAATAGCGTTTCGGTTACATGTTTTAATAATTTAAGTTAAATTATAAGTGACATGGATCTTGTCCATTTATATGGTTACTAGGGTAACTAGGGATGTGAATCGTTTTTTGACGATTTAAAAAAATTGTCAGATATTTTTTAAATCATCAAAAATGGTTAGAGTCGTGATACAATAGAAATTCCCCCGATTTATCGTGAAAAATCGTAAATCGGGGGAGAGGGAGGGTGGGAAAACTGGCACACCAAAACAACCCCTAAACCCACCCTGACCCTTTAAAACAAATCCCCCACCAACCCGAACCCCCCCCCCCCCAAATGTTTTAAATTACCTGGTGGTCCAGTGGGGGGGGGGGGGTCCCGGTGCGATCTCCCGCTCTCGGGCCATCGGCGCCATTTTGGCTGCCACTAATATAAATGGCGCCGATGGCCCGATAAAAAAAACAACCCACCTGACCCTTTAAAATGACCCCTTAGCCTCCCCCTCAAAAAATAACCTTTTAAAATTACCTGCTGGTCCAGTGGGAGCACGGGGAGCGATCTCCTGCTCTCAGGCCATTGGCTGCGTTAATATAAATGGTGCCGATGGCCCTTTGCCCTTACCATGTGACAGGGCAAAGGTAGTGCCGGCGCCATTTTGAATATTGGCAATACGGCCTGAGTGCAGGAGATCGCTCCCGGACCCCTGCTGGACCCCCTGGGACTTTTGGCCACCTTGGAAGGCCTCCTGACCCCCACAAGACTTGCCAAAAGTCCAGCGGGGGTCCGGGAGCGACCTCCTGAACTCGGGCCATATTGCCAGTATTCAAAATGGCGCTGGCGCTACCTTTGCCCTGTCACATGGTAAAGGCAAAGGGCCATTGGCGCCATTTTTATTAACGCAGCCGATGGCCTGAGAGCGGGAGCTCGCTCCCCGCGCTCCCGCTGGACCATCAGGTAATTTTAAAACCTTTTTTGGGGGTTCGGGAGGGTGGGGGAGGGTTTTTTGATTATCGGATCGGGCACAGCCAATAATCAGAACTCAAATCGGGCTGGGCGATAAAAATTTTAAGATTTCGATCGGAACCGGAACTGATCAGATTCCGGTTCCGATTCACATCTCTAAGGGTAACCATACAATTATTGCACTTTATACTGAATTTCTTTAATCTGAGTAGTTAAGTACGAGAAAATAATAAAATATGCAAATATGCATCAGGTGACTTTTGTGCTGTGTAGTGAAGTTCATTTGCCTGTTCATTTATATTTCTTATTCTCTGGTCTCACTGTAAAATGCTTTTTTAAAAAGCCAAGTTTTTAAACTTTTTCTGAAGAATTTTAGATCTCTCTGTAATCTTGTTTCGAGTGGCATTGTGTTCCATAATATTGGACCGCTAAGGATAGTGCTCGCTCTCTTACTTGGGTCAGTCTAGCTGTCTTGACCGAAGGGATGGTTAGAAGGGCTTTATTGGCTGATCTGAGATTTTGCTGGGGGACATGTAAGCATAGTGCTGTGTTTAACCAGTCAGCTTTTTCTTTGTTGATTAGTTTTTGAATCGTGCAGAGTGTTTTATAATGTACTCTTTGTTCTATTGGTAGCCAGTGTAATTCGGCAAGTGTTTGAGTGATGTGATCTCTTTTGGTGTTACCAGTAAGTATTCTGGCAGCAGAGTTTTGTAGGTCTTATTGTTGAATACTGTAATCCCAGAAATAGTGTGTTACAGTAATCTGTGCTAGTGAATATAAGTGCCTGTAGGACTGTTCTAAAGTGTGCTTGGGTTAATAAGGGTTTTAGTCTCCTGAGGACCATAAGTTTGGCATAGCCTTCTTTAACTTTTAGCGATATGTGTTGCTTAAGGCTGAGTTTCGTGTCAATTAATACTCCTAGGTTTCAAGATTTTTCGGCTAGCTCTACTTTCTGATCATTCTTGATGGGGTTTTGAATCAATTCAATGTTTTTTTCGTTCAAGGTGTATAAATTCTGTTTTTTTCTATGTTAATCACTAATTCCATTTGGATTAGTAGTTGTTTAATTATATCTAGGTACATCATTGCTAGATTTAATGTTTTTTCAATTGTTTCATCTACAGGTAAGATTAGTTGAATGGCATCTGATAAGTTTTAAATGTGCTATTTTCTAACTTCATGGAGTGCCTCTAGTCATTCTATTATCTGAAAGAGTAAATAACTAATTCACATTTACCCGTTCTAGACCTCTCATGATTTTAAACACCTCTATCATATCCCCCCTCAGCCATTTCTTCTCCAAGCTGAACAGCCTTAACCTTTTTAGTCTTTCCTCATAGTGGAGCTGTTTCATCCTCTTTATCATTTTGATCACCCTTCTCTGTACCTTCTGTATGGCAACTATATCTTTTTTGAGATGTGGCGACCAGAATTGTACACAGTATTCAAGGTGCGGTCTCACCATGGAGCGATACAGAGGCATTATGACATTTTCCGTTTTATTAACCATTCCCTTCCTAATAATTCCTTGTTTGAATCTTTTTTATTAAATTTTCATGTGACAAACACGAGGTGGCAAAAAACATGGTCTCACCACAAGGAACAAATAAGTAAGTAACAAGGCATATTTCGGTATCAAACAATCTACACAATATAAACTTTGTGAGTATTACAGAAGAAAAAAGGAAGAGAGAGAAAAGATGAGAGAGAGAAGAGAAACAGAGAAAAGGAAAAGAGGAAAGGGGAAAATAAGGAGAAGAGGGAGAAGAGGGAAGAGAGGCGGGAAGGGGGGGGGAGGATCCTAGCATATCGGGTAACGAAATTATCTGTCAGCCATGACATGTAAGTATATCAATATCATGATGTAATGTATTTTTCAAGTGGTTTGCACATCATAGACCATTTAGCAAGTCTATTGGTTTTAATTGCCATGTTCTTTTCATATTTACTATATAAACACACAGACTTCCACCATAGATGCTCAGAAAGCAACTCGCTGCATTTCCAATTTGACATAATATTATGCAAGTTGATGATTAGGAAAAAGGCCAATAAACACCTATGAGATAGAGAAAGTTTTACTTCTGGAGGAGCCCCTTTTAAAATTATGAGAAAATATGAAATTGGTATTTGTAGGTCCATTATGGAAGAAACTGTGGTCCATAGTTGCTGCCAGAATGTATGAACAAAGGCCTTTATAAGACCTTCTACCTCTCCTGCAGGTGACGGGTTCTTTTTTGTAAAGAAGAAGAATGGGAGTCTGAGACCCTGTATTGACTAAAGGGGTCTGAATGTCATTACCCGGAAGGACTGGTACCCACTCCCACTCATTAGTGAGCTCTTTGATTGGCTGCAAGGAGCTCAAATCTTCACAAAGTTGGACCTGCGTGGAGCCTATAACTTAATCCGAATCCAGCCTGAAGACATATGGAAGACTACATTTAATACACGGGATGGACACTATGAGCAACTAGTCATGCCCTTAGGGCTATGCAACACTCCCACCATCTTCCAGTGGATGATGAATGAGATCTTTCGAGACCTTCTATACTCATTCGTCATAGTATACTTGGACAACATACTAATTTTCTCCAAGGATCTGGGTTCTCATTCCTCACACATCCAAACCATTCTCCAGTGGCTCAGAAAATACCACCTCTATGCCAAACCATAGAAATGCCTTTTTGAGCAATCCAGCCTTCCATTTTTGGGGTACATTATCTTATGTCAAGGGTTCACCATGGACCCAGACAAGCTCCAAGGAATCTGTGATTGGCCCCAGCCAGTAGAATTGTGGGTTATGCAAAGATTCCTGGGATTCACAAATTAATATTGTCACTTTATAGCAGACTACTCCACGCTGGCCGCTCCACTCACCGCCATGATGAAGAAAGGAACTGACCTTCGGGTCTGGAGCCCCAAGGTGCAGTCTGCATTCCAAGCATTAAAAGATGCCTTCCATATTGGTCCATGTCTCTGCCATCTGGACCCAAGCTGCCCCTTCATTGTAGAGGTCGATGCATCCGCCATTGGAGCTGGGGCGGTCCTTAGTTCACTACCAAAGGAGCCCTTGTCCCATGCTCCTTCTATTCCCATAAGTTTTCACCCACAGAACGGAATTAAACTATCGCGGACCGCAAACTTCTGGCCGTGAAGCTCGCCTTTCAAGAATGGCGCCTCTCGCTTGAAGGGGTGCAACACAGGTTTACTATTTTTACCGACCATAAGAACCTAGAACACTTGAAAGAAGCCCAACTACTCAATCCAAGCCCAACTACTCAATCCAAGCCCTCTTCTTTGCATGATTTAACTTTGAGCTCTGCTACGGCCCAGCAGCAAAGAACCTCCACGCAGATGCGCTCTCACGTTCCCTAGAGCCGGATGCGCTCTCACGTTCCCTAGAGCCGGAGGATACTCCCGAGACTCCGGCGCATATCATTGATATGCCTGCCTGCATCTCTTTGCCGTTACCACCACTGTACCAGCCAGTAAGATGGTTGTGCTCCGTCACCTCAGAGAATGTGTGCTCCATTGGGCCCTTGACTCCAAACTTGCTGGCCATCCCGTCCAAGCCTGAACTCTCAAAATACTCTGCTGACATTGGTGGGCTAACATGGTCAAAGACGCCAGAGACTATGTAGACTCATGCCCCGTCTGCGCTCAACAAAAGCCCCCTACTAGGCATCCCTGGGGGCTTTTCCAGCCACTCCCTGTGCCCACCAAACCATGGACTAGTATATCTATGGATTTTGTTGTGGAATTGCCCCCTTCCAAGGGGCATACTGTAATCTGGGTCATGATAGACCTTTTCTCTAAAATGGCACACTTTGCCCCCTTACCAGGGCTAACATTGATGCTGGAATTGGCTTGCTTCTTCTTGACTCATGTCTTTCGTCTCCATGGACTTCCACAAGAGATTGTTTCAGATTGTGGCCTTCAATTTGATGCAAAATACTGGAGGTCCCTTTATAAAAAGTTCAATATATCTTTGAATTAAAATTCTGTATACCATCCACAGGCTAACAGCCAGACCGAGAGGACCAATCAATCCTTTAAAGCCTTCCTTTGGTCATATGTCAATGACCAGCAAGACAATTGAGCTGACCTCCTCCCATGGGCAGAGCTATCTCCCAACACCCATGTCGCTTCTGCTACAGAGGTTTCTCCATTCTCTATAGTCTTTGGTCATCAGCCTCACCTACCTTTGCCGATTCCACTCAGCGTACCTTCACCAGCAGCCCAGTACACAGCTCAGACCATTCGTCATCTCTGGGACCAAGTTAAGGAGCACCTCCGCCAAGCAGCCGAATGAGCCAAATGAGTCATGGATGTCCATCGCCGTGCCGCACCCGTGTTCCTGCCTGGGCAACTAGTCTGGCTCAGTACCAGACATATTTGTCTCCGGTTGCCCTCTCAACGACTGGCTCCAAAATATGTGGGGCCATTCCCCATCATACAGCTGGTGGGAGCCGTCACATACCAATTAAAGTTACATGCGAGCCTTGGTATTCATAACACTTTTCATGTGTCTCTGCTCAAACCCCTGGTATTATCTTGGCCTTCTCGAAGACCTCCTCCACCGACACAAATCTCAGCAGAATCTGAGAACACCCTTCAAGTGTGAGAGGTTCTTGACATCCGACACCATAGAGGGCATTGGGAGTAGCTCCTTTCATGGGAGGGCTTTGGGCCAGAAGAGAATTCTTGGGAGCCCTCTCACCACATTCTTGACAAAAACCTCCTCTGTGACTTCCATCATCAACACCCAGACAAGCCCAAGTCGGTAAGGGGGAGGCCAAGAAGAGGGGGTACTGTTGTGCGTCCCTGCCAAGTTGGTGCCCTGACTTGGCCTGCTCACCTTGTGCTTCCTTCAACCAGCTCTGGCTCCTGGTCCTTCACAGCCACAGCCAGCACCTCTCGCCCGCAGTGTCCCCAGGCATCCCCAAGCCCATTGGGGCCTTCTTATTCTCAGCACTCTTCATGCCGGGGCTCAGCGTGCTCCTCGATGCCGGCCCCACCCCTAGGTGTGTGCGCTTGGACTACTCGGCCCTTTAAAGAGCCCAGCACAGGAAACAGGTCCGCAGCGCCTGATGATGTCATCACCTAGGCTGTTGTTATTAGGTTGTTGTTATTATTAACCTACAAAAACATATTAATGTAAAATCCAAACCGCCTTATTTGTACCTAACAATCGGGATTAACTTATACACTTAGTTTATTATTTTAAATTGTTACTGTACTATGAAGGCACATGATTAATTTGTAATCTATACCACCCATATGTCTCATTATCGTGCCCTTCTGTAAACCATTGTGATGGTTATTTAACTTAACAACGGTATAGAAACGTTTTTAAATACATAAAATAAAGTATATAAGGCGAGGCCCAGTCCCCAGAACCTTGCCTTGGCAATCAGGTCGACACCTCGGTGTTACTAGTTTGCTGTTTCTTGTTCCTGCATTTACCTGCTTCCTTGATCCAGTCTTGTTCCGGTGTTCCTGTCTTTTTCCAGTGCTCCTGCATTCCTTGTTCCCGTGGTCCTCCCTGTGTTCCAGTGTCTCTCCTGATTCCTGCTCTTCGTTCCTTCTCTTTTCGTACCTCCTTGGACTGATTCATGGTACTGACCTCTGCTTGCCTGACCAAGCTTGACTACTGCCTGGAACCAACCACTGCCTGCCTTCTGACCACATTTGACCACTGCCTAGAACCGACCACTGCTTGCCTTCTGACCCCACTTGACCACCGCCTGGAACTGACCTTTGCTCATCTTGACTACGTTCAGACTGATCTTGGAACTGACCCTTCCTTTGGCTGACCATCTTCATACAGATACCCTGGCTTTGACCCTTGTGCTACACTCGGATACTATGTTTGCTCCTGTGACCACCAGACCAGCCTGCTCGGATACTTCCCGCGGCCTCCATCAGACTAGACCAGTAAACGCTTCCTATCTCACCCGGAGGACCTTCATCTCCTGCTGCATTCCAGAAGTCTCCGGTGATCCTGGTTCAGGTCTAGTTCCTCCATTCTTCACCAGCCATGCACCTTTGCTTGTGGTGGGCACACCTCTCCACTACCTCTCTGGTACACCCTCTGAGGCCCACCTAAGTCCAGGCGGTCCGGGTGCTGAAAGGCTCAACTTGCGGAAACCCCGGATTGCTATTGGCGAAGTTCCAGCTAGCCTCTGTCTCCTTGTGTGCTCCACCTCCTGGTGGCAGGCGCTCTCTGGGTCCGACCAGAGGGCCATTCCAATTCTGCACCAGGCCAAGGGTCCACCTCCAGTGCAACAGAATGTTTTTGGATAAAATAGCCTCTTTCACCTCATCTTTTAACCGTGCTGGTAATCATTTTGCCTTCCTCCCACCTTTTTTAATGCATGGAATACATCTGGGCTGCACTTTTAAGATTGTATTTTTAAACAATATCCACACCTGTTGTACCCTTTAAATCTTTGCAGCTGCACCTTTCAATTTTTTCTAATTATTTTCCTCATTTTATCAAGGGTTCTCTTTTGAAAATTTAGTTTTAGAGCTGTAGATTTACCTGACCTAGAAATCACACTCAGCTTCTGCTCATGGCAGTTCCCAACCCCCACTGCTGAGACACCAAGCCAATCCAAGCCAATTTTTTATATCACAACTTTACAAAACTTGAATCTAAACAACATAAAACAAAGGGGGAAATGAGACAGACATACAGTAACACTGTATTTGAAAATTGTGCTTTTGAAGCTGGCATTCTTATGTTAGCTACATTTCAGTGTTATATCAGTCAGGTGCTCTTTTTCTGAAAAGTTTAAAGTACCTTATTTTATCTCTGTTGTCATTGTCTTGTATCATGATATTTTAATGATAACATTGTTTTATTGAATTATGTATGTTTAATCTTTAACATTACCTGGGTCCTTGTGCATAGGTATTTAACACATTTTAATAAACATAATGGGGCAGATTTTAAAAGGCGCGCAAATAGCCTACTTTTGTTTGCGCTCCAGGCGCAAACAAAAGTACGCTGGATTTTAGTAGATACGCGCGGAGCCGCGCGTATCTGCTAAAAACCTGGATCGGCGCGCGCAAGGCTATGGATTTTGTATAGCCGGCACGCGCCGAGCCGCGCAGCCTACCCCCGTTCCCTCCGAGGCCGCTCCGAAATCGGAGCGGCCTCGGAGGGAACTTTCCTTTGCCCTCCCCTCACCTTCCCCTCCCTTCCCCTACCTAACCCACCCGCCCGGCCCTGTCTAAACCCCCCCCTTACCTTTGTTGGGGGATTTACGCCTCCCTCCGGGAGGCGTAAATCCCCGCGCGCCAGCAGGCCTCCTGCGCGCCGGGCCGCGACCTGGGGGTGGGTACGGAGGGCGCGACCACGCCCCCGTACCGCCCCGGGCCGTAGCCACGCCCCCGTACCCGCCCCCCAAACGCTGCCGACACGCCCCCGAAACGTCGCGACGACTGGGCCCGCCCCCGACACGCCCCCTACACGCCCCCCTCGGAGAACCCCGGGACTTACGCGAGTCCCGGGGCTCTGCGCGCGCCGGGAGGCCTATGTAAAATAGGCTTCCCGGCGCGCAGGGCCCTGCTCGCGTAAATCCGCCCGGTTTTGGGCGGATTTACGCGAGCAGGGCTCTGAAAATCCGCCCCATACAGGTCAAACAAAGATTATCACTTGTGCTTATTATATATTATAAAAATAAAATAAAAATTAAGGGGCGGATTTTAAAAGGAGCGCAAATAGCCTACTTTTGTTTGTGCTCCAGGCGCAAACAAAAGTACGCTGGATTTTAGTAGATACGCGCGGAGCCGCGCGTATCTGCTAAAAACCTGGATCGGCGCGCGCAAGGCTATGGATTTTGTATAGCCGGCGCGCGCCGAGCCGCGCAGCCTACCCCCGTTCCCTCCCCTCACCTTCCCCTCCCTTCCCCTACCTAACCCCCCCGCCCGGCCCTGTCTAAACCCCCCCCCCCCTTACCTTTGTCGGGGGATTTACGCCTCCCTCCGGGAGGCGTAAATCCCCGCGCGCCAGTGGGCCTCTTGTGCGCCAGGCCGCGACCTGGGGGCGGGTACGGAGGGCGTGGCCACGCCCCCGGACCGCCCCGGGCCGTAGCCACGCCCCCGTACCCGCCCCCAAAACGCTGCCGACACGCCCCCGAAACGCCGCGACGACCGGGCCCGCCCCCGACACGCCCCCCTTGGAGAACCCCGGGACTTACGCGAGTCCCGGGGCTCTGCGCGCGCCGGTAGGCCTATGTAAAATAGGCTTCCCGGCGCACAGGGCCCTGCTCGCCTAAATCCGCCCGGTTTTGGGCGGATTTAGGCGAGCAGGGCTCTGAAAATCCGCCCCTAACTTCATAAAGTTAATTTGGTTCATTTAGGATTGCTTTTGACTGCATTAGTGAAATCTAAGATATTTTTATTATTCTACATAGTACATCTAGAAAATAAAATGTGTAATCAAAACTTATGTGAAAAGCACTGTGAGCCTATTGCTATATTCTGAAACCTATTACCATTATGAGGAAATACCAGCAGCACATTTTGTGCTTGTTTATGTTTGCTCCTATATCTTCTCTGGATGTTTTGTTTTCTTGAAGTTGAACGAAATTAAATCCTTGGGCAAAGATCTGCTCTTTCACAACTGTGCAAGTAAGCTGACTTACAAGCTGTTTGCACTTTTTTGCCCTACTATTGCTCTAAATTTATATCTGGCCTTTACTCTTCCAATAATAATGCATCTGTCCTGTTTATATTAGGAATGAAAATTTATCAGTGCACAGATAACTGGCTGTATATACAATACATCATTTCAGCCTAGAAACTTCAAACACAGGACAGTAATATTCGTCTTGTCTTATATCTAGGCTCTTTGACTTAGATCTCATACTCTATCCAGAAGTAATAATATCAGTTGTGTTAAATGTCACAGATCATGTCATCAAGCTGTATTATTTTATAAATGGAACACTTGGATTTAATAAATCATTTAGCACCACTGTAGCTGTATGAAGTTTTGCAATCTGAAGTAAAGTGATGTGATTTCATTGACATGTAGTAAAGTAGGAACCTAAATCATACCGCTGTTTTTTCTTTCCTGGAAATTTAGAGTGGTCAGTTGATTATAACACAATTTTGATTCCATTTGATATATTTGATTTACAGTATTCTTCTACATGCAAAGCTGTTGTAGATGGTTACTGATGTAGTATGATCAAGGTAAGGGCAGCATATATACTAAAGTAAGTCAATAGGGCATATATTAAAATATCTTTTATGCATTTAATAAAAATGTGGAAGTCTGAAATGGAACTTAGAAAGTTTTATGTTTCTAGCTCTGACCTCCTCATTTTTTGTTAATAAGTCTCAATAAATAATGAAGTGAATTTTCATAATAGTATGCATGTAATCTCATTTTGTTTTGAAAATATATTTAAAAAATAATAGTTGCCCATAGGGCCTAGGCCTGAAGCTGGGGCCTCACCTAGGTAGTAGGCTGAGGAGTAGATTTTTAAAAAAAGCGCGTTCGCGTACTTTTGTTTGCGCACCAGGCACAAACAAAAGTACGCTGGATTTTAAAAGATACGCGCGTAGCCGCGCATATCTTCTAAAATCCTGGATCGGCGCGCGCAAGGGTGCCGATTTTGGGCAGCCGGCGCACGCCGAGCCGCACAGCCTGTCTCCGTTCCCTCCGAGGCCGCTCCGAAATCGGAGCGGCCTCGGAGGGAACTTTCTTTCTCCCTCCCCTCACCTTCCCCTCCCTTCTCCTACCTAACCCACCCCCCCGGCCCTATCTAAACCCCCCCTACCTTTATCCACGGATTTACGCCTCCCGGAGGGAGACGTAAATCCACGCGAGCCAGCGGGCTGCTGGCGCACCGAGACTCGACCCTGGGCGGTTCTGGAGGGCGCAGCCACGCCCCCGAAACGCCCCGGGCCGAAACCATGCCCCCGGCCCCGCCCCCGAAACGCCGCGCCACGCCCCCGAAACGCCGCGTCGTTGGGTCCCGCCCCCGACATGCCCCCGACACGCCCCCTTCCAAAAACCCCGGGACCTATGCACGTCCCGGGGCTCTGCGCGCGCCGGCGGCCTATGGAAAATAGGCGCGCTGGCGCGCAAGGCCCTGCTCGCGTAAATCCGCCCGGATTTACGCGAGCAGGGCTTTTAAAATCCGCCCATGAGAATTCAAACAGGAGTCCTAACCTACGCTCAGTGTGACTCCAACACCTTGATCTAGGCCTAGGCCCAAAGCTCAGGCCTCGTCTAGCATGTTATGTTACTGATGAAGGAACCACAGCCCACGCTCGAGTATGATGCTGTGGTTTCAGCCTAGGCTGAGACCTGCGCAAAGGACCAGCAGTGGGAAATTTTCCAATGTCCTCACCCATATTTAACAAATCCGATGCCAGGTCCCAGCAACCATACTGGGGCCTCAGCCTGGACTTAGGTCTGATGCAAAGGACCAGCCAGGAGGCCAGGTCCTGAAATCTGGGCCTCAGCCAAGGGCAGGGCCCAGATCCAGGCCCGACACCATGGTCCAGGCCAGAATCTGGGTCCTGATGCCAATGCCTTGGCTGGCAACCAGACTCTACACTGGGGTATGGCCAAGGGTCCGGGTACAGATGCCTGGGACTCAGCTTAGTTCCAGCCTAGGCTGCAGTACATTGATGTGACCTTGGCCTAGGACCCAGGAAATGGCCCAGCTTGGGCCGGGGCCTAGGCCTTGTCTGCAGATACCTTTGGACTTGGTAAGTGGGGGCCAGTGAGGATCCTGGCCCCAGCATTTTTCTGGGGAGGAGGGATGTTTATGGGGCATGGGAGGCTCTGGGAGACCCCATTTCTTTTTCTTTTATTTTTTTTTCCATTTTTGGGTTTTTTTTTTAATTCTTTATTTGTAACTTTTCCAAACAACAATACAAAATAGTCTCAATGACACAGTAACATACAAAGGCATGTCCAATATTCCATATCATTCACATTATAGGAAATCAAACAGCAATCTGTTCCCACCCCGTGCAATATGGCCCCCATATTGCTTAGTATCTGTCTGCTTGGTTCCTTAAGGCAATTGTTAGTTTTTCCTTTAAAGCAATATCCATCACCATAGATTCCCAGCATAAAATAGTAGGATATATTTTCCACTGATGAGTCACTGTCAGATGCGCAAGGTGTAACAAGTGATCCACCAACATCCTATACCCACTCATTTCCCATCTAGTAGACCATCTCCCCAGCAGAAAGAGAGCAGGTTTGACTGCCAATCTTTGCTCACATATGTCATAAATCAATCAGATATTTTAGCCCAGAATCTTTGAATGTCCCAACATTCCTACCACATGAGAAAAAATGTTCCAAACTGGCCACTTTCTCTCCATCAATTTGAACTGGTGCTACTAAAGTTAGCAAAAAAAACAAAAAAAAAAAACAGGTGTGCGGTTGAATCTGTTTAGAAACTTATACTTCAACTCCTGCCTCTTATAATTTATAGTGATTTGTCATGACCTTTTCCAGTTTGACTTCCAGTCTTTACTATCCATTTCTTCATTCAAATTTGCATTCCACAGCTGTACAAATCTGGGCATAGTTTTGTTTTATTTTTATTTTCACATAAAGCCACCCACAGAGATTTATACAAGACAGATATCAAATGTTTCATCTCCTCCTGCGGCAATGCACACCTTCAACACCTACAGTCCTCAACATCTGGGTGTTCCCTAATTTGATCTTCAATGTCTTTATGTAAATGCAGATATTGGGTCATATTTTTTTTTACAAGCATAAATATTTTGTTTTGGTTTCAGTTTTTCTTCCTAACATCATAAGACCACAATTATGCTTTAGATTAAAAGAAATTCAGTTTCTTGAGTTTATAAAAAAAGAGAAAGTAGCCAAAACTTCCCATTTGATTGACAGCTTTTTTTGCACCACTTTTGTGACTTAAAGCTCAAGATACTGCCGGCAGCAGGTTAGTGTTCCACTCTACTGTCGATCAATTGAAGATTGGGAAATTTAAAATGAGTTTTTCATCATAAGTAAGTTTGGATATTGCAGGTTTTTGGAAGTACATTGTTTGTGGATATAGACTTTTATGTTAGTTTTTACTTTTTGTGATCTTGGCAGTTCCTCTCCAGCAAAACTTCAAGCATTAATGTCTGTGAGTAGGTCAGTTTTTCCTTTTCTTGCCCATTTAAATCAATGTGGGTTGAAAAAGTGTCATGTTTCCCTGTTTATTTATTTCTGTTTTTATTCATTTTTTCTAGAAATCAGGGTACTGCTGATTCCACATTTAGATTGTGTTTCCCATGAAGAAGGAAGAAATTATATCTTCTGAAACATTGCAATGTTGGGCATTTCAATTTTAATTGAAGAACCTAAATATGTATACCATGGAGGAGAGGAGGAGCAGGGGTGATATGATATAGACTTTCAGATACTTGAAAGGTTTTAATGATCCAGGGTCAACAACAAACCTTTTCCGCTGCAAAAAAATCAGTAGAACTAGGGGTCACGATTTGAAACTCCAGGGAGGAAGACTTAGAACCAATTTCAGGAAGTATTTCTTCACGGAGAGGGTGGTGGATGCCTGGAATGCCCTTCCGGAGGAAGTGGTGAAGACTAAAACTGTGAAGGATTTCAAAGGGGCATGGGATAAACACTGTGGATCCATAAAGGCTAGAAGATGGGAATGAAGAGAAGAGCCATGGGGAATGGTGGCTAGGGATGTGAATCATTTTTTGACGATTTAAAAAAATCGTCAGATATTTTTATAAATCGTCAAAAATCATTAGAGTCACGATACAATACAAATTCCCCCGATTTATTGTCAAAAATCGTTAAATCAGGCACGGGAATTATTTGGGGGGAGGGTGGCACACCCTCCCCCCAAATATGTTAGTGGCACACCAAAACAATGCCAGCGCCATTTTGGCTACTGGCAATACGGCCCGAGTGCAGGAGGTCGCTCCCGGACCACCGCTGGTCTTTTGGCAAGTCTTGTGGGGGGCAGGAGGCCCCCCCAAGCTGGCCAAAAGTCCCTGGGGGTCCAGCGGGGGTCCGGGAGCGACCTCCTGCACTCGGGCCGTATGCCAGTAGCCAAAATGGCGCCGGCGCTACCTTTGCCCTCACTATGTCACAGGGGCTGACCGTCGGCCAACCGTCGGCCCCTATGACATAGTGAGGGCAAAGGTAGCGCCGGCGCCATTTTGAATATTGGCAATACGGCCATCCAGTGCTCCTACCATGTGACAGGGGCCGGCCAATGGCACGGATACCTTGTCCCTCACTATGTCATAGGGGCCGACGGTCATTTTGACGACTGGAAATACGGCCCAAGTGCAGGAGGTCGCTCCCGGACCCCCGCTGGAATTTTGGCAAGTCTTGTGGGGGTCAGGAGCCCCCCCAAGCTGGCCAAAAGTCCCTGGGGGTCCAGCAGGGGTCTGGCAGCGATCTCCTGCACTCAGGCCGTATTGCCAATATTCAAAATGGCGCCGGCGCTACTTTGCCCTGTCACATGGTAAGGGCAAAGGGCCTCGGCGCCATTTTTATTAACGCAGCTGATGGCTTGGGAACGGGAGATCCTTCCCCGCGGCCCCCCTGGACCACCAGGTATGTGTAAAAAGTTTGGGGGGGGGGTCGGGAGAGTGGGGGAGGCTAAGGGGGTAATTTTAAAAGGTCGGGGTGGTGTTTTTTTTATCGGCGCGGGCCTCACTAAAAAAAAAATAGTGATGTAAATTGGAATCGGAACCAATTCCAATTCACATCTCTAACGATCAGATTCCCCCCCCCCCCCCCCCCCCCAGCTGAACCTGATTGTTAAAACGATCTTCCAGCCAAGACTCCATTACCACCACCTCCTCCTGTTGTAGAACCCATGGAGGTGAACCATGGTCGACTGTCTCTGACCGAACATCTTAAGCGGTGGAAGAAAGTTTGTTGCCTTTACTGTTGCACCTCTGGACATCTTCGGCAGTCCTGTCAGGTCCGTCCAGAAAACTGCAATTCCTGAGCCCGGTGGGGGTACCAAGCTTGTGTGCTACTATTCAGCTATTCGGCCCCCAACTTCTGCTTCCAGTCTCTCTGGGCATCGAGTCTCACTCCTTTGCCACCACTGCCCTTGTTGACACAGGGGCAAGTGGCAGCTTCATCATGGATGACATTGACAAGCTTCTTGAACATTCCTCTTCAGCCACTAGAGGTGAGCCTTTGTATTGTCTCCATCCAAGGAGAACATCTTCCAGGGCTCATCACCCATTGAACAGTGGCCGTTTGTCTTACCGTGTGCGCTCTCCATGATGAGATGTCATTCTATGTGTTAAAACGTTCCTCACATCCAGTCATCTTGGGGCTGCCCTGGCTCCAGGCCCATGAATACCAATTTGATTGGCATTCCCTGCAATTGGTACAGTGGGGTTCCAAATGCCAGAAGACATGCTTATGTTAAGTATCTCCAGCTGTCTCCGTCTTGAAGTCTACCACTTTGTCTGGGTTGCCTACCCAGTATGCCATGTTTAAAGACATCTTCTCGAAGCAGAAGGCCGACACGCTACCTCTGCTACGTAAACTGAATTGCCCTGTAGAACTTCTGCCGGGCACGACGCCTCCCAAGGGCAGAACGTATCCATTGTGTCATCCAGAAACCCTAGCCATGTCAGAGTATATTAAAGAGAACTTAGAAAAGGGGTTCATTAGATCCTCCGATTCTCCCGCCGGAGCGGGCTTTTTCTTCATTAAGAAAAAGGATGGCGGATTATGCCCTTGTATTGACTACAGAGGGCTCAATGCCATAACCCAAAAGGACCAGTACCCACTGCCTCTTT
The DNA here is from genome assembly GCF_901001135.1 of Rhinatrema bivittatum. NCBI lineage: Eukaryota > Metazoa > Chordata > Amphibia > Gymnophiona > Rhinatrematidae > Rhinatrema > Rhinatrema bivittatum. The sequence goes on from NC_042619.1 coordinate 141,203,033, forward strand.
TCAGTGAGCTATTTGACCGCCTCCAAGGGGCTTGGATCTTTATCAAGTTGGATCTTAGGGGTGCGTACAATCTGGTACGCATCCAACCTGAATATATTTGGAAGACCGCATTCAACATGAGGGATGGTCACTATGAATATACCGTGATGCCCTTTGGTCTATGTAATGCCCCAGCGGTCTTTCAACGCCTTATGAATGAAATCCTCTGAGACCTTTTGTATTCCTTCGTAGTCGTATACCTTGACGACATCGTGATCTTTTCTAAGGACCTTGAATCCCACCAAGATCATGTTAGGATCATACTTCAATGCCTAAGAGAAAATCATCTTTATGCCAAATTAGAAAAGTGCCTCTTTGAGCGAAACCGTTTACCCTTCCTAGGGTACATCATATCCGATCGAGGATTCTTCATGGATCCATAGAAAGTCCAGGGCATCCGGGACTGGCCCCAGCCAGTTGGCCTACAGGCTTTGCAATGCTTCCTTGGCTTTACTATTATAGGAGCTTCATTGCCAATTACTCTACACTTGCTGCTCCGCTCACCGCCATGAACAAGAAAGGGGCTAACACTCATGTGTGGACTCCCAAAGCACAAGCCACCTTTCAGACGCTAAAAGAAGCATTCTGTTCTGGTCCCTGTCTTCAGCACCCAGACCCAAGACACCCATTCGTCGTAGAAGTCAACGCCTCTGCAATCAGAGCTGGGGCAGTCTTAAGCCAGTTTTCTACAAAGGGTAAATTGATACCATGTTCATTCTATTCACACAAGTTCTCTCCTACAGAGCAACACTACACCATCAGTGACCAAGAACTTCTAGCTGTCAAGCTGATGCTCCAAGAGTGGCGTCCCTGGTTGGAAGGGGTGCAACATAAATTTACCATTTTCACCAATCATAAGAATCTTAAGCACCTTAAAGAAGCTCTACTCTTGAACCCTAGACAAGCCCGATGGGTGCTCTTCATCGAGCAGTTCAATTTCGAATTATGTTATCGCCTGGCTTCCGAGAACCTCCGTTCTGATGCACTATCAATATCCTTCGAACCAGAGGATGTTCCTGTTGTTCCCAGGCACATCATAGATCCTGCCTGTATATCCCTTGCTATGACCACTACAGTTCCAGTTGGAAAAACTGTCATTCCACATAGATTACTTAAACAAGTTCTGAAATGGGCTCATGATTCCAAGTTGGCAGGACACCTGGATTGTACCATGACCCTAGAGATGTTGCAGAGATATTACTGGTGGCCCAATATGGTGCAAGACTCTCAAAACTATGTAGATTCATGTCCCATCTGTGCCCAACAGAAACTACCTACCGGATGGCCTTGGGGCCTACTCCAACCGCTTCCAGCACCTACCGAGCCATGGTCCAGCGTCTCAACAGACTTCATCACAGACCTGCTTCCGTCCCAGAACAACACCGTGATCTGGGTCATCATCGACTGTTTTTCGAAAATGAGTCACTTCATTCCCCTGCCTGGCCTCCCATCAGCCCCAGAGTTAGCCAAGTTGTTTTTTGAAACATATCTTCCATCTCCATGGACTCCCAAAGGAAATCATATCTGACCAAGGACCACAGTCTGCCGCAAGATACTGGTGCTCTCTATGCAAAAAGTTCAACATTGCCTTGAATTTTACATTGGCCTATCGCCCACAGGCCAACGGTCAAGTTGAAAGGACCAACCAGACCTTGAAAACATTTCTTCGTTCCTACATAAATGACCAGCAGGACAACTGGTCCGACCTGTTACCCTGGGCTGAGTTGTCACATAATACCCATGTCGCTGCTGCCACTGATGTATCACCGTTCTTCATGGTATTTGGGTGACAACCTCGGCTGCCACTACCAGTTTCTCTTACTGTTCCTTCTCCAGCCGCACAATTCATGACTCACACCATTCGCCAGGTATGGAATCAAGTTAAAGAATGCCTTACTCAGGCTGCCGAGCGCTCCAAGTACACTTCCAATGCCCACAGACGTCCCGCTCTACTCTTCCATCCTGGTCAGAAGGTGAGGTTAAGCACCTGACATATAAGGTTGAGACTCCTTCTCATTGCCTGGCACCCAAGTTTATCGGCCCGTTTCCAGTTCTCCGGAGAGTGGGAGCAGTATCATATCAACTTCAACTACCTTGTGCCATGGGCATCTATAATACATTCCATGTCTCTCTTTTGAAGCCATCGGTCCTCTCCATTCCCTCTCGCAGAGACTGCTTGCCTCCGCAGATTTCCACTGAACCCAATTCTATGCTCCAGGTAAGAGAGGTCCTTGACGTCTGACAGCGTTGAGGTAGATGGGAATACCTCTTATCCTGAGAGGGTTATAGGACCGAGAAGAACTCATGAGAACCTTCTCATAATATCCTTGATAAAGAGCTCCTCAGGACTTTCCATAGAACACATCCTGAAAAACCACTGCCGCATAGAGGGAAGCCTAGAAGGGAGGGTACTGTTGTGTACCCAGTCCGCGCTCGGCCCGCTCACGGGCCTGCTCACCTCACTAGCTCCTCTGTAGCTCATGGGTCGGCCTCCTCAGTGGCAGCCGCAAGTTCCTCCAGGCCTTGGCATCCCGCGGCAGTGGTCACTGGGCCTTCCACTGCGCATCAGTTCGGTGTCCTCCGTGGCATCAGCCATGCCCCTACGCACGTGTGTGGACTGCCGGGTCTCTTGTAGCTCCGCGGTGCGTCCTGATTGAATGTACTACTTAAAGAAGTTCCTGCCTGCACTTCCTTGCCTTGGCAATCGGGTCAAAACTGTATGCGTACTAGTTTGCCTCCGCGTTCACAGTCTTGTTTCAGTTTTGTTCCAGCCTTGTTCCAGTGATGTTCCAGCCTTGTTCCAGCGTCCTCCTGTTCCAGCGTCCTTCTGTTCCAGTGTCTGTCTGTCCCTGTCTCCCCAGGTAGTACCTCCGGACTGATTCTCTGGTAGTGACCTCTGCCTGCTTCATTGACCATTCTGATCGCTGCCTGGATTCTGACTTTTGCCTGCCTTTTAACCTCGTCTGTCCTCTGCAACCTGACCCCTGCTTCGTTGACTACGCTTGGACTGATTCCTGATATCTGACTCCTGCTTTGGCTGACTTCTCTCGGACTGATCCTCGGAACCTGACCCTGGCTGCCATTGACCATGCCTCTTTGATTCTGGCTCTGTCCCTTGCCTTGTCATCACCTATGCTGTATTGGCCTTCTTTGATACTCCAGGCCTACAGTCTAGTGACCGATGGCACACCCTTGCTACTGGTGGGCACACCTCTATACTTCCTCTCCGGAAGACCCTGCAAGGCCCACCTACGTCCAAGCAGCCCAGGTCCCCAAGGGCTCCACCTGATGGGACCGTGGGCTTCCAATGGTGAAGCTCCTTCTAGCCTCTGTCTCCTCCTGTGCTCCACCCCCTGGGGGCAGATGCTCCCTGGGCCCGACCAGGGAGCCGTCCTACACTGCTCCAGGACAAGGGTCCACCTCCAAGTGCAACAATTAGTACCTTTAACCATTAAGCCTTATGATTCACCTTTGATGCCACTCCAACATTACTCTTCATCAATGGCAGGGGATGGCAGGACATTCAAATGAAACAGTTACCAACAAGGGCCCTGAACTTGGTGGTCAGTGAATCAGATAACTATGGGAAAATAAGTGTGGGAGCTTGTTGGGTAGACTGGATGGGCCTTTGGTCTTTTTCTGCCGTCATTTCTATGTTTCCATATAATGTGGTGGAACTAATTACAAACAGCATCCCTTATACTTTTTGAAAACAACTTTACAGATAAGTGCTTTTGGAGTTATTCACAAGGGGAATATTAAATTGCACATTGGTGTTTTTTAATTGTGCACTTTAAAATTTAGAATGACTGATGATTAAAACTCATGCACTTTAAAAGACCAGTAGTCTGAGTCCCAATGATATTTATCATATAGTGCAATATGATGGTCATTCTCTTTAATTTAAATTAATCAAGCCACACATCTTTACTTTGAAAAAGTGAGATTGGTTGTTTCTGTACATTTTGATTATTCATATATTTAGAGGGTTCATTTATTTTGCATTTGCATTAAAAGCATTAAAGCTTTTGGTTAAGGGTAGTAATCTCCATGCCTTCTGCAAAGGGTAGTAACCACCGTACCAGTAAGTTACTCTCCTGCACACTTATCTTATTTCTGTCTTCTAACCTTTAACGATCCATGGTGTTTATCCCATTCCCCTTTGAACTTTTTGACTGTTTTCTTCTTTATTACCTACTCTGGAAGGACATTCCAGGCTTCCACCACCCTCACCAGGACTAAATATTTCCTGACATTGGTAAGAACATAAGAACATAAGAAATTGCCATGCTCGGTCAGACCAATGGTCTATCAAGCCCAGCATCCTGTTTCCAACAGAGGCTAAACCAGGCCACAAGAACCTGGCAATTACCCAAACACTAAGAAGATCCCATGTCACTGATGCAATTAATAGCAGTGGCTATTCCCTAACGGGCAGTGCGCTCCGATGGAGCGCACTGTTAACCCTCTATTGGAAGCGTGTCTTCCCCCCTGGAGTTTCATTTTGTGACCCTTAGTTCTATTGATTTCTTTCCAATGGAAAGAGATCTTTTTGTTATGAATCCTCCTGTAGCTGTGCTACGGGAGACTTCTCACCTCTTTCCTGGAGACCGCTCCTAAGCCAGGGTCTCGCCTACGAACTGTCCAGGATTTGCTCCAGGGCCTGGGAGGCCTTCGATGCCTGAGGCCTGCTCTGATATGCATGGACTTCCTGGTCAGGGCCATGCCCTTCTCCCTAGGGGCCAGCCCGCAGCACTTCTCAGTTATAGGGCCAGCTAGGTGTGGCCCATCTAAACTCCTCCCAGGGAGTTGCCTGTCTTCCGCCCTATAAAAGGACTTCAACTTCTAGTCAGCTTTGCCTTCGCAATGAACCAGTCATCTGAGGAGCTTTTCCTTTTTCTTGGATGCCACGTTCCTGCTCTTGCTTGGTGTTCCAGTATTCCAAGGGATCCCTCTTTGTTTCGTCTCTGCTATTCCTGATCACAGTCTCTGATGTCCTGATGTTCCTGACGTCCTCCGTCTCTGCCCTCCTGATGTTCCAGAAGGCCTGACGTCCTCGATGGCTAGAGGTCCATATGTACCTGATCTTCCTGATGTCTGTTCCTGCAATGTTCCATCTCCCCGAATCTTCCAGATGGCCACCCTGAGGGTAAATCCATTCCGTCGGTTCCTGTTTCTGGTCACTGGAGCCTCTGCCAGTTGGATTCCTTTCCTGAGCCTGATGTCCTCCGTCTCTGCCCTCCTGATGTTCCTGACGTCCTCCATCTCTGCCCTCCTGATGTTCCAGAAGGCCTGACGTCCTCGATGGCTAGAGGTCCTTATGTTCCTGATCTTCCTGATGTTTGTTCCTGCAATGTTCCAGCTCCCTGAGTCCTCCAGATGGCCACCCCGAGGGTAAATCCGTTCTTTCCGGTTCCTGTTTCCGGTCATTGGAGCCTCTGCCAGTTGGATTCCTTTCCTGAGCCTGCCCTGCTTCCGTGTGGTCCGTGACCAGCCTCCTTAGGCTGTGTAGGGCGCGTAGAGGACAGGGTGGTCCATGACCAGCCCATTGGGTCTGCCCTGAGTAGTGGGCTGTGTAGTGTGCCCTGAGGAACGGTGCCCACTCATCTTCGTCTAAGTCTTCCAAGTTCTTTTTGTCTCGTCTGGATTTCCCAAGGTCCGTAAGAGTCATCCTTGCCTCGGACATTTCTGTTGCCTTGAAACTTCACCTACTCTAGTCTCAGATGCCTTCTATGACAGGAGCTTCCATCTGCTCGCCTTTCTGGATGTCGATGCCTTGTGTTCTACTCCTGAGTCCTGAAGCCTTCAACTCAGCCTTCAAGCTTCAGCCCTTGTCTGCCCTCATCTCTTGTCTGGCCTGCCACCTGTGCTGTTCCCTGCAGCAGGTCTGAAAGGGCTGGGAGTAGTCGGAGGACCACTCAGAGACCAACCTTGCATGGTTGGCCTCATCCAGGCATGCAGGTCGACAGGGGCCTGGTCACCTCCAACCCTAGACGAGGTCCGTCTTACCGCAAGGGGCACACATCTCACCCCTAGCACTCCCAGCCACTGGAGTGCAACACTTTTAGGTATCAAAATGTCTGTATCATATCACCCTTTCATCTCCTCTCTTCCAGGTTATACATATTCAAATCCTTCAGTCTCTCCTTAAATTCTTCTGATACAGACCCCACACCATTGTTTTTCGTCCTTCTCTGGACCACCTCTATCCTGTCTTTATCCTTTTTGAGATATGGGCTCCAGAACTGAACACAATACTCCCGGTGAGGCCTCACCATGGATCTGTACAAGGACATCGTAACCTCCATTTTTTTACTGGTTATTCCTCTTTCTGTGCAACCCAGTATTCTTCTGCCTTTAGCTGTTGCCTTGTCACATTGCTTTGCCATCTTCAGATCCTCAGACACTATCACCCCAAGATCCCTTTCTTGGTCTCTGCATATCAGTCTTTCAACCACCGTCACATACAGTTCTTTTGGTCTACCACATCCCAGATGCATAACTCTGCACTTCTTGGCATTGAATCCCAGCTGCAAATTTTGACAACTCTTCCAGCTTTCTTAAATATATTTTCATTCTCTCTACTCCTTCAGGCATGTCCACCCTGTTGCAGATCTTAGTATCATCTGCAAATAGACATACTTTACCTTCTATCCCTTCCGCAATGTCGCTCACAAAGATAATTAGCAGAACCAGTCCCACCACTGATCTCTGTGTCACTCCACTTAATATGGCTCTTTCTTCAGAGTAGGTTTCATCTACCATTACACATTGTCTCCTATTGGTCAACCAGTTGGTAATTCACACCACTACCTTGGCGCTCACTCACAAGCTTCTCATTTTATTCACAAGCCTCCTATGCAGAACTGTATCAAAAGCTTTGTCGAAATCCAAGTAGATCATATACAGTTCTCTTGCTTTTCCCCAGGTGATCCATGCTGCCTCAGGTCAAGCAACCCACCAGATTGTAGATAGTTCATTATCCATTCATTTTTCCACCACCAATATGAGGCTAACCAGATTGTAGTTTCCAGTCTCTTCTCTGCTACCACTCTTGTGAAGTGGGAGAACCACTATTCTTCTCCAATCCCATGATTCCACTCCCATTCCCAGGAATCTATTGAAAAGGTCCTTCAGTGGACTGGCCACATATGTTTTTCTGGAGCAATCTATCTTATGTTTTCTTTCCATCAAATTAATTTAAGTTTCCAACTCCTCCTTTTCATCTTTTCTCTTTTTATTATCTTAGCTGACTTAGAATAACACATGCCCACAAGTAATCCAGTGGTTAAGGTAAAGAAGGGGGAGGGTCACTTTTTTTTGTTAAATATAATAGCTGTGAAAATGCCTTATATATGTATGATAAAGCTGGCTGTCAAACTGTAGAGTTTCAGGATTCCCATCCCAAGCACTCAGTAAAAATTGTCAGCTGATTGGGACTGTTATAGGCCATGCTAGAACCTAGGAGCTCTGGAAACTGCTAGTGTACCATATCCATGATAACCCAAAATGCTTCACCCTAAGCTGACAGGACAGTTTTGTCAGTTAAAATCCAATAGGGATGTGCATTCGTTTTCAAAAAGTGTGCAATCTGCAATGCATAAGTCCCTATTCATTGTATTTGTGGATTCGCAAAATGCATGGCAATCCCCCATGAATAAAATATATCATATTAGTTTCATTATTTTGGTTCACAGTGATTTTTTAGTGGCTGTTTGAAATTTATTTATTTATTTAAATTCTTTTACTATACCGATACTCAAGACGAGGTCTTATCGTACCGGTTTACAATAGAACAAGGGGAAACCAATTAACAACTGTGTAGAAGGTAAAGTTACATTAAACAGGGAGCGAAAACATGGAAGATGGAAGACAGGAAAGATATTATAACGATAACAACTGGAGAGTGATACAATAATAGGAATTTATTGTATCACTTTTTTATTATTTTATTTTATTTTTTTTATTATATTATTTTTTTTATTATTTTTTTATTTTTTTATTATTGTATCAGGAAATAGGAAAAGGTCACGTTGGAGTATCCATAACAAAATCCAGCCCTTTCCTGTGAGTCATAAGTGACCTCACAGCTCTGTCATAGAGTGGGTCAAACAGGTTGGCAAGGAGATGAGAATGCAACCTATCAATCCTAAGCATTCTTCTAATGCAGCCAATCACTGCTCTCACTCAATGCTCTGTGCTGCTGTTCCTGATGATGCTATACTATTTATATCTTAAGCATGTGGCGTGCCACGCTTTTTCTTTGCGGGGTGATCTGGGGAGTTGGCTTTACTCAGAGCTAGTCTGAGTGTCTCAAATCTGTATTCAATTGCTAGCTACTTTGATAGAATTTTCCATTGAAAAAGATATTTCTTCGTTTGTGCTGCTGTGTCAGCCAGGCTTTTATTTAACTGCACTTTTTTATTATTGAACTCAGACTGTCTCTCCCACTGAGACAAGCTGCTAGCAGTGGCATTTTGCTGCTTATTTTACCCCCTCTGGGGGTAGGTTGCAAGCAGAATTTGGGTGTTGTGGGTGGGAGATATATTCAATTTCTAGCTAGTTTGATATAATTTTCCATTGAAAAAGATATTGCTTGGTTTTTGCTGCTGTACCAGCCAGGCTTTTTTTTTTAACTGCAGCTTTTTTTTTTTTAACTCAGGCTGTCTCTCTGTGCTCTTTTAAGCCAACAAGGCAGTGCACTGGGTGTCTGTGGGCAGTTTTACAGACTCACATATATTAGTACAGCAGTGTTCTTTTAAGCCAACAAGGCAGTGCACTGGGCATCAGTGGACAGTTTTCCAGACTCACATATATTGGTACAGCAGTGTTTTTTTAAGCCAAAAAGGCAGTGGGTGTCAGTAGGCAGTTTTGCAGACTCACATATATTGGAACAGCGGTGCTCTTTGAAGCCAAATCCCCAGTAGGCCTCTTTTGTAATTACAGGTTTGGTGTGTGCACATACAGCAGTCCTAGTTATAGTGTACATCCAAGCACTGCATCGTGGGCCTGTGGGCAGTTTTTCAGACTCACATATATTGGGACAGCGGTACTCTTTGAAGCCAAATCCCCAGTAGGCCTCTTCTGTAGTTACAAGTTTGGTGTGTGCACATACAGCAGTCCCAGTTGTAGTGTACATCAAGTCACTGTGCCTGTGGGCAGGTTTGCAGACTCAAATATTGGAACAGTGGTCCTCTTTGAAGCCAAATCCTCAGTAGGCCTCTTTTGGAAATAATTATTTTAATTGTAATACCTAGTAGGCAGTGACATTAAATCCATGATGTCAGGGAAAACTAGACGTGGTTGAGTGATTGGGACTGGCAGAGGAGGTACTTCAAAAGGCAGTGATAGTCCCCCATTAAAGTTAAAAGGGGACCTGTTCCAATCTAAAATCTCTGGAGGGGCAGGCAGTTCAATCCGGAAAAAATGAAATTTAAAGATGATGCACAGCCACCACCTGTTTCTGACCCTGTAATTTTGGAGGTAAGGGAAGGGGAGGCTGAGTCATGCAAGACAAAAGGGTGAGACCCAAAAGCAGCAGTGTGACAGCAGACTTGACTTAGCATTGAAAATGCCAGAAGTCTAAGAAGTAAGATGGGAGAATTAGAATGTATAGCAGTGAATGATGACATAGACTTAATTGGCATCTCAGAGACATGGTAGAAGGAGGACAACCAATGGGACAGTGCTATACTGGGGTACAAATTATATCGCAGTGACAGAGAGGAACACCCGAGAGACAGTGTGGTGCTTTATGTTTGGGATGGCATAGAGTCCAACAGGATAAACATCCTGTATTAGACTAAATGCAAAATTGAATCTTTATGGGTAGAAATCCCTTGTGTGTCCGGGAAGACTATAATGATAGGAGTATACTACCGTCCACCTGGTCAAGATGGTGAGACGGACAATGAAATGCTAAGAGAAATTAGGGAAGCTAACCAAATTGGTAGTGCGGTAATAATGGGAGACTTCAATTACCTTATTCAAGACGTTGTAAGCAGAGTTTTTATCTTCTATGTGCAATATTTCATTGAGTTTAATCTATATATATGGGACCATCATAACACCCACGGTATATAGGCTAATTGACCTGTGTTTCAACCGCTATGGGTCATATTTAATCATCAGTCCGAGACTTTCAAAAGTCCTATTTTATTGGTAAGTATATTTTTTTTATTTTTGTAACTTTCTGTAAAATTAATGTAGAACGGTACTTCCCTTACTGACTGATGGTGCTACCGCACTTCGGAGATCCAGTTGATGAAAAAGGTCCAGTCCTTGTTGACTAATGGCGCTACCGGACTTCAAAAATCCAGTTAATGAAGATCCAGTCCAACTTACGTTTCACAAAGCTGCTTCAGGGACTGTAAATCGACGTGATTCTCCCAAACTATCCACTGAGAAGTTTAATATATCGTATCCACAATACTGTTGTTCTTTGTAAGTTTTACTCAAACCTTGGTGCCAGGTTCTTATGGCCTGGATTGGCCACTGTTGGAAACAGGATGCTGGGCTAACGGACCCTTGGTCTGACCCAGTATGGCATGTTCTTATGTAGTGCAGACACTGTTTGCTTCTGATTCCGATGAAGAATCATCTTGTGTGGGATTCTCATCATCAGCAATGGAAGAAGTAATAGCTGAAGAAGGTTTAGGAGGATTTGTTAGTTCTGTCTTAGCCTCCACTTCAGTGCTGCAGGGGAGAGATGAAACTGATGATGATGATGAGGAAGAGCAGTCAGCACAGGCATAGAGTGTGACTGATGCCCCTGGCATTGCTCCTTAGGGTGCACCCACTACTTCAGCTCCAGTGCCAGTATTCACCCCGAAGGCTATAGAGAAGGGATCACGAAATAAATCTGTGATCTGGAGGCACTTTAAAGTGTGGAGGACCCACGTTTTGCTCGGTGTAATTATTGTGCCAAGGCTATTAGCAGAGGCAAGCAAATGGGACATCTGACTAATTTTGGCATGATGCATCATAAACAGAAGCAACACCCAACAGTACTGCCATCTGGGGATGGTGGCAGTGCCAGTCAAGGGACCCCTTTTTCCAGGCAGCATAAAGTGGTTGAAAAGCAGCAGAGCCAGCACTCAGCCCCTTCTAGCAGTCAGGTGGCAGGCCAACAGCCCCCTGCCATGTGCCAGAAGCAAAAACTCACCATGGAGGAAATGGGGTGGTGTTTGGTAACACTAGCCCGGGGAAGGAGGCAAGCAGCCTCAAACGTTATAACCAGGAACATTGGGGAAATTATTGCCCTTGATGACCAGCCCTTGCAGATAGTGGGGAATGTGGGTTTCAAACATCTGCTGAAGGTCTTAGTTCCAAATTATAAAATTCCCTCCAGAACCACATTTAGCAGAAAGGTCTTCCCCAGCCTGTACAACTAGTGTTGCAGTCACATCCAAGCGCTGCTAGGTAAAGCAGAGGAGAGTACGCATTTCACCTGCAATATCTGGACCATACGGAATGCTGCACACTCTCCCTGACAGCACACTGGTGGGACCTGGCTGAGGCAGGGGCAGGCAGCAGCTCTATTAGTGAGCAAGTATCAGGGTGGAGGTAGGCTTTACTGCACACCCACCTGACGGACGAGGCCTATACCTTAGGCAATATTCTAGCATGCATCAGACAGATGCTGGCGGGCTGGCAGCTACACCAATGAGACAGGAATCTTCAAGCAGGGTTCTTTGTCACAGACAATGCTGCAAACATGGTAAAGGCAATATGCGACGGGCGCTTTCAGAACATCTGAAGGTTTGCACACACTCTGCACGGGGTAGTGAAGTCAGCTCTGGGGTTGGAATCCAATCACCAAGAGAATGAATATCTGCATACGTTAATACACAAGCGCAGGAACATAGCAGCACATTCCCACAGAAGTGTGAATGCGAGGAAGGTTCTCCGACAAAAGCAGACTGATTTGCGGATGCCTCACAAGCGTCTCATTCAAGACATTGGCACCTGGTGGGATTCCACCTATATGATGCTGCAGAGGTTAGTGGAGCAGCAGACACCCCTTCATGACCTTTCTTTGTTTTGTAATTTTTTATTTTTATTAAGGTTTTAACAGATTTACATACCAAGAAAACAATCTTGACATAGAAAAACTGAAATATCAATATCTTTACACAATCATACCAATACAATAGGACTAATGATATCCCTATCATAACCCAATCACAACAATATACTTCTTCATAATCTTTCTGTGGAAATGGACATAGAGGTGGAGAGTCTCTTAGGGCATCATGATTGGTTAGTCATGAGTTAGCTGGTAAAACTCCTGCAGCCCTTCAAGGATGCCACAGAGGAGCTGAGTTCCAGAAGTGCCACTTTGGCTGACTTCATCCCTATAGTTAATTTTCTGGAGGAAAATTTGGAGGGCTTTAGACAGGAAGAGGGAATGACAGCAGAGGTGCTGCATTGTCTGGACGTTTTGCAGAAGCAGGTGAAGAGAGATTAAGGCCTTTAACAGATGACCACAAATACATGCTCGCCACAGTCTGTGATCCCCATGTGAAAGGGAAACTCGCCCTACAGTACAATTGTTTTCTATTGGTGAAGGACCTGCTGTTAGTAAAAATCCGTGAACAGGAGTGCCATAGGCAGAGACAGATTAGGCATAAAGCAGGGGAGGAAACAGCGGGTACTTCAGAGAGTAGTGCTAGCCCAAGCAGGAGCAGCACTGTGTCAGCGACAGCTAGTACTTCCTCCTCCACTTCAGTATGCCAAAGCCATTTTACCCATAAAAAATCATCTGTTCTGGAATGGGCTAGAGAGAAAGCAGCTGGCATGAGGGACTCTCAGCCCACCCAAGCAAAGGAGACACTACCACAAATGTCAGTGACACAGTATCTCTCAGAACCCACAGAGGACATGCAGACAGATCCGCTGGTATATTGGGCACACAAGTCCACTGTCTGGCCACACCTAGCCAAAGTGGCTCAGCGATATCTGTCATGTCCACCAACCAGTGTGCCCAGTGAACATATATTTTCAATGACAGGGGATATCATGAGCCCTCACCGAACAAGGCTGGCACCAAAGTTGATGGAAATGCTAGCTTTTTTGAAAATAATCATGCCTTTGCTTGGGTTTCCAAATGTTCCCTTTGAATGGCAAGATGAATAAAAGCAATTGAAAGCCTTGCAGCAGCTCCAACTGCCTCCTATGCTCCAGATAATATCAGCACATGTACCTGGCCTGAAACGCAGTGCCAGTCTGTCTACTATCCAGTCCGTATGTCACTACAAGGGCCTGACCTCAAACACTATGCCTGTCTGAGTTTAGTTCTAGTATTTCTAATTTCAGTTTCATATATTTGTGCATCACTTCTTTCCAGAATATTCTTTTTCCTGTTTTGCAACATTTGGAATGTAAGAACATAAAAAGCTGACTTCAGATGTTTGGAGCTTGCATATTTCATATCCTCAAGAGTTTTCATGACCTTCATAATATGGGCCATTTTCCCTAAATCTTTCTTAGGTGCCAACATTAATGTTTCTAGTACTATAGAAAACTGGTGGTAGTTGCACTCTAGTTCATCCTCTGTGTTCCCATAGTTTACAGAGGCACTGTGTAAACTACAAGATCAACATAGGTTGATATTGTAGATTTGGACTTGAGTTGCAATTTTCTTATTTCTGAGAGCTCTTCAAGTTCCTTTGTCATCAGCTGAAGTGCTTAAGTACAGATAATAGCTTCTGGGTATTTACAAGGGCTTGACCTCAATTGCTGTGCCTGTCCATACAGGTCTTACGTTCCTACAAGGGCCTGACCTGAAACACTGTGCCAGTCTGTCCACTATCCAGGCCACACGTCCCTACAAGGGCCTGACCTCAAATGTTGTGCCTCTCTGTCCAGGACATACATCCCTATCAGGGCCTAACCTAAACTTCTGTGCCTGTCCAACCAGGCCTTATGTCCCTATAAGACCTGACCTGAAACGCTGTGCCTGTCTGTCCACTGTCCAGGCTGCACATCCCTACAAGGGCCTGACCTCAAAAGCTGTGCCTGTCCATCCAGGCCAAACGTCCCTACAAGGGCCTGACCTCAAATGCTGTGCCTGTCTGTCCACTGTTCAGGCCTTATGTCCCTACAAGGGTCTGACCACAAATGCTGTGCCTATCCATCTAGGCCTTTCATCCCTACAAGGGCCTGACCTCAAACGCTATGCCTGTCTGTCCAGCTTAGAGCTTGGATATTTCATATGCTCAATAGTTTTCATTACCTTCATAATATGGGCCATTTTCCCTAGATGTTTCTTAGGTGCCAACATTAATGTTTCTAGTACTATAGAAAGCTGGTGGTAGTTGTACTCTAGTTCATCCTCTGTGGTCCCATAGTTTTCAGAGGTACTGTAGGGTACAATGTCAACATAGGCTGATATTGTAGATTTGGACTTGAGTAGCAGTTTTCTTATTTCTGAGAGCTCTTCAAGTTCATTTGTCATCATCTGAAGTGCATAAGTACAGTTAATAGCTTCTGGGTATTCACAAGACACCAACAGAACTAACACACTCTAGGGGCCAACCCATTTCAGGGAGCCCTTTCATGCGCAAAGGAAAGAGAACTCTCCCAGGGTGTAGCCAGCCTATCTCTTAGAACCCTCTGAACCATGTTGAACCGTTGTTCACATGGAAACCTCCTCCATGTCGACTCGCCATGCTTGAAGGCTCGTGCTCCACTCTTGAGGCCAACAATCCATTCTAGGGAGCCCTTTCCTGTGCAAAGGAAAGGAAATGCTCCCCGGGTCTGGCCAGCCTATCTCTTAGTACCCGTTGATTCATGTTGAACCAGAACCGCTGTTCATATTGAAACCTCCTCCACATTGACTCGCCAATCTTGAAGGCTTGTGCTCCACTCTTGGGGCCAACCCATTCTATGGAGCCCTTTCCTGCACAAAGGAAAGGGAAATCTCCCCAGGTTTAGCCAGCCTATCTCTTAGCACCTGTTGACCCATGTTGAACCGCTGTTCACATGGAAACCTCCTCCACGTCGTCTCGCCACACTTGAAGGCTCGTGCTCCACTCTAGGGGCCAACAATCCATTCTAGGGAGCCCTTTCCTGTGCAAAGGAAAGGGAACACTCCCCGGGTGTAGCCAGCCTATCTTTTAACACCCGCTGACCCATGTTGAACTGCTGTTCATATGGAAATCTCCTCCGCCTCAGCCTTCAAAATTCTCTTTTGTATATCTGCTACGTCCACCAGATTTTAAAAGACCAGCGAGAGCTCACTAGATGCCAATGGAAACACCCCACTCTAGGGGTGAACCCATTCTAGGGAGTCCTTTCCTGCACAAAGGAAAGGGAACTCTCCCTGGGGCCAGCCTGTCTTGCCCCTATCGAAACCACAGGGGCCAAGCTACCTCCGCTCTGCCAGCCTTCTAGCTCCTATCAATTTTCTGCCACTCTGCCTTGCTGCCATACACCAGATGACTCATTCTACTCCTTGTGGTGTTCTTGCCACTATCATGGTTCCTCAGTGTGTTGGTGCTAGTCTTTCTGCTGCTTTGTAGGGATGTGAAACGTTTTTTGATGATTTAAAAAAATCGTCAATATTTTTTAAATCATCAAAAATCGTTAGAGTGCGCAATACACTACAAATTCCCCTGATTTATCGTCAAAAATCGTTAAATCGGGCACGGGAATTATTTGGGGGGAGGGTGGGAAAACCGGCACACTAAAACAACCCCTAAACCCACCCCGACCCTTTAAAACCAATCCCTTACCCTCCCCACCCTCCCGAACCCCCCCAAAATGTTAAATTACCTGGTGGTCCAGTGGGGGGGGGGGTTCCGGCGCAATCTCCCACTCTCGGGCCATCAGCGCTATTTTGGCACCCACTAATATAAATGGCGCCGATGGCCCGATAAAAAAAAACCCACTCGACCCTTTAAACCGACCCCCTTAGCCTCCCCCACCCTCCCGACCCCCCCCCAAAAAACCTTTTAAAATTACCTGGTTGTCCAGGGGGGGTGCGGGGAGCGATCTCCCACTCTCGGGC
This sequence comes from Rhinatrema bivittatum, assembly GCF_901001135.1. NCBI lineage: Eukaryota > Metazoa > Chordata > Amphibia > Gymnophiona > Rhinatrematidae > Rhinatrema > Rhinatrema bivittatum. Next base: position 141,219,084 of record NC_042619.1, read on the forward strand.
CATCGGCTGCCACTCATAAAGATGGCGCCGATGGCCCTTTGCCCTTACCATGTGACAGGGTATCTGTGCCATTGGCTGGCCCCTGTCACATGGTAGGAGCACTGGATGGCTGGCGCCATCTTTAAAGATGGCGCCATTTTTTTTTTAGCGCAGCTGATGGCGTGGGAATGGGAGATCACTCCCCGCGGCCCCCCTGGACCACCAGGTATGTGTAAAACGTTTTTGGGGGGGGGGGTTGGAGAGTGGAGGAGGCTAAGGGGGTAATTTTAAAGGGTCGGGGTGGGTTTTTTTTTTTATCGGCGCGGGCCTCACTAAAAAAAATTAATGATGTGAATTGGAATCAGAACCAATCCCAATTCACATCTCTAACGATCAGATTCCCCCGCCCCGCCCCCCCCCCCCCCCCCAAGCCAAATCCGATCATTAAAATGATTGGGCACATGATTCACATCCCTACTGCTTTGTCCCTTTATTGGTGCCTTGTGTTTTTTTCTGACACTCTTTCTGCTTGCTATTTTCTCCCTTCATTGTGCTATTGGATGTTGATGCCACTTGTCTTGCCACTTTGCCTGTCATGCTGCCTTCAAGAGTTCATGCAACTGTTATCAGTGCTTTCTTTTGAAGCTGTGGTGTGTTTTTGACACTCAGGCTGCTGCTTTGCACCTTTGGTAAAGCACTCTTGCCACTCCTGGTACCCATTTGCCCCTTTATTTATTATTTATTTATTTAACATTTTTTATATACCGAGGTTCTAGAGACAAAATCACTAAGCACTTCGGTTTACATACAACTATTGAAATGACTGACTTGAGTCTTACAGAGAACAGGAAATACAGAACTTGGATTTTATACATTTAAACTCATAATGACATAGAACCTTTAAATAACAGAAACAGTAAAGGTTGGTAGTCAAACATGTAACAGGCGATTATATGAGAATAGAGGAATATGAGGTAATATCTGTGGTTGTTTGGCAGTGAAAAACATGATAATTTGCATCCAGTGGGTAGGAAAGGATTAAGATCGAATTAGGCGTAGGCTAGGGAGAAGATCCAAGTTTTGAGTTTTTTTTTTTAAGTAATTGGACATTGTTCAAGTCTAAGTTCTGAAGGGAGAGAGTTCCAATGATTCGGGCCGACTGTAGAGAAGGCTCTTTTATTTGAAAATGATTTAATTGGAGGCGTTTTTAGAGAGCTTTTTTGGGCAGCTCTCAACAAGCGGGAAGAAGAATATAGTTGTAAAGGAATCCTGAGGTCAAGAGGGGAGGATTTGTATATAGATTTGTGTATGATAGAACAAGTTTTATAGAGAATTCTATATTTAATTGGGAGCCAGTGGAGTTTCTTTAGAATTGGAGTGATGTGGTCCCTTTTTTTGATTTTGTCAGAATCCTAGCTGTGGCATTCTGTAGTATTTGTAGAGGTCTAAGGGAAATCGCTGGGAGACCAATTAAAAGGGCATTGCAATAGTCAATCTTAGAAAATATGATCGCTTGCAGAACTGATCTGAAATCACGGGGGTGAAGTAGGGGTCTGAGTCGTTTTAAAACTTGAAGTTTAAAGAAGCAATCCTTCACTTAGGCTATTCATGCCACTTTGGTGCCACTTTGCCACAGACTAAGTACCTTGGAGCTCTTTTCTCATTCTGATGATTGCTCCCCAGAAGTTTCATCAGAATTGATAAGAAAACCCCAATTCTGCAGCCAAAAATAGGCTGCAAATACTTTTCCCCTTTGACTTTAATGGGAAAGCAGAAAATGAATAAAACTAATCAACGAATTTGTTTTTACCCCTATGAAACTAATGCAATAATTTGGGTCCCGTTGAAACGAAAACCGAATCAAAACACATTTTTTTCCTTCTGCACATCCCTAGAATCCAATAAGTGAGAGTGCAGAAGATGTCATACCTAATCTCTATTCTGAGACTTATCTAAGGTGCCAGAGTAAACACCAGGATAAGTATAGAGAGGACAGGCACACCATTATGTGAGACAGAGAATGAATGTGAATGATTTAGAGAAAGTGCGTATAGAGATTTGAACCAAAGGTAAGGTTTAGGCTCAGGATAAGACAGTTAATTTCTAGATGATGATTGATCTGTGTGAATAGATGTCAATCTTTATAGAACTGAGACTGACTGAGAGAAAGTGTAATGGAAACTTATCAAATTCGCCAAGCTCCCATTCTCACTAAGGTGAAACTGAGAAGTAACCCTGATTTAAATATATGACAGCTAAGGGTGACAAGAACATTTTTTCCATGTAAAAGAACAAACAAATAAATACTAAATAAGGAAAACAATTCTCTGTGAAGATAAATAACTTTTTTCAGATGATTAATTCCTTAGCCCAGATAAACAGAGAATCCAAATTGATTTCTAATTTGAATTGTAATCAGACATAACCATTTCTAGGTATTAATAATATATTAAACTAAAGTATAATAAACTTGGGCTTTAAACTAAAAAGGGTACTTCATCTTGAAAGTAACATGCATAGCTTGTCAGGTTAAATTTATGTTAGGAAGAAATATCTTATAGGTTTATCTGATTTAAGATACTCTGCAGTATTATATTACAGAGTGAAACTGATCATTTATCTGTATCTAAGAAAAGCCTTGAGGACACTGTGAGGCAGTGCCCCTATGTTCTCCCTTAAACTGGTATAGGACCAGGCTAGGTGCCTAGTCCCCTTTAATTCACCTTGTTAAAAAGAAAGAGCTCTGTGGGCACAGCCCAGCAAGGGAGGAATATCCAGGTGCGCACCCCTTTGGCACACAGCTTCGGCTGCGCACCAGCAGCTGCGCACCACAGGGCCCTGAATTTAAGCTGTTCCAGGCGTTCTTTGATGATGCCACTCGGGCTCAACTGGGGGGAGCCTCACTACCTCTCTCTAGTTGTCAGCACTGGCAAAAAATGGCAATTTAGCCTGCAGAGCTCCCCACCACACAGGATCCTTCCTCTCCTCCCCCCTAATCTATTGTTTTAATTAAAGAATAGAGATGCATTTTCAGCTCATGCCAGGAGGCAACGCTTTCAAAACAAAAGTGTCAGTCACAACCCTTCTAGTCACTCTAGCCACATCTGCTAACAGTGATCTGCATAACTACACACGCTAACAGCAGTAGAGAGGACAAAGATTCCTTTCCAGTAAGCTCAAGCTAAGTGTACACTCACCACAAATGTCTAGCTAGACTGGAACTAACAACATTACAGAGAAAAGCAGAAAGACAGAGAAAGAATGAGAATAAAGAGGCACTAAAAGAGCAAATATAAACAATTGTTTCAAAGATATAAGAAAAGAGCACACAATACAGAAACTGGAAAGTTCATGGAAAGAGCCAGTGAGAAAAGAAATGATTAAACATTCAGAGACAGACAAATAAACAAAAAAAGACCACCACTTTTCCTTTACCTACCTGCAACCTGGGAATGGTGATCTTGTCCTGCTGTGCCTGAAAGCATAATTGAAACACAAAGACTCACACTTCCTTACAAAATGCTAGTTAATATTAGGGATGTTCATTCGTTTGCGATGAAATAGGAAATAGAGATTATAATTCCTATTTTGTCGCATGTCGGGGAGGGGGGGCGACAAAACAATAAGAAAACCCACAAAATTTTGTGATGTTTTCTTATCGTTTTTGGGGGTGGAGAAAGAGCACATTAAAAAAATTAAAAAAACCAAACCCACCCCAACCCTTCAAATGTAATTAATTGCAACCCCCATCCTCCCGACCCCCCCAAGACTTGCTTGACCCCCCCCCCCCAAGACTTAAAGAAAGTCCCTGGTGGTCCAGCGGGGTCCCGGGAGAAATTTCCCCCTCTCGGGCTGTCAGCTGCCACTAATCAAAATTGCGCCAATGGCCCTTTGCCCTTACCATGTGACAGGGGCTATCGGTGCCATTGGTCGGCCCCTGTCACATGGTAGGAGCAATGGATGGCTCACGCCATTTTTTAAGAATGCACCAGCTGTCCATTGCTCCTACCATGTGACAGAGGCCGGCCAATGACACCGATAGCCTGTCACATCGTAAGGGCAAAGGGCCATCGGCACCATTTTGATTACTGGCAGCCAATGGCCCAAGAGTGGGAGATCACTCCCGGGAACCCCGCTGGACCACCAGGGAATTTCAGCAAGTTTTGGGGGGTCGGGAGGTGGGGGATGCAATGAATTAAATATGAAGTGTTGGGGTGGGTTTGGGGTTTTTTGTTTTTTTTTTTACAACCCCATTCTAATTTATTAAATTGGAAGGGTCGGGGCGGGTTTCAGATATCATTTTGGGGCAGCCAAATTAATATCAGCCTGAACCGCGGGAAAACAAAATTTCTTGCGGTGGGCCAATAACAAAGGCCGAACGGAAAGGTTCAGGTGAATCGCATCTCTAGTTAATATATTCTTTATAGAGAAAATACTACAGATGATAACAAAATATACTTATCTGATTAGTTTATTATAGAGTTAAGAGAAGGAGTTCTCAACAGGGTCACTGAGTTCTATAAAAAATAAAGAAACATTGTGTTAGTGTTGCTTATTCATAGTGTAAGTACAAATAATTCACAAATTGATGTTTTTTTTAACTTTCAATTGTTTCAATAAATTGATAATTTTTGATAATTAAGTTTAACATTCATATTAATTCTATCTGACTGTATTTCTCTTTAAGTCTCTGACTTCTCTCTCTACCCTTTTTCTCTCGACGTCCCTGTTCTGCGCCTCCCCCCCTCGCCCCAAGTTGGTCCTCCCTGCGCGGTCGGTGTTGGCCCATCGGGGCCAGGGGAGTTGGACTCGGGACAGACCTCCCACGTGGTCACCGGGGAGGCCCTTCTGACTTCTGACTAAACCAGTGCTGTAAAAAAAGAAAACTGCTAGGCAGACGGAACTTACTCTGAAATCTAAGAAGGGAGCCGCTAAGCCAGGTAAGCCCGCCTACCGAACCCCCGACGTCACAACCTGCGACTCAGAGCCCTTTAAAGGGCTGAGACGGCTCCAGGCGTTGTGCGCCTAAGGAGCGCAACAAAGGGGCTAGCCCCTTTGTGTGCCCCTTCGTGCGCACCAGAACCTTGAAGTGGCAGCCACTCTCTACACTCCATTTTGAGAATCCTACACACACCTAACACAGGTCCTCCTCAGCATTCATCCAGCCACTTCAGCATTCAACCAGGATCCTCAGCATTCACCAGAATCCTCAGCATTCATCCAGCCACTTCAGCATTCAACCAGGATCCTCAGCATTCACCGGGATCCTCAGCATTCATCCAGCCACCTCAGCATTCCTCCAGCCACCTCAGCATTCATCTAGCCACCTCAGCATTCATCCAGCCACCTCAACATTCAACCAAGATCCTCAGAATTCAACCAGGATCCTCAGCATTCATCCAGCCACCTCAGCATTCAACCAGGATCCTCAGCATTCACCAGGATTCTCAGCATTCATCCAGCCACCTAAGCATTCACCAGGATCCTCAGCATTCATCCAGCCACCTCAGCATTCAACCAGCCACCTCAGCATTCAACCAGAATCCTCAGCATTCAACCAGGATCCTCAGCATTCATCCAGCCACCTCAGCATTCACCAGGATCCTCAGCATTCATCCAGCCACCTCAGCATTCATCCAGCCACCTCAGCATTCATCCAGCCATCCAAAGCTTTCAATCAGCCACCTCAGTATTCATCTAGCCTCTCCACTATTCATTCAGCTAAGGATCGGCACTGCCATGCTACATTAATCATATCACCTCAAAGAATACTTCCACAATTCTTCACTTCCATTACATCATAGAATATCATCTCTGGCAAATCCCGTCAAAGTGATCTCTTTAGTCCTATCATGATGCTAGGATACCCAATACACACATTACACCACAGCACCTATTTCAAGATGAAGCCAACGTTACGATACCAACCCATAACTCGCAGAAATTTAATTCCGGTGATAATCTCCCCCTTTACGCAACTACTTGGGCTGGCACTATTCACTTTAACACTATTCAATGCCCAGTCAATTGCCAAAAAAACTCACATCCTTCACGACTATCTACTTGATTCCAAGCCAGACATCTGTGCCATCACGGAGACTTGGCTGAAGCCCTCAGACCCAGTTTTAATAAATCAACTTCCTACACAGATATATGATGTCTTCTCCTTACCCAGAAAAAAAGAAAAAAAGGGGGTGGTCTCCTCATAGCCGCCAAAAAATCTCTTAACCTCACTCTACAATCTATCAATATAATACCTAAACTGGAGATAGCCTTATTCAAATCTAAGTCACTCCAAATCCTCCTCACTTACGCTCCCCCTGGACTTTTAGATCAAGACGCTTCTCCTATGGTGGAAATCATAGCCAAATACGTAAAACTAGATTATATAGCCATAATCCTTGGAGATTTTAATCTTCACATTGATGCCAATCCTCGATCTTCTAACTGCGAAGCCTTCCTATCTGCCCTCTCGGACATGGGCTTCAAACAACACATCAACCAACCCACACACAAAGCAGGTCATACCCTTGACCTTATCTTCACAAATTCCAACCTCATTCCACTTTCACCCCCTCTATGCCTCCCGGTTCCATGGTCATACCATTTCATGATCACCTCCACCATCAGGTCATTGACAGGATCTTCTGCACCCCCTCAGGTGACCACTCTGTACTACAGGAAACCATGTCCTTCAGAAGACCTCGGCAACTCTCTAATCAAAGAACTTCCTAACTTGGATCTATCTAACCCCAATTCTGCTATTACCTCCTGGCAAAGTATTACTGAAACGATAGCCACTAACTTATGCCCACTGTCAAAAAAAACCATAAATCCTTCTCAAAAAAACAAGCAGCCATGGTCCTCTAATGAGCTCCGTACCCTGAAGCAAAACCTAAGACGGAAAGAAAAAGAATGGAGGAAGAATCCCAATCCCCATTCTCTAACCATATACAAAGCCGCCCTCCACCATTACAGAACGACAACGCTTCGAACAAAAAGAGATTTGTATTCCCACCATATCCACGATATGATATTCGACGTGAAGGCTCTTTTCTCGTACGTATCGGAACTCACCAAAACTGCTCCCCCTACTATCCCGGACGATACAGCCCAATCGAAGGCCAACGATCTGGCCTTATTATTTCAGAAAAAAATCTTCAATACCCTGGCTAGATTACCTGCCAGCCCAAACTCACTGCTTCCGGATACCCTCCACCTACCAAACACAGACATAAGCTTGGAATCCTTAGATCCTACTCACACTATAGAGGTGGAAAATCTGATAAAAAGAATGAAACCTTCGACCCACCCTCTGGACCAAATACCTTCCAAATTTCTGATTCTCATACCAGAATACATCTCCAAATATCTAGCTGATATTATTAATTGTTCCCTCTTACAAGGAATATTCCCAGATGCTCTCAAATCGGCCACCCTCAAACCCATACTCAAAAAACTGAACCTGGACCCGGACGACCTCAACAACTACCGCCCCATTTCAAATCTCTCGTTTGTAGCTAAGATTATGGAGAAAATCGTAAATAAGCAACTTTCAAATTACCTAGAAGACCATAATATTCTACACCCGTCACAATACGGTTTTCGAAAAGAACACAATACCGAAACCCTCCTCATCTCACTCCTTGATCAAATATACATTGGCTTTGATAAAGGACAATCGTTCCTCCTAGCCCTTCTCGACATCTCTGCAGCTTTCGATACTATAAATCATAATACCCTTCTAAACCGGCTATCAGACATAGGAATTGCAGGATCAGCTCTTAGATGGTTCGACTCCTTCCTTAGCAATAGAGGCTATAAGGTTAAAATCAATAACAAGGAATCCTCTCACACTAACGCCCCATTCGGAGTCCCCCAGGGCTCCTCCTTATTGCCCACCCTGTTTAACATCTACATACTCCCTCTCTGCCTCTACTCCCTCTCTCAAATCTAAAACTTAAGTTCTATATATACGCAGATGATGTTCAAATTTTAATCCCCATATCCAATTCACTGGACTCAACACTCAAGTTATGGAACTCTCACCTGCAAACGATCAACCATCACCTGTCAAACCTCAACCTGGTGCTCAACACTTCCAAGACAGAACTATTGCTAATCACCCCAGAAGGCAGTCCCTTCCATCACCAACTGCAATCTAACATACAAATACCCCACGTTAGAGATCTTGGAGTCATAATTGATAGTCACTTGAACCTAAAGCAATTTATAAAACACACTACAAAGGAGTGCTTCTACAAGCTACAAGTACTCAAAAAACTCAAACCACTCCTATTCCATTACGATTTTTGATCTGTCCTCCAAGCCATTCTGTTCTCCAAGATTGACTACTGCAATTCCATCTTGCAAGGTCTCCCGGCTTCTACTATAAAATCCCTCCAGTTGCTCCAAAATGCAGCGGCGAGAATTTTGATAAATACCAATCGGAGAGCGCATATCTCTCCCATTCTGAAAGATCTTCACTGGCTCCCAGTAAACTTCAAGATTCTCCATAAATCACTGACAATTATCCACAAAAATATTCACCATCAGACCCCTCTTGATCTGCTACACCCTCTCAAATTGCACTCGACGGCCAGACCCTTAAGGGATGCCTACAAGGGATCCTTACATGTTCCTCCAATCAAAATTGTACACCACTCAAACATCAGAGACAAGAAATTCTCTATCACAGGTCCCTCCATCTGGAACGCCATGCCTCTGGACCTCAGGCAGGAAACTTGTCTACTAACTTTCAAAACGAAACTAAAGACATGGCTGTTCTGCCGAGCCTTCCCCGCCACTAGCCAACAGCCTGACTTAGAATTGTTCCATCACTTATGTAAATAAACAAACGCTAAATTACGCTCACAAGTTTTCATGAGGTCGGCTCCTTGCCTCCCTCCCATACGCTATTGTATATAGTACTTTATCTTCGTTCCCCCTCTCTTTATTTCCTACTCCCAGTTAAGGCATCCTTGCTTTAATGTAACTTTATGCTCCTTTAAATTGTCTCTTGTTGATTGGTTGGTTATAGTTACTGCTTAGTTCGATGTAAACCAAGTTGATTTGATTTGTATCAAGAAAGTCGGTATTTAAAAGCCTTTAATAAATAAAATAAATAAATACCCCTAGGAGACTATTTGAGTGGGTTCTGCCCCATATTTCCTTGGAGAATAACCAGCAGGAAGAAGAACAATGTTATTTCTCCTCTCTCAATTGGTACTTTGGTAACATCTGATAGTGACTTCCTTATTGACATCAAAATCACCAGTAGTTATAGTTTTCACTACAGCCACAGAAGTGGGAGAGTCACTATCCCAAAGTGTCTGATTGGTGAGACACAGATCACCACCTTTAAGGACTCCCATCTTTTAGCAGGATTAAATTTGTCTGGAGGGTTATGTACTACAAAGTCCTCCATTACTGAATCAATTGTATCCCAAAAGTCTTTATTAAGTCTCCATGGCCTGCAGCTACTGTCCCCATGTGATGGAAAGGACAGGGAAATTGCATGTGATCTGAAATAGTACAGCCTATATAATGTCAGGTTTAAAATCAATCATCACCATTCCCCTATTGCATAAAAAGTTATAAATGTGACTGGAAGTTTGAAATTTTTGGAAGAAATATGTATACTTTCTGCCACTTGGGTTTTTCTCTCTCCAAACATCCACTGGGTCGAATGTTTGCATCATATATCTAAGCCCCTTTCCACTTTTATCCTGTGCCTTTCGTAATTCTGACCTATCTTTAGTAGGGTGAATGCATGCATTCCAGTCTCTACCCATACATACTCATTCTGTATCAAATCTCAACAGGATTCCCTGTAATTAATTATAAAATTCTGCCTGCCCAACATTTAGCCCATAGACATTAGCACATGTTATTGACTGCCTATAAAGACTGCCTTCCAAAATCACATAACATCCCTCTGGATTACAACAGGACTGGTGTACCTGCAAAGGAAGGATTTTGTGAATTAGAACACAGACTCTTCTGCATTTAGAAGAAAACAAAACAACATATACCTGGCCCACCCTTGCCCTTTATACTTTTTCATGCTCACTAGAAGGCAAGTAAGTCTCTTGTAAGAATGTAATATTCACAGTCCTCTGCTTCAAAAACTGCAGGATCCTTGATCTCTTCACTGGGGTCAATATTCTGCGTACGCTCAAAGAAACAATTTTAACCTCAGCCATTCTCAGATAATTTTATAATGGCTAACCAAAGCTTCACCAGGCTTCCATACAATCTACAATGAAAATCAGTGCCCAGCCTCCCAAAACAGAATGCATATGCACTTGTGTCAACAAATGTAAACTTCAAACACGTCTTCTTCATAACCCCAACACAGCTCCCCCCCCCCAAAAAAAAACCTTTGCTAACTCCTCCACCCTACCTCCCTTCCTTCTCCCCTTTCCACAACTACCCTTGAAATCTTCTACCCACCCCCTATTCCACCCAAACCAGCCCCTCCAACCCCGTACCCCCCCCACACACACACGCACACACTACCCTACACTCATTCAGCCTATATTTATAAACAATTAAAAGAACCTTTGCTGCAATACTTTTGTCTCTGCAGAACATAGATTCAAAAAAGAGAAAAGATATCTTGCAAACAGGCTACATACAACAACACATAATGTAACCTTGCAGCAAGTCCAATGGGCAAAAAATAGGCCCTGGAGATGCCACGCCACACCACACCAAAGTCAATTGGGAAAAAAAACTTATAAAAAAATAACCAAAAATAAAATCATAAATGTATAGAAAAAATTACATTTGTCACAGAGTCTGCTTCTACATTTGTGGTCAGCAACCAACAGCCTCGAAAAAAGAAAGAAAGCAGAGGAATACATATCACCTTCGCTGCAGTGTCTCTTCACAAGAAATGAGCCAGATGCACTCACTGCCCCTTTGCATTGTGATGGCCACCATCTCAGTGCACTTGTAAATTGTAAGATTACCTGTGAATATACATAATTAGCAGGTTGATGCCCTTCAGCCACAAGGCCCAGTTGTCTTGGTTCTGCCCCGCTGACATTGGAACTCTCCTCCCTGAATAGTCCTTCAGGCTAAATACTTTCATTCTGCGTCTTTTTATGGCCACCAGTTCCATCGTGGCAAAATGAATTAAAAAAAAAAAAATCCAATATAGCAACCCATGACATTCCTATATAAAGAAGCAAAAAAAAACCCCTGTAAACAGTTAATGAAGAAAACAGAACTTGTTTAACCACCATCAGCACTTACACGTTTCATCACTCCCGAGTGAATTTTAGAATTCTCTCATGGGCTCATCTTTTACCGCTGTTGCAGGCCACCATTCTTGCCATCTGCTCCAATGTTCACATTAGTCAGGAATGTTTCACTGCATCCACCGTTTCAAAAAATTTCACTGCCCACCCATCTGGCATAATTTTGAGAAACACAGAGTAGAGCAAAGTATATGAATAACCCCATAACCTCAACTCACACTTCACCTTCTGGAAACCTGCACACTTCTTTTGTACTTGTTACAAAAATCCTGTAAAAACATAATCTTGTGCGTATCATGTACTATTGCTGGTTGCATTCTGGCTTTCACCATTTTCCTCACTTTATCTGCATAAATGTGCATTTGGATAATTACTGCAAATGGCCTACTGCCAAGCACCAGAGGAGCTGAAAATTATCATTGAGACCTCTTGATTTTCCTGCAGCCTTTCCAAATCTCCAATACCAGAACCTCTGGCAGCCATTTTGAAGAGAAGGCCATTGAATTTTCAGGTAGACAGATTACCCTAATGTTTTTCCACTTACCTCTATTTTCTATATCGTCAACTTTCTCCAATAAGGCTGCATATTTTCTCTCCAGAGCATCCACTTTGGATTGGGCATGACTTCATGGCATCTCGACCTAGACCCTAATCACAATACCACTAATTCATGCCAAGTTTTCTTGCACTGATGAAATGAGGGTCACAATGTTCTCCACCACAACTACTAATTTGGAATTAATATTATCTGTTAGTTGTGAAAATTTATCAAACATTTTTTGCAGCAACACTGTATGCTCCACCGAGTCAAGAAGCACCGACCAATCCTCCTTGGATCCCAAACCTTCCATCAGGCACTCTTTTTCTGCTGCTGGTTTCTGTAATGCCCACTGGTGTTTGGATGATTTTTCCGCCCACATCACTGGTATAGACTTCTTAGACATCTCACCCTAGGAGATATGGCTATAAAATGCGAAAGATAATATAGTGTCATTGAGCCTCCCAGAGACTGCATTCTGCCTTTATGCCCAACTGATGCTGTCTGTTTCCACCATCCTGCTGCCTTCTCTCTGTCTCCCTGGACCAGCTGTTGTGCCTCCCTGCACAACAGCTGGTCCCCGACCCTTTAAAACTAACCCCTTAGCTTCCCCCACCCTCCCAACACCCCAAAAACTTTTTACAGGAACCTGGTGGTCCAGTGAGGGTCCTGGGAGCGATCTCCCACTCCGGGCTGTCCTCCCGCTCCCGGGCCGTCGGCTGCCACTAATCAAAATGGCGCCGATGGCCCTTTGCCCTTACCATGTGTCAGGGTATCCATGCCATTGGCCGGACCCTGTCACATGGTCGAAGCACTGGATGGCCGGCACCATCTTGTGCTCCTACCATGTGACAGGGGCTGACCAATGGCACCGGTAGCCCCTGTGACATAGTAAGGGCAAAGGCTATCGGCGCCATTTTGATTACTGGCAGCCGATGGCCCGAGTGCAGGAGATCGCTCCCGGACCCCTGCTGGACCACCAGGGGCTTTTGGCAAGTCTTGGGGGACCCTCCTGACCCCCACAAGACTTGCCAAATGTCCAGCAGGGTTCCGGGAGCGACCTCCTGCACTTGGACCGTCGGCTGCCAGAATTCAAAATGGCGCCGATAGCCTTTGCCCTTACTATGTCACAGGGGCTACCGGTGCCATTGGTCAGCCCCTGTCACATGGTAGGAGCACAAGATGGCGCCGTCCATCCAGTGCTCCTACCATGTGACAGGGTCCGGCCAATGGCACGGATACCCTGTCACATGGTAAGGGCAAAGGGCCATCAGCGCCATTTTGATTAGTGGCAGCCGATGGCCTGGGAGCGGGAGGACAGCCCGGAGCGGGAGATCGCTCCCAGGACCCTCACTGGACCAACAGGTACCTGTAAAAAGTTTTTTTTGGGGGGGTCGGGAGGGTGGAGGAAGCTAAGGGGTTAGTTTTAATGGGTCGGGGTGGGTTTTTTGTTTATCAGCTCAAGCGCAGCCAATAAGCAAAACCGTGATCGGGCCCGATGCAAAAAAACCCACATGTGAATCGGAACCGGAATCTGAACCGATTCCGGTTCCGATTCACATCTCTAATGTCTGCACTCAGTCTACATTAAATTGTTGATCAACCCACACATAGATTGGGGCACACATATGATCTGATTTCCTGTTAAGGGTTCTTTACTTCTTTCTTTTTTTCGGGGGTTTGCTCCGGCTGCCTCAGGGCTTGCGGCGAGTCGGTCTCAGAATCGGCTTGACCGGGACTGGCGTCGCTGGCCTTGCACGTGCGCAGTGCGCACGCGCGTTGGTGATGTCATGGGGCGTGCGCACGTGCACTAGTTCCCTGCTGGCACTTTTTTCATTCTGGTGCTTTATTTTTCATGTGCGCACGTCAGTGACGTCAGCGCGTGTATATTTGCATGCTGAGGGGGGTTTGCGATTATTGATTGCTTCCTGTGCTGATTGGTGGGGAGATTCAGCATGGGACAGAGTGTATTCCTCAGCTGTTGGCTTTATCAGATGAGGAATATAAACAGCTTCGTCGTGGCGTTCAGGTTGCCTTGGTAACAGATTTCAATGGGATAAGGCTGGTATTTATGTTATGCTCCTTGTCTGTTGCTTTTATTGTTTTATTTCAGTTATTTTTAAATACAAGTTTACATTCTATTCTCTGAATTTTAGGAATTCTTGCTTGTTAAAATATTTAGTAATTAGTACAATTTATATATAATTATATTTTTGCTCTGAAGAAAGTATTTTTTTTCTATGACCTCTAAAGACTGCAGTCAGATTCTTTGATTTGTTTTACATCTTTGGTATGTCATCTGCCTGTTCTGTTTTTTAACTTCATGTACAAGTGATATTAAATTCATCTATAACTCAACTGTCTCCTGTTTTGAACTGCCTATCAATTGATCAATTCATATTGATCAGCTGAACTAAGGATCCACAAAATACCAGCACAACATTTTCATTAATCACCATCTTAGTAGTAAGCCATCACAATATGTATGCTGGTACTTTGGTCTGATCATTACATGATTTACATCACTTTATCAATAAAGCAGGCAACTAAGGAGTCCATACAACAGTCTTCTAGCTTTGAATACCATTATCCTTTTGCCACTGATGATTTAATGGAGCAATTGCTGGATGCCTTATTGAAATTAAGTAACAATAATATTGATTCAGCTGTTAGGTCTTGGGTTTCTACTACTATCACTATTGCTAATGATAGAAATTCTATTATCAGAAAATAGTTTAATGGCAATGCTAAAGTTAATGCCCCCTGGTACAATTCTGAATTAAAGGAATTAAAGAAGATGGAAAAAATAAGAAGAGAGAATGGCGGAAGAATTGTTCCTCTCAATCTTTAGCAGCCCATTGAGCTTTGCTATCTAAATACTGAATTAAGATTTCAAATGCTACAAAAAAGACAAATTTGGAAAAAAAATTCACAAATATAGTTTCAACCCAAGGATGTTATTTACATATGTGCATGATCTCATTAAGACAGCTCAATCAAATGTCTCTCATGATACTTCAGAAAAAGCATGCAATGATTCTGCTAGTTTTTTCAAGAATAAAATTATAAATTTAATTGATAGTATATCAATAGTGTCCCAACAAACGATTAATCTTCCGAAGGCAAGAGTACAAGATTGGTCAATTTTTGAAACTGTATCTTCTGAAGTAGAATTGTTAATTATAAAAATGAATCCGGCAGCCCACCCAATGGATGTTATCCCTATAAAATGTCTCAAACAGTATCAAATATTATAGCAAGGCCCATCCCGATATTGTTAACTTATCTCTTGAGGAAGAAAAATTTCCAGATAGCGTTAAGTGAACTATTATTAAACCAATCTTAAAGAAAAAAAAATTAGATGATTTCATTTCAGTTATTTTAGACCAGTTTCAAATCTCCCATTTTTAACAAAGATAATTGAAAAGGTGGTTCAAATACAAATAAAAGAGTTTTTGGAGGAAAAGCAGGTACATTATCCGGCCCAGTTCAGTTTCCGTAAGTTTTTTTAATACAGAGACATTGTTATATTATCACTGACAGATACAGTGCTTAGAGGCTAAGACTCTGGGCAGTCCTATTTGCTAGTGATGCTAGACATTTCTGCCACCAGTGATACCACTGATTTTTCAATCTTAATACAGCAACTTGCTGAAATTGGTTAGACTAGAAAAACAATTATTTGGTTTGAATCCTATATCAGAGACATGGTGGAAAGAGGATAACCAATGGGATAGTGCTATACCGGGGTACAAATTATATCGCAATGACAGAGAGGAGCACTCGGGAGGACGTGTGGTGCTTTATGTCTGGGATGGCATAGAGTCCAACAGGATAAACATCCTGCATGAGACTAAATACAAAATTGAATCTATATGGGTAGAAATCCCTTGTGTGTCAGGGAAGACTATAGTGATAGGGGTATACTATCGACCACCTGGTCAAGATGGTGAGACGGACAGTGAAATGCTAAGAGAAATTAGGGAAGCTAACCAAATTGATAGTGCAGTAATAATGGGAGACTTCAATTACCAAACACAAAGATTCTCTTAATGAACAATCCCACGATTGAAATAACTTTGTATAGAAAGACGTGGTATTTGATAGTTTTAAACAATCACAACGCTATATAAATCTTTTTGTCAATGTTTACAATGTATATTTAAGGACCATCATACCACCCCCAGTGCTTGCAAGTTATACTTGCACTTTCTGCACTTTCACAGGGTCATGTTTAATCAATTGGTCCAAATGACATCAATGTTCGATTTTTTCATTTTTTGCTGTATAATAAAAAAGGCAACTTTCCTTATTTCCTGGTTATCGGGGTTGTTTATCCCGGGGCTGTCGGAGGCACTTGTCCGACGCGCGCGTTTCGCCAAAGCTGCTTCAGAGACATCCGATTCAAGCTCTCCAGATCCAGATTCAAGCTCTCCAGATTTTTCAATTGAAATCAGTCATCCCTGGTGGCCTGAATAAGGACATTGAGTGGTTCCATTTTTGGTGATTGCCCGCCGAAATCAGGAATCATTTGACTGTCAGGTGGACGCAAAAAACCATTGCATTTAAAAATCAGACCGGCCCGAGCCGCCTCACTGCTGAAATTTTTGAGCAGGGAGAAGGCGTCGGCGTCCGGTGAGTCAGATTAATTTGTTCCTTTTTCCCACTTGCAGAAATACATCGTTAAATGTTGCTTTGCTAAAATTATATACCGCTAAAACTAAAAATTTCTTAACTATAAGCTTTTTCATCTTAGAAAAATTTATGGACCCGCAGCATTTTGTATGAAATAAATGCTGTTTAGATACCCCGTTAAGCAAGGGGAAGTGCTGGATCTGGAGAGCTTGAATCGGATGTCTCTGAAGCAGCTTTGGCGAAACGCGCGCGTCGGACAAGTGCCTCCGACAGCCCCGGGATAAACAACCCCGATAACCAGGAAATAAGGAAAGTTGCCTTTTTTATTATACAGCAAAAAATGAAAAAATCGAACATTGATGTCATTTGGACCAATTGATTAAACATGACCCTGTGAAAGTGCAGAAAGTGCAAGTATAACTTGTAAGCACTGGGGGTGGTATGATGGTCCTTAAATATACATTGTAAACATTGACAAAAAGATTTATATAGCGTTGTGATTGTTTAAAAATATCAAATACCACGTCTTTCTATACAAAGACTTCAATTACCCCAATATTGACTGGGTAAATGTATCATCGGGTCACGCTAGAGAGATAACGTTCCTGGATGGAATAAATGATAGCTTTATGTAGCAATTGGTTCAGGAACTGATGAGAGAGGGAGCAATTTTAGATCTAATTCTCAGTGGAGCACAGGACTTGGTGAGAGAGGTAATGGTGGTGGGGCCGCTTGGCAATAGTGATCATAATATGATCAAATTTGATTTAATGACTGGTAGAGGAACAGTGTGCAAATCCACAGCTCTCGTGCTAAACTTTCAAAAGGGAAACTTTCATAAAATGAGAAATATTGTTAGAAAAAAAACTGAAAGGAGCAGCTACAAAAGTAAAAAATGTCCAAGAGGTGAGGTCATTGTTAAAAAAATACCATTCTAGAAGCAAAGTTCAGATGTATTCCACACATTAAGAAAGGTGTAAAGAAGGCAAAACGATTACCGGCATGGTTAAAAGGGGAGGTGAAAGAAGCTATTTTAGCCAAAAGATCTTCATTCAAAAATTGGAAGAAGGATCCAACAGAAGAAAATAGGATAAAGCATAAACATTGGCAAGTTAAATGTAAAACATTGATAAGACAGGCTAAGAGAGAATTTGAAAAGAAGTTGGCTGTAGAGGCAAAAACTCACAGTAAAAACTTTTTAAAATATATCCAAAGCAGAAAGCCTGTGAGGGAGTCAGTTGCACCGTTAGATGATCGACGGGTTAAAGGGGCACTTAGAGAATATAAGGCCTTGCTTCGGTGTTTACTAAAGAGGATGTTGGGGAGGTACCTGTAATGAAGAAGGTTTTCATGGATTTATTTTATTTTTTTATTATACTGACATTCATCTCAATTGAGATATCACACTGGTTTACATTCAGGTACTGAAGGTATTTCTCTATCCCCAGAGGGCTTACAATCTAAGTTTTTGTACTTGAGGCAATGTAGGGTAAAGTGACTTGCCCAAGGTCACAAGGAGTGACAGCGAGACTTGAACGTTGGTCTCCTGGTTCATAGTCCAGTGCTCTAACCACTAGGCTATTCCTCCTCCCTATAATGATATAATGGATAATGATTCAGATGGACTGAATCAAATCACGGTGAACCTAGAAGATGTGGTAGGCCTGATTGACAAACTGAAGAGTAGTAAATCACCCGGACCGGATGGTATACACCCCAGAGTTCTGAAGGAACTAAAAAATGAAATTTCAGACCTATTTCTAAAAATTTGTAACTTATCATTAAAATCATCCATTGTACCTGAAGACTGGAGGATAGCAAATGTAATCCCAATATTTAAAAAGGGCTCCAGGGGTGATCCGGGAAACTACAGACCGGTTAGCCTGACTTCAGTGCCAGGAAAAATAGTGGAAAGTGTTCTAAACATCAAAATCATAGAACATATAGAAAGACATGGTTTAATGGAACAAAGTCAGCATGGCTTTACCCAGAGCAAGTCTTGCCTCACAAATCTGCTTCACTTTTTTGAAGGAGTTAATAAACATGTGGATAAAGGTGAACCGGTAGATATAGTATTTGGATTTTCAGAAGGCGTTTGACAAAGTTCCTCATGAGAGGCTTCTAAGAAAAGTAAAAAGTCATGGGATAGGTGGCGATGTCCTTTCATGGATTATAAACTGGCTAAAAGACAGGAAACAGAGAGTAGGATTAATGGACAATTTTCTCAGTGGAAGGGAGTGGACAGTGGAGTGCCTCAGGGATCTGTATTGGGACCCTTACTTTTCAATATATTTATAAATGATCTGGAAATAAATACGACAAGTGAGATAATCAAATTTGCAGATGACACAAAATTGTTCAGAGTAGTTAAATCACAAGCAGATTGTGATAAATTGCAGGAAGACCTTGTGAGACTGGAAAATTGGGCATCCAAATGGCAGATGAAATTTAATGTGGATAACTGCAAGGTGATGCGTATAGGGAAAAATAACCCATGCTATAATTACACAATGTTGGGTTCCATATTAGGTGTTATAACCCAAGAAAGAGATCTAGGTGTCATAGTGGATAACACATTGAAATTGTCGGTTCAGTGTGCTGCGGCAGTCAAAAAAGCAAACAGAATGTTGGGAATTATTAGAAAGAGAATGGTGAATAAAAGGGAAAATGTCATAATGCCTCTGTATCGCTTCATGGTAAGACCGCACCTTGAATACTGTGTACAATTCTGGTCGCTGAATCTCAAAAAAGATATAATTGCGATGGAGAAGGTACAGAGAAGGGCTACCAAAATGATAAGGGGAATGGAACAACTTCCCTACGAGGAAAGACTAAAGAGGTTAGGACTTTTCAGCTTGGAGAAGAGACGACTGAGGGGGGATATGATAGAGGTGTTTAAAATCATGAGAGGTCTAGAACAAGTAGATGTGAATCGGTTATTTACTCTTTCAGATAATAGAAAGACTAGGGGGCACTCCATGAAGTTAGCATGGGGCACATTTAAAACTAATCGGAGAAAGTTCTTTTTTACTCAACGCACAATTAAACTCTGGAATTTGTTGCCAGAGGATGTGGTTAGTGCAGTTAGTATAGCTGTGTTTAAAAAAGGATTGGATAAGTTCTTGGAGGAGAAGTCCATTACCTGCTATTAAGTTCACTTAGAGAATAGCCACTGCTATTAGCAATGGTAACATGGAATAGACTTAGTTTTTGGGTACTTGCCAGGTTCTTATGGCCTGGATTGGCCACTGTTGGAAACAGGATGCTGGGCTTGATGGGCCCTTGGTCTGACCCAGTATGGCATTTTCTTATGTTCTTATGTTCTTATGATCTTTTAAGATTAAATCGGGAATTTCAGAACCTGACACCTATTCATTATCACATGGTGTACCTCAAGGCTCATCTTTATCTGCAACACTGTTCAACATATGTCTATTACTGCTTTGTAACCTGTTAGCTGGTTTAGGACTTACTACATATATGTCGATGATGTTCAGATGTTGATACCAGTCAATGATTACATTGAAAAGGCATTAAAATCACTGGAGATATATTTCTCCTCCATTCATAAACTTCTGACACACATGAAACTTGCTTTAAACGAACACAAAACTGAAATACTTTTAATTTTTAACAAGTTGGACAATGAAATATCAACAAATTTTAAAATTAAAGAGTGTGATTTCACATTAGCAAATGAGGTCAGGGATCTTGGGGTTATGTTGGACAGTGAGCTCACCATGAAAGGAACAGCTAATAATTTGGTTAGAGACAGTTTTAATAAATTACATATTTAAAAAAAATAAATAAATAAAACCACTTTTATATTTTCAGGATTTTAGAACTGTTTTACAGTCTTTAATTTATTAAAAAATGGATTACTGTAATGCCCTATTATTGGGACATCCTTATAAAACCATTAGACCATTACAACTTGTTCAGAATGTGGCAGCAATAATTTTAATGGGATCTAGAAAGTATGATCATATCACTCCTGTGCTGCTGAATCTACATTGGCTGCCGCTTCTGTATAGAATTCAATATTAAGCCTTATGCCTGATTCATAAATCTATTCATAATAAGAAAACTGAATGGTTAAACACATCTTTTCATTTACATACCCCACAACGGAATCTGCGGTCAAGTAATAAGGGTCAACTTCCTATTCCATCTTCAGAACTGGCTCACTTGAATAGAGTAAGGGAGAGAGTATTATCCCTGACTGGCCTGACATTGTGGAACTCGCTCCCAAGTGATTTAAGGCTAGAGAAGAATTTTCAAAGTTTCAAAAAGAATGTGAAAACCAGACTATTTAAACAGGCATCCGGAGTTTGACTAGGATTGCTAAAGCTGCTTCAACTAAATGGAATATCTGTTATCAGAAAGGAGAACAAGGAAAAGCCTTTTGTCTATTGTTTGACTATTTTTTGTCTTTAAATTAGTCAATTTTAATGTACTATTTTATATTTTAATGTTATTTATGTATTTTATTGATTATTTTATGCTGTTGTAAACCGGTATGATCGTACCAGAACACCATAAATAAAATAAAATAGATAAATAAATAAATAATAGAAGCACAAATTTTAATGTAAGCCACGGAAGCTACTCCACCATTCATCTATGTCTTGAGAGTTGTTTTTTTAATGTTTACTTAGATTTTTTTTTAAACATAAGAAACTACATAAATATTATACAAAATGAAATTTGTGGGACAGATCCCCAAAAAACAAAACAAAAAAATGAACACAACATTTTTCAACTCCTAATAAGGAATATTAAAAATATTTATTGTGTAGATTTCTGGGTGAACTGTGAGGATAGAGATCAGGCTGAAGAAGCAAGAAAGTCTCAATGACCTGCAGAAGGCTGGGCAAACGAATGCACTAAGGGCCGGATTTTAAAAGGGTTACGCGCTTCAGTTAAGTGCATTCCCCTTTAGGGATGTGAATCGGGCTTCGGACGATTGGAAATATCGTCGATATTTTCAAAATCGTCAGAAATCTGGGGCTCCCCCAAAATGATAGGAAAACCCTATTATATTGATTGTGGGGGTTCCCTTATCGTTTTGGGGGAGGGCGGGAAAAATGGCACACAAAAATAACCCCTAAACCCACCCCGACCCTTTAAAACTAACCCCTTAGCTTCCCCCACCCTCCCGACACCCCAAAAAATGTTTTACAGGTATCTGGTGGTCCAGTGGGGGTCCCAGGAGCGATCTCCCGCTCCGGACCATCCTCCAGCTCCCGGGCCGTCAGCTGCCACTAATCAAAATGGCGCCGATGGCCCTTTACCCTTACCAATTGACAGGGAATCCATGCCATTGGCCGGACCCTGTCACATGGTAGGAGCACTGGATGGCCGGAGCCATCTTGTGCTCTTACCATTTGACAGGGGCTGACCAATGGCACCGGTAGCCCCTGTGACATAGTAAGGGCAAAGGCAATCGGCGCCATTTTGATTACTGGCAGCCGATGGCCCGAGTGCAGGAGATTGCTCCCAGACCCCCGCTGGACTACCAGGGGCTTTTGGCAAGTCTTTGGGGGCCCTCCTGACCTCCACAAGACTTGCCAAAAGTCCATCAGGGGTCCGGTAGCGACCTCCTGCACTCGGACCGTCGGCTGCCAGAATTCAAAATGGCGCAGATAGCCTTTGCCCTTACTATGTCACAGGGGATACCAGTGCAATTGGTCAGCCCCTGTCACATGGTAGGAGCACAAGATGGTGCCGGCCATCCAGTGCTCCTACCATGTGACAGGATCCGACCAATGGCACGGATACCCTGTCACATGGTAAGGGCAAAGGGCAATTGCACCATTTTGATTAGTGGCAGCCAACGGCCCGGGAGCCAGAGGACGACCTGGAGCAGGAGATCGTGGGAGATCACCCCCGGGACCCCCACTGGACCACCAGGTACCTGTAAGAAGGTTTTGGGGGGTTGGGAGGGTGGGGGAAGCTAAGGGGTTATTTTAAAGAGTTCGGGTGGGTTTTTTGTTTATCGGCTGGGGCGCAGCCGATAAACAAAACGGGATCGGGCCCAATGGAAAAAACCCCACATGTGAATCAGAACCGGAATCCGAACCTATTCCGGTTACGATTCACATCTCTATTACCCGTAACCCCCCCACCCCAACCCCTTGCGCGTGCTGAGCCTATTTTGCATAGGCTTGGCGGCGTGCACAAGCCCCGGGATGCGTGTAAGTCCCGGGGCTTTGCTAAGGGGGCATGTCGGGGGGCGGCGCGACATTCGGGGCGTTCCGGGGAGCATGGTGCCATCCCGGGGGTGTTCCGGGGGGCATGACCGAGGCCTCCGGACCAGCCCCCGGGTCGGGTGATGGTGCGGCAGCGGGCCATCTGCATGCGCGAGCTACACCTGCTTTGAGCAGGTATAACTTGTGCGATAAGGGGTAGATTTTAAAAAAAAGTGTGTTCGCGTACTTTTGTTTGCGCATCAGGTGCAAACAAAAGTACGCTGGATTTTATAAGATACGCGCGTAGCCGCGCGTATCTTCTAAAATCCTGGATCGGCGCGCGCAAGGATGCTGATTTTGGGCAGCCGAGCCGCACAGCCTGTCTCCGTTCCCTCCGAGGCCGCTCTGAAATCGGAGCGGCCTCGGACGGAACTCTCTTTCGCCCTCCCCTCACCTTCCCTTCCCTTCCTGTACCTAACCCACCCCCCCGGCCCTATCTAAACCCCCCCCCTTACCTTTGTCCGTAGATTTACGCCTGCGAGAAGCAGACGTAAATCTACGCACGCCAGCGGAGTGCTGGCGCGCCATGCTCCGACCCGGGGGCTGGTCCGAAGGCCTGGACCACGCCCCAGGGCCGGTGCCACGCCCCGGCCCCACCCCCGAAACGCCGCATCATCGGGTCCCGCCCCCCGAGATGCCCCCGACAAGCCCCCTTCCGAAAACCCCGGGACCTACGCGCGTTCCGGGGTTCTGCGCATGCCGGCGTCCTATGGAAAATAGGCGCGCCGGCGCGCAAGGCCCTGCTCGTGTAAATACCGGCGGATTTACGCAAGCAGGGCTTTGAAAATCCGCCCGTAAATGTAGGGGGGGTTTAGAAAGTGCCGGGGGTGTGGGTTAGGTAGGGGAAGGGAGGGGAAGGTGCAGGGGGGTGGAAGGAAAGTTACTTCTGAGGCCACTCTGATTTTGGAGCGGCCTCGGAGGGAACGTGCAGCGCGCGCAGGGCTCGGCGCACGCAAGTTGCACAAATGTGCACCCCCTTGAGCGTGCCGACCCCAGATTTTATAAGATACGTGCGGCTACGCACGTATCTTATAAAAAAGTAATTTTCTTGATATACACATGTTTTAAAATAACACCAACTTATGCATATAAATCTCAGTTTATGTGAGAAAATCCTACTTTATTTTCACACATAAAATATACATGTATATATTTTTTTAAACAGGTAGGAATAGTATGTGTGTTCAATGCATTGATATTTTTTATTTATTTTTTTTATTTAAGACTTTTTACATACCGTCTTTTAGACATTTGCAGAGGGATGCCATACGTTGCATTCAGGATTCGTATTTGTCTGGGGCAGATACGTTGCATTCAGCAAGGGGGGCCCCCGATACATTCATGCGTTAATTCTTATTCATTTCCCGGCTAAAATTGAATTAACTACAACCCTCCACCCTCTTGACCCCCCCCCCCCCCAAGACTTACCAAAACTCCCTAGTGGTCCAGATGGGGGTCTGGGAGCCATCTCCTGCACTCACACCCTCGGCTGCCGGTATTCAAAATGGCGCTGATAGCCTTTGACCTTACTATGTCACAGGGGTTACCGGTGCCATTGGTCGGCCCCTGTCACATGGTAGGAGCAATGGATGGCCGGCACCATCTTGTGCTCCTACCATGTGACAGGGGGCTGACCAATGGCACCGGTAGCCCCGTGACATAGTAAGGGCAAAGGCTATCGGCACCATTTTGATTACTGGCAGCCGATGGCCCGAGTGCAGGAGATCACTCCCCGAACCCCGCTGAACCACCAGGGACTTTTGGCAAGTCTTGGGAGACCCTCCTGACCCCCACAATACTTGCAAAAGTCCATTGTAGTCCAGCGGGGATCTGGAAGTGACCTCCTGCACTTGGGCCATTGGCTGCCAGTATTCAAAATGGCGCCAATAGCCTTTGCCCTCACTATGTCACAGGGGATACCGGTGCCATTGGTCAGCCCCTGTCACATTTTAGGAGCAATGGATGGCCGGTGCTGGACCCTCCTAACCCCCACATGGTAGGAGCACATGATGGCACCGGCCATCCATTGCTCCTACCATGTGACAGGGGCTGACCAATGGGCACCAGTAGCCCCTGTGACATAGTAAGGTCAAAGGCTTTCGGCACCATTTTGAATACTGGCAGCCAAGGGCATAAGTGCAGGAGATGGCTCCCGGACCCCCTGCTGGACCACCAGGGAGTTTTGGTAAGTCTTGGGGGGGGTCAGGAAGGTGGGAGGGTTGTTTAAATTTGCTCCTTTAGGTGGCCGAATAATTCGGCAAAGATTTGTTTTATTCATGGGGAATCGCGATACCTTTCGCTTCCCCACGAATTCAATGAATATGGCCCTCTATGTTGCAGATTACCAATATGTAGGAAACAAATGCACACCCCTACCGTCTTTAGCAAATTAGATTTGAACAAAAACAGTTTACAATAATGAGCAAAATAATAAATACTATTATTTCATAAAGAGAAAGTAAAAATAAAACTAAAATAAAAATGTATGAATAAAAATTACATAGTAACTTATCACTATCAATATTACTAAATATCTTTATCCTAAAAGATATTGAAATACAATTAAATTAACTTTAAATTTAACAAAACATAAAAATGGAATATTAAAATAACATCTTAAAAACACAATATAATAAAAAGAATTGATCTACTTAATCTTTTATTCAGTAATTCTAAATGCTTTTCTAAAGAAGTATGTTTTTAATGATTTTTTTAATTCCTTAGTATTTGAAATTTGACATAGGGCATTTGGTAGAGCATTCCAATGTATAGGCCCAGCTACAGAAAATGCTGTATGACAGGTAACATTTAATCTTGCTAATTTGACTGAAGGCACGTCCAAAAGGTTCATATTCGAGGATGGAACTCTCTAGAAAGTTTGTATATTCTCAAAACAGAACATAGCTAGGAGGAATTAGGGCTATTTCACAGAGAATGAATTATGGTCAATATTTTATACAACATCCGATATTTAATTGGCAACCAATGCAGTTTGGATAAAATCAGAGAAATATGTCCCTTTAAAGGAGTACCTGTTAGAATGCATGCTGTATTGTTTTGTATTAACTGTAATGGTTTGATTGATGAATCCAGTAAACCTAAGTACAGACCGTTACAATAATCAAGACCTGAAAATATTAATGACTGAAGAACCAGATGAAAATCCTGAGCATACAATAGTGGTTTTACACATTCAAGTAAATGTAACTTGTAGAAGGCATTTTTTACAGTTTTAGAAATATGACAAGCCAAAGAGAGATTCAAATCCAACGTAACTCCCAAACTACATGCCTGCTTAGTGATTGGGATATGTTCACTATCTATCACAATGTACATAGGTGGATTATTATTTGGATTCTCAACAAAGCTTAAAAGTACTACTTCTGCTTTTTTTGTGTTAAGTTTTAGCCGACTGTGTGACATCCACTTTTCTATGGTTTTGATGTAAATTTGCACCAAGGAAAGTGTTTCCGACCAGGAAGACTTGTAGGGGACAAAAAGTTGTATATCATCCGTGTATATCTTGAAATGGACATTTAACACTGAAAGTATATTGCATAAAGGTAATAAGTAAATATTAAACAAAATTGGAGAAAGTGATGAACCTTGGGGAATCCCTGTTGGCATTGGATATGAGAAAAATGAATGAGGTCCAATGTTGAACTGACAAGAATGGTCAGATAGAAAACTACGGAACCATTCTAAAATGGTAGCTTGAATTCCTATAGATTGCAAACTCGCCAAAAGATTATAGTGGTCTAGCGTATCAAACGCTGCAGAAATGTCTACAAAAATTAATATGAAATCAGTATTAGAATGAAACCCCCTAAAGTAGGAGTCAAAGGAGGACAGTAAAAGAGTTTCTGTTGAATGTCCCTTTCGAAACCCATGTTGGTTTGGGTGCAATATTTCATGGTCACCACGGTAATCATTTAGTTGGTGCAAGACCACTGACACTAGGACTTTTGATAAAGAGGTCAGGGAGGCTATTGGTCTGAGGTTTGAGAACTCAGCAAAAGACAAGGTTTTATTTTTTTGTATTGGAAGTATTGATGTTTGTTTTAAGCAGTCTGGGAACACCTCTGATTCCAAAGATTGATTTCTCATATTACAAATATGTTCTGAATGCATGTTATAAAATTGGGCGTAGATTTCTTCGCGCTGGGTTGCATGAACAAATCTGCGCCCTCGCGTAAGTTTAAAGATTTGCCCCAATCTGTTTTATTGCAGCATTCGTGGTTTTTTCAAAGGATGACAATTTATATACTGATGTTTGTTCTTTATAATTTGGATAAGATAAGTGCAAAAATTCTTGAGTTATTTTAGTTACCTTGCTTTGAAAGTGTGATGCAATTTGGTTACACATGTCGTTATCAATATTTTGCTTTGGATTTTGCGCAGATGTCGTTAATGATTTAACTAAATTAAATAGTATAGCTGGATTGTTATTTGCAAGTGTGATTTTATTAGCCAACATTTTTTTCTTTATTTACCTCTTTTTTATATATCCTTAATAAACAGTAATATGCATTTTTTGTGATATTGTTTTTGTTTTTCTGCCATGCCCATTCCTTCCTCCTAAGTGTTGCTTTTAGTTGACTAATTCACTAGTGTACCATGGTTTACTAATTTTATTCCTAACAGGAATTAATTTCATGAGAGCAATTTGATCTAAAGTCTCCGTTAAAGTCTGGTTCCAATGCTCTACAGATTTATTTATATCTACCGAGAGAGGAATAGATAGTTTTGGGGCCAGTGCATCGAAAAAATCTTCTTTTACTGGTTTCCTTTTCTTTGTGTGTATAGTAGAATTCACATTATTTTTAGTTTCTATAAAATCAATAGACATGCTTATCATATAATGGCCCGACCAGGGAATTGGTTGAATTGAAAATGTTTCTAATGGTATAGTTATATAAGAAGAGGTAAAAAACATTAAAGTTTTTCTTCGCAAGTGTGTTGGATCCTTAATTAGCTGCTGCCAACCTAAACCAGCCATGGCATCTAATAATGTGGAAGTGACAATAGAGGGATTTGGCATATTCACATGCACATTAAAATCCCCTAATATAATCGCTTCTTCTAAATGTAAAGACAGAGAAGTAATGATTTCCAGAAAAGACGATATGTTGGATTGTAGTGCTTTAGGTGGACAATATAGCAGCCCTAAATTTAGTGAGGTCATGGTTATAATTAATACTTCAAAAGGATCCTTATCCATGCTTGGTTTCAATGTTGGGCTAAGGGTGGATTTGATTATTGCTAAGACTCATCCCCCTCTCCGGTTTAACCTAGGTACAGAAAAGGCAGTATATTCTGATGGACATATGCTATTTATAATTACTGCATTAGTCTCTATTAACCATGATTCCGTGATTAACAGTAAATCAGACTTTTTGTCATTAATTACGTCAGCAATAATAGGCTTTTTTTGTCTTATAGATATATGCCTTCAATGCATTGTATATATTTGCCTTGCAGATAAACCTACATATGCACATACATGGCAGGGTAGAGAAACCTGTATTTTTTAAAACACAAGAATATTAAATGTATAATTTAAAAATTCTAGCATAAATCATATCATGGCCATGTAAGTGCATATATGCCACTTTGTGCATTTGTTTGAAAGTTGTTGCTACTTAGTGATCACCTATTTGAAATACAGAGATTTGTAAAGAATGAGATGTTGAATATGAACCAGGGAAATTTTAGCCTGATTTGAGTTTCATAATTTTGTTTTAATTGCTAAAGACAAATGTTTCAGCCAGTGGGAATATACCAGACAGTTTAAAAAATATATGCATGGTACCTGGTGTCACTTGCTTTGAGAAGGATTAAAGAGATTTTTCAATTAGTAAGCTTCACTGTAGGCATTTAAAACAGATTGTGAGGAGTTTGGATATGCTGGCATTCATTTGTTTTCTGAACTCCCTATATAGTAGTAGTTAGGGCCACAGAGGAACTTACAGGATTAATTAACAATAGTATATTATTGTGAGAGATGCAGTGGGATCATTTAATGCTAATGTAGCTTCAGAATAAGTTTCAAACTGCTTCCTGGACAGTGACACTCCTTTTGGGCATTTGGGAGGCAATGACTTGGCATTGATGCACAGTGTGAAAGTTGTGAAAAAGATGCTGAAATATTGCATTATAATTGTTGAGCTTTTCCCTTCAGGAATAGTAAGTTTCAAACTGGCACGTGTGCACACATTTGCATGCATATGTCAGCCCATGCTAAGGGAAGCGGCCATTTATAATACATATGTGCATATGAACATGTTATAAAGTAGCCTGGCTGTGCACACGCATGCACAAAATTTTAAATGGGTACATGCATGTGTGCACAAATAATGCTTCTATCACATAAATCGTGGGCTTTTAAAAGGGGCATGTGCTGACACCATTCCCAGTTTTACCAGTTCGTCCCCAGTTCACCAAGTTATGAAATAGTCTATACTATAATGCTATTTACACTCTCTCTACCCCATATCCTGCCTAATCCAAAGCCTTCTCTCTGGTGTGTATATATTTTACCTATGTCTTGTACATCACTTCATTCATTTGACAAAGTGGACTCTGTCCTCGAAAGCTCATGCTTTAATAAATTGGTTAGCACATAAGATTCCACTCGACTCCTGTCATTTTTGCTACACCAGAATAACAAGGCAATCCCTCTGAAGAATTTTCACCTAATAAAATATAAAATATTGCTCTCAAATTCTGAACGTCTGTTACCTTAGAGGCTTTGTTAACATTGACCATTTTCTATTCTTTTCATCATTATATTGTTCAATTAAGGGAAAGTATGCTCTTCAACATGAAAAGTGTCAAGTGTTAGTACAGCAAAGGTTGCTTATTAAGTCGCTATAATTTTAATAACATGGATTTTGTCTAGAAATGAACTATCCAGCTTAGATGAGATCAAATACTCTTCCACCTCAGAGTAGGGGGAAGAAATTCTTTCTATCGCCTAATACTAAATCACACACAATCCAGTCACCTCCCCCACCCCATCCAAATACAAAATTAAAACATTGCAATGTTTATGAAATATTTTAGAGACGTTGTTGATATTTTGAAAGTAAACTACAAATCCAGGATTTAAATCACATTAAAACCAGTTCAAATTCATGGAATAAGGATTTCACCTGATTTAGCTAAAGTACAATGTGCTAAGCCATTGTGACTTTTCTTTGGATTTTAGGTTTAATTTCTCACTTTTCCAAATCTGAATGAAAGGTGGGGGTCATTTATTAAGTTGCAGTAAAACATTTATGACACAATAAACACATTAGTGCACAAATATTCCTTGTGTTATATGCAATTAAAAAACCTGTCACAACACAAATATATAAATATATATAAATGAGCAGGTTCATGGAAATTCATGCAGATCAAATCATTAATATGAAAATGCTATGCATATGCAAAACAATAAGTCCATGCTTCCTATGTGACTAGAAGGAGCACAAATATAAATTGTATTTGGATTTTCAGAGGGCATTTGCAAAGTTCCTCATGAGAGGCTTCTAGGAAAAGTAAAAAGTCATGGAATAGGTGGTGATGTTCTTTCTTGGATTACTAACAGGTTAAAAGACAGGGAACAGAGAGCAGGATTAAATGGACAATTTTCTCATTGGAGGAGGGTGGGCAGAGGAGTGCCTCAGTGATCTGTATTGGAACACGTTCCTTTCAATCTATATAAATAAAAATGTTAAATAGTTTGGACAAAATCGCTAATCTCAGAAACCACTGAACCGATGCTTTCAAATTTGGACACAACTTTAATTTTGCATACAGGAAGGTTCTTTCTTCTGTACTTACATTACAGATATGTCACATATGTGACAGGTAAAATAGGTTTAAAATTTTTTTCCAGAAAACAGCGACATCTGCTGGACGTAAGCGCCATCTGTTACACCTTACACTAACACATGCTACACTAATCATTTAGCCTGTCCAGGTCCATGTTTCACTTCCATTTTAACACATTCACACACTTTTTTCGCCAGAAGATAACTATTTCCTTTACAGATAAAATACACCCACCACCCTCCTCACACCCCCCACACACATGCCAGATTGATTTAATTCCCACAGCCTCCCAACACACACAAAACCACCCTCCTCACATCCCCCACACATATGCCAAATGTACTTACTTCCCAGGCCCTCACAACACACACAAAACCTGACAGAAGTCCGGGAAGCTCCAGCGGGGGGCCAGGACCGGTACGGGACACATCTCCTGCACTACGGCCGTCAGCTGCCAGCAATCAACATGGCGCCAACCGCCCTTTCCCTTACTATGCCACTCGGGGACACCAATGGCGGCAGTAGCCCATGTGACATAGCAAGGGCGAAGGCCTCTCGGCGCCATTTTCAGGACTGGCAACCGGCGGACCTTTGCCCTTACTATGACAGAGGACCTACCGCTGCCATTGCTCCATCTCACTGACATAGTAAGGGCAAAGGGCCATCTAAACCTGTTTCAGTGCTCGCAGCTGATGGACCAACGCCAATACATCGCTCCCGGACTGCTCCTAAGCGTCCGCTCCACCGACTGACATTTTTATCAGGTCTCGGGGGGTGTGGAGGGTGGGGGGTGGTAATGAATTTATTGAGAACATCTTGGGGAGGGGTCACGAGGGGGGGCAGGTTTAATTCATTCAGCAACTCTGGGGGGGGCAGGGGGGGCTACTGTTTTTCGCAGGGCTGGGGGAGGGGGCAGGAAAGTGTGGGGTGGTTAGTTTAAGAGAACTTTTCTCATAGGGTTGTTTTTTGGGGGAAAGGGTAGGTTCACACACAAATACATACACTAAACTTGCACGATCTCGGGAACGCACCAAAATAGCCATTCCCAGACCACAAAACAAATTTGGAAGTGCAAATTTGGTTAGGCACTCCCCTATTTGGCTACATAACGCGCACAGATGCCCAGGGACAGACCACATGTAGCACCAACAATTTTAATTTCCCAGGTCTTGGGAGGGGGCAGGAGGGTGACCAAAATGATAAAGGGGATGGAACAGCTTCCCTATGAGGAAAGACTAAAGAGGTTAGGACTGTTCAGCTTGGAGAAGAGACAGCTGAGGGGGGATATGATAGCGGTGTTTAAAATCATGGGAGTTCTAGAACTGGTAAATGTGAATCGGTTATTTACTCTTTTAGAGTAAACAGCCGAGGAAGTTAGCATGTAACAGATTTAAAACTCATTGGAGAAAGTTTTTTTCACTCAGTGTACAATTAAACACTGGAATTTGTTGCCAGGGGATGTGGTTAGTGCAGTTATTAATCAATTTGACTTAGAAAATAGCCACTGCTATTACTAGCATCAGTAGAATGGGATAGACTTAGTTTTTGGGTACTTGCCAGGTACTTATAGTCTGGATTGGCCACTGTTGGAGACAGGAATCTGAGTTTGATGGACCCTTGGTCTGACCCAGTATGGCATGTTCATATGTTCTTCTGTTCTTAAACTTAAATCATTTTGATATTGTATGGGGTTAAACTGTATTATAATCATGACTCTACTCCATTATCAACGATTTTTAGTCATTTGTTGTTTTTTTTTTTAACTCATATTGCATATAAAATCAGTCTTATATTAAATTATAAAGTGTTATTTCATGCTGTTCCTTGAAACTGATCTTTCAAAGAGAATTGCATATAAGGACAAATCTTTGTATGGTGAAAACTCTCAGTGTGAAGATCTACACCAATGTAGGACTTTCCCTTAGTACATTAAGATCTTCTGAATAATCCTCAAACACTACATTTTTATTTTCAGAATGACTCTCAACATCAATACAAGTCTGCTTAAACTTACAATAAACTTTAATGTCATGAACATGATAAATGATCAAAGAATACTTATGGTCTGTATCTTTCTACTAGACTAGTCCTTACATCTGGAAATTTTCCATAGCTGTCGAAGACAGAGGACACACTTTTCCCACTGTGACATCACTTCCACCTCTAACGGAGGCCAGTACCTTTAGTCTCTCTAGTAGTTGTGGACTAGTTAGGACAGATACTAATCAACTTCCAGGACCCTAGTTGGGCCTCAGCCTTTTTGAGTCTACTGGCTCCTGCTGCAACAATCCTTAGGAACTGATTCCCACAGTAGATGCTCCCTCCTAGGAAAATAAAAAGATTATGTTTCTCCTAATCAAGCTCCCACAGGTGTAATCCCAGTACCTCAAGGAGTCTAGTTGATCAATTCTTGGGGGGGGGGGGGGAGAATGGGCAGTTCCCTAATCTTTGACAAAAGGGAATCACAGAGACTGGTAGGGTTTAAGGGATCTGGAGTCTTTCCCTCTGTTTTTCCCCTCCCTCCCGTCTTTCTTCTCTCTCTCTGTCTATTACTTTCTATTTTCTGCTTAAAGTTTCAAAAAAGAAGAGAAATTAAAGTTAACTGCCATAGAAATCCAAGGTTTACACTAACACAGCTATCCTGTTCCTGGAGGTGGTGAGTACAACTCTAGCATCCTTTGAGGAATGGTACTTTGTGCCCTGTCTTGGGAAGCAGTATACCTGCATCTAAAGAGGGAGGGAAAGCTAACTGCAGTAGCCCATTTAATAAAATAAAGAGGGAATACCAACATGAATAGAGGCCGCAGGTAGGCAGATTATGACTTTAGATGCCTAATGTTGTAACTAACTGAGGCACAGAGCTAGCAGCACAACAGATCACCAGCACTGGATCCCTGCCAAGGGAGGAACAGAGGAAAGAAATAGGGGCTGCTTTGGGAGCAGATATGGACTTAGTCACACTGGAGAAAGAGAGTTTACAAATTCCACACAATCTTATTGCTTCAACCCCTCCCTCAGATTCATCCTTGGAAGGGAGGGGAGGGACTATGTCCTGGCCCAGGCTGGATATAGATATACATGATCTACAACTGGGAATCCTAAGCAAATCCCTTAGAAGCCTTCTCTCCAGATGTTGTGCTCCTCATGTGCCAGGCATTCTGGGCTATCATTGATCCATTTCATCTTTGGTATTTTAGGAGATTTCCTCAAAAGCAGCCTATAGTCTTAAAAGCCCCTGGCTTCACCATCCATATTTTCATACAGGATTCATTTGTTGGTTCCTTTTTTGGAGGAAGACTAATCATTCTTTCCCCCCCCCCCCCCCACCCCAACCTCCCAGATTCCCAAAGAGAAAGAATCCTTTATAGTAAGGACATGTAAACCCATCCTGAGAGATGGACGACATTCAGACGGGGCAAGAGTCAAAGAAACTTCTAGCCTCCAAGGCTTGGATAATTAAAGATCCCAGGTGGAAGAGTATCACTTGTTGGGTGGGAGACTCCTTTCAAACTGGTAAAACTGTAAAAATCCCTGTCTCTGAAGAGAGAGTCCAAATCTCTCTCTCCCAAGGGGGTGAAAACTCTGGATGGGTTTCGTCAATGAACTTTATAATTATTTTACTCACCATTAGCAAACCTGCAGGATATTTTATAATCTTTCTCAGTTCAGTGTCTCCTCTGGATCCCTGATGGCATAGAAAGAGGCTGATTTCAAAATGGAACAGCGGTTCAACATGGGTTGGCAGGCTACACCCAGGGAGAGTTCCCTTTCCTTTGCGCAGGAAAGGGCTCCCTAGAATGGGTTCGCCCCTAAACAGCGGTTCAACATGGGTCGGAGGGGTTAGAAAACAGGCAGGCTACACCCAAGGAGAGTTCCCATTCCTTTGCACAGGAAAGGGCTCCCTAGAATGGGTTTGCCCCTAATCAGCGGTTCAACATGGGTCAGAGGGTAGCAACAGGCAGGCTACACCCGAGGAGAGTTCCCTTTCCTTTGCGCAGGAAAGGGCTCCCCAGAATGGGTTTGCCCCTAATCAGCGGTTCAACATGGGTTGGGGGGTAGAAACAGGCAGGCTACACAGGGGACCCCGAGGGACTTTAGTGTGAGAATATCCTTGATAAAAGACAGGTAGGCCGGAAAGCAGTCAGAGTACTGCTTGGCATAGAAAGAGGCTGATTTCAAAATGGAACAGCGGTTCAACATGGGTCGGAGGGTAGAAACAGGCAGGCTACACCCGGGGAGAGTTCCCTTTCCTTTGCGCAGGGAAGGGCTCCCTAGAATGGGTTCGCCCCTAAAGTGGGGGTTTTCCATTGGGGTCCAGTGGGCTCTCACTGGTCTTTTAAAATCAGGCTGGCTGCACCCGGGATCCCCAGGGACTGTAGTGTGAGTATGTCCTTGACAAAAGACGGGGAGGATGGAAAGCAGTCAGAGTACTGCTTAGCATAGAAAGAGGCTGATTTGAAAATGGAGGAAATGACCAGAGGTAAAACACTAATAAAAAGGACTTCATCAAGTGAAGTAAAATCCCAAATGCCAGCTGTTGTGTTAGTAGAAACAGAGGCTTTGAAGAACTTTACTATTCCGAAGCTAAGAAGAAGTATTAATAAAATGTGCTTGGCACCTTGCAACACAGATAGAAAAGAGTACATACAGATGAATTATACTTTAGAAGAATCAAGATTTGATATGTGCTATCATCTGCAATCTTCCTGGCCTTTTCATGATATGTCAAATATAAACAATGCCTCCCAATCATGGCTTCAAATAACAACAATACTATAAATCCAGAAAGAACAAAGAAAAAATGCTAACCCATGCTTTAATAAAAAACTAAGAGATAAAA
This sequence comes from Rhinatrema bivittatum, assembly GCF_901001135.1. NCBI lineage: Eukaryota > Metazoa > Chordata > Amphibia > Gymnophiona > Rhinatrematidae > Rhinatrema > Rhinatrema bivittatum. Next base: position 141,254,415 of record NC_042619.1, read on the forward strand.
AATTAACCCTAAGAAGAAAAGAAAAAGACTGGCGCAAAAACAAATGCCCACTAACACTAGCAAGATATCGCACACACCTGGCATATTACAAAAATATGATAAAACCAAATGAGAATACTACAGCAAAAAAATCCAACATTTCTCAAATAATCCAAAAACTCTATTCAATATAGTGAAAAACGTAATCTCAGACAACAACAACAACAACACAAACACACTCTCAAACAAAAAGCCAAGATCTAGCAATTTCCTTCTAAAACAAGATCAGCAAAATTAAAGAGAAAATAGACAAAACCCCTAGCCAAAATATATAGCTAATCAACAAAGACATTACAATACACCATGGTCCACATTTGAACCTGTATCATCCATTGAAATTGAGAACCTAATTAAAACCTTAAACCTTGCCTGCCATGAACTTGATAAAATACCTATATGAACCTTAAAAGAAATATCACAAACCATAACCCCAATCATCACAACAATCATCAATAAGACCCTAGAAGAAGGAGAACTACCAGACAGAGAAAAAATGGCCACATTTAAACCCATTATTAAAAAAAAGAACCTTAACCCTGCTGAGCTCAATAACTGATGTTCCATCTCAAACTTATCCTTTCTCGCTAAACTAACTGAAAAGGCAACCCTTAAACAACTAAATCAGCATCTAGAAATGAACAACATTCTATATCCAACGCAACATGGATTCCAGAAACACCACAGCACAGAAACCTTACTCCTCAAACTATCAAACACAATCATAAGAGGTTTCGACAATGGCCAACGTTACATCCTCATTTTACTAGATTTATCCACGGCCTTTGACACTGTCGAGCATAAAAGCCTAATATGCAGGTTATTTAAAATTGGACTAACAGGTAAAGCATTAAACTGGTTCACGTCCTTCCTCCTCAACAGATCATTCTAGGTAAGTATTAACAACACCATCTCAAAGTCAATCCCACTTGTAACCGGAGTACCAAAGGATCTGCCCAATCATCCACACTGTTTAACATATATCTCCTCCCATTATGTCAACTACTCTCAAGTCTTGGCATCACATACTTTATGTATGCTGATGACATCCAAATAATCATTCCAGTAACAAACACTATAGAGAATGCACTTAAACTCACAGCCACATATCTCAATAACATAAAAAATCTCATAAATCAAATGGATAAGACAGAATATAAACACACATAATATTGTTCTCACAAAAATTCTTGAAGAGGTATCTGTCGTAATATAAACTGGTAAGAGGGAAGGCTCAAATGCCTAGTCAATCATGGCTGAATGAAGAAAGGTTTCAGCCAAAACATGGACCGTGTCGGGCAGCTTGTCAAAAACCTCTAGACACTGGGTCTAAAAGTGTTTCTCCATTTCAAAGCTAAGTAGCTGGAAAATGCGTAAATAACAGTGCAAAATGAAAATGCAAAACGATAACCAAATGACTTTATTCCCATGAATGGTGTTAATGTAACAAGGCACTAAACAATTTTGACACAATGAGCAGAAAGAAAAACATTTAATGATCAATGATTAAATATAGCGTGGCGGAAGTGATTAAAAATATGCTATCCCGTGCATAGTGGTGAATGACCGTGCAAATATGCACCTCAAAGCCCAGTGGGGCAGATTTTCAAAGGGGTACACATGTAAGATACGTGTGTACCCCCCGAAAACCTGCCCCAAGCTCCCCCTGCGTGCGCCAAGCCTATATTGAATAGGCTTGGTGGCACGCGCAAGCACCGGGACAAGCGTAAGTCCCTGGGCTTTGCTAGGGGGGCGTGTCGGGGGGCATGTCAGGGGCGGTGCGACATTCGGGGCATTCCAGGGGGGTGTGTCAGAGGGCATGGTGCCCGGGGCATTACTGACCAGCCCCCTGGAATGCCCGGGGCATTCCTGACCAGCCCCCGGGTTGGGTGATAGCGTGCCAGAAACCCACTGGCGCACACAAGTTACACCTGCCTCGGGCAGGCGTAACTTTTCAAACAAAGGTAGGGGGTTATAGATAGGGCTGGAGGGGTTGGTTAGGTAGGGGAAGGGACGGAAAGGTGCGGAGGGTGGGAAGAAAGTTCCCTCGAGGCCGCTCCGATTTCGGCGTGCATGCGCAGGCTGCCGATTTTGCGTAGCCTTGCGCGCGCCGACCCTGGATTTTAAAAGATACGTGTGGCTACACGTGTATCTATTAAAATCCGGCGTACTCTTGTTTGCGCTGGTCGCACAAACAAAAGTACGCGCGGGCGTATTTTTTAAAAGCTGCCCCAGTATGAGGTCATTAAATAACAAAAATTAAATTTGTTTTTTTCTGGGTAAATATTAGTGCTAAAGTAGAGGTATTTGAGCCTTCCCTCTTACCAGTTTATAAGACAGAATGTATACTGCTCGAAAGAAAAAACTCTGTAAACCACCCTAATAACACTATTCAAATTGAGAACACCATCATCAAGTTAAGAGAAAATGTGAAAGATCTTGGTATATGGCTTGATCCCGAATTGAACTTCAAAAAACACATAGCCATGAAAATCAAAGATGGTTTCAACAAAATATTCATTATCAAACGCCTAAAACCACTCCTAAGCCAACCCAAATTTAGAACCATACTACAATCCCTGATCTTCACAAGCTTTGATTACTGCAATTTGCTACTCTTAGAACTGCCCAAAACAACCACACGCCCGCTTCAAATATTACAGAATGCCACAGCTAGAATACTAGATCAACATTCCAGAGGAAACTCGGCAATATAGAATGCCAAAAATTTTTTATTGTATATACATCATTCTTAATACATACAGGGGCGGATTTTAAAACCCCTGCGCGCGTAAATCCGGCAGTATTTACATGCGCAGGGCCCTCGCGCGCCGGCGCGCCTATTTTGCATAGGCTGCCGGCGCGCGTAAAGCCCTGGGACACGCGTAAGTCCCGGGGCTTTCAAAACGGGGATGGAGGGGGCGTGTCCGTGGGAGTTCCCGAAATTCCGTGGCATTTTGGGGGCATGCCACGTGTTTCGGGGGCGGGCCCAAGGGCATGGCCGGGACCGGAGGACGGAGCGGGGGCTGCCGGCGACGCGCGCAAAGTTACGCCTGCTTTTAGCAGCGTCACTTTGCCGACAAAAGGTAAGGGGGGATTTAGATAGGGCCGGGGGGGTGGGTTAGGGAGGGGAAGGTGGGGGGAGGGCGAAGAAAAGTTCCCTCCAAGGCCGCTCCGAAATCGGAGTGGCATCGGTGGGAACAGGCAGGCTGCGCTGGGCTCGGCGCACGCAGGTTGCACAAATGTGCACCCCCTTGCGCACGCCGATCCTGGATTTTATAAGATACACGTGGCTATGCGCGTATCTTATAAAATCTGGTGTACTTTTGTTCGCGCCGGTGGCGCGAACAAAAGTACGGCACGCGTATTGTTTTAAAATCCGCCCCACATTGTATACATCCGAGCTTTGTGTGAGAGTCTTATACATCTATGATCAGTTAAAATTAAACCAATACATATATTTCTTAAACCATTATACATACACACATACTACATTCACACCATTCACTCATAAAAATCCTTGATACATATATATTCATGTGACTTTGTACGTATATGTTCTATTATATATCCTGTTCACCAAACAATATTCACCAGAAACCCACTGACTTGGTTTACAATACTCCGACGAGATTTCTCGTTTCGCCTGAATTACCAGGCTTCCTCAGGGAAACTCAATAGTTCAAACACTGTGGTATTATTATCTTTTTGTTCCTGATATTTAACAATTTGCTTCTTAGATACTGTATTCATTAATTTTCAGCATGTCATCATTGGATTATTGATATTTCTCCCGAAGATTATCTATCATGTATTGAAATCACGTCTTCAAGGAATTGAACCATGCGCCTCTCAATTGTATACACGAAGTCCCCACAAAGCCACGGACTAAATGAAAGACATTAAAGTATTAATCAACAACTTATTCTGATATGTCTCACTTCTATAAACCACCTACCATTTGTTAAATAGTGCCAGGAAGAATTCTTACCAAAACCATAAAAATTTCACCACCTCATACACTTGTAATATGTTACCGCCATCAGGCATCCATATCACAATTTTACTCCAGTATGTGAGGTTTGCAACAATGTCAGAAGTTAGTAGCGATATCAAGCATATCCCTTCATCATATTAAAATGACACTCCACGTCGGGAGACTTTCCTTAGTCTTAAACTCCTGCAATGTAAATAACCGGGGCATTAAAATACATATCCAAACTCACCCGTTCTAATCTCCATTCCTTATTTCTGCAAAGTATAACTATATCTGCCTCCTTTGATAACTCATTCACAAACTGTTCTTCTAAAGTGCTATTTATTATATATATCGCACACACTTACCGATCTTAAAAATACAAGTCTTAAAAACGTCTCCACATCCTTGCTGGCTTCAGTACCTCTTTTCAACCTTCCGAGTAATGAAGTGCTAATTGCGAAAAACACCATCATTTTAAATTCCCTTCATCCTATCATGTATACCCACGTATCGACATACCTCCTACGTACCCATCGTCCCTTCTCCTCCAATCAAAATAGATCTCTCTTTTTTACACGAAGCGTAATTCAGCACTTGAGGTGACAATGGTGTCTTTCAAAATATCTACCAAACTTCTCATGAAATATCTCCCAACCCCTCTAACCTCAATTACATACAGAGTTCCCACTTGTTTAATTCAACAAAATTAATTGATCTTTACCAATATTAGTAACCAAATACTATCTACAACATTTATAATATACGTGCATGCTGCTGAATTATTAAGTTCCATAAAATGCCTCCCACTCTGTCATCTCATTGAGACCTCGAGGATGAATTGTATCCCACTGATATATATATTTTTGTTGGATTCTCCTGAGAATATTAGTAATATCTCCCTGTTGACATACCTGACATTGTTGGATTACAAAAAACCTTATATGATCTTTACTATGGTTAGCCTCACCCCAATGGGAAACTAATGGAGCCCCAGTCTTATTGGTTCTCAATCTGCTTTTGTGTTCAACAATGCGCTGTCTTATACTCCTCGTGGTAAACCCTATATAAATGAGTTCACAAGGGCATATGATAGCATAGATGACCATTTTGGACTCACATGTAAAATGACCTCTTATAGTAAAAGAGTTCTTCCAATGTATGGCTTTAAAGGTTTTCATCTCCCAGATGTTTTGGCATACGGAACAACCCCCCGCATTTGAACTGTCCCCAGTTATCCTGTTCTCTTAATGCTTGCGGTCTGGCTAGCATGCATGCATATTATAAATATTGTAGATAGTATTTGGTTACTAATATTGGTAAAGATCAATTAATTTTGTTGAATTAAACAAGTGGGAACTCTGTATGTAATTGAGGTTAGAGGGGATTGGGAGATATTTCATGAGAAGTTTGGTAGATATTTTGAAAGACACGGTTGTCACCTCGAGTGCTGAATTACGCTTCGTGTAAAAAAAGAGAGATCTATTTTGATTGGAGGAGAAGGGACGATGGGTACGTAGGAGGTATGTCGGTACGTGGGCATACATGATAGGATGAAGGGAATTTAAAATGATGGTGTTTTTCGCAGTTAGCACTTCATTACTCGGAAGGTTGAAAAGAGGTACTGAAGCCAGCAAGGGATGTGGAGACGTTGTTAAGACTTGTATTTTTAAGATCGGTAAGTGTGTGCGATATATATAATAATAGCACTTTAGAAGAACAGTTTGTGGATGAGTTATCAAAGGTGGCAGATATAGTTATACTTTGCAGAAATAAGGAATGGAGATTAGAACGGGTGAGTTTGGATATGTATTTTAATGCCCCAGTTATTTACATTGCAGGAGTTTAAGACTAAGGAAAGTCTCCCGACGTGGAGTGTCATTTTAATATGATGAAGGGATATGCTTGATATCGCTACTAATTTCCGACACTGTTGCATACCTCACATACTGGAGTAAAAATTGTGATATGGATGCCTGATGGCGGTAACATATTACAAGTGTATGAGGTGGTGAAATTTTTATGGTTTTGGTAACAATTCTTCCTGGCACTATTTAACAAATGGTAGGTGGTTTATAGAAGTGAGACATATCAGAATAAGTTGGTGATTAATACTTTAATGTCTTTCATTTAGTCCGTGGCTTTGTGGGGACTTCATGTATACAATTGAGAGGCGCATGGTTCAATTCCTTGAAGATGTGATTTCAATACATGATAGATAATCTTCGGGAGAAATATCAATAATCCAATGATGACATGCTGACAATTAATGAATACAGTATCTAAGAAGCAAATTGTTAAATATCAGGAACAAAAAGATTATAATACCACAGTGTTTGAACTATTGAGTTTCCCTCAGGAAGCCTGGTAATTCAGGCGAAATGAGAAATCTCGTCAGAGTATTGTAAACCATGTCAGTGGGTTTCTGGTGAATATTGTTTGGTGAACAGGATATATAATTGAAAATGTACGTATAAAGTCACATGAGTATATATGTATCAAGGATTTTTATGAGTGAATGGTGTGAATGTAGTATGTGTGTATGTATAATGGTTAAGAAATGTATGTATTGGTTTAATTTTAACTGATCATAGATGTATAAGACTCTCACACAAAGCTCGGATGTATACAATGTATGTATTAAGAATGATGTATATACAATAAAATGTTTGGCATTCTATATTGCCGAGTTTCCTCTGGAATGTTGATCTAGTTTAGATATTAGACAGAGGTATTGCACGAGTATTGTGTAAAAGCTAGAATGCTTACAGGTCACAAAAAACAGAACACATCAGCCCTCTCCTAAAAAAAAAAAAAACTGCACTGGCTACCTGTTGAAAAATGAATAGAGTATGAAATGCTATCCATCCTACACAAAACAATACATAACAACGCTGTGTTACACTGTGGAATGTGTTTTTGTATTATAGTATTTAGGAAATCAACTTTGTTGTGGCTAAAAGACAAGAAACAGAGAGTAGGATTAAATGGACAATTTTCTTAGTGGACAGTGGGAGTGGGCAGTGGAGTGGGCAGTGGATCTGTATTGGGACCCATACTTTTCAATATATTTATAAATGATCTGGAAAGATATATGATGAGTGAGGTAATCAAATTTGCAGATGATACAAAATTGTTCAGAGTAGTTAAATCACAAGCAGATTGTGATAAATTGCAGGAAGCCCGTGTGAGAATAGAAAATTGGGCATTGAAATAGCAGATTAAATTTAATGTGGATAAGTGCATGGTGATGCATGTAGGGAAAAATAACCCATGCTATAGTTACACAATGTTAGGTTCCATATTAGGAGCTACCACCCAAGAAAGAGATCTAAGTATCATAGTGGATAACACATTGAAATCATCAGTTCAGTGTGCTGCAGCAGTTAAAAAAGCAAACAGAATGTTGGGAATTATTAGGGAATGTAAATAAAACGGAAAATGTCATAATGCCTCTGTATCACTCCATGGCGAGACCGCACCTTGAATACTGTGTACAATTCTGGTCACCGCATCTCAAAAAAGATATAGTTGCAGTAGAGAAGGTACAGAGAAGGGTGACTAAAATGATAAAGGGACTGGAACTGCTCCCCTATGAGGACAAACTAAAGAGGTTAGGACTTTTCAACTTGGAGAAGAGATGTTTGAGGGGGTATATGATAGAGGTGTTTAAAATCATGAGAGTTCAGAAAGTGAATCGGTTATTTACTCTTTCGGATAATAGAAAAACTAGGGGGCACTCCATGAAGTTAGCATGTGGCACATTTAAAATTAATCGGAGAAAATTCTTTTTCACTCAATGCACAATTAAACTCTAGAATTTGTTGCCAGAGGATGTGGTTAGTGTGCTTAGTGTAGCCATGTTTAAAAAAGGATTGGATAAGTTCTTGGAGGAGAAGTCTATTACCTGCTCTTAATTAAGTTAACTTAGAAAATAGCCATTGCTATTACTAGCAACAGTAACATGGAATAGACTTAGTTTTGGGGAACTTGCCATGTTCTTATGGCTTGGATTAGCCACTGTTGGAAACAGGATGCTGGGCTTGAGGGACCCTTGGTCTGACCCAGTATGGAGTGTTCTTATGTTCTTATATAGTCAGTAATTCAGCTAATAAACAGAATTTAGTGTGTTTATGTTTTAAATAGTCAGTAAGGCAGCTAATAAACAGAAGTTAGTCTGTTTGGGTTTAAACAGTCAGCAAGGCAGCTAATAAGCAGAAATTAGTTTGTTTTTGTATTAAAAATAGGTAGCCATAAGCTACAAATAAGCTAGGATCAGTGTATACCTAAGGTAAAAATTTGAAAAGTTTAGTTACTCACCTTGAAAAGGTGTTAAAATAGTGTGATTTGGTTTGATTAGGTACCAACATTTGTTAATTAGGACAGCAGTGAGTCACTCATGATGATTAACTGAAATGTTTTTTTATTTTTATTTATTTATTTAACTTTTTTATATACCAACATTCAAGACGGTGGTCCCATCATGCTGGTTCACAAGAAACAGGGGTGTAATTATAATAAACTTTACCATTTAAACAATAGTGCAGAAAAGCAGTTACAAATAACAAGGAAAACAATAACTTGGAATGAGAAGGGAAATGAAAGTCAGATAGTTATATATAAGTATAATAACATTGTAAGAGGTGGCTATTAACGCTAATGCTAAATGTTAAAGTTGTGTGATTGATATGATTAGGTCCCATCATTTGTCAATCAGAACAGCAGTGAGTCACTCAGGACAACTAACAGTAGTGTAAATCTACAAAGGGACTGATTTGTTAAAAACTCTAAATAAATAAATAAATAAATAAATAAATTTGTTCTAATTTACCTTAGAAGAACAAGATATATTGCAAGGGAAGAGCTCAGTAACCAACAATCCAGTGGGAGCACCGAGAGGAGAGGATCACCTTCCTGGTGGCTGAAAATAATGAGTAAGTTCTGCTTGGAAATTTTTTTTTTTTAAGTATTGGGGAGAAGTAGACTATTGGGGTATATTGTTTAGTGTGTTTGTGTTTTAAATAGTCAGTAAAACAGCTAATAAACAGAAGATAGTTTGTTTGTGTTTTAAAAGTCAGTAAGGCAGCTAATAAACTGAAGTTAGTGTGTTTGTGTTTTAAATATTCAGTAAGGCAGCTAATAAACAGAAGTTAGTGTGTTTTTGTTTCCCAAGCCTCCCACCCCTATACCACCCACTCCTAGCTCATCCTTTAATTTATAGGCAGGTGCCACCTTCTCACTAAAAAAAAAAAAAGACAAAATCAGCCTTTTAACTTCACTTCACGAATTCCCCATACCTTATTGAAAGTTTGATCATTCCCCTTGTAGGCCACTACCAGATATATAGGAGCGGATTTTAAAAGGAGCACGAATAGCCTACTTTTGTTTGCGCTCCAGGCGCAAACAAAAGTACGCTGGATTTTAGTAGATACGCGCGGAGCCGCACGTATCTGCTAAAAACCTGGATCGGCGCGCGCAAGGCTATGGATTTTGTATAGCCGGCGCGCGCCGAGCCGCGCAGCCTACCCCCGTTCAAGGCAGCTCCCTGCCTTGAACCTGTGAATACCGTCTAAGAATTTCTCATAAAATACTTCTTGGGCATCCCTCCCGACGCAGCCTCTGGCGAAACACGGGTCCGTGTCGGGGGACCCTTGGTAGAAAACCATGCCGATGTTATACAGTGGAGTTGCCGCTTTCAAATAAAGAATTTATTGATTTACAAACTGCATTAAGATTTGGACTGTATCACTTTAATCCAGCATTTGTTGTGGATTTTATAGGTTAAACAACACCATCTTACACATCACCTCAGCCTTCATATTCCCCCAATTATAATATGTATATAGCAGGCACTTTTGAGGCTCCTAGGGCACACAGGAGTTAAGAAGTTCTCCCTATCTATGCTCTCACTTAGCCATGAAGGCACACCAATTAATCTCCCACCCTGTTGCCTTTCACACATTTACCCCCTCTATTTAAACAGGCATGTTATCATGACATTCAAATCAACCCTAGAAAAATGCCATAGTTACCCCCTCATATGACATACTCACTATATCTTAATATTATCTCTAGAAAATGTTATTTTGCCTTACACAATCAATATATTCAATGTTAAACATTATGTTGCTTTTCACAATGTACAAATCTTGACTGTTATAGTTATTATACCATTCTATTATAGTTATTACTATAAACCGTTGTTATTTTTATTTTTATTTATTTATTTTTATTTTTAAATTTTATATACCGAGGTTCCTGTATGGGATACAAATCACCCCGGTTTACAAAAAACTGCAACTTTGCACAAAGGCAGTACATAAAACAAGTGAATACAAGAACTGGTACAACTGGTACATAAAACAAGTGAATACAAGAACTGGTACAGGGAACATAAACTGAATATTCTGTAATATGAAACAGTTCAGGAGACCGCATCATTGAAATTAATGGGAGAGATTATTAGGGATGTGCAGAGAAAAGGTTTATGTTCATAAGTCCATAAGTCGAAAAGGGGGGGTCAGTTTCGGTCAATATGGACATATGGAGAATTCCATAAGTTGAGTCTATGTCCATACGTGCACCGGTTCCCTAAATAAAAATTTAAACCCCTCACCCTCCTTAATCCCCCCCCAAGACTTACCAAAATTCCCCGGTGGTCCAGCGGGGAGTCAGGAAGCCATTCCTCTATTCCTTTCCGAGGAGCACGTGACGTCCGCGTCACGTCGGAGTGACGCGGCCGTCACGTGGTCCACCGCGGTTCCGCTCCCGGACCCCTCGTTGGACACAAATGGAACTTTTGGCCAGCTTGGGGGGGTCAGGAGGCCCCCCCAAGCTGGCCAAAAGTTCCGTTTGTGTCCAATGAGGGGTCCGGGAGCGGAACTGCGGTGGACCACGTGACGGCTGCGTCACTCCGACGTGACGCGGACGTCACGTGCTCCTCGCAAAGGAATAGAGGAATGGCTTCCTGACTCCCCGCTGGACCACCAGGGAGTTTTGGTAAGTCTTGGGGGGGATTAAGGAGGGTGAGGGGTTTAAATTTTTATTTAGGATCAACAATCGCGATTTCCAACGTATTCAACATAGCTATGTTGAATAAGTTGAAAATCCAATCGTTTTCACCTCATCACTTTTTCAAGTTAAAAAAAAAAATAAGTAGCGTTTTACATACAAGTTCAAAACGAATGCACACCCCTAGAGATTATACAATCAAGAATAAAACGCGTATCGTATGCGGTTAAAAAGTTACGTGCGTTGAGTTATAGGATGAGAAAATACACTGGTTGAGTGTATATTGGGACCTGGATAAGACTGTTATTGAACCAAGGCAATTTACCTTTTATTTACCTGTAAACCGGAGTGAAGGCTTGCACCAACTTCGGTATATAAAAGCTTACAAATAAAACAAATAAATAAATGAAGAGGGAGAGACATGAATGAGTGAGTGTGTGTTTGTTGGTGGGAGAATTGCAGAAGTAAAGGTGTAAATGGACATGTGAGAATGTGAGAGAATGAGCAGTGAAAGCAAGTATGAACATGTAAGAGTGTTTGTGAGAGCAAATTTGTGAGCATCCGGTCCCATTGTACAGTTGCCCTCCCCCCCCGCCCCCCCCCCCCTAACCCATGGTAATCTCAGGGTGACTGGAAGTCAAAAGTTCCCATGTATGCTTAATATATATATCCCAAAGCCATGCCAGTTCACAGGTAGCAGCCAGTCTGTGGAAGACTGCCTGAACACAAGCAGCAGCAGCAGCCCTTTAGACCCTCTGCTCTTTAACTGTGGACATTTTGGACAAGACACTACTACCTCACCCCTCCTTGCTAGTTGTCACACAGCAGTTGACAGTCTGTTCCAACAATCAGCAATCAGATGTTATATTTGGTTTAGTGTGAAATCTACAACTGATTGGTTACAGAGACCCTTTGGTCATGAAACAAGTAAGGGGTCCAAAGATCACATCTTATGTGATGAGGACTCTAATTTCCCATTTATACCACATGAGATCTCCATTTTCATAATATACTGTGCTGGGCAGCTAGCTACTGTCCATCTCACTTATAGGCCCATGGAAGCAGGAGTTACCTAAGAGTATGCAGTGTGAAGAAGGCAACAAGAGGCAATTCTGAGGTCTCCAGTAATAAACTTCTTCTTTACTTCTTCCTGTCTTCCTTAGGAGCATACACTGAGAATTCACGTTTATGGCTTAGCCCATTATGTTCTTGCCTGCTGGATAAGTAGCTACTTGGAATGTGCCAGGGCATTCTAGCATGCAAGGTCATCTGGAGGGCAAAAGTTATACCTAGTAAAGTCTTTAAACAAAAATCACACATATGTAAGGAGGCAACAAGAAAGTGTATTTTTCAAACTAGTAACCAATTTATTAGGGAAGACATGTAGGCCACTGTTTGAAATCAAGTCAACATCTTAGGTAATCTCAATCTGAAAGGACAAAATAGCAAATAGAACAAAACTTTATATATTATATGCACAGCACATTCTGTGTGGAACTTTACATACATTGATTGCAATTGCATCATTACATATATAGGCTTAGCATCTTTCCTTTTGTCACAATCATGATTACAACAAAGATCATAGAAATCTGAAGTGGCACCCCCAATAGCTACAGTACAGCTCTACTGATGGAGCTGATTGCAGCCCTGCTATGTGATGGCTAGGAAAAGACCCAGATAGTCCATGTTGAAAGAATGCACTCAAGGGGACAGCATAAGGGGCAAGGCAGCAGAGTTCAAGTGAAAGCCCTAGACAGTCCATGTTGAAGGAGAGCCTCAAGGGGACAGACTAAGGGGCAAGGCAGCAGAGTTCAAGTAAAGGTCCCAGATAGTCCATGTTGAAATAGTACACAAAGCCTAAGGGGCAAGACAGCAGTGTTCAAGTGAAGGCCCAGGTAGTCCATGTTGAAAGAGTGCACTCAAGGGGACAGCCTAAGGGGTAAGGAAGCAGAGTTCAAGTGAAGGCAGCAGGACCAAGAGCAATGAGTGCAGGGGTCCAGGAGCGACCTCCTGCACTCGGGCCGTATTGCCAGTATTCAAAATGGCGTTGGCGCTACCTTTGCCCTCACTATGTCACAGGGGCCGACTGTCATGGCACAGTCAGCCCTGTGACATAGTAAGGGCAAAGGTAGCGCCGGCGCCATTTTGAATACTGGCAATACGGCCCAAGTGCAGGAGGTCGCTCCCGGACCCCCACTGGACTTTTGGCAAGTATTGTGGGGGCCCCAAGCCGGCCAAAAGTCCCTGGGGGTCCAGCGGGGGTCCGGGAGCGATTTCCTGCACTCGTGACGTCGGATGCCAGGAATCAAAATGGCGCCGATAGCCTTGCCCTTACTATGTCACAGGGGCTACCGGTGCCATTGGTCAGCCCCTGTCACATGGTAGGAGCACAAGATGGTGCCGATGGCCAAGTGACAGAAGCTGACCAATGGCACAGGTAGCCCCTGTGACATAGTAGGTCAAAGGCTATCGGCGCCATTTTGATACTGGTAACGAGAGTGTGTGAGTGCAAGGTATGGTTCCCGGACCCCCCACTGGACCACCAGAGAGTTTTGGTAAGTCTTGGGGGGGTCAGGGGGATAGGGGGGTTGGAGTAAATTTAATTTTAGCCGGGTAACGAATAGATTAAGACATATAACCGCATTGGGGCGCCATACGGACGTATGCAACGTATCTTCCCCATGACAAATATGTATCCCGAATGCAACGTATGGTGTCCCTCTGCACATCCCTACTGACTGGCTTCTTCCATCTAGACAAATAGGACTTTGAGACCAAAATCATGCTTTTAGTTTTATAGTATAGTTTGTTTTATTAAATATATTTGTTTCTGAAGACACTTAAATTTCATTATATATTTCTTACAACACTACATAAAACATACACATAAGGATAAATATATATATATATATATATATATATATATATATATATATAATTTTGCAGTTAATGCTAAAACTGTCCAATCAGAAAATTCAGTTCAAATATTTTGTTAAATACAGTTTTGATATGAGTAGTATGTATTAACATGAAAAGTTTAAATTGGACTTTTGGTAAATGAAATAGAGAATATGATGGCAGATAAACATCATATAGCCCTCTCAGTCTGCTCATTCATACCTGTTTAGCATTATAGACTTTTCCTATCCTTCAGATATTTCTGTTTTGGTCCCTACACAATCCCTTGATGAGCACCAAATGGCTCGATTTGGCACCTCCCACCCAGGACATGTGGATCTCGGCGCTGACGGAGCTTTATCAGCTGGAGTATGGCTCAATGTACAAGTGCTATACAGCCAAGCGGAGACGGTACTTTAGTGAACTCTGGCTTCCATACTATCGGACTCTTTCACCGATAGTGCGTAAAGCAGCTCCCTTGGAGGCCTTGTGACTGCGAGTTGATCTAAGACTGAGTTGTTGGTGAGGGGGAGAGGGTATTTTGGACCTTTTCACGGGCTCTTCTGGGCGGGGGACATGCTCTAGCCTGTGCCGAGTAGAACACTGTCAATCATATGTTGTGTGGTCGTTTAGCATTTGATATCCCTTTTCAGTTGTACGAATTTTTTATGGTTCTCTAGGGGAGGGGGGTGGGGGGTGGGGAGGGGGACATCAAATTAAGCATTTTCAGAAAATGGAAAATCCAGATTGGGGTTGTACTTGAAATATGCAATATGTACCGCATTGTCTTGATGATTGTATTCAGGTTGCTCCAATAAAAAATGTTATACACAAAAATGATAGCTTATTTAAACTAATATTCACAAATAATAAGATAGCATATAACATGTATAACTCAGAGTCTGAACAATGAGTGCATATTCTTTAATTAGTTATTTATTTAGACATTTTACATACCATTGTTCCATTTCAAGATCAAATAACATTCATAATTATTGGACAGAATTAACACATATAGAGTGAAATGTTCCTATACAAATTATTCTGCTAGCTAATACATATAACAAAACATAAAACATATTACAGCTAATCCATATTAGCAATCAGTAAATTGAAATTTATGTTTCATTGCATCTGTTCTACTTCCTTCGAGTCCAGAGAGCACTCATTATTCTTAGTATTGAAATTACCTCTCTCTCTTCTCACAGTTTATTCCTCATGTTCCCAGGGCCGGTGGAACCACTAGGCGAGCTAGGCCTGTGTCTAGAGTGCTGAGTGGTAGGGGGCACCATGGTAGGCGGCAGAATTTTGAAATGGCATCCTGCCTCCACCCCCCCCCTCCCCCATGGCACCCTTCCGATACCCACCTGGTGGTCCAGCAGAGGGCAAGGGAGCAATCTGCTGCTCCTGAGCCCTTGGCTGCCACTAACCAAAATGGCACTGATGCCCTTTAGCCCCTACCATGTGACAGGGGCCAACCAATGGCACAGGTAGCCCCTGTCACATGGTAGGGGCTGAAGGTCACCGGCGCCATTTTGAATAGTTGCAGCCAAGGCCCCGGGAGCAGCAGATCGCTCCTGGGCCCCCACTGGACCACCAAGTGAGTTTTCTTTTGGAGAGGGGTTGGGAGGGTGGGGGCTGCAACCAGGGCGGGGGTGGTAGCGGCACGATGGGGGTGGGGGGGAGAGGCTGCGCAAGGCTGAAATTGCCTAGGGTGCCCAATCCCCTTGCACCGGCCCTGCATGTTTCAAATTAAACCCTTGTTCTTCTTGATACAGTCATTATCTTACACTCTTTTGATTTTAAATATGATTATATGCATTTTTAAACAGCCAATGAGTCGATGCAATATAGTGCGCTCAGCCGAGTGCACTGTTTAACCTGCAGTTGGATACGGGTTGTACAGGCACATCCACAGCCCCTTAGGCTATAAGGGGATTAATGCCTCCACATTGAGCGTCCAACATGCTGGGAAACTAATAGTGCTCATCACAAGCAAATGCATGTTGATGAGGCTATTAGTTATTCACTCCACATGCAGTAAAAAAATGTGCGTCCAATACACATATTTTTGCGTTCAGAAATGAATGCCTGCCCAGAGCAGGCTTTAATTTCTGAGCACCACAAAAAGTTGTATAGAGGAACGAAATATTTAAAAAAAAAATGTTTTTAAAGTGCTGACAGTCATGTTCTGGAAAAGGACGCTCAGTTAATTGTCGTCCATTTTCCAAAACCGTGGCTATACGCCGATTAGGAAAAAGGATGCCAATAAATTCATCTTCCATTTTCTTAACAGGCCAACAGCCACGGACAGCCAACCACTCCTGGGTGCCGGCTGTCAAGGAACTGCTAGGGGCATGCAATCGACCCTAGTGTCTCCTTGACAGCACGACCCCTAATTAAAATATGGTATGGTGCCCCCGGAGAGGGGCCTGGGGGTGCATTAGGAAAGCAAGCGCTGAAAACTCAGCACCCATTTTCAGCACATTTTTTTTGCATCAGTCCCATGTTTTTAGCTCACATTTAAATCTCTTTCTATCTGGTATCAGACATAACATCTCAGGTAGTGACTTCCAAAGCTTTGGACCCACTATAGAAAACACACGGTCTCTTACTTGGGTCAAGTGTGCGCTCTGTAATATTGGTACAACCAGAATTCCTTTATTTTGGGATCTTAATGCTTGCTGAGGTGAGTGTAGTTGTAATTTCACACCTATCAAGCCAGAATCACTGGAATGAATTATTTTGAATATTAATATTAATACTTTATAATATATTCAAGATTGTTCAGGTAGCCAGTACAGTGAAATCAGAGTAGGTGTAAAGTGATCACATTTCTTAACTCCTAATAGGAGTCTAGCTGATGTGTTTTGTAATAATTGTAGGGGTTTTAAAAGACTTGTGGGAAGACCAAGTAATAGAGAGTTACTGTAGTCTAGGTTTGAGAAAATAAGTTTGCAATACTGTATGAATATCCTCGAAAGTTAATAAAAGTTTCAACTGCTGTGGTATATGCAACTTGGCATAACTTATATTGACTAATTTATTGATTTGCTTTTTCATAGTAAGATTTTCATCTAACTGGATCCCTAAATCTCGTACTTGATTTGAGGGGATATTTTGAAAAGTCCCCAAGTCCAGAACCATGGTTTAATCATAGACAAATTTATCCTTAGACAAATTATTTCAGTCTTATTGGGGTTTAATATTACTTTAAGTTGAGACAGGACTTGCTGAATAGCTTTCATGTAGTCTGATAGTGTCGACACAGTATGCTCAAATGATTTGGAAAGTGGAATGTAAAACTGTATGTCATCAGCATACAAGAAGAATGAAATACCTAGACCCGCCAGTAATTTACACAGGGGAAGCATGTATATATTGAACAAGGTTGACGACAGAGATGAATCTTGAGGGACTCCTGTATCTATATGTTTCAGATATGTGATTGCCCAGTTTAACTTGAAATGACCTATTAGATAGGAAGGAAGAGAACCATCTGAATATTCTTCCATCAATCACAATGTTGATCAGCTGATAATATAACAGGGTATGATCCACAGTATCAAAGACTGCCATTAAATCAATTAGCACAAGAAAATAAGATTACCAGAATCAAATCCTTGTAAAATATCTTCCATTAAGGAGAGGAGTAGAGTCTTAGTTGACTGATGTTTCCTAAATCCTAATTGATTTGGAAAAGAATATCTTGGTATTCCAAGTAGTTCACCAGTTGGGTTAACACAAGTTTTTCAAATACTTTTGAGAGAAAAGACAAGTTGGAAATGGGATGATAATTATGCCAATTGTCAATTCCACTGGTTTTATTTTTAGGCATTGGCAATACCACATCTTGTTTTAATCCAGATGGAACTATTCCTTCAGAAAGTGAAATATTGATTAAGGTAGTGATTTTAGGAGTAATAACACGGTGTACTTCTTTCAGTGAACTGGCTGGGATTTGGCAACAAGGATGAATAGCCAGTTTAATTTTGGCAATAATTTGACTGACTTCAAGATCAATTACTCTGTTAAATGTAGTCCATTTAGCCAGGACATGTGAGTCCTTGGGGGCTCTTATAAGAAAACTGACAGGGAAAGGATTTTCAACCTTTTAATTTTATCTAAAATGGATGTGGCATATTCATTACATGTGGCCTTCAAAAAGTTAGTTTCTCAAAAAGGAAGATGATGGATCTTTAATTAGATTTTTAACAACATCAAAGTGTAATTTGGAGTTAAATATTACTCCATGGATCTGTGTAGTGTATTGATTTTTTTTTTTTTTGCTTTGTTGGTTAATGTCCGGTATTTAGTTAGGAGAGAGATATTTTCTAAGGGATTCTGAAGTAGGGCATTTGTGCCATTGTTTTTCCAATGTTCTAAGGGTCTACTTATTATGTCTTAAATTTTCATTGTATCATGGATTCTTCAGATTGGAAGCATTATTTTTTGTTAATTAATAAGCACCAATAATTAAATAGATTTTATGTATTAAAATAAGTAATCATAAATTTATAGGCGTTTTTCTCATTTGCAACATAATCATTGCCACATGATGCAGATGCTGCTATGATGCTATGGGTCTCATTTACTAAACATTTTTTTCATAGACATAGAATGGGAGAAAAGCCTTAGTAAATCAGACCCTATTAATGTAAAGTGAGAAGGAAAGACTTACACCTTTATAAAATGTGTAGATAATACCTCCCAGTGGTAGCCTTAATTAGAGCTGACATTTTCTTAATCCCTTTTTTTCTGGTTTAATGAACGGCAGAATACCTTCATATAAAGAAGCATATGTGCACCTGAAATGTATTATGTAATGAACAGTAATTAATTTAACACTTTATAATATTCAGTTAGCCTATGCTAACTGCTGTTTAGCATATAACTTTATTTGAAGACAGAGGCCAATGGTCTGTTATCAAAGTTAATGGCCTCATTTTAATTAATTAGTAGAGAGAACACTGTAAATACTGGAGTTGGGTGTTAATTTTAAAAAAATATCCAAACCCCTGCAATCTTCTGGTTTTAGTGGACTGTAATCTGGAAAATCAATCAGAAAGGTTTGCTTGAATTAGTGCTTGTTTACACTAAAATCTCAAGGAAGTCACTACTCCTGGAAATAAAAGAGCAGATTCACTGCTAACGATCTTGTCTTTCAGGAGATAAGAGCTGCTTCTTTTTTCCAAAATATCTAGCATCATAAATGGGGTTATTTGATCACAATTTGAAATCCTTTTAAGTATTTAAAAAGTTAGTGACCAGGGCTTGAATAAAGATATTTGTTGTAACAAGGTGGAAGATGTGTGCTTGTTATTTCCATCATCAGGCACCTCATCATGTCCTCCTTTTAAAATCTACCCCAATGTGCTCTCATCCACCCTTACACAATGCTCTCTACCACATTCACATATACACAAACATGCATTCTCCCTGACACATACACACTCACACAAACACACACGTTGGCTCCTATTCATTTTCACACATTTGCACAGAGACTCCCAGATAGGCTCCCATTCATTCTCTCTCTCACACACACACACACACGCACACAGACCCCTAGGCAGGCACTAATTAATTCTTTCACACACACACACAGACCTGCAGGTAGGCACCCATTCATTCTCACACACATACAAGGAGACCCCCAGGCAGGCACACATTCATTCTCACACACATATACACCTAGGCAGGCGCAAATTCATTCTCTCTCACACATATACAGAGGCCTCTAGACAGGCACCCATTCATTTTCTTTATCACACACACACTCCCACGCAGGCACCCATTTATACACACACTTCCTTGGGAGCCTCTCTTATTTATTTTATTTATTTATTTTGTTTAAAATCTTTTCTATACCGTCGTTAAGCGGGTGCCATCACAACGGTTCACAATAAGGCACAAAAACTATGCTGTATAACGTGTTTAGAATTCTAACTCTTAAACAGGTGCCATCAAAAATACTGTAACATAATATCATAATAATACTATTTGGTAGGGATGTGCAGACAAAAAGTTTGCGTTGATAAGTTGATAAGTTGAAGCTGAGGGTCGATTTCGTTCAATATGGACATATGGAGAATTCCATAAGTTGAGGGTCTGTCCATACGTTCACCGGTTCCCTAAATAAAAATTTAAACCCCTCACCCTCCTTAATCCCCCCCCGAAGACTTACCAAAACTCCCTGGTGGTCCAGCGGGGAGTCAGGAAGCCATCCCTATATTCAACTTATTCAACATAGCTATGTTGAATAAGTTGAAAATCGCGATGCGTTGCGCATCATCACTTTTTTAAGTTTAAAAAAAAAAAGTTGCGTTTTACATATGCGTTCAAAACGAATGCACACCCCTACTATTGGTGAGTGTTATAAGTCATGTCTAGTTTTTTCTAACTCCGCTATAAGATTGGTGTTACTTAACTCTAGTTCTTTGTTGTTTAAAATAAAAAGAAGAATTTAGAATATAGGACAGAAGACACACTTTAAGAAGAAAGGTGTGTCTTCCTCTGTTGTCGCTGTCAGCTGCCACTACATGCCTTGCAGAAGCCCACTCTGTTGCTTCTCCTCTCTGCAGGCCCCATGGTACTAAAAATTCATGGGTGTAGCACTTTCTCTATGCTGATTTTGTGCATTGCAAGATCAGCATAGAAGAAAGTGCCACCCTCGTGATTTTTTAATATCACAAAGTCTGAACAGGCAAGGAGATAGGATGAATTTTGGCTTCATTTCCTCAGCCACTGGTGGGATGAGTACACACACAGCTGATTCTGGTAAGGCTGCAATGCTCCTTCTCCTCCTGCCCCACCGACCACTCTGTTCCGGACATCACTATTGGCCATGAAAACCCAGATCGATACCATCAACAAATGCCTACAATGTCAGGACATTGTTGATGACATTGTTGCAAGGTGCCAGTGGGCCAGAGATAATGGGGACAACTGAAGAGGAGAAGGGCCAGAAGAAAGCTGTTGTCAAGCCAGATTTGGCCCATGGGTCATAGTTTGCCCACCCCTGCTTTAATCTATATTATAGTAGATTTGAAGCTACAAATATAGGGCTTTCGGATATGCTAAGATTATATCTGAAACAGGATAATCTCACACCAATAATCTTTCAGGCAATATGTGGACCTATATCTTAAAATCCTTCAGGTCGAAACACAATCACTGTATTCATAAAATCTGACTAATTGAGAGACCAAGTTTATTTCTTTTTCATTATCATTTTTTTAAACAGTTAAGTTAAATCGCTTGACAAGAAATGGTTTACAGGGACTCATACAATTGTGACAGAAGAAAATAATCAACAAGGTATATATAATCCCAATAATACCTTTTTAGACCTCTACTACAGAGGGTGTTCCTATTGAAATTCAGTGAAGACAATTTTGAAACATAAGCATAAGTAAACAGCCGCTTCTTGCCAACCTGTAGGCTATCTAAATCCTATTGTCGGAACAAAATATTAGGAGTCAGTTACAATGGGAGCTGGATCCTGTCCAATTCTATCATTTAAAAAAGAATTCAGCTGAGATGGGTCAAAAAAGACATATTTAACCCCAGCATGCTTAATAACACATTTACATAGGAAATAAAGCCAAAAAATTGCACCTAAACTAAGTACTTCAGGGCACATTGTCAAAAAACGGTTTCTTTTTAACTGTGTTACTTTAGCAACATCCGAGAACATTCAAATTTTATATCCTAGAAACATTATATCTCTATTTTGAAAAAAATATTTTTAACACAAAGTCCCGGTCTGAATCCAGAGCAAAAGTGGCAATTAGGGTTGAAGATGTTGTTACTTCTGCCTTTGAGCTCTCTAAAAAAGAGGATAGATGAGATATATCAACTGGAGCAGTATCTGCAGGCCTGTTGTCTTCTTGTAGTGATATTTTATTCGGCAAATAATATGCTTTAGAAATCGGTGGGAACAGATTTTCTTTAATAGATAATACTTCAGAGAAGTATCAATGAAGCATCTCAATGGGTGTTGTAAACTTTTTCTTTGGAAAATTTAATATCCTAAGATTACACCATCGTACATTGCTCTCCAAATTTTCCATTTTGTTCTGCAAGAACAAATGTCCAGCCGATATAGTGTCTACAGATTTCTACATAACTGTCCCTTTAGACTCCAGAGCTTCCACTTGCAATTTAACATCAGACACTTGAATCTTCGAGGTATTAACAGTATTAACCAAGTCACATTGCTGAGAAACAAACTGAGAAACTTGATTTGAAAGATTTGTAATTGCTTCTCAAATAATATCTAAAGTTATATTTGGAGGTTTTGTTAAGGAAACTATTGTTACTCTGAATCCGGTATAGTAACTCGTCCAGCCATTGATGTTATTGGTGATATATTCGACAAGGAACCAGTTCTCATTCGGAAGTTTGCTTGCTCTGCTTTCGCCTTCATGCCAGCCCCTCCTGACGTTGCCACTGCCGATCGAGAGACCAAGTTTTAATGGTTGGAGCTGACAGTTCTGAAACCTGAGCAAGT